>NC_072896.1:44347500-44972500 GCF_027943255.1 Anastrepha obliqua | reverse complement strand
AATTACATACAAACATTCCGCTTATATGTACCACAGACAGACAGTTGAGTGTATATATACCTGCATATACTGTAATTACCAGCCAGTACCAGTTTCCGGGCGAGTAGACGATTCGTCAGTCTACCACTTTGTCTACATCAGTAGTTCCAGCTCAATCTACTCGCAATGTTTTCAATACACGCATTCAGCTTTTGCATGGCTATGTTATATAAATTAGCATTTCATTAATTTTACTTTATTATAATTTAGTATTTTTGTATAGAAATACTTTTAAGAAACTTTTCTTTCGACTGAACTATAACTAAAAAATTAATCATTTGCATTTATGGTATGCCTAGTTCTAAGGCTGATAAAATCATGTTATGCATCATATTAGAAAATGTTATGTTAACAGTGACAACCGAACTTGAAAATGTTAACATTTTAGCAAATACTTTTAGGCACGAAAACACCCGTGGCTATGAGAGTTTTCATACAGAAAAGGAAACCAAAATCAATAAACTTTCAGGTGGCTCTCTTTATGTAAAAATGCAATGAACTCAGCAAAGTAAGCAAATCGCAAAAGCAAAAAAAAAAAAATCAAAGTGTTCTGTGGAAGCGCTTGACATTTCTAAAACTTTACAAGGCATAAAACTGAACACGTCGGTACAAATTTTGAACTAAGAATCAGTCGTGCCATAGGTTTTTGATTCTTTAAACTTGAATCTGAACTCAGAATCAGAACTTCAAAAAATCAGTTAGTTTTTGAGATATTCTGCTTTACAGAAATTACTATTTTTCTATATTTGGGGTTATGTAAGATCATAAGACGTTTCTGTTTGGTGTCATAGTAATACCTCAAGAGCTCTTCACCTTCTAAACACATTTTTGTATGCAAAAAACTTCATTTGTTTCTGAGATGTCGTCTGTCGAATTTACAGTGTCATGTTTGGTATAAAGTGAGTCGCAAAACCGCCCAAGTAGCAATAAAAAAAGCGCCCTATGTTCCACCTAAGATCTACGGGAAAATATATAGGTATATACATATATCTTCTGCTCAAATATGAACGAGACGTTATCAATAAAACGGTCCGCGGATGACATATGGCAAAAATAATTTTTTTGTTTTTTGGTAGGACTGTTATAAGCTTACATGGCAAATTTCAGCGTGATATGTCACATAGATTGTTTTCTGTGCTACTGTAAACAAGTCAAGCTCGAGTGTGTTCTTCGAATTTAACGATGGAAATTCAAGTTGAACAAAGAATTTGTTTGAAATTTTGTTATTCCAACAACATTTTGAGACAATTGAAGTCATAAAAGAGAATTCGAAGAACACACTCGAGCTTGACTTGTTTACAGTAGCACAGAAAACAATCTATGTGACATATCACGCTGAAATTTGCCATGTAAGCTTATAACAGTCCTACCAAAAAACAAAAAAATTATTTTTGCCATATGTCATCCGCGGACCGTTTTATTGATAACGTGTCGTTCATATTTGAGTAGAAGATATAACAATAAGTAACTAAACTCTTAAGTTCCAAAAACCAATAGTTGTCCTTTTTCGATAGCCAAAAGTCGTCGAGGATACTGATCTGAGGCTTAATTGATGCTTTATTGGCGCAGACATTTTGAGGAAAACCGATTGTCAGTTCCTGTTCAGGGGCTTGGAACGCCACCGTTGACCCACAAGAAGCTCCTCCGCCGCTATTTTCAAATGAACAAAGACCCCAGTGTAGCCCTTTGTACCTATCCTCACCTCGTTTAATCAAGTATGTTAATTAAGCTCAGAATAGGAAAAGAGAAGGCCTCCATTCATCCACTTCGAACTACCATTTTCGCCCTCGCCGTTTGGTTCAACAGCATGCTCACTGAAATCATGCATTTCTCTCTCCAGCTACAACTTAAACTCACTGCTACCCTGCTCACTCAGTATACAAATCGTTTATCGTCCGCTACATTGCCAGAGTGTGCCCGCGCTACGTCCTTACACGCTTTTAGGAGGCCGAAGGAAGAGGAACTAAACTTTGTACTGTTGCACTGACGCAAATGAAGATTTTTACATATAAAAATAGGTAAAAAATTCTACTTTGAAATACAGCAACGACCTTCTTAAAAAATATCTAATTAGGCTACAGAATTGGATTCTGCATGTCAGAAACTTTTTTAGGTTTCTAGTCTACTTTTACAAAAACAAAATTTTAAAGAACTGTAGGATCTTTTTCTGGAAAACCATGCCAAGCCACCTTTTTAAATATGTTCGGTTTGGTTTGGTTGCGTGACTACCATTCGGAAGTGAACGGTTTCGAAACCCCAGGGACGAAGCATCGGATGGTTGGTTGGTTGATTGGTTAGAGTGGTGATTCAGCCAGAATCCAACTAGCGCTTCCGCACCATTGGATAATAGGAAAAGTTTTTCTAATAGCGGTCGCCCTTCTGCAAGCATAGGCAAACCTCCGAGAGTATTTCTACCATGAAAAAGCTTCTCATAAAAAACCATCTGCCGTTCGGAGTCGGTTCAAAACTGTAGGTGCCTCCATTTGTGGAACAACATCAAGACGCACATATCCTCATAAGTAGGAGGACGAACTCGACCAAACATCAAATAAAGATTGTAAACGCCTATTATCATAGTTCTTCGAGCTCTGTTGCAGAGCATGGGGTGAAAACAAATTTTTTCCACTCCCTACTGTCCCTTGCGTTTGCTTTTACTTGCTGCCACGTCAGATTTTTGTTCACAGCTTTTATTTCACTTTTGATGGAATGATTCGGTTCCGCTGACCCTGGGGATTCCAGTCTAGTGCTTGGCTACTGACATCTGTGGCTTCCTTACGTAGTGTATGGTCAAGCCACCTCCACTTGCGCTCTCTGATTTCTTACGCGAGTGGTTTTTGTTGACATCGTCGGTGTAAGTCTACTTTCGATAACCAATTTTTTGGCCACTAAAAGCGCAGGATGTATCTGAGTCTGCGATTTACAAACGCTTGCAGCGGTTTCTGCTGATAGACACCATGCTTCATGAGCCTAGAGAGGACAGACTTAACATTTGAATTAAAGATTCTTGGTATGCACGCAAATTTATTTGGTCAGCCAAACTGGTCGAAGACTAGCAAATGCGCTTCTTGCTTTCTGCAGGCTTTTGATAATATGACTTTTGCATCCCCCATCTGCCGTGAATTGGCTTCCAAGGTATTGAAAGTCGCTCACTTATACAACATTGAAGGACACGTCATTGGCACTTATCGCCAAATATTTTGTTTTCTTTACATTGACTTTGAACCCAGCAATGTGAGAATGCCTTACAAGTTTGCTTTGCATACCGGATCTGCGCTGGGAAAGCAGTACTATATCGTCGGCAAAATCTAAATCTTCAAGAGGTTCCACTGAAATAGGGCGCCACAACGATCCCCTTCTTCCTATATTATCAATTGAATGAATTTCATAAATGACGTCCAGGAAAACAAGCGGTGATAAGATGCAGCGCATAAAATTGCGTCATGACAAATTTGGCACTCAAAAGTCTCGTATTGCGCCTTGCGTCGACTTAATGACAATCTTGTAAGGGACTCCTTTCCGTAGTAGGGTAGGTATATGTAGAAGGTATAAAAGTATAATCATTTAGTGTTTCATTCCCACAGTAGGCTCGAACCCGGGACCAACCGCATGATAGTCACATACGAACCGTTCGGCTAAGCCGCCACCCTTGAATTATTACACACAGGGCCCGGCACTCGAAGTGTAACCATCTTTAGGCCGCTCGCATCAGCTGTCTGTTAGTTGGCTAAATGACAGTCCAGAGTATTGTTTACAATCGCGTGAAAGCATTTTGCCGAGAGTAAATGCGAAAAATGAAAGTCAGTAAGCGATTGTTAAATTGTAAATAAAGGTTTTGCTTATCGTTCCACCGAAATACCCGACGAAGTGCCAATCAAATGGCGAAGGAACTGAAAATATCTGACAGTAACATCCGCCGTATACGGAAAAATTATCTCAAAGTCAAGCCTTATAAGATCCAAAAGGGGCATGATCTCACTCCAAAGCAGCAAGAAATCAGCCTTGATTGAGCGAAGGAGTTACTTCGCTAGGCGGAAAGCGGTCAATTTCCGAACTTTGTGTTTTCTGACGAGAAAATTTTTCAAATTGAGCAATTCGTAAACTCCCAAAACGAAAGGATTTATTTGACCGACCTTTCATACGAGAATTTGAGTCATCGATTTGTCACCAGGAGGCTGCACCCGCCACAGGGAAAAGTTTGGGCCACTGTAACCGCAGACATGAGCTCTCCAATCGTTTTCATTGAGCCTGTCGTCAAGGTAGATGCGAAATATTATCGGGAAAGTATTCTAGAGCCGTGGGCAGACAAACATTTCGGTGGCAAACCATGGACGTTTCAACAGGACGCGGCACCGTCTCACAAAGCTCGAGGGAACTAAGAATGACTAGAAAACAACGTTCCGAACTTCATAACGTCCACACAATGGCTCTGAAATTTACCAGGTGCGAAACCGATGGATTATTATCTTTGGATCATTTTGGAGAGCAATCTCCGAACTAAAAGATTCACCAGTCTCGAGCCGCTGAAAGAATTCATTGTCCGCGAGTGGGCCAAAATACGTGAAAGTAACATTGGGGCAGCTTGCGATTCGTCCGTCTCACGCCATAGTCAAAGCAAAGGTGGTCATATCGAGCGAAAGTAAATTGATTCTTAATTTTGTATTATTTTCACACATTTTTTACTTTAAAAACTTTTTTTGTGGGTGAGGTAGGGTTCAAAATGCCTTCGCGCACTTACAGCGACCGTCATCTACTGCGTCGTGTTGTGTGGCCACTAAAACGATTCCTCCTCTTGCTCTGGGGAGACACCCTTCCCGGAACTGCCCTCTATATTACTTCGGGAGGGCCCAGAACGGCATCCATAAAGGACCATTTGTATTCACCCACGTCTGGGCTCGTCTTCTTGAGTCTCTATCTGTGCGGTTTCGCTTTGTTGCACTGTGTCGCGGGCAATCTGTTTTTTTTTTCGTAGCACGTTCTCGATGTATTTCTTTACGCGTTCCAGCTGTCCTCTCGTTCGGGCATTGTGCTGATTATGTTGCTCGGTGCGATGTCGCCAATCTGCTCCCTCAGAGCATTTTTTTACTTTGAATTGAATAAAAGTAATATAATTTTTCAAAGTAAATGTATGGCCTTTTTAAGGGGTTACATGGGTTTCGTCGGGTAAAACAAGGTCTATTTTCAATATTTTTTTTTCTATGTAAAAAATTATTTATTTAATTCAAACTTTTTTCTGTCTTATAGATACATATTTAAAGAATAATTTCTGAAATTTTCAAAAAAAAAAAAATTAAAACTACTCTATTGTGACGTCATTTCCGGTGACCCCTCGAAAAAAGGTGCGTCCGCGTTCTCAGTATAACTCCTGACAGGATCGTCAAAAATGAAAAAAACATAAATAAGTGTTTTAGTTAATACCATGAACTCGTGCTTGAACGAAGGAAAGAAAAAAAAGTAAAAATTGGAATTTTGGCAGACATTTTTCCAAAATAATGAAAGTTTCGGTTAAATTTGCTTGACATTTTTTTTTTATAGTTGTAATTTTTTTTAAATATATTAGTTGTCATTGAAAAACAAAAAAAATCCTTCGTTCAAGCACGAGTAAATTGTATCTCGAACACCTGTGTAAAGTTTCATCAAAATCGGTTGAATAGTTTTCGAGAACATTGGACAACTGACTTTGAAAACACGGTTCCGAGAAAAACGCGTTTAAAATTTGAGTAACAATAAAAGTGGCTTGAAGCCCACACCTTCCAAAGGCTGTATCTCCGAAACTATTATTCGGATCGACTTGAAAATTTTAGGATAATATTCTTAAATTAATAAGTCAAAAAAATGATTTTTTGAACTCCCTTAATTGGTTACACTTCGAGTGCCGGACCCTGTACAAATAAAATATTTAATTAGTTATTTGTTTTTATTTATGCACGTGAGTAAAAATGCTAATTAGTTTCATTGAATTTTGCCATAATAGTATAAAACATCTGTAAGCACTTGCTTGGGTTTGTGTGTATGCCATTGAAAGTGTGCTGACGTGGTGTCGGCTGACCCAATATGGTTAATAGATAATTTGCAAGAGGTGATAAATGCCAGATTTATTGTTGTAAACGATATGTATTTTCTTACTGTCTGTTTGTAACACTTCATTAGTTCGCTTGCTTTGTTGTTGCTGGCTTGGACACCTACATACAGTTTTTGAATTAGTTAAATACAACACTTCCTACACTTCTCTTCCGCTGTTCGAATTTTAGTGGTTTTTATGGCCACATTTTGTAATAGTCTCGCATATTCCTTAAACACACAGTAGCAAAATGCACAAATAGAGCTGTGACTTCAAGCATTACTTCAGCGTCGTGCACATGTACGTGTAAAGAGTTATTTTCATTCTTAAAGCTCCGCTACTAACATTCAGATTATTTTGCATTCCAATCACATTTTGCGGCGGATTTGGTTTACGGAATTAACACTTCATAGCGATTTGAATTTTTTACATTTGACGCTTTTTGTTTGCTGGCATTTTCAATGGAGACTAGCTTTACATAAATACAATGTCGTGTGCATACTATTTGCATGCGGATAGGTATGTTTGTTGCTGTATCTACAGTGCAATAATTCACAGTTAAAGAGCTACAGTTACGCGTTTGGATTTAATAGCTTTTCAATGAAAACATTAAGTGGCGAATAAAAAGTAAAAAAGCAAAAAAAAATATTGTTAACTTAATATGAACCGAAGTGTATGGCAGCAACAACGCATGAAAAGATTTAGCGGTTAAACAAATTTGACGCCTGTGGCGTAAGAAAGTGTGACAGGTGTGAACGATGACGCCTGACGGCCATTGAGGTTTTGTGCGAATCTATTCGTATGCACAGACTACACCTACCGAGACTTCTGCGTTTCCTGTGACAAGTGCAATAGATGTTATTGACAGCTGAGTGCTGAGTAAGAGATATTAATGTATGGTATTTGCATGCCACAGCACTATTTGAAGGCCTAGTGTGTTGAGCTCTTATTCAGCGCCAGCTAATGCAGTGCAGTGTAGTCGTAGCTCAAAATATTTGAGAAGTGGCTTATAAGTATGCATTGATTGGATTTGACAAATTAAAGTAGCATAATTTGTATTCAATGTTGTTCACCGAAGCAAGGTTTCAAATTGAAAATCTGGTATACGAGGTGTGGCTATTAAATAATGAGGCTTATGTTATTATGAAGATTTAAACATGCGCCAAACGACATCGACTGCCGAATTGTGGCAAAAAAAAAAGTCATGAATTTTCCATCGAGGCAAAGCGTTGGCACATTCTACATTATCTGTCTGGAGGTTTCTGGCCAAGTACAACAACCCATTGTTAGACTGGACTTGGCCTTATTCGTCGGATTTTGCGCTGTGCGTCTTCTATAGGGTGTTTTTTTTAGCTGCGCGTGAACTATCGATTTCGATAACTATGGTTTGACAGCTGAGAGTGACAAACTGTGTTGACATTTCTGTTACGTAAAGTTTGGCAAGTCATCGTGAATTGTTTAACGCTAGAATAATGTTTCCAAATTGTGGAAAGTTACTTTGAAAAAAATTTGTTCGCACAGTTCGCAACTTACTTACTTACTTACTTAGGTGGCCATAACAACTCGTTACCGAGTTACGGCCGACCTCACTAGCTCTCCCCAGGTGCCTCTGCTTCGCGCGCGCCTTCTCCAATTCTGTACACCAAGCGAGCATAGGGTTTTCTCCACCTGGTCTTTCCACCGAAGCAATGGTCTTCCTCTACGTCGGCTCCCTTGGACTTCACTCTCGAACACCTTCTTTGCTAGAGCTTCCTCATCCATACGCACGACATGTCCTAGTCAACGCAGGCGTTGGATGGCGATGCGTTGAACTACGTCAATGTCGGCGTAGAGCTCATACAGCTCGTGGTTCATTCTTGAACGGTATACTTCGCCAACGCGCACAGGACCGAAGATCTTACGAAGAACTTTTCTCTCGAACACCTCAAGAGCGGCTGCATCGATTTGTGACACTACCCATGCCTCTGCGCCATAAAGCAACACGGGTATGATGAGCGTCTTGTAAAGTGTCAGTTTGGTCATGCGAGAGAGGGCTCGACTACTCAATTGCTTACTTAGCCCATAGTAACAACTATTAGCAAGAGTGATTCTCCCTTTGATCTCCAGGCTGATATTGTTGTTGCTGTTAACGGCGGTGCCAAGATAAATAAATTCTGGCACAACTTCGAAGGTATAGTTGTCCGCAATGACGTGCGTTCCTACAAGCCGTGTGTTCCGCGTTGTAGACAGCATATACTTCGTTTTACCCTAGTTCACCGCCAGACCCACTCGTGATGATTCCTTTTCGATAGCAGAAAAGGCAGCGGTGACATCTCGCTTATAGCGGCCGATAATGTCAATGTCATCGACGTACGCAAGGAGCTGGACACATTTGTAGAAAATAGTGCCATTACGATGAGCACCTGCTTTTCGCAGCACCCCTTCCATCACGAAGTTGAAGAGGTTGCATGACAGTGGATCGCCTTGTTTGAAACTTCGAACGGTATTGAATGGCTCGGAGAGGTTATTTCCTACCTTGACGGAGCTGGTTGTGTTGCTCAACGTCATTCTGCAAACCCGACGTCCTTCGCTGGTATACTCAGACATGGTGGCGTAAAGGCAATCCCTTATCGGGCTATCGAACGCAGCTTTATAGTCGACAAAGAGATGATGGGTGCCGACTTGCTTTTCATGGGTCTTTTCCAGTTCGCAACTACAAATTTCAAATTTAAAGCCGAAGTGTACAAAAGAGCAGTTTCACCAAAAAATTAATATGTTTGTTTAGAAAAAGCTCAATGATATCATATAATATCATATGTTTTCTTGGCGCTTAATATTTGCTGGCTAAAATTTCTCCAGCACAGAATGAATGCCTCTCTGTCTTTTTGCTCTCTTAATTTTTGAGTGATGGATAATCTTTTGGCACTAATGAAACCTGCTTTTTCATGTTGCACCGATTTCATTTTCTTGTGAATATCACATCGATGTTAGGAAGTTCGATAATTATTGAGCGAAAACCGCCACGAAATCCGATTGGTATGCAACATCGGTTACAATGCACAAAATATTTGTATTTATTTATATAATATTTTGGACGCTAGTAGTTGATCTGTTGAATCCAAGCAGACATTTTGTTCGTTTAAGATTCAATTTTGGTCACAGCGCTTTGGATACCCTACAGTTAGTAGTCAGATATCCCCTTCTATTGATTTCCGCGATTACACTCAAGTCAATTGCAGTGTACAGTTCGAAGTTAGAGGAATGCTAATGTCCTCTACCACTCGCTGAAGGTCAAGCTCAGAGCCTGAGCGTGCAAGGACTCATCCGCTCTTTCATTTCGTGGCACTCCAGAGTGACCAGAGATCCAACAAAGTGTGAGTTCGTATTGCTGGATAAGCGCGAGTGACCTCCTACATTCTTTAGCATACCTTGAATTGAAGCGCCCTGAGGCCAGTGCCCTGTTGGCTGATTGACGACTATTAACAAAAATGGTAAGATTTGCTGGAGGTAAGTCCATAGGTCTTATCCTTTTTGCTGCTTTGTCTATAGACAAAGCTTGGAAAACGCTACACCGGTTTGGGAGTCTAAAGGATACTTGTTCGGAGTACACTCCCCATCCACTGGCACTGCCCATCTTTGAGTCGTCAGTATAAATTTGGTAACCTGATAACCTGATATGACTCTAGTGTGCCAATCCTTTCTGTCGGGTTTTCGTATTTTATTGCCTCTCTTTAGGTCTATCTTGGGAACCAGGTAGCCTGTTTCCGATGTTGCACAGATAGTAGAACTGATGTATAGACGTGCGTGTTTTCTTTTAGCATGCCTGCTGCTTTTATCCTGGAAGCAGATTTGGCCGCTATCCATTTACTTGTATATCAATAGCTGGAATATGTAGGATCACTTCCAATGCTGCTTGAAGCGTCGATCGGATTGCCCCTGTTATTCCTACATAAGCCAGTCGCTGGACTTTTATGAGATTCGTTAGGTAGGATTGTGTCTGCATTGACTCCCAAGTAGAGACCTAAAAGTTCTGAGCTGCTTTTCTTTTGATAAACCAACAACATCGTATGCTCTTCTCATATACGAATAAAAAATACGAGTTGAAAATGAAAGTTTAAACGAGTATTTTGAAATGCTAATCGAAGATTTTGAAATGCTAATCGAATATTTGCTTTGAATAGTCATTGACGAAAACTCTGAAAAGTAAATCTATGAAAATATCCGTTAGCAGTAAATATTGATTGACTATGTGGTATCACCTTTACATTTTTCAGAGCGTACTCGAGTATCTCTGCGATATTTGAGAAGTTCCTTTTTCACATTTTTTGTTAAAGTTTAAATTGGTAGAAATAAACAATGTTTTAAAGTGTTTTAAAGTCGGGTGAACGACACTTTTTTAACACTGAAATAACAAAGGTGTTTGCTTAGTTTGGTTATTTCATAGCTACACCTCGTAAACATAGGTTTACGGAAAAATAGCTGCAGTTGCATTGCAAAATCGCGGTGCAGCGTTTGTGTTGACGCCGAGTGATGCACTTTGATTACTCCACTCAAACCCAACCATTTCCGGTTCGCTCCCATCCTTTAGGATTTTTAATGAACTCTCGGCAACTCCGCACACTTGAAAAGCAAAAAAAAAAAACACAGCAAGCTACACTTTAGTGTTTCATTATTATTATGCAAAATATTTAAATAAATTAGTGTTAATTAACTTTTATATTGCACACTACTTCCTTGAGCTAAAGTATCCTACGAACGCAAAGCCTCGGAAGTCATGCAGTTTAATGCCGCAGACAAACTCGTTCGCTCCGCAATCCACTCAACCAACTACTAACCGCCAATGCCACTTCAATGGCAAAGTGACAAGTGGCAGGAGGCAGCAACTGTGCTGTGCTAAGGCCGACCAAGCCTTGGAGTGGCTTTTGCAAAAAAGCAACACAACCACAAACGAGGTACGTGGTATCAATCAGGAGTAGCTACTGCACCGCGGGAAGTCAAGTGTCTGCTGTATCTGCAACGAAAATTGCTTGCTGGCTTAATTAATAAAAAATTAAAAATATTGTAGAAGTGCAGCGCGTAAAATAAAAATTACTTGAAAAATTGAGCAGCTACTTGAACTGATAATAAACTTGACATTATATGGAGAAGATAGCAGCACAGAAGGATGAAAGTGATCAGATCAGTAGAGTGAAATTAAGGAGGCACAGCAGTAGTTTCGGTTCGTTGTTGTAAGCCACAATTATTTTATATGTTTAATTACTGTCTACACTTTTTGCCTGCTGGAGCAGTTTGGTCGCTGATCAACATTTTTTTATCGGTTATCGGTTCACTGTTGCCAGCAATGCAAATGCTTCTAACTTTGTTTTTTATGATTCAAGTACCTGCTGGCTGCTTAGACTGTACTGCCCATTTACTGCACTGGTAAAATTTAAGCGAAAATATACAAAATTCAAATGTAAAATTTGAGATTCCAGTTTAGCGAAAAACGCTCATTTCTCAAAGTGGTTGCTATCGGCTCACACAGAAGAGTTTTTGAGCGCTCAAAAGATCGAATTATTGGGTCCTGATTGGTGCTTGATTTCTTTTTGCTACCGAACATCAAAAATAAAAGGCGAGGTCAACGTTTTTCAACGGCTGAACGAGCTGTAGAAGCCTTTAAACGAAGGCTCGTTTAGGAGGTATCCACTTCTGAGTGACAAAAGTGCTTTGAAAATTGGTTCTAGCGAATTAAGAAAAGGAAAATATTTTGAAAAACAGTAAAGCCATTTTCATTATTATTTTACTGTGTTTCCATTGTTGGGTGCAAAATATGAAAGTCATCTTTCGTATAAGCAGCGCCATTCTCATTAACTGGTTGAACAAGAATCAGGTGAACTTAAGAAACGCGCGGTGTTTTCAACAATGAATAGTTTGGAATAATGGGGATATTTTTATAAAAAACTAGCAATATGCGATATGTACTACTTTGCCATTGACGCAATTAAGGCAATGTTTGTATATTCATTGCCGTTTGCGTACAGGTATTCAAAGTAGCGAGTGGTACTATAACAACACAGCAGATATAGGAATCAGAGAACATCCATTTTCATTTTCGGTCTGCCTGCTGATTCCCGCTTATCGCGTTCAGTTGAGTTTGGCAAACGGCAATTTTTTGGAAAAATATCCTACTTATTTTAAAACTTTTAATAGTAACAGACAATTTTTGCTATATTTTTTTTTGTTGCAGAGTGTAGAAAACATTTGAAAGTTGTATAGCAAAAGAATAGTACTCCAACCGATTCAGTCATTTTTAATACGATGGGGTTTCAAAATTAATTTTACGATTTTTCTTTAACACATTTTGACCTCTACATGCGCGTTTTTTGAAAGTTTATGCAATTATTGCCAAAAAAAACAAAGTTTTCCGATAGAGACTGTCATCAAAAGACAAAAAATACCATTGCAATTTGGAATATTTCCGGAATAGTTATTCCCGGGCATACATTTTTTGGAACTTAATTCTATAAAATGCAGGTTTCAGTATTTTCCAAGTCGAGTATGGCATGGAATTGTGCATAGCCGGACATTTTTTGGAAGCACTCAGGGGAATATCAGCCAAGTCGAGCTTTATCATAAAAAGCTGCATATTATTATATTAAGATATAAAAGAATTGGACAAGACTGGTTCTCGTAGGTGTTGTCTGAAGAAGCTCTGTTTCTGGAATTTCATTAGAATTAGACAGACACCTGGCTGGCATTGTATGTGCCTAATCAATCGGAGTGGTCATGTACGGCTGGACGTAATTGTCTTGTTCAAGTGGAAAGCCACTTGGTATAGAGCCTTTGTTTCTTGAAGTCGCTAAAAAAACAATATCTGGGTGGAAAAAACAACATCTGGACCACAAGCGACTGGAAAAGTTCACTCTCTTATCCAATTACAATTGAGCTAGAAAACTATAAGTAAGATATTCATCAGTTGGCTGTAAAAGTTTTCCACGGCTGAGTAACAAACCACAGGCTGGGTTGAACCAAAGGAAACATATCTTCTTGAAGGGTTGTACGATGACGAACTCAGCGTCGCAGTGGAGGACAAGTGGCTGCTTTCCTGAATATATGAATAACAATGCACCGAATTCTGAAACAAAAAGGCTAACTAAAGCTCAAGCGGTTGAAGTAACTCCTGCTGTTACTCGAACGCGATAACTTACCAAATAGCTTCTTCGTTTGTTGAAATAAATTTTGTACGAAAATTTGTGTATACGAATAGCCACAAGAGGACAAGCACTATAATTTGTGAAAGTCCAGGCGGTTGTCCAAGAAAGCACGTTTCGCTGACTTATTTTTACTTTACTTTATTTCGGCCGATTTAAGTCCGCTGCACTTCTTGCCAACGGACATTTGACCGACCAGGGTCAGCATGAAAAAATACCAGAATGCTAATATGCCCCAAAAACCCTTACTTTATGAATGAAAAACCATTCTTCAGATTCACATCCGTGCAGTGTGCGACTCAGAGCCTAAATCTATTATCATGAAAATCGCACTAAAATCTATTATAATGAATATTCAAAAAAAAAGGAAAAATTATTTATATTTTTTAGGAAAAAAATTTATTTTTTAAGAAAAAACATGTTTAAGAAAAATATGAGAATTTTAAGAAAAAAAATTTTAAGAAAAGAAAATTAAAAAAAAATTGTTTTTAAGAAAACAAAAATTTAAAAAACATATGTTTAAGAAAACAAAAATTTTAAGAAAAGAAAATTTAAAAGAAATTGTTTTTAAGAAAAAAAAATTTTAATAGGTCTATGAATAAGTTCGTTTTTTTTCGAAATTTGAATTTCGGATCATTCCCATGGCTTTTAAACGTTTGGAAATGGTTGATTGATCAACTCCCAAAGTTTTTGCAACCTCTTCTTGCGTTTGAGCCGGATCTTGATCGAGCAATTCCTCCAATTCGGTATCCATGAACTTTGGCGGCGCGGCCAAAATCACCACTTTTAAAGCGTGCAAACCACTTCTGGCACGTTCGCTCAGCTAGAGCATGCTCACCATAAACTTCCACCAAGATACGATGACTTTCGGCTGCTTTTTTCTTCATATTAAAAAATTCCCCGCAAAAACACATTATTTGGCACGAAATTCGACATTTTCAAGTGTGGTAAAAATATTGTTGTTTACGCTTCAAATAAAAAACTTATACTGACGTTTGTGCCTTACGATAGTAGCTCTCCAATGAATGTTTGGAAATGTGGATCGATGGAATAATAATCAAGTTACGCCATCTGTTGTAAAACCGCACGAACTTATCCACTTATTAAGAAAAAAAATTTTTAAGAAAAAAGAATTTTAAGAAAAAAAATGTATTTAAAAAAACAAAAATTTCAAGAAAAAAAATTGATTTTAAGAAAACAAAAATTCTTAGAAAAAAATTGTTTTTAAGAAAACAAAAATTTAAGTGAAAAAATTGTTTTTAAGAAAACAAAAATTTAAGCGAAAAAATTGTTTTTAAGAAAACAAAAACTTTAAGAAAAAAAATTGAAAAAAAAAAAAAAATTAAAAAAAAAAAATTGTTTTTAAGAAAACAAATATTTAAAAAAACAAATTTTTAAGAAAAAAAAATTTTAAGAAAAAGATTGTTTTTAAGAAAACAAAAGTTTTAAGAAAAAAAAATTTTAAGGAAAAAAATTGTTTTTAAGGAAACAAAAATTTTTAGAAAAAAAATTGTTTTTTAAGAAATCAAAATTTTAAGAAAAAAATTGTTTCTAAGAAAACAAAAATTGAAGCGAAAAAATTGTTTTTAAGAAAACGAAAATTTAAGCGAAAAAATTGTTTCTAAGAAAACAAAACCTTTAAGGAAAAAAAATGTTTAAGGAAAAAAAAATTTTTGAAAAAAAATTGTTTTTAAAAAAAGAAATTTTAAGAAAGAGAATTGTTTTTAGGAAAACAAAAATTATAAGAAAAAACATTTTTAAGAAAAAAAATTGTTTTTAAAAAAAAAATTTTTAGAAAATAAATTGTTTTTAAGAAAAAAAAATTTTTTTAAATGGAAAAAAAAGAAGAAAATTGTTTTTAAGAAAAAAAAAATGTTTAAGAAAAGAAAATTGTAAGAAAAAAAAGATTTTAAGAAAAAAATTGTTTCTAAGAAAAAAAATTGGTTTTAAGAAAACACTGTTTTAAACCAATTTTTTTTATATTTTCTACGGCGACTGTCGAGTTAAAATACTACTGAAAAAGGCATTGCAATTGTGCCACCCTATACTTAATACCTAGTGTTATGAAATCTTTTGGTACACTGATTCAGAGAGAACGTAGATTCGAAACTCGGTGAAACATCAAAATGAAGAAAAAGTTTTTTCTAATAGCGGTCGCTCTCGGCAGGCAATGGCAAACCTCCGAGTGTATTTCTGCCACGAAAAAGCTTCTCGTAAAAAATATATGCCGTTCGGAGTCGGCTTAAAACTGTAGGTCCCTCTTACTGTAGGGTGTATGCGCTAATTATACAAACTTATATATTCGTCCATGGTTTATATTCGAATATTTTTGGGTTGAGGCGCGCCAAAAAACTTACTAAAATATTGACTTGATATACTCCCCCTTTTTGACATCTGCCTCGCAGAAATGCAGCCCAATTACCCCATCGTAGACGACTTCGCTCTAAACCATCACGACACCTGTGTGGTAGCCATGCTGAGGTTATTAAAGAGATTATTAAGCGAGCGACATTTATAGACAGAACTCAAGCGAGGTCAAAGACTTGTTAATTTCACGGACATATGGGGTTCGGATCAGGAGAAAGCGGGAAGTGAAAATAGAAAAATCTTTGTAAACTTTCACTCAGAAGAAATAAAACCAACACGTTTGCGACATCCGCATTGTTCCAGCAATAGAATACTAACCGCCAACGTACTGCTTCATTAGTTTGGACCTTAGAAAAGCCCGAATTGGACTTCAAATTTAATCGAAATATTATATTATATTTTTTTGTAATACGAATTTCGTCATCTAGAGATCACAAGACACACATCTGATTACCAGAAGCCAAAGCAACCATAAGGAACGACTGTTCGGTGCAGACTTTTGGGAGAATTTTTAGCGAAAATACTGTTGTAAAAGCCGTATTGGCCAACAGAGAACGCTTCAAAGCCATGATTACTTATGTTTTGTGACTCTAAAGTTTTTTTGACGAATTTTGCTGTCAGCTGAGTGGCGCGCTATGCGACTTTCAAACAGTCGATGCTGTGCCAATTTCAGTTATCCAGTTGTTGTTTGTTTTAGTTGGCGATATTATTCGGCTACTTCGGTGACACAAATTCCAGACCGTATGTCTTTGCTGACCACCCCGTGCTTTCGCAAAATCTCATTTTATTTATGCTTGACTATTACGCATTTGCTACACAGTAAAGAACTGCCAACCAAACTTGTGTCAGAGTAGCGCAAAGTAGCAGCAGATTGCTAACTAATTTAACCAAAGTGTGCTGCACAATTAATGGGATCCTCCTGCCAACATACTCGTATTGCTCCGCATCGGCCAGCACTAACAGATTCACTACTCCAACAAGATTTTAATCAACACGAGGTTGCATTACCACTCCATCACCTTCGACGTTGCCATTTTTATCATCTTCATAATCATCAACATAAACTTCATTATTAACCAACATATTTTATATTCATAATTCTGTCAGTGCCTCACAAACAAAATCACTACTCGTAAAATTTGTGAACTCGTCTTTGCTGGTACCTCCTTAATGCATTAGAAAGAGCGTAAAGCGCACGCGCTGCCAACAAACTTGCAACTTTGTTGTGAGTGCAAGTGTTGTTGGCAATTTTAATTTTTTTTTTTTGTTTTTTGTTTTTTGCTTACTTATTATATTTACGTGTTTCTTATATTTCCTACTTGCTGTATGACCACTTTTGCTACTGTTGTTGATGCCTGCCTGCCTGCCTTACTGACGGATACACCGGCTTGCTGACGGTCTGTTCGTTTTACTTGTTGTGGCGCGTTGATGCTTCCTTTTCACGTAAAATTAAGTGGCTTTTCATTTCTGCTTCGATCGTAATAAAAAATAAAAAAAAAACTGGTTGAATTGACTGCATTTCCGCGGTGCAACCAGTACATTGCTGCAAGTGGCAACATCATTTATAGCCGCTACCGCGGTTGTATCACCCCTTCTCTGCAAAAAAGCAACAAGTCATCATTATGCTGCCAACTGAAACACAAAAACAAACACACACACATGCACACGTACATACATATATATGCTACTATGTTCATTGGTAGTTGCTGATTGCTGATTGCTGAGACGCAGCGCTCCGTGGCCGTCTTGACTGCTTGCCGCGGTGCGATCCGCCAGATATGCAAACTATCTTATCTGGTTGTAAAAGCTTATCGTTGACGTTTTGTGCGCATTTTTGCACTTCCATGAAAGCGTTGCCGGAGCGAGTGGCACCGGTCGTGCAGCATCATAGCCTTGCCACAAAGCAATTATGTTGAGCAGCAGCGGCGTCGACTAAATTGAATTTCTACGTAACTGTGCGTGCGGCATGTTGTTATTGCTTGAAGTTTTTAAGTAAGTGAGTGAGTTTTTGTAACTAAACGAAAAAATTTCGCTTCCTGTGCACAAGTACGTGCGAACGCGCACACACACTCACACGCACATGCAAATAACAACGGGCATAACTAGCGCGCATGGCCCACCCCTTTCACAAAGGGAGCTAACCAGCAACTCAGCCCGGTGGAGCAATCACATGAATGTTGCATTTATGAGTGCGAGCTTTATATATTGCATACACACATACAGTTACACATTTCAAACTGCATGTGAAGACGTATACATGCACATACATACGTACATGTTGCTTGGAATTATGATAAATTTCCATGCAAATTGCAGCGATTAACTTGTCAAAGCAAATTATCGGAAATTATTCCATGTTACAGCGTGTACTTTACATTACGGATATGCATGTACACACATACATATGCATGTAGGTATGCGCATGTAAACGTCAGTCTTTCACCACCTTCCACAACATTTACTGGCTGTCTGCAGCCTACCACTCAATGAAACAATGAAAAAAATTAAGAGCAGAGAAGAAGGTCGTAATGACTAATCGTTGCACCGTTTACTGAGATGCAGGCAGACATACAAACAAATCTGGTTCTTAAATAAGGACATAGCAATTTATGTATTTACTGGGGAAGTTTGAATGAGCAGCATTTGAAAATTATTCAAAAATTGCTACCAAAATTTTGTGTTGGTGCGCGCAATTATGAGCCGATAAGTCAGTTTCAATAATCGTCACACCCGACAGGCTGTGGATAAACAGCAATGAATGTTCCTATGCCAGTGAGACAAGGGAATGGCCGAGATGTCGATCACAGGCATAGGTGCTGCAGTTCGAAATGCGCCAAGTCGGTCGATTTCATTCCGGTCACGAGAATAGAGTTTCCAGTTATAGTGAATTTTTTTTTAACCGTAGATGGCATTTCTTCGTCGCATGGACAATGCGAATTTTTATGTTAAAGTTGTCAGAAAAAATGATTTTTTGTTCATTTAATCAATAAATTCGAAAATTATTACAAAAACTGAAAATTTCAACAATTTCAAGAACAAAAAATAAAGCATTTAACTAAACGCTCGTTGAGCTTCTGAACCAAGGCAACAAGCTCAGAACTATATCAGAGGGCCGCTGGATGTGGCTATGGGAACCTATGAGGTCAGTGGCGCAATTCCAAGAGAGATATCCGAAATTCTCTCAGAAAAACGTTTATATAAAGGGTGGTTAAGTTTTAAGGGCCGGTGTTAATTTTAAATAAAATACATTTTTAGGAAATTATTGTCATTCTCTTTATTATGATAATATTGGTATGGCTCAATTACGTATGGAACAAAATATTGGCCTCGGCGGTACACCTCCACCCGATGATTCAAATTTTCGATGACGCTGAGGCATAATTGAGGTTCTATGCCGTCAATGTGCCGAATTATCTCATCTTTTAGCTCTTGAATTGCTGCTGGTTTATCGACGTACACCTTTTCTTTCAAATAACCCCAAAGAAAGAAGTCCAACTGTGTCCAATTGACATCGCCGCGACGTGAGATTATTCGGCCAACAAATTTTTCGCGCAAAAGAGCCATTGTTTCATTAGCTGTGTGATAAGTGGCACCCTCCTGTTGAAATCACATATCGTCCACATCCATATCTTCCAATTCGGGCCATAAAAAGTTCGTTATCATCTCACGATAGTGAACACTATTCACAGTAACTGCCTGACCGACCTCATTTTGGAAAAAATACGACTCAATGATACCGCCGGCCCTTAAACCGCACCAAACAGTCACTCTTTGTAGGTGCATTGGTTTTTCGGCAATCACTCTTGGATTATCATTCGCCCAAATGCGGCAATTCTGCTTATTGACGAATCCACTGAGGTGAAAATGTGCGTCATCACTGAAGATGATTTTCTTCGAAAATTGGTCATTCACTGTTACCATTTTCTGCCACCATCCTGACCATTGACGACGCTTGAAATGGTCAAATGGTCAAGAGGCTTTAGTTCTTGAGTCAATTGCACCTTGTAAGCGTGTAAATGCAAGTCTTTATGCATAATGTTCATCAACGACGAGCGTGAGAGGTGCAATTGTTGGGCCCGACGACGAGTTGAGGTGGACGGCTCTTCAACCACACTATCGCGAACAGCAGCAATGTTTTCTGCAGTACGAGCTGTACGAGCATGCACTGGTGTTTTTACATCTCCTACAGACCCGGTTTGCTCAAACTTTTGCACAATTTTTCCGATTGTACGCACATTTGGACGATTAAATCGATCGAAAAAATCACGAAGTGCGCGATATGTATTTTGATTTGAACGCCCGTTTTCATAATAAGCCTGAATTACTTTAACGCGTTGCTCGATTGTGTATCTTTACATGGCTCAAATTCAGTTAGTCTGAAATTGAAAAATGTCAAATGAAATGCAGAAAAAAATTTGATGTTTAGGTGTGGTTTACATTCAACGTCGGCCCTTGAAATTTAACCACATACATATATAATTGGCGCGTACACCCTTTTTTGGGTGTTTGACCGAGCTCCTCCTATTATTTGTGGCATGCGTTTTGATGTTGTTCCACAAATAGAGGGACCTACAACCCATTCGGCTACGGCGGATTAGTCTTAGTATTAGTAATATTTATTTGGAAAGGAGCTACAGCTGATCTCCGGGAGCTCGTCTCAAAAAAGACGTTTTTACGGTGAGCACTATATCTCTGAACTGGATCCTCTGAAATATTAACAGACCAAACAGATTTCGCTAAAGCAAAGTTAAATATAGTAATTAATCGAAGGAAAAAGGAAAAAAAAATTGTCTTTAACAAAATAGCGGTTTCTCAAAAAAAATCGATTTTTGACCAAAATTTCGGCCTTACATTTTTTATAAAAAAAAAACTATTTATCGGTGAGAAAAAATCTTCGATTAATTATGTAAAAAATATCTTCTTAAATATACTCGTGTTAAAATTTGAGACTAATCAGTTTAGCCGTTTTCGAGAAATGTTGGTCACCGACTTTGAAAGCATCATTTTGAGAAAAACGTGTTTAAAGTGCACGTTGAAAAGCATTCTACATAGGATAGGAAACGCCTTTTCAAATTTGCGTGTAACTTCAAAAATATTCACCGTAACGATATTAAATTTTGTGTGCGCATTCTTAAATAAAGGGGTTTTCCAATAACAGGTGTTATTTTGGAATGGATTGCGCTATCGAGAGATGATTAACGATGTTTTATGGCCGGAATTGGATGGTATTGATCTGGATAAACGTTGTCCACGTTTTCAACAAGACAGCGCCACACAAGCAACGAAACTATTGATCTTTTACGGGAAAAGTTTCCGGACCGTGTTATCTCTCTAAGAGCTGATCACAAATGAGAAGGTCTACGCCCAGCTCAGTCAACAGGCCAGGGTCGATTCAAGACCTCAAGGATGGAATTCGTGAGGCTATCGCGGACATAGGGCAGCCATTTTGCAATTCGGTTATGGAAAATTTAATGAAAGGGATATTGTCTTGTAAGCGTGGTCGTGGTGGTCATTTGCCTGATGTTATTTTCCACTATTAACGGCATAGCTTCCTCTTTATAATGAAATAAACATCCGATTGTTTATATTAAAAAATAGCATTTTTCTTTGAATATCAAAACCACACCTCTTATTGGAAAACCCTGCATATGTACATTAAGAAAAAAAGTAAAAAAAAATCGATTTTTTGAAAATTCTAACTGTATATACCCCTATAACTCAAAAAATACTCAATCGATTGCTGTACTCATTTTTCACTACACAAATTTATGTTTACTATAACTTTCCATTAATCAAATTTATCTATTCGTTCCGATTACTACTGAAAATTTGAAAAGAAAATGAATTTTCTTTTTTTTTTCAATTTTATTAATACCGAACGCAAATTAAATCAGCTTCGGAATCATTCTTCAGCAGATTGTAATTGTTTTTAAATACTTTAAAAATAGCGCATATAAATAGAGTTAAGCCTAAGATCATGACTTATCACACCAATATTAATTAAAATACATGCATGGCAGCACTTACTCATTATCTCTTCAAAATCCTCATTATTTATTAAGCGCCCCAATTCGTAGAGATTACGCAGGCGCCTTGTGAAAATATATTTTTTAAACAAGACCATCAGAAAATCACATTTTGTTATCATTTTTCCACATACGTACATATGTACATATTCATGCATATATACAGTATACATGGATGTATGTACGTATGTGTGCGTGAAAGTGCCGCAGAAATGGAATATATATAAAATCAGTTCACGAATTTTTGTCACTCGCCTTTTATTCTTTATTTATTAAGACACCTGATGAAAATGGATTTTATACTTAATGTTTAATATACTGCTTATAAGAATTTTAGGGCCGTTTCCCCAAGGTCCGATTAGTGGATGGCTAAACCATGATGTTTCAGTGTCCGGTTAGCAAACATCTGTCTGTTAACTTCTGATATAGCTTGTCGGAAGGTAAACTGCCGGTTAGGCTAGGCTGAAGCGGTTGTTCTGTGCGACACACTCAGGTTCATAGTCCATTCTGCCCCTATCTCTCCTAAAACCAGTTTGTACTTTTCAAAAATAGATTAGAATATCCCTGAATTCTGCAAAACTGAGATCTTTCAACTCATTAAAAAATTTTTTACCTAGAATAGTAAACCTGCGTCTGGATAGGGCAGGACAGTGGCACAGTGGTGCGAGATTGTCTCTTCCTCCTCCTCATCTAGACAACTCCGACAGAAGTCATGTGTTTGCACACCCATCCCTTGAGCGAGCCTACCTATTAGACAGTGGCCCGTTATGACTGAAATCAGTGTGCTAAGACTGTACTTATTTTGGCTTAGCAGAAATTTTGTGCGTTTAACACTGAGAGTCGGCCACAGTTGAGGGGCGATTTTGCAGGTGGTTTCATTACGCCATCTTTCGTTCGCTGTTCTTACGATTTCTTCCAGGATAAGTAGCTTACATGTTTGTAAGTGTATAGGGACAATGTATTGTATATGTACTCATCGGTCAATTTGGTGCTGAGTTTCGCTAGTTCATCGGATCTGTAGTTTCCCTCAATGTCGTGATGGCCAGAATCCCATGTTAGCCTTGGGCGAAATGACTCAGCCATCTCGTTAAGAGCTGTGCGGCATTTCATGGCTACCTTGGAGTTTGATTTCTAACAAAAACAATAGCAGGCTGCTGCTAGCTGTGAACATAATAAATGAAATTTTTTTTTTTACTATCGATTTGCCAAATTGCAAAGATTTTTTTAAGGTTCTTCAATTATAAATTGTGAGCACTGTAAGACGAGTAATTAAAACATGTAATTAAAATGTCAATGTTATTTCAATACTATCTAAAGATTTTATAAAAATGATACTTCTCTCTTCCCAAGAAACCGCATCCGTTCTCTTATTTTCAACAGTATCGTTCCGCTCGGCCAGGTATTGAAATCAATCGAATTTTTATTTAATTTTCAAGAAATTTCTTTTTTTTAATTTCTGCTTTTTGGTTATAAACCTGATCAATTTAGAGGTATCGCATTTCAAACTAAAATAAAACAACGAAAATTCGAATTGATTGGGCAATCTTTATTATTTTTGTGTAGAACCATTCATGAAATTTACTTTTTAGTGGTAATCATTTTCAAGTGTTGGTCGGTCGGCCATCCGTAAACATCAATTTTGAATGACTCGCCCGAGGACTTCGGTCGGCATTTTGTGAAAATTTTTAGTAATGTTGGCTTCCAATGCCTCAATCGAAGCTGGTTTGTACACAAAGAATGTAGGCTATGTAGGCTTTCCATATCCCCACAAATAAAATTCCAAAGGTGTAATATAGCACGATCTTCGAGACCAATCCACTGGGCCGAGACGAGAAATAAATTCCTCATCGACACGACGATACGGTAAATCCATTGTTTCTCGGGTTATATGGCTGTATGACAAGTAGTGCCGTCTTAGCGCCATTGGAACTAAATGTCGTGGAGATCACGTGCTTCAAAAAATCGTTTATCGCTATTTATGACCGCATATTGCTCGCTGGCGGGCGAACCATCGGTTTTTCGTTGAGCTCGTTAGGCACCCAAGCTCCCAAATTGCGGTAAATCCCATTGAATGAAGGTGAGATTGAGAATCGTTTTATGATCGCAGTTCATATATTCCGCTAAATCACAACTGGTTTGGCCACAGTTCTCCTTCAAAAGTGATTTGAGACGTTACGTTGTGGGACGTGTCATCGACGTCAAAGTCGCCATTTTTGAAATTTGCAAACCAATTCCGTGCTGTAGACTCGCCTATGGCACTTTCTCCATACATATCACAAATGCGTCGGGCTGCTTCGGTAGCTTTTCGACCTCGATCAAAAGCAAAGCAGAGCAGGTGTCGAAAATGTTAATTTTTTGCTCCTGGATATTCCATTTCTAAGCCTCAAAACTAATAAAAAATTAAATAACTCAAAAACACAATTAACATAGTTTTGTAAAGCAGAAAAAATTCTATCGAATGAATACTTGCCCTTTGCCAAACAGCAAATAAATTGTAAAATAAAAGAAAATTTAAAAACGCTGCGAACTTATTCTCCAACCCATTCTGTTCCTTTGATCATCAAGCACTTTTGCAGCAGCATTGAATTTTTCTTCCAACGAAGCATTAATCTATAAAAACTATTAAATCCTTTTGAAATATAAACTTTGAAATATAAAAATTTTTATGAGAATTCAATTGGCAATCCTTTCGCTGCTTCAACTCTTATGAGACTTGGTCAGTAGCGAAAGTGCAAATGAAATTAGCGTACAGCAACAATTAATCTTTGTTTTCAAATCCAATTTTTTATCCCCGTACATTTCTGCAATTATAAGTACGAGTAGAGATTTGGTGCATCAGTTCATCGGCGAGTGTTAAGTGTCCAATTATAAAAATGCTTGAGAATGAGTTGAAATTCAAGTTAGCAAATTGAAATTTCAATGAAATAAAAATTTTTCTTTCCACTTGTGAAAGCGGACCGAATTTGCATTAATAGATTCATTTGGTTGAGTAGCACCTGGCTAAAAGTTTTTATGCGCGTTTGTGGGAATACTTTTTTTATTCCTATTCTTTTAATATTGCTGACTAAAGATTAAAGACTGAATGCCGCAATTTTTCACCACATCGAAAACAGGAACTCGATGCTTGCATTCTGCTGCTGCACAGCTGATTATTGGTGACTAATTAAAATATTACAATATAACCCACGTAATATAAACGTCTTTCGATCCGCCAATCGATTAGCGACGTGCTCAAAGCAACAAGTTGCGTGTTGCATGTAACTTTGGCAGCACTGAATTTATAATTTTCTTGCCTGCTGACTAATAAGTAATCTAAAGAGTTGAAAAAATAAAGAATATAAAAAATTTTCGTAGAAAAATCATTCAAAAATAGGTGTTCAATATTAAAATGAGGTACACTTTGTTCTTTTCCTTTCGATGAGTGGAATCAATCTAAAAATGTTTAAACTCTAGGCACTCTATGTTTTAATGTTTTTCTTTATATTAAAACATTGATTTGTAGCATCTTATAAAGCGTGATTTTTTAAGATCTATAGGAAAGTTTTTCAAAAAAACACACGTAAAATTCAGAAAAATGCAAAAAATTTTTATTTAAATGGATAGTACAGTCCATATAATTTAATGTTTGAAGATTATTTCATCCAAATGTTGACCGCGACTGCGCTTCAAATGGTCCATCCGCTTAGTCCAATTTTGGCATACTCTTTCCAATGTTTCGGCCGGTATCTCACATATAAATGCTTTAATGTTGTCTTCCAATGCGTTAATTGAAGCAGGCCTGTCTGAATAGACATGAGCTTTAACATAGCCCCACAAAAAATAATCTAAAGGCGTTATATCGCACGGTCTGGGTGGCCAATCGACAGGTCCCGAACGTGAAATAAAATGGTCACCGAACTCGTCTCTCAACAAGTCCATTGTTACGCGTGCTGTGTGGCATGTGGCACCGTCTTGCTGAAACCACATATCATGCAAGTCAAGATCTTGTATTTTGGGCAAAAACAAGTTGGATATCAGTTTACGGTAGCGCTCACCATTCACAGTTACCTTACGATTCGGAGCATCTTTGAAGAAGTACGGTCCACTGATACCTCCAGCCCATAAACCGCACCAAACTGTGACCTTTTCTGAATACATTGGTAGCTCTTGCAATTCTTCTGGCTGACCTTCACTTCAAAATCGACAATTCTGCTTATTTACGTACCCATTGATCCAAAAATGAGCTTTGTCGCTGAACACAATTTATCGAAATAAAAAAGTGGATCTTCGGCCAACTTTCTAAGAGCCCATTCACCAAAAATTGTGCGTTGGGGTAGGTCGTTCGGCTTCAATTCTTGCACCAGCTGTATTTTGAAAGGCTTCACACCTAAATCCTTTCGCAAAATTTTCCACGTTGTTGAGTAACAGAGGCCCAATTGCTGCGAACGGCGACGAATCGATAGTTGATGGTCATCATTAACACTGGCCGATACAGCTCCGATATTTTCTTCAGTTCGCACTCTACGTAAGCGTGTTGGTGGTTTGATGTCCAGTAATGTAAATTTGGTTCTAAATTTAGTCACAATAGCTCGAATAGCCGTTTCAGTGGGTCGATTGAACTGACCATAAAATGGAAGAAGCGCGCGATAAACTTTCTTAACAAAACACGCATTTTTATAATAAAATTCAATGATTTGCAAGCGTTGTTCGTTTGTAAGACGATTCATGGTTAAATTATGGACCAAACTGAAGATGTTTGAGAGTGAAACAAAACACGAAACGTGCGTCAGCTGTTTAAACCAACTGTTTAAAAAGATAATAGCTAAAAAATCACCCGTTAGTAGTAATTTTCCTCATACAATATATGCCGTTTGGAACCAGCTTTACACGAACGCCACAAATAGGAGGAGGAGGTCGGCCAAACACCTAACAGAAGTTGCCATATCCACTTCTAATTCGTGCCTCTACGATTTCTCCTCATAAACACTGGGTTGCAGAAATATATATTAATATAATATATATATTTTTTTCCTTGTTCACTCCACTCGAGAGCATAGGGCCTCGACAAGACTCAGTCTTGCTTTCTTTCGTTAAAGGTGGGGTAGGAGATTAGCCTGCCACTACCAGTCCTAAATAGTGGTATTGACTACCTGTCGTTGGTTAGGAAGAACGCCTTCTAACTGCTTAGAGCGCCGATTCCAGGTCAAAATCCCGAAAACACATGCCCGAATGGACATTCACCCGAAACCCAATCACCCGAAAATAATTTACCCGAATAAATTTGCCCGAATACGAATACCCGAATCTTATTAATTTTCCCGAAAAATGCCCGAAAAAATAAAAATAAATTTTATATAAAAATGTTAATAAATAATTAAAATTCAAAATTTTGTAAACAAGTTTTAATTATATGGCATGGTGTGAAAGAAATTGAATTGTGTGAATTTAGGATATTTGAATGTTGTATGCTAAATTAGTTAAGTATTCCAAAATTTTGTTTTCTTCTTTATATCTTTGGTATTCTTCCGTTATTGTGCGTAATCGTTTTTGGAGTGATATCCAGGTTTGACGTGGTGTCGCTCTAACTTTGCGTCCAAGACTCAGCTCTGTGAGGCTCGTTTCAGTGTCTTGTTGTTCTTTCTGTATTTGCGTCAAAAATGCATATAAATCTGGATGGTTTTTATTCACCATCAACCGAAAGCGGTTGTGCCACCCTTCGCTTACGTTATTTGTCCGATGAAGTCCTTGGAGGGTAGCTTCATACTGATTCCACAATTCGGGAGGGTAGCGGGGTGGCACAGCACGACGTCGACCTTGACCTCTTCGTCCGCGAACGTACGTGCGGTCAAAGTAATCTAAAACCTCCAATAAATCGTCCGAAACTTCATCTGACAATTCCTCAAAAGCATCAATGACATCAGACGGAGGAACAAATGCCAGACTTAAAATCATGTGAGTTTGTTTTCGTATCGTGTCGTCGTTGGGGTCGTTGTAGTTAATTTGTAATCCTTCGTTCTGTATTTTTCTGTACATCGCCTGTCCAAGATGAAAAAAGCAACATCTTATTGTAGTCTCCGAGTACACTAAACGACAAGCATTTATAATAGGTATTTCAAAATCGGAAACAATTCTCTGGGGTCTACAACCGTGTATTCCAGTTGATAAAGCTGCAGAATCTATTGCTCTCAAAACTGCCTCATATTGTTTAGTTTCCTTCGACGATAATAGAGCAAACACAAAAGGGAAAGCAATGACGGTTGGCTCTTCTCCTTGATTGCTGGGCTTTATCACTTTGCCAATGACGGTGAATATTTGAGTAAAAATGGAAGGTGAAACTTTAAAGGTGTCATCGAGAAACCAGGAGTCACTGTTAGCAAGACGTTCCAAATTATTGCGAGTTGTAAAAGCGAATACGCGACCTTCACCAAAATTCTCATCGTCCCGAGAATCATAAAAAAGGAAGCGATCGTTTGCCAATGTTTTTTGATAACGCTGAGGTAACTCGTCTATTTCCTCCAAACTTTTTGGATTTGGGGGCAGTGCACGTCTTCTTTCTCGTCTCAAAGATTTCTTAAGATTTTCACGCTCTGGTAGTTTGGCCAAAACACCAGGTTTCAAAGTAGAGAGATTATCGCGTAAAATCTGTTGAAAATTAAACCACATGTAGCAAATATAAAGGGAGTATAAAAAACCAAAAGAGGGAAAAAATATAACAAAAATAGAAATAAACAAAACTTTGTACTTGTGCTGGAGGGCATTCCGGATGATCTTCCGCGACTCGTTTTAAATTAACCTTCACTAATTCCGCTTTCGCTGTATCCTGATTGGGCGGATGTTCATGAGGAGATTTTTTAGGGCCTTTTAAAACTATTAACTCAGAAACTGTCTGCAATGTAATTGCCCGCGCTTTGCATTCTTTTCTTCGAACCAATTGACAGTCCCAATAGAATTGATTATTTTTCGACGGTTTGGATCTGACATAAATGTATCCTCCGATTATTAATTTTTTTCCGACAAGTTGTCCCACTTCCTCAATTTCTTCCATTTTTATGAATAATTAAGAACGAATGACTGACTGATGAATTTGACACAAGAATTTTGACAACATTTGTTATGAATAAATAAAGGAATAGCACCCTTTTGTTCTTTTCTTGCATGTACTTCAAGTGTATACTAATTCTTAATTATTTTAAATTTTTTTTTCTTTTCGGGTAAAAGGATTCGGGCAAATGGGTTCGGGCGAAGACGTTCGGGCAAAAAAATTCGGGAAACTGTCAATTCGGGGAAATATACATTCGGGCGTGTGGATTCGGGCGGGTGTTTTCGGGCGTTTGGGCGTAAACGTAGAGCGCCATCTGTGTTTTGCATTTTTTTGCCAGATCAGATGGTTGAGGACTTCGATAAATTTGGTAGTTCTTCGCTATTCCCGCGATTGCCCGCTTCCTCTTGCTGGCGCCACTGATGAAATGTGTAACTATGTATTTTTCTTTTTGTTTTTTGCTTATCAGCCACAATGCAAGTAAGGCGCTGACTTTTTTGGAAGGTTAAGGTTTTTGGGGTTGAGGAAAGGTTTTTTTTTATTTTTTGTTTTTGCTTTAGAAACTAGGAAAAAGTTTCAAACTTTGTAAAAAAAGTTGTAAATTCCACCAAAACTCAACTTTTTAATCAGAATTTTTAGAATTTTTCGGGACATTTAGATTTATTTTTATTTTTTAGTTTTATATTCCATTGAATTTTTTTACAACAAAGTGAAAGTTACGAAGATCGTTTGAAAAGTTCGTTCGAAAAAAAAAATGTTTAATTGTTTGGGGTAAACCTGTTTAGTTTTTCAACACAGTTTCCTTTTAGGCTTATAGACTTCGTCCAACGCTGTTCTAGTTTTTGTATCTCTTCGGAATAATAGGATTTGTCCAAGTCTAAAAAATTGCTATTCGTTTCTGCAATCTCCTAAAATCTTTTTCCTGTCAGGCATTTCTTCAAAGTGGGTAAAGTATAGTAGTCCAAGGGTCCCGAGAGAGCCAAATCTGGAGTATAGAGCGGATGTGAAACGAGTTGGAACCCTATCTCTATTAAATTTGCGGCCACAACTGCTGAGGCGTGAGCTGTTGCGCTTTAGTGATGAAAAATTAAAATCACTCGACTTCTTCAATTCAAACGAATGCCAAACACAAATAAATGAACCGATCTGACGGAAACTTGGTGTGTGGTCTTCCAAGAGATGCTGCTAACTGAACATAACCTAAATAGACGACAGTAGTGCCATCTCTCTGACTTTGCACAGACTTTTCGAAAGACTCTCGTAGAGAAAACTATACAAAAATTATATGTATGGGATTTATTTAAAAGTAGTCGTAGTATTACATGCAAATATTTGCACAGGGAAAACTCTTAATTTCACACAATTAAGACAACGTGGTAAGCCTGACAGAGCGTGGTGCACGAATACCACGACCAAATGTGGCTGTATTAGTGTGCTTAGACTGGTAGATACTGTTGAACATTTTCTCTGCAAATGTCCGGCTCTGGTGGCTAGGCGCTTGAGATTCCTTACCGTGCCCTTTGGAGATGACTTGAAGAAATTCTCCTCCGTTACATCAACACCACTGGTTGGCTGTAGAACGTTTTCTCTTCCCAATAATTTTTCTTTGTTTGCACGCCCGTGAAATCATTGATTAAAATCTCTATTCGTTTAGGTTTATTTGTCAGTAAATAAATAAATATAAACTGGACTTAAAGTCTCTGACTTCTTCACTCAAAGTAAATGCACAGATTTCAATTTAAGTGCAGCCACTGGATTATTGTTCGCGTTACAGTCTCTAAACCGCCTCTGCCATTATTTCTTCATAAGCCTAAAATAATATAAAAGTATTTTGAGCCTCTCGAGGCGAGGTCGGGGTTAAGTTAAGCATTACAATATTTTCAAAATGTCAACATTGATTCTTAGTAGTACCTCAGACCAATGTTTCCCTTTTTGAATTTTCCCTTAAAGTGATGCCACAAAAAGCGAAGCGTTTCGTAATTATTTGGGAAAGAAATAGAGTGAATTTGGTGTGGATTGGCCATTCATAGAAACAATTTTGGACTTAAATAAATTTTGTAATTTTTCAGTGAAAGAATTTATTTATAAAAATAACCCTAAACAGTTGCATTGTGCGTATTTGTAACGTCTGATTACAGGGACTGCCTTTTAAATTTTGCCCCGAATAATGAAAACACAGTAAATAATAGTGAAATTGGCTTCATTGGTTTTTCAAAATATTCCCCTTGGATGTCAATACGCTGCTACATTCGCTTCAACCAGTTGTAAAAGCACTTCTGCCACTCCGAAGTGAATACCTTCAAAACGAGTTGTTTAAAGGCTTTTAAAGCTTCTTCAGGTGTTGAAAAACGTGCACCTGCCATTTTATTTTTGATGTTCTGGAACAAAAGGAAATAAGAAAGCACTAAGTATCAAATTAGGACTATAAGGCGGTTGACCCCATATTTCGATCTTTTGCATGTTCAAAAACTCTCTTGTGTGAGCCAATAGTGAGAGTTCGCATTATCTTGGTGAAGGATGATTTGTCTGCGGCGGTTGATTCTCCGAAAACTCTTGGCAAACAAATGGTTGTGTATTACTTAGAATTGACGGTTTTAAGTTTCTCTGTTAGCGCAGTTGCGATATGACCAGACTTTCCCAAAAACAGGCGACCATTTGCTTTGAGGAGCTTCTTAAGATTCCGCGAACAACTTTTGTTGGATTACAAGGGATTACATACATCCAGTAGCGCCAAAAATGCGTTAAAAGAAATACTGTTTTTAGTAGCATTGTTTATTAGTACTTAAAGTTTATAAAAAAAGTTATTTTAAGTTTTCTTTACAAAAATTAGTATATAAAAAATCACGTGACCCCAAGTACAATGAAAAAAAAAGTTTCTCCACTACCTGCATCATTTCTCCTCGAAATGTTGATGGATCTGTAAAAATTAAAAAAAAAATCTTGTAAAATAAAGTTGTAGTTATAGTCTGTTCGGCCGGATTTTTGAGTTTTGAAAAATTTTGCAATTTATGGCATTAAAAAAAAAATTTTTTTAACAAAAATATTAAAAAATCCGACATTACAACTATAGAGAAAACAGTTTCGCATATTAAAAAAAAAAAAAACGAATAAAAAAATATTAAAAACTTTACGAGCTATCATGCAAACTGTGCCGGAAAATGTAGTTTCGAGATGCATTACGCTCGAGCACGGCTGCCTCAAACGAAGGGCAGATACCTGTGCGCATCAAATTCTCGTCGGGCAGTTACATTTTCTACCATAACTTTGTATCTATGGGGAATTTTTACAATCAACTTCCAGAGAAATACGCCTAAATCTATAAAGAATAATAATGTGTCAACAAAAGAAATTGATTTCTTGAAAATTCTGGGCGTATGTAACCCCTTAAACTCGTCTTGGATCATCCAAAGGTCGATTTTTCAACATATTCACCCATTGACAGAAGTACTTTTTGGGGCAATTATCAAATCGCGCGGTAATCAACAAGAACAAACCTTCTTAACGACCAAATGTACATGCAATATTGAATGCATCTTAGACACATGGAGATCTTGCACTATCAATTAACACACAGCATCGATTTTTTCTGGCACAACACCCACTTTTGGACGATCTTTATGAAATTCATCCTGCAAACATAGGCGGCCACATTGGAGCTCTTTGTACCAGCATTTCACGGGGGTTATGTATTGTGATTTATCTTAAAACTCGAAGTAAGTCAATGCACCCCGTTTTCGTTAATCCCCGATTAAATTCCATCCTTTGGACGAGATGAATTTTTCAGCTCACTGACAAAAGAACAAATAAATCTCGTAAGTGAAAATGTGATATGTAAGTTCGTGCTAAAAAAACCAAAGTTTTCGATAGAATTATCGAATTACCGCTCATCACACGTCGTGTGTGCTACAGGCATTTGGCGCTTGTTTAATTATTATGCAACTGCGCCAGTCTTTTTATTTTATAACTACACCTCGTATGCTCGTACATGCAAGTCATCTGTATAGCAATAGAGTAGTAAAATTGCCTTGTGACCCCTCGAATGACGCGGGACCGATTTTTCTTTTTCAACAGTTTTAAATAACTGGTTGGTAACTATTTACAGAGGTATCTTGTTTTCGAATGTTGATTTTGCCTCAATTATAACTTAATAGTCAATAACACTCAAATATGTATGTATGCAAATCAATCAGGGACATCTTCAAAAGCATTGATGGGCTTGGTCTAGTAAAAAACTTGTCATGACATCAACCTGAGTTAAGTCGCATAGTAAGCAATTTTTATAGGTGTTATGTAGTTGGCGTTGTTTTTGTATGACACTAATAACTAGTATCTGGGTACGTAGTGCACAAGAAGCGCCAGCGATTTCAAGAATATAAATCAAGAAAATTGTTCGTGAGAAAAACCGTTTTCCGCCGCCACTAAGTCAAGGCAGCTCAGCCGACACACGCGCCTACAAAACACAAAACAAAAAGAGCAAACGGACAAGCTTACTGCTCGACTGATAGGCTGTGTTATGTGAACAACAACAATAACACAGCAAAAATTGTCGGCCAACAATGAAAAACGCAAACTACCGGCAAGAACGGGTGGAAAAACAACAGCAATAACAAATAAACGAAAAAGTCAATGAAAATAATAACATTAGCACGGCAAAAAAGTGCGCACAGCAACAAACACCGTGAAGGCAGCCAACGAAACGTAACGTAATGCTCTGCTCTAATAGCAACAACAACAAAAAAAGCAAATACCACTAATTCGGCGGAGGCAGGCGCATTGACTTGGCGGCCGACTCGTCGCCCGGTTGGTCGGCCGTTGCGGTTGCCGCTAGAAAACCATTCAGCCATTAAATGCCGTTATCTGCTGATTACACAATAAATGCAATAACAACAAAATACGCCGCAAAATAGCATAGCTGCAATAGTCGTAGCAATGAAGAAAAGCAAAAACCATTTGCAATGACTCGTACCCAAAAACAATGAAGGAAAAACGAAAAACGTGGCAGATAGCAAGACAGAATTGGAGGCAGCAGAAGCAAAAAAGTAGCCGTACATATACACAGGCATATTTAGTACTTTGTACAACAGCTACGTTATTATCTACTAGATTACATACATACATACATATAAGCAAAATAAACTGAAGGCCCCGATTGTTGCGGTTGCCACATACAGTTGGTGCTCTCCTCTTTTTGCAGTCGGGGAAAACGCCGGCAATTTTTAATATTTGAGAAACCTGGGCGGTGTGCGAAAGCAACTTTTAAGCAGTTTTTACCTGCCCGGCCAGCCCATAAAGCAAGGGAATCAATTTACTCATACTTTATAAACATTCAGCGCTGGCTGGGTCAGGGAAATACCAAAACGCCTAGAAAATCGTTGATGTTTCAGAAGAGCAGAAGAGCGTCTTCTCAAACTTTTACAGCATTGGAAGGCGTCGTTTAGGGCTTTCATATAGAGACAAAGAAAAGCTTGAATTCGAACAAAAACAGAACAATTTATATATAGAGCTTATTTCAGGGGCATAAGCACAATTTGCCCGCTTTCTTCGATAGTGGCATAACTCAAAAACCCAAAATGACGAGCAAAACAGCTTCAAAGTTTTCAATTTACTATGACTCACTAACTAAACTGAAGTAAAGTAAAGTAAAGAGATATTTTCGTCTAATAAGATACCGTGAACTGTTATCGCCATGAATGTTTTACACAGCATAAAATAAGAGAGAAGAACAGAGAATTTCTGTATACTTACCTAAAACTAGTTCTTTTTTATGAACCCACTGAACTAAATGATTTTTAAGTAAAATTTTAACATCTCACTTTTGTGTGGATTTCGATATCACTTATAAAGGGTGGTTAAATTTTAAGGGCCGGTGTTGATTTTGAATAAAGTACAATTTTTTTAGGAAATTATTGTCATTTCTCTTTATTATGATAATATTGGTATGGCTCAATTACGCATGAAACAAAATATCGGCCAAATGGCCGCCGCGGCAGGCACACCTCCATTCGATGGTCCAAATTTTCGATGACGCTGAGGCATAATTGAGGTTCTATGCCGTTAATATGCCGAATTATCTCATCCTTTAGCTCTTGAATTGTTGCTGGCTTATCGACGTACACCTTTTTTTTCAAATAACTCCAAAGAAAGAAGTCCAACGGTGTCGTTGACGTTTAGGTGTGGTTCACATTCAACCACTGCCCTTGAAATTTAACCACCCTTTATAACACATTTGGTACTATCGATATTTTTGGAACCACTTTTACATCTTTTATGTACATATATCGGCCAAAACGATAACAATATCACCTTGAATATTGTTTCTGAATTCTTCTAATGTTATTGGTATCATGTGATGACTTAACGTAACTCCAAAGAAATAAATCCAACAATGCTGCATCGCACAGTAAGGGGACCCCATAATTGAACGGTTTCTCGAGATTTAATTTCCTCTTTAATAGATCATTTGTTTGGCCACTCACTTTGAATCAGAGGTGAGTAATTGAACTCAGAGTTGAGTTATTGATTTGGCTCAAATCAGTGAATCGCATGATGTACATCTCGCCCATCTCTCTGATGGGTGCAGTCTTGTATATTCTCATTCTTGTGTGAATCGGCAACTTAAACTCCCTCTAAAAAAAAAATGTGGATCAGTAACTCGGTAGATGTGCCGTGATTCCTTCTCTGATATAGCTCATTTCTATGGTGAAAAAAATTAAGAGGTATGGCCAATATCATACCGTTAACCGGCCCTCAGTGAATTTGAAATAATAAGCTGGTTAGCTGACAGAACCGGGGTCATGATAGCGATTTGTTTACGACAACACTGAGATTCTGTTGGTGATATACGATCACCGAGTCTAATGAGTAGACTCCATAAGTCTAACTGCATGTAGTCAAATTTCCAAAAGTTTACTTTGAATTGAAGCTGCGATATTTTTGGTACTTCAACTGGTACATTGTCTCACAGAATGTCTAGTGGTCAGGGTGAAATGTCTATATATGTTATTTGCTTTGAACACAGGTCACTGTCTCCTAGGTCGACATGCTCAAAAATTGAATGCACCTCAGTTCAACTATTGCAGAAGCTGCAGGAATAGGGATATATGTAAGTGTCAGCCATATCAATGGGTTTGCACTTAAAATAAATGGTTTAACGAGGAGCAGTAGCAGATAAACTGCTGCTGTGGCATCACAATGAATCGGCAATGGTCGAAGTGAGCTAGTTTGACTTCCTACCTACCTACCTAACTACCTGGGGCAGACGGCAGTTGAGGGTTACCATATAACTACATAGATAGTTAAGGTGGCGTGGGAGTGCACAAACGGAGCGAAAACGTCAAGCTTGTGTTGTCAATAATGGGAAGTTTTAAAGTTTCTAACCTGATTTATTCGATCTCATTGAAGAAATCATATGTGAGTATAGAAGTATATAGGACAGAGTAAAACGTGATCTTAAACAAATGAGAAATCTCACGTTGATCTTTTTTCCCAAAAGCCTACAGATGTTATCATTATCACTCTTTTGTCAATATTTTCTTTTTTTGTTTTTATTTTTATTTCTATTTTAATTTTTTTTTTAACAAATATCTTATATTTAGTTTTATGAAAGCAAAATCGTCACCGATTAATGCTATTAAGCATTTTTATAAACTACTTTTTTGACGAACAAATTTGCAAATACCACCGGTTTTCCATGGTCTTAGATTTCTGGATTTAGAAAATTATTTCATTTCATGTTTTTGGTTTTTCATTTGGGTTTTATTGATTTTGAAGGCTTCGTGCGGTTATTGCGATTTACTAGCGTAGACCCTCGTTTTCAGAAAACTCCATAAGAAAAGGTCTAGCTAGGCCAAAACGACCGATCTTGATGGCCAATTCATGTTATCTCCGCCACTAAATCATTTACTATCATGCTTTCCATTTCAATTCAACCGGGCTATTCGGGTCATGTTCTTCGATTTCGATGTAACTTAAATATGTTGCTCTCTGGTCAAAATAATGAGACACGTATAAATTATAAAAAAAATTTCTTATATAATTAAAAAAAATCGAGTTTGAGGCGAAAAACAAAATTGCCGATAACTCTTGAAAAAAATTTTTTTCGGGCGAACAAAAAAATACGTGTCTCATTATTTTGACCAGAGAGCAACATATTTAAGTTACATCGAAATCGAAGAACATGACCCGAATAGCCCGGTTGAATTGAAATGGAAAGCATCCTATATAATTTATGGTCACGCTGGTTTGGCGTCAGTGATTGAATAAGCATTGACACCAAAACAACAGAGCCGCGAGAGCAGTCTACATCGATCCGTCCCTATTATAACAAATGGGTTGAAAAGTCCCTTGCTCAACAAAGAAAACACTTTTTTTGCTCAAAATTATCTTTATTCACTAACGTAATTTCCATCAAGATCAACGCAATCATTCCAGCACCGCCCTAATATTTCAATTCCACTTTTGTAGAACAATTTATCTTTTGCCTCAAAATAGGCCTCAGTTGCAGCGATAACCTCTTCATTCGAGCGAAACTTTTTACCAGCGAGCATTTTTTTAGGTCTGCCAGTAGTCGCTGGGACCCCAATCTAGTGAATACGGTGGATGTGGGAGCAATTCGAATTTCAATTCATGTAGTTTTGCCATTATTTTGATTTACTTGTCGTTGTCTTGATGGAAAAATTTTTTTTTGTCTTTGAAATATGCGGATGTTTCTTCACAATGTCGGCCAACAAACGCTCCAAGAATGCTTTATAATATAGATTGTTCTTGATATTTCCCTTCTCAAAATAGTCGATAAATATTACACCACGCAAATCCCAAAATACCGAGGCGACAACCTTTCCGGCCGATTGCTGTGCTTTCGGACGCTTTGGACGACGTTCACCAGGTGATGATCGTTTTGATTCCGGAGTGAAGTGATGAATCCATGTTTCATGTCACACATCGTTGAAAAAATTCCCGTTCCAAACATTGCTCAGAATCATCAATACGTTCTTGTTTTTGGTCAACAGTGGGCAAACGCAGCAAACTCTTTGAACAGAATTGTCTCATAGCCAAATGCTCATGCAATATAAAGCCAATACATTCTTGTGATATATTTATGATATCAGCTAACTCACACGACTTCTATTTTCAATCGTACAAAAGGATTTTGTATTTTTTTTTGTTTTCTGGTGTTACCGCCTCATTTTGACGTCAACTGCCTTGTGCATCATTGATGTCTCTACGGCCACTTTTGAAGTCAGCAGACCATCGTTTTAGGGGGTAGTATGGTATTTTTTTTTTTTTCATTTTTTTTTTTTTTTTTTTTAATTATTCTATAACATCTTAAGATTATTGTGTGAAAGTTTGAAGTGCATTAGAGTAAAATTGACAAAGACAGCTCTCCAACCGGATTTCACAATCTTCACAAATCTTTAAACGCGTTTTTCTCACACTTGCCTTTTTTACGGTCGGTCCACTGTAGATTCATATCTACTGCACCGATTCTTTTCAAATTTGGTTTTATTGTTTCTTTACTTTATTCACGAGGTAATGACGTCGAGTTTTTTTTTTTTTAATTTTGTCATATTTTAAAACAACAAAGTTTTCAAGTTTTTTTATGAAAAATCGGTGTTTTGACTTCAAAGCGCTTTAAAAAATTAAAAAAAAAAAAAAAAAAAATCGACGTTGTTACCTGCGAAACTTTATTAGCTGATGAAATCAATTTGGTTTTTTGATTTTAGTTGATCCAGTAATGAGTTCTGACGGACACCGCAATAAAACTTTTTTATGAGACGTCCGCGAAGATTCGCTGCCACCAACTCATTTCTTCATAAAAATCAATGAAAATTTCACACAATATTCTTTAAATATGACTTTATAATGAAGTAATTTTAAAATTTTGAATAAATCAACTGTGTCGACAAAAAAAATTTCGAAAAATATGCTTGTTTTACACCGAATTAACCATACTACCCCCTTTATTGTTGAATCTGATGGAGCGAAGTCTCACAATTTTTAAGTAACTTCTTCGCTTGAATGGTATTTTTCCCCAACAAGAAGTAGTGTAAAATTTTAACAAAAAATTCTTTTTGTTCCATTGTTTTGAAAATAACAAATGTAGCCTTACTCTTAGCACAATAACTCACGAACTAATGAATGGAATATCATGAAATTTTAACACCAGTCTTTTTAAGGTTAGTACTAAAGAACTAGTGCCATTTACTTGCTAGGTCCGGGACTTTTCAGCCCATGTGTTAAAACTGTATGCGCACCAGATGGGAAAAACTGATTAGTTAAGACAAATATAGTATAAGTATAGTAGTAAATAGTAAGACAAACTAGTTTATTATTGCTCTTAGCTTTCATTACATTACGTACCTTAAAATTTCTAACTAAACTTTCTTATTCTTTTTTCAGGTAAAAAATTATTTCCCGTTCAACTCTTGTAAGGTAAAAAACACTATTTTAATTGACTTTTCGCCTTTTAATTGACTTCTAATGTCTAAGTAACGTTGTGAAATATTAAAAAGAAAGCCGTATGTTTACTTCCATCTTTGATAATGAGAACTCGAGCCCACAATAGATACGGTGGTAACAAATTTCATTTTGTAATTCTGTGTTGTATGATTTAAGGAGTTGGTATCAGAGTTTTCACTTTTTTCTATAGAATATTTTTTTTATGTTAAAATTTATTTTATTGATTTCAACTTTTTACACATGAATGCCGATGTCAAGTACTATTACAAAACAATTACAGCGCACGCTCGATAACGTGAACTTATTCAAACCAAGGCAGTTCACGTTAACAAAAGCGTTCTCGTTTAAAAATGCCCAAAAAGACTAAGTAGATATATTTTTTCACATTTTATTTTTGTTTTCGTTACATATTATAATAATTGAAAATTAAGTCATAAGATGGTTTTATTTAAAAAAAATCAGTCATCTTTTTTTGTATTTTCTGTTTTTCTAAAACTTGAAGCACAGCTTTCTCCCTTAACCGTCTTAGCGCACTCATATCATTTCAATCGACGTCTTCATGACCAGCCCATATTAACGCCTTGTTGAAAATTTCAACTGCTTCAGTCGGCTTAATTTTCTCCAGTTGCTCTGATACGCTGCCATCATTGGATTCGTCCTCTTGTTGATGATCGTCATCTGCATTGCCCTCCTCGATATCTTCGTTCCATTCATAAATGGCTGGTAACGTGAATTCAATCTGAAATTTTTAATAAAAAAAAGTTGTTTCAATAACCCACATATGTACATATATTTGAGTATATCCGCGAACGAACCTCAGGACTTAAACTACTAAGGAGATCGACGGTGTTGCTCATCAAGGTCCGAAGTTCAGCTTCCCATTTTTCTTTTAAAACCGCCAACGGAACATAATCTTCGGGATCATCATTGTTTACCGCAAAATTTAAAATATTGTTCCAGCACTTAGCTAATGTTGCTTCACCAATACGAAATCAAGCCGCATCCAAAAGATTTATAGCTGTTTTTAAGTTAATTTTTTTCAACGACTCGAGGAAATCAGACTTTGTCGCTGCTATTGAAGCTGGAAGGCTGTTTCTGTAATGCAACTTAGTAATTTTTATTGCATGATCCATCGGTTGAATGAGGGGAGTAACTTTTGGTGGCATAAACATTGCAGAAATTTGCCCATTCTCCGTTGTTAGTTCAGCTTCATTTGGGCTTTAATTGGTAAGGCTTTCTCCTTTAAAAGCGATGTAACCTTAAAAAAACAACCAGTTAACCTTAAAAATCGGACAAAACTTAAAAGGAATATTCACCTGTGGAACAAATGACTCATGAAACCATTGCTTGAAAATAGCCGACGTCATCCGGGCGGATTTCGAGCTCTTATAGTCGGTGGGACACTGAAAGTTTTTAAAGCACCGTGGATTCTTCGCCTTTCCAATTACCAAAAGCTTAAGCAAGGCAGGGCTCCAGTGGCCTTTGAACAGCATAAAAACGTGATTCGCTGCTTCTCGGACTTTACCCCTGGGGCTCTCTTCTCCAAACTTGACGTGTACGTTTTCTCCTGCAAAAGTTTCCAGAATAACCCCGACTCATAAGCATTATATAACTGATCGTTGCACAGCTCCAATTCCGCCATTTTAGCTTTAAGTTTTTCTTTAAACGGATCCACTAGCTGAGGTTGCGAAGATAGTTTTTCGCCCGATATTTTAAGGAGACGAATCGGACCTCTTCGTGAATCCTTGGAGCCCTCCATCACTAGCGAAGAAGTTTGCTTCATTTTCTTTAAATTTTGCATGCAGTGGTAGCCTTGGCCAAAAGTATTTCTTAATTGCTGAATTTTTCTTACAAAATATTTTTTTTAATTTTCTTTATTTATTTGCAAAATTACTCTTCTTCCTATATTCTAAAATCAGCTATCAATCATACCTCTTCCATACTACTTTTTCAAACACAATTTTTTCATGAGAGCTGAATGCCAGTCTTTACATGTGTGTGCTCGTAGCCCTTTACCGTTTTCCATGACTTCATACGAATACTGATACTGATACTGACTTTTTTTGCCTTATGCAACGCTCCGGCTGACTGATTAACTGACTGACAGGTATCAGGCTGAACAGACAACAAACTGACAGGCAAACAAACTATCAAATACGAGTAAAATCTTGCATACATATTTTTTGAAAAATATAGGATAGACATATGCCTATACGTACATACATGTGTGCCTATATCTTCGCAAAAACCCAGACGTTGCATGGTTGATCATTTTCGTTGACTTGTGAACCAAAATATTTTCACATTTTTCGTGTACTATTCAGGGGTTTTTTCACAAATTTGGCTATTTTTGGCGAATATTCTACGATGTAGAATAATGCCCAGAAGGCATTCGGAGTGTATATATGTACATACATGGTCAACATAGCCAGCGTGATCTTTGGAACGCCGCCTGTGACTTTTTTTTTTGGATTTTTTCTTTGTTATGAGTAATTTGAGGCCGTCGATTTCACCGAAACTAAATGGGAATACCTACAGTTTCTTCACTGTTATCCTTCATTGTGGTGGAGAAGTAATCACATCATAATTCAAAGGCTCCGCGGACGTCGATCACTTCGGTCGCATACAAACAGCTATTGAACCTTTCCTAGAAGAATGGGAGTTTATTTCATCGACGGATCCAAATCGAACAGCAGCACAACATTTGCTGTGACAAATAGCCTTAGTGCCAAAAACCCCTTTGGTGGGCTGTCTGCAGCTTTCACAGCAGAATCAGCTGCACGAAGGGGTAATATTTGCATCCGAAACAAGCAAAAACCAAGTCATAGGTATGCAGCGGCAGCAAATCTGTTATTGAAGTCGTGCAGAACTCGTCAACCAAGGGCTACCTATAGGAAGTGACGTTTAGTTTTGACTTCAGGCCTCCGAAGATCTACTCATAATAGCTCATTCTAAAGGGTTTTCGAATAACAGGTATTATTTTCAATAGCCCGCTATTTCGATAGATGCCCCTTTCAAAGCTGTCATTTTTTTGACATTTGACAAGTAGAAACTACGCCATTAATAAAAATGAAATGATACACGCTAAACAACGCATTGAAAGGATTAAAATTCACTATAAAAATGGTGAAAATTTGGCAGAGACGGTTCGTAAAACTCGAACATTTTTGGGTCATTGTGAAGCACCTTGTCGGACCGCAATACAGAAATTGGTGAAAAAGTTCGAGATTCAAGCTGTTGGGACAAGTTAGTGATGTGAAGAATAAAACCCGTGCACGTCGCTCAAAAACAGCCGAAAATATTGCTGTTGTAGCCGAAAGTGTTGAAGAAAATCCAGGTTTGTCCATTCCTCGTCGTTCTTTAGAATTAGTCATTACACCGTATTTTGCATAAAGATTTAGGTCTTAAGGCTTATAAAGTCCAGTTAACACAAGAACTCAAGCCGGCCGATCATCAGCAACGTCGTCTCTTTGCTGATTGGGTCGTTGAAATGCATGAAAATGTTCCCGGATTCCATCGAGTGATGAGGTCCATCTCCACCTCGGTGTCTACGCCAACAAGCAAAATTGTCGGATCTGGCGCTCAGAAAATCCCAGAGTTATTGTTGAAAAGTCTCTCTATTCGCAACGTGTGACTGTTTGGTGCGGTTTATGGTCCGGCGGAGTCATTGGACCTTACTTTTTCGAAAATGAAGCTGGAGCAACAGTTGCGGTGAATGGATTGCGCTATCGAGAGATGATTAACTATTTTTTATGGCCGGAATTGGATGGTATTGATCTGGGCAACGTTTATTTTCAACAAGACGGCACTACGTGCCACACAAGCAACGAAACCATTGATCTTTTATCAATATAACATCTGTTATTGGAAAACGCTTTATAAGGAACTCTTATCGTTCATTACTCCCTGAACAGGTATTAAAAGTATGAAAGAAACATGATTCTAACTGCTTTGCATCCCACAAAAAATTCGTCACAACTAACTTCTAATAGTTGAGAGAAGATATTTTTTTCTAACTATTCAATCGCTATTGAATTCAAAATGAAAAATACGAGTGAAAGAAAAAAGGTTAAGAACCTGAACTTCACCGATTTTAACTGTTTTATGGCATTCCTTAAATAATAACCGACACACCCTCCCTAACACACCAAACAGTTGGTACTAAAATATTGTCTTCAAAGCTTAAGAGCAATCATAAATTTAGTTAAAAAGCCATAAAAATATGGTACAATATTTCCACGGTATACATATGCATGCACACTAGGGTGGGCCAAATTATTCGGGCGAAACTTTTGCCCCACTCCGGTTACATTGTACTTAAGGGGGCATATACCTGTAAACGGCCATATTTTCCCTGACCTTCATTAAAATTATTTAAAATGTAGAAGTCAAATATTTTTTTCAAAACTGGCAATCAGTTTATTTATACACTAAGACAATATAAATATTTTTTTTTTTTAATCATTTAAAATGGCGGATGTACACTCAATTCTTCCAGGAATGTCGCAGCGGGGCTTCTCAATTGTCGGGCGTTGTAGCATCGGCATCAGTGGCCTGAATACAAGAAACCCAAAATCTTTTTGTTTATTAATGTCATAATTTCTACATGAATTAAGCAAAAATGAAAAAAAAATCGCGGAATAATATGCTTCAAAAAAAAAACAAAATTAATATTGGGGCGAATTTTCCTATATTTTTGCTTCGAAAAAAAATCAGACTACACAGTCCCCGACCTTAACTTCAAAAAAGGCTTTACGGTACGTTTTCCACCGAGAGCCGAATGGAGCAAAGGAGAGGTGATTGGAAGGCACGATATCGAAATTTATACCGATGGTTCTAAGATGAACTGTGATGTGGGAGCTGGCTTCCATTCGGAGTCACTCAACCTATCTCAATCAATTCGTCTTCCTGATTATGCCACCGTGTTCCAGGCAGAACTTTTAGCGATCAGAGAAGCATGCAAATCCCTAGAACTCTACAAGGAAATTGGTGCAAGAGTAGCTATCTTCTCAGACAGTCAAGCAGCTATAAAGGCCTTGGACTCCAACTTCATTTCATCCACCCCACTGAACACAATAAAAGCATATATTGCTTCACACTATCATGCTTTAGTCAAAAGAAGATGGAAGCAGTTAACTACTCGTATTACAACAAACAACACATGGCCGTCATACAAAATCCAAATGACGAATCACCTGTTAAGATGTTCTCGGCCAAACATCTCACGCGTCACTACAACCCTTACCGGTCATTGGAAAGTAGGGGAGCATGCAGCCAGCCTCAACCTACGCTTCAATCCCATCTGCAGAAGCTGTCAAGCGGAAGGGGTGAAGGAAAGTCTTTTCTACTATTTTTGTGAATGTCCGGGCTAGCTAGGGCACGACTCCGCTCCTTTGGTAAGCCTTTCAGATCTCAGATAGCGAGATAAAGGATTTGCTGCTATACTTGGACCTCACTAAATGGATCTGACTTTGAAACAAACAAAAAAAAAGACATCATCACACGAAACAGTGGTAGTAAAACGGTGCTGGTCACTAATTAGGATTATTTCAGTGGAAATATTCAACCACTTCAACAACAACAACAACAACAACAACAACAACAACAACACATATATGTATAAAATATTTTAAGGTAAAATGGAAAGTAAAAACTTACATCATAAAACAGACAAGAAATGTAGCAAATTTAATTTGGAAAAAGTTATTTTTTTCATTTAAAATTTCGGAGACTTAAAACTCATTTTCGGTGGTTTCTTCTACAGTTTCTCTTAGAATTATGTGATTATGTGTCGAATGCGAAAATGCCACACCACTCAGAAAAAAACTTGGCCTTCCCTAATGCACAAACATACATTCATACATACAGGTATGTTAATAATGCATTAACTTCAGGAATTTCCCATTACATTTTGATAGCAAAATTGCGGACCGCAAACTGTTATTTCAGCATAGTTATCCTGTAGATAAATTTCTTTATTTAGTTCACTCCCATCCCATTTCCAGCTTGCATTGAATATATAATTCACCTGTCAATTCCTTTTAAAATTAATTTAGGTAAATCCGCGCTTACAAGTAAGTCACTGCGACTAACGGGTGCAGAAAATTCCCAGCTGCAAGTTTTGTGTTAAGTTTTGTAATCTATTTTGGTTTGTTTTTGTATTTTTACTAGCCACACTTCCTGCCGCATACAGACTAAAAGCCATTCATAAATGTTGCACTAAGCCTGCAAAAAGCCGCTAAGCGCACTAAGTTGGAATGAGCGAATTGGGCCGTCCACTTCTCCTCCTCTTGAACCGGTTTCAGAGCGTTGCACAGAATTTAAGCTAACACTAAGTGCAACCCAAATTTGTGGCGTGTTCGCGTATGTTGCACTTTTGCAATGCTGCCAGTAGCTAAGTAGATTTGAAGGCAAATACGTTTGGGTGCTTGTGTGAAATCGTTTGGATGGCGGCAAAATGGCACGCCAGTGACTAAGCGAGCGCTGACTTATACAATTTTTTTGTTCGCAAGCCAAAGTAGGAAAACAATTATATTATTTTAATTGTTTTCATTTGAAAGAAGGAATGCAGCAATTTCGTCTAATTTGTTTTGCTTTTACTTCAAAGAAAAAGCAATTTGCTCATAACGCACTTAACAATTTGCTGAAATTTTTTGGGAAAGTTTTGGTTTGGAAAATACTCGTACATATTTTTTTTTGAATCATGTGCGAACGTTTGTGTGTATATGTAACTCTAGACGAATTTTTTTTTTATCCGAAGGGGGAATCTTTCATAGATACCGACAGCATAGACGGCATGCACGATTCATACTGATCGCTGAGGGTGCACCTCATTCGGGACCACGCTCAGTCGGTATTACTACTAAACTGGACTTGCGAAACAGTACACCTACGTACTAAACCCTAACTCCGACCTCTATAGCTTTAGTTTGCCCTGCGGTACCGCCGTTTAAGCATTGTATCGCAGCGCCAAACTGGCCAGTATGGCTCTTCAAATGTATTTCTTTCTTTGTCTACCCTTCATTAATGGCTTGTTTTCTTTGTTTATTGCGTTTCCATTCCTTTTTCCGCAGTTCCTGTAGCGCCTTTGCGGACCATTCTCTCATCTTGGCCCACACCAACTTCGATTGCAACTACAATATTGCCTGGGGTTATTCTTTCCTCTATCATTTCTTCAATGGACATTCTTTCAGATGTGTATCTGGGGCAGGAGAAGAAGACATGTTCCGCGTTCTCACTACCGTTGCCGCAGAACGAGCAGTCTGCTGCGTCCTCGTGGCCGAGTCTTTGAAGATACTCTCTATAGCATCCATGTCCCGCCAAGAACTGTGCCAGGCAGTAATCTGTGTCACCATGTCCTCTCCCCATCCAAGCCTTTACGCCTCTGATAAGTTTGTGCGTCCACCTCCCTTTTGTCGTTAGGGCCCAGCGATTTTGCCACTCAATTATGCTCCCCCGTCTTTCTTCCTTACGCTCTTCCGCCGTTAGTCGCCTGTTTAGGCTTTTGGCTTTGTCGTAGACTCTATCCAGTTCAGAGGCCAATATATTATATTTGGTGGCATAATACCAGATAGAGTATGACACATACAGCTTCAAACGACACTGTCGTGAAGGCACAGGCAACTCTAATGGCACTTAGTCAAAAACAAAAACCATTTCCGCCGCGTATGTTTTTTGTCTCAGGGCTTTACCCCATATAGGTGCTGCATACATGAGTGTTGACTGGGTAACTTTAGCTAGGAGCGCTCTTCTACTCTGAGTGGGACCACCGATGTTGGCCATAATTCTTGGCCGTCTCCACCATGACTGCCTTTCCGCATGTTTTTTTACTGTGCTCCTTGAAGCTTAGTCGAGCATCGATCATTGCACCCAAATATCTTAATGCCGCTTGTGTCGTGACGTTAAACTCAACAATGTTTAGTGTGGACGTTTCTAATTTTTTTCTACTTGTAATGAGAACTGCTTCTGTTTTTGCCCTGCTAGCTGGAGTTTAACCGCTGTTAGCCATTGTTTGACATTTGTTGTTGCCTCACTGCAAATGCTCTGAATCTGAGGGATTGTTTTGGCGACTATGGTCAACGCAATGTATCCTATTATTTGCACTTCCCTCGGCATTGGGAGTTGCAGTACCCCATCATATAATACATTCCCTAGGATCGGGCCCAGTACAGATCCCTGCGGTACTCCGCCCGTCACGGCATATCTCTTAGGACCTTCATCTGTATTGTATAAAAGTACTCTTTCCGACAGATAACTGTTTACAACCCGTACTAGGAGTACTGGTGTTTTTTCTCTTCCAGAGCCTTTATAATATGGGGTCAGTATGCCGAGTTGAAGGCGTTCTTGACATCCAGAGTGACAACTGCACAGTATTCTTTACCACCATGCATCCACCTGTCATCCTCAATAGCCTTGCTTGCAATGTTTGTCACTCTCCTGACGACGTCGATGGTTTTCGGAAACCAAACTGATGTTCGGATAGTTCAGCCGGCCCTTTCTCCAGCTGCTGTTCCGATAAGAACTTGGGTCACCCGCTGGTTTATTTGGTTTCTGAAGTAGGACTAGTTATTGCTTCTTCCATACTTTCGGAAACATGCCTTCATTTATAAAATTGGTGAAGTGTTCTGCAAAAGACTTCTTCAGCGCTTTGTTCAGGATGCCGTCAGGTGCTGGTGCCTTAGCATTGCCAAAACTTTCCGTTGCCAAAATCACCTCTGCTTCACTGATTGTGACACTACTTTCTACTGCGTGGAACTGGGTCTGGCTTGGTTGCATGTCTTGCTTTGGAAAGAGTGTCTGTACAATCTTTTCTAAAATAATCTCTAGACGAATGCAAATATGTACATATGTATGTAAGTGAATTCATATATTTGCCTGCATTATCGCGTCGCACAAATTGAAACGGTGCCAATTTTTGCTGTTTGCAAAAATTTTAATTTCAATTTTTATATTTCGTTTTTAATTTATTTCTGGTATTATTTTTTTTTTTATTTTTATTTTTTGTGAATCGGAGAAATCTGCTATACCCATAAGTTTTTAAGTTTTCCACTTCGGTAAATTCCTCAAGCAAATGCAAGTTGCAAACATTTGCTTAAAACACTACACTCAACCGTGTGGCATGCCACCACATCCCATGCAACAACGGCAGCGCCCAAAAATAAACACTTCTCGCGCGTCACAGCGAATTCGTGTTAAAGTTCAATGGACCCCGAGGCCCTGTTACACGATTTGTTGGTGCCAGCAATTTGCTACACGTTGCATGCCACAATGCGCGCGCGCGGAAATAGCTAGCAATTAATTGCAACACTAACACGCGAAACGACAGTTTTGGTGGTGTTGCCGTGAACTGGACAATTGTGACTTCAAAACCATAGGAACACCAGGTTCAATGTCCGTCCGTGACTAATTTTCTTTAAGTATATTTCATTTAGCTTTTCTCGATTTTTACAAGGGAAAGTGTCAATAAAAATAAACAAATAAACAAGCAAACAAAAGCTCAATTTAGTTCAAATGCAATTTCAAGTTTATTTACCTTTTGCATACAAAACAACAACAACAACTACTACAAATGATTTAGCTAATTGTATATTTCATAGTCCCTTGACATTTTTCACCGCATCTCCTGCACTTCGTCGGCTCTGTGTATGTACACGGAGTATTACTAGCTCCATTTTACCGTTATCCGCAGAGTATACCTGGTCATTGGCGAATTTTCTACGGCCTTGACAATGTTTTGCGCACAAATGGTGGTATTTTGGTTGAGTGCATCCTTCAATTTGCGCGCAGTGGCTTGTCTGCGGGGTGTAAAAATGAATGTAAAATATTTAAGAGTTTTAAGTGTTCTTAAAGTCTTTGATTCAGTATCCGAAACATAGCTTCAAATTCAACGATTTCACAAGTTTTCGTTTGTTGTGGCTATTTATTCTAACACAGAAATAAGCAACATAAATTTCTTTGTCACCGAGGCGTAACATCTTTCTGCTGAAGCATATCCAAATCGCCAGATTCCTTCACATCATGTGCTTGGAGGAATTCGCCGAAGATTGAGCGATATGCTTTGGTTAGCTATTCGGAAGATTTTCGAAGAAATTCGGTATCTATTCCTTCAGCTGAAGATAAAATTCTACCACGAATCGAGTATAATCAGGTGATGAGTTCTGTTACCTTCCTGTTTAATCGTTTTTCAGACTAATTTTACACTAAAATGCCTACCGTTTCTTCTTCTTGCGTGCGACATCAGTTGGTGATACGAAATGTTAAAATTTAACTCTTACAAAAATCGGTGCTTACCAATCAAGTTAGGCCCAATTGTGTTATTCCACCGTAGGCGATTTTGACAAATTTTTTTTGCCAAACTGATATTTTTGCTGAGCCTTTTTTCTCGTTGTAGATCCAGTCTTTTTATGATTTTTCAAAAAATATCTAATGGCGTATTTGGCGCCCTATACTCCAATAGAAGCTAAAAGAAGAAAATACTACAAAAATTTTCACGAAAATAAATGAACTACGATAACTATGTTTTTTATGTGGTACTTATTTATATAAAGTAAGTGTTTTGGCTTTTCAAACTTATCTTTTTTAACTTAAGATCCAAAAGGCGCATGATCTCACAGCAAAGCAGCAACAAGTCAGACTTGAGAGAGTGATGGAGTTGCTTTGCTTGGCCGAAAGCGGTCAATTTCTGTGTTCCAAACATTGTGTTTTCTGACGAGAAAATTTCTCAAATTGAGCAATTCGTAAATTCCCAAAACAATAGAGTTTATTTGACCGACCGTTCATGCGAGAATATGAGTCATCGATGGGCCACCAGGAGGCAGCACTCGCCACAGGCAATGGTTTGGTCGCTGTAACGCAGATGGGCGCCCTTTAATTGTTTTCGTTGAGCCTGGCGTCATGGTCAATGCGAAATATTATCGGGAAAATATTCTGGAGGTTGTTTTGAAGATGAACGTTTCAACAGGATTCGGCACCGTCTTTCAAAGCTCGAGTGAACCAAGAATGGCCAAAAAACCACATTCCGAACTTCATAATGTCCACACAATGGCTCTCAAATCCACCAGAAATCCGATGGATTATTCTCTTTGGGCCACTTTGGAGTGTAAGGTCGGAACTAAAAGATTCACCAGTCTCGAAGCGCTGTAAAAAGGCATTGCCCGAGAGTGGCCCAAAATACTTGCAAGTCACATTCGGGCAGCTTGCGATTCGTTTCTGGACCGTCTCAAGGCCACAGTCAAGGCAAACGGTGGTCATATCGAGCAAAAGTAAATTTATTCTTAATTTTGTATTATTTTTCTTCGAATTTATGCAATTCCAAATATTTTCCAAACTAAATTTATGGCCTTTATAATTGGTTACACTCAGTGATGGTAAATGTAGGGAAAATTCCCTACATGTAGGGATTTTTGTCGAAAAATGTGGGTGTAGGGAAAAGAAGGACAGATTTTTTTAAATTCTGTAAATGTACTGAATTTTCAAAAAGGACAGAAAAAATTTTAAATCAGCGGGGTAAAATTAAAAAATTCATTTAAAATAAAAATCCGCAGTAAGACTTCTTTTCCTTATGGCAGCATACTTTTAAAAGCATTAATACGGCAACATTACCCTTTTTTTTCTTCGTTAACGCTAGCACGATTTTTTCTTTGCGCGAAAATTGTTAGTTGTCCCACGTTTTCTGGTGCTTTTCACTTTGAAGTAAGTTTGCAATTATTTTAGTTTTAGGTTTTTTTATATTTAAAATGCATATATTTTACAGAAATTAGCTCCTCCTCTTCGATTGACTCTTCGGAGGAACACCAGGAAAAACAATGTAAGTATCGGAAACAAAAGTTCAATAACAAGTGGCTTGACGACGACAAATTTAGTGGCTAGTTTGAAGTGATGGCTAACGATCCATTCAAATGCAAATGCACTGCGTGCGACAAAGTTTTGAGGAGTGGCAAGTCTGATTTACAGAAGCACGCCGAAACAAAAATGCACCAAAAAATAAGAAGGCAATTAAAAAGACATCTAAAATAAACAGCTTTTTTTAGAAAAAGCGTGTAAAGCAAATGGTTCCAGAAATTTCGAAATAAGACTTAGCATGTTCTTCGCTGAGCATAATGTTGCGCTGCAAGTGGTGGACCATTTAATCCCACTCTTAAAAGTAATCGTGCCCGATTCTGAAATAATAAAAAACTCTGAGCTCGGAAGAAAGAAATGCACCAGCATAAAAAAAATGAATTGGCAAAAGAGGAAAAAGACAATTTAGTTAAAAAATTAAAAGTAAAGAAATTTTCCATAATGATCGATAAGAGCACAGACATCGGACTCAATAAGCATATGTGTCTCATGGTGAGATTTTTCGACGAGGAAAGCGAGCGGCTTGTGGTTAAGCTGCTGGATCTAATTCCAATAAGAACTGATTGCACTGCAGGAGCTCTGTACCGAAAATCTTAAGCAAACAATTCAATTTTTACGTTGCAATTGCCTCATTATAGTGTAAACACAGGAGAAAAAAATGTAGGGAAATTCGTAGGGAAAATTTGTTGTAAGCGCAGGGAAAAGTAGGGAATTTTTTTGGGCTGTCTAGGGATTTTTCAAAAAACCATTTACCATCACTGGTTACCCTTCGAGTGCTGGGCCCTGTAAACAAAAAAATTATTTTCAGTGATGAAACTCATTATTTTGACCTTTACGCGATCCATTGCTTGTCTATTTGTTTACTGCGGCTGCAAAAATTATAAATCGGCACCTTGTATGTGCCAAAGTACACACACCCATGACCAAAGTAATATATGCGCGACTACTTTTGACTACTTTTCTTTTGTTTTCTTAATTTTCATTAATTTTTTTAGCATAAACAATGTTTATTCTACAACAAATTTTACATAAATCAAAGTTTTACATTTTTTACACAATCGACAAATTTTTATCAAAATGTGTCATACAATTCAATGAAACAAGTTTTTCAAACGTTCGTCTTTTATTAGGTGTTTGTCCGAGTTCTTGATCCAATTTGCATCTTGCGATTTTTTGTTGTCCCATAAGTGGAGAGGTTTAACCCTTTACCGCATATGGGCCCATGTATGGTATTGCAGTTTTGATTCAATTTCATTTTCAAGTTAAGTATTATAAAACATTTCAAACCATATTAAGCCATCAAATATATATTTAGCAATAATAAAACGCGAAAAAATTGTCTATGATTTTATGGCATTTCGAAATAACCTCACTTTTATGCAAGTGGGTGAAAAAGTATAATTCAACTGCAAAGTCCATTTTCAAAAAAGGATAGCAGAGATAACGTGAGTACTTTTTGACAAAAAAAAAATATATTTTTGTGGAGTCGATATACTCAAATTTCTCGACGGATGATGATTTTTCCGCTTTTCAACTTTTTTTCTATACCTTACCTTTTTTATACATGGTTCCGTAAAAAACCAAAATATGAAACTTTCTCATTTTTTTCTTTTACTTCACTATTTTACTATTTCCACAGTAAAGCAATTTTTTAACACTTTATTAATTCATACAGTAAAGGGGTACAATTAAATTCCTCCTCCGAGTGGTAAAAGGTATAATAAGGTTTTTCGTGGCAGAAATGCAGTGGAGAATTTCATAGCCTGCGAAGAAACGATCGGTATTGGGAAAAATTGAAAATTTTATTATTCGTACTTTCTAACTAACGCTCCAATAGGGTAATTAATTTTGCGCCACCTTTTTTTAACGTACATACACCCATGACCAAAATATGATAATACATGCAAGACTACTTTTAAGTACTTTTTTTTAATTTTCAATAATTTTTTAAATATATATGTACATAGTTCATTTTACATCAAAAATCTCAGAAATCAAAGTTTCAAACTTTTTGCAAAACCAAAATATAAAACTTTTTCATTATTTCTCTTTTAATATGTCTTATTGATAATTAAATAAAACTATTTCCACGGTGAAAATTTTTTTTAACACTTTATTAATTAATGCAGTAGAGGGTTAACATTTTATTCCTCCGCCAAGTGGCAAATGGTAATAATAAGCTTTTTCATGGCAGAAATCGAACGAAGAATTTCATAGCCGGCAAAGAGGCGATCGGTATTAGAAAACTTAAAAATTCTCTCATTTTATGCTTTCTAACTAAATTAATAAAGCTGAACTTGCCAGAAACTGCTTTAATAAATTATACAGATGGGACCTCCCTATTAAGAAAATAGTTATTTTCATGCCAAAGCGCCATCAGTGGACTATTCTTTACTTTCAGTACGCGTCACTCCTCTCACAAAACACTCCTAACAACAAAAGCGCTCTTCGCACCAAATCGCTCACTACAAAAATTTGTTATTAGTTTAGTTGTTTTTATTTATTTTATATTTTAAGTACGTCACGTCTTATTGTGCGCTTTCTGCGTGATTTTGGTAATTACAAGAACAGAATGCATGGCTAAAATACCCGAATAACAAATTACGACAATGACGCGCCCGGTGTGCTTTTGACTTTGTGTGTATATGTATCTAACTTTTAATATTTGTTTACAAAAGTTGATTATTTCGATGCTTTGCTTCCAGTTCTCTCTCACAGCTAATGCTAAATAACGTCACGGCAAAATTCATCCGAAATTTCCACTTCTACCTGCAGTCAAATCAACTGGTTCTTAAATATCATTCTACTAGTTTACGTTCCAGCTGAAGCACATATCGGGGGGTTTTTTAGCTGCAATGGGAACTATCAAATTGGAAAGAGCAAATTTCATTATTTTTGCGTAAAATATTTGCGTCACTGGTTTGAAACTATTTTATGGCCGATCTTTAGCTCCTGGGCGATGATACGTCTACTAATATGCCGGCCAACTACGATTATCGACATTGACGACATTTTCATTAACATTAAAAATGCCTGAATGGAAACGACGAAACCGAAATTGTACGTAATTAGCAGTTCAAGTACCTTCACTTTTTACACCATTTACAATTTCAGCGGCCTGTCTTGCATTTTCGCCTTTTTCAAAGAAAAACTGTGAAATGTGCCGAATTTTCCCTTTGTTGACTTCCATTGTTAACACCCTGTAACTCACAACTGAATGGAACAAACAAGAAACAACAAAATAATTTTTTTAGTGTAGAATATCACCATGACAAAGCATAAACTTTAAATTGTTTGATCGATACTTTATGAAAAATCGATCACTAGATCCATCTACCGAGAAAATGATGGACTGTTTTTTCCACATAATGTCCTTGAATTCCGATAGGGCCAAAACAAAGTTATTGAAGTCGTTTTGGTTATAACCAATTTTTTTGAAATCATTCCAATTTGCATTGGAGTTCCCTAGGTCGGCATCTATCATATGTCGCCAGGAGGTCTTTCGTCTACCACTGCCGGTGGTATGTTACACTCTGGCCTCTTGTAGAAGTTATCATCATCACAGTCTTTGGCAGACCATAGCTTCTGCGGCTACATTCCTCCATTTAACTCGAGAAGAAATTATATTCGATGAAATCTCAATTTTTCATAAGGGTGCAGTATCGATGGGAAGAAAATTTTCTTTTCCGTAAGTGAACTGAAAAATTATTTTCCTGTGCGCCCCAGAGTATTTTCATTTGCCCCATAACAGAATCTCAAACACAGTGACTGTTAAAAAACAATGATATTTATTTTTAATTATCCAAATTTATAAAAAATTGTGAACAAATTATAAACACGAAATTGGCTAAATCTTAGAATATTTCTATGATTTTTATGAAATGAATAAATGTTCCAAACGAAATAAATGCCTTCAATTCTATTAGCTTAATATTTATAGGTGAGTAATTTATAAGTAAGAAATAAACGCACAACTAATACGACAAACACAAAATATCATCCAAGCGGTTTTTGCTTTTATGTAGATCAATAAATTTTTATTTTTCTGTAGAAAAATTTAAAATTTAAATAAACTTCTATGCTTAAACTACAAATCTAAATAGTTTAAATTTTTTATTAAAATCCAGCAATTGAGACCTTGACTTGTAAGAAGCGCTAAGTTGGTTTCTTGTCAGAAGTCTACTGATAATTTGGATCAGAATTCAGATTTAAACGTTTAAGAACTTAATTTCATATGATATGTATTGGAAGACAGCGTCAAATCGAAGCTTTGACTTTAGTACTGTGAACAAAAATCGGTACCCGCATTTACTTAAAATGTTTGATTTTGGTACATCGGAAAACTTTGGGCAGTTAACAACTTATTTCTCTGAACTTCGTGCAGATCTCTCTAACCGCAAACTGGAGTTTGGGATCGTGCCCGGGCAATCTTTCAAAGTAGGCAGGATTGCAATTAGGGGAAAATCTGTACCGAGGCTGCTACCTCTGTCTTCACTGATGGCTCCAAGATGGAATCGGGAGCCGGAGCAGGGGTTTTCTCTAAACCAGCCAATTTATTTATTTCCTTGAATCTTCCGAATACTGCTAGTGTTTTTCAGGTGCAGATTCAAATTGGTTAACTCCTGTAAGGGGGAGATTAGAACTTTTGAGTGTGCAAGTAATATTTCTCTGATCTGGACTCCAGGATATAGGAACATAGAGGGGAATAAAATTGCTGATGAGCTTGCCCGGAAGGGGTGGACTGAATTGGTTTCAGAAGTCTCCTATCCGGACATCAGCATCTCCCTGACTGAAGTTGAAGGGTAATTGCACAACGCATTTCTCAGAAAGCACATGATGCTCAGATGGGGCTCAATTTCTTCGTATTCGTATTTTCGTATTTCGAAATGCCCTATGACCCTAGTACAATAAAAGCAGATAGTCCTGGGAACTCCACGCCATTCAATTTGCAAACTTGCAGCCGTGCTTACTACTCACGCAGAAAATTGGGGTTTACCATTTAATCCCCATTGCAGCAGCTGTGGGGACCTTTTAGAGAAGGAGACTATTTCTCTGTAAATGTCCGGGTTTGGCAGCTAGACGATTAAGGCACTCTTTTCTTCGACAGCCTGAGGCAGTGATGCAACCTAAATCACATCAACCTTTTACGTTACATCCACAGTTGGCATCAACGAGTTGGCTATAGATATCTGTCAGTTGACGGTCTTATAATGGTATCAAAACGGCGCTTTGGTGCTACTTGGGAGTGCTAGAGTGGTACTTCCACCATTTCACCTACCTACTTAGTACCTACCCTTTATCATAGCTTGCCTTTTGAACTTCCATTCATTTGACATCTACTAGTAAGTTGCTTATAAAGCGCCGAGCTTTCAACTTAGCTTCATAAAATCTAAGTAGCAAAATAAAGAGTGGTAGTATTTTAAACATAAAATATTTCCTTAATATAAAACATTTTAATAAATAAATATTTCTTAAATATACATTTTTTTTTAATTTAATACATACAACAAATCAAGTAAATGCGAAAAGCAGAAAAATATGCGGGCTTCCTAATAGGGACCGATCGATGTGGACCAGCTGTGGCGGCCATATTGTTTGCATATGTGGCATCTGTCGAATCAGCTGTTTATTATTCAGTCACTGATGCCAAATCGCCACGGTATTGAAATATGAGCTCCGGGGTATATTTATCTCTCGGGAAGCTAGCGTGAATTTTTCTTGGATGTTTTCTTAAGCACCAAGTCTATTCCAATAAACTGCAATCGGCCGATACCGTCAAAGTAAATGGTCCAGATCTATTACTCAAATCCATAGATCCCGGCCGTATGCAGCAATGTGATTGAAAATAGGATCAAATTCACTAGGCAAAACCGCTGCGTGGATTTGAGTGATGCCATATCCCATACATAGTATACTCGTATACCATTTCGAGCCCAGCGTATTAAAAACACTCTACACTTCTGCTTATTTTTTCTTAATTACATAATACTATGAAATTTATGTGTAAAAAGTTGTTTCTTGAAAGGAACTTTTTTCTACTAAATGCTTAAAAAATCAAAAAACATACATACTCGTATACATTCATATTTGTCGTAAAAAATACTTTAGTTATACATACATATATACGTATATTTTATGCATCCTTCCTGCTCATACCTTCTATTATTTCCTATATCTTATACTTAATGCATTAGTGGTAGCTTTCACATTTCGCTTGCCAGGCTTGAAGCTTTCACTTCTGTGCTTGCCGCTCCCTTGAACCTGGATGCCCAAAGGCATTTCGCTTGCAGGCTTGTCGTAATTCTTCAACCACACTCGGGTTTACAACATTGTTCTCCGTTTTTGTTTTCCTTATTTGGGAACCAGAAATTTTTTATTTCGACCATTTTGAGCTGTCCCAAATCGCACATCCAAGTTGAGCCATTCTTGTGCGCTTGAATAGCTTTTATAATGTTCGTTGCACAATCTAATGTAGACTGTGATGGAAATGCATGCCGTGATCTCTCTTTCAAACCGAGATATTTGCCTTGAAAACAATGTACATTGTCCCAGTGTTTGGTGTCGGTAATGCCGGGACAAATTGTGTAGAGAGTGATGCCTGTTTTTGGCTCCAAGTGCTGAGAATAAAATTAGGATATGATTAGCGACAGTGGCAGAGAAAATATCTAAATACTTTGATTAATAAGTGACTTAATTTTATTATCTTAAAAAAATACTAAATAAATTATAAATGATTAATAAATATATTACTTTTAACTCATACGTTTTACTGCATAATTTCCTTTGACATTTGTAAAACTGTAGCAGGATATGGGGGAAAAATAATTAATAAAAAGCTGAATCCCAACATTGCATTAGCAAACTTTAAAACTGAATATTTTTTATAAGTGTTATCTTTGTTAACTGATTTTGTGATGCCATTTACCCTCTCAAAATCAACCCATTCGGCTACGGCGGCCTCAAATTCCCAAAACTATTATATGGAGGCCGCCGTAGCCGAATGGGTTGATGCGTGATTACCATTCGGAATTCACAGAGAGAACGTAGGTTCAAATCGCGGTGAAACACAAAAATTAGGGAAAAGTGTTTTGTAATAGCGGTCGCCCCTCGGCAAACAATGGCAAACGTCCGAGTGTATTTGTGCCATGAAAAAGCTCCTCATAAAAATATCTGCCGTTCGGAATTGGCTTGAAACTGTAGGTCCCTCCATTTGTGGAACAACATCAAGAAGCACACCACAAATAGGAAGAAGAGCTCGGCCAAACACCCAAAAAGGGTATATATATATATATATATATATATTATATGGAGTGAAGTGGTCAGGTGAACCAAATGGTTAGAAATTTCTCTCTCTTCTTAATTGGAGCACACTCCAAGTGCCGCCTCATCGGATGTTGTCATCGTCCACGCTTCTGCGCCATACGTTAGGACGGGCATGATGAGAGTCTTGTAGAGTGTTAGTTTTGTTCGTCGAGAGAGGGCTTTACTACTCAATTGCCTACTTAGTCCAAAGTAGCACTTGTTGGCAAGAGAGATTCTACGTTGGATTTCAAGGCTGACATTGTTATCGGTGTTAATGCTGGTTCCTAAATAAACGAAGTCTTTTACAACCTCGAAATTATAATTGTCTACAGTGACGTGGGTGCCGATACGCGAGTGCGCCGACTGTTTGTTTGAAGTCAGGAGGTACTTCGTTTTGTCCTCGTTCACCACCAGACCCATTCGCTTTGCCTCTTTATCCAGTTTGGAGAAGGAAGAACAAACAGCGCGGTTGTTAAGGCCGATGATGTCGAAGAGGTCCTTCCCAATTCTGACAGCGCTGCTGGTGTTCAGTAACGTCATCTTGCATAGCCGTATTAGTTTTGCGGGGATAACAAATTCAGACATCGCGGCATACAAGTAACTCTTTTTCGTACTGTCGAATGCAGCTTTGAAATCGACGAAAAGACGGTGTGTGTCGGTTCTCCTTCCATGGGTATTTTCCAAGATTTGGCGTATTGTAAATATTTGGTCGATGGTAGACTTTCCAGGTCTAAAGCCAAGGTCTAATTAGTAGGTTGACGGTGGGCTTCAGCCTTTCACACAATACGATCGCTGAAACCTAATAGGTGATATTAGAAGACTAATCCCGCGGTAATTGGCACAAATTGCAGGTTCGCCCTTCTTATGGATTGGGCAGAGCACACTTAAATTCCAATCGGCAAGCATGCTTTCATCCGACCACATTTTGCATAGGAGCTGATGCATGCACCTTACCAACTCCTCGCCGCCATGTTTGAATATCTCAGCCGGCAGTCCGTCGCAGCTTTGTTGTTCTTTAGCCGTGTTATCGCTATTCTCACCTCGTCATGGTCGGGTAGCGGAACGACAATTCCGTCGTCAACGATTGGGGTATCGGGATCTTCACATTCTCTGTGACATGCGCACCCGTCACTATTAATAGGTTCGAGAAGTGTTCCCTCCGTAGTTTAAGAGGGGAAAGGTTAGGAATTTACTTTCAGTCATAAATAGGGGATCAGAGAGCATTAAGGAATGAGAAAACTTTTTCAAATACAGTTAATTGCCCCATTTTCTCTGTACGTTGAAAAATAAAGACGATTGTATGTATCATTTTACGCAAGAGCTGCTTCATGAGTATTAAAATACCCACCAAATTATAACGGATTAAACATTTTTGAAACACAATGAAATTCACACCAAACACAATGAAATCCGGATCTGAATGTCTCTCTCCTATATAAAGATCGTTTTTTTAGCTGCATGAAAACTATCGATATCGATAAATATGGTTTGACAGCTAAGAATAGCAAACTGTGTTGGCATTTCTGTTCAGTAATGTTTGGCGAGTCATCATGAATCCTTTAGCGCCACAACAACGCTTTCCAATTATGGAAATTCTGTTCGCCAAGTTCATAGGGCGAAGTGTTGAAGTAAACGCCGAAATGTTGGTTCGTCGTCGTTCTCAACTTGTTGGCCTTTTTCCTTCGACTACGAGGAAAATTTTACGCAAGGATCTTGACTTACGTTCCTGTAAAAAAAGCTCGTGCAAGAATGGATGCCAAATGACAATCGTTTGATTGACCTCACTTAGATTTATTGGAAAAGGTAGTATTTCCAAAAATTAATCATCTAAACAGCGACGACATTTGGCGCGATTTGCCATACAGCGCGCTTAAAAATCGATTTATTGCAATATTAAGCCACCATTGACGCTATAGGGCCAGATTTATTACGAAAGCTAACCAAAAATTGGACCAATCGAATGGATTATATGACTCATAGCTGCGGCAGAAGAAAATCGTAGAAGCCAGAGCGTTCAACACTAGAGCAAGAGGAAGGCCGAGAACAAGATGGGCCGACGAACTAGAGGACGACATCAAGAAACTTAGTATAACGGACTGGAAAAAAGTCGCAAGCATTCGAGACGTATGGAGGTCTCACGTGCAGCAGGCCAAAGCTCACAAAAAACTGTAGAGCCAAAAAATGATGATGAGCTGCGGCGGACATATGCTGGATTTCATATTCAAAAAATAAATGCCATGAAATTATCGACCAGATTATAGTAAAAAAAATCATTCCAAAAATTATTATCATTTTTAGTTCTTGAGCTCTTAAAAAACACCCTTTTTATACACCTGTTTGTAGTGTTAAATGCCTATTTGTATCCTCCGGAGACGTAATCGATCAAAATGAGGTCCTAAAAACATAAAATGAACACCTGGTATCAAATAAAAAGAGTCTGAGCAAGCTTTACTGCAGCTTTTTAAATAGGGTTACCATCTTTATATATATTTAAATATATAATTTAATTAAAATGTATTAAGCTCTAAATTCTATAATATTGGTTCAAACGAACTGCGTTGGGTCCAGTTCAGACATATTTTTAAAAGGGTCACCCCAGGGTCACCCACCTTAAAATTTAAATTAAAATGAGAAATAGATACTACAATATCAACACCAAATACTAAAGTATCAAACGAACTGAGTTTGAAAAAGCTTTAATCCAGACATAATTTTAAAGTAGGTTGCCACCTTTCTAAAAAATTTCTTAAAATTTAATAAATTAAAAATAAATATGAAAGTAGAGAAATATTTTTTTTTTTTGTTTTGTTTAGTAAAAGAGTTTAAGTACAAATTACAAAATGGAACGATAAATGTTTAACCAAAACTTACAATTCCAAAATCAAATCAAATACACGCAATGCAACACAGCGTCGAATAAAAGGCGCATATTTATGCTAAGAAGTCTTTAAAAAGAACGTTTGAGCCAGTTTCAATATTTAAAAATTATTTTCGTGGTCATTTGATAGTATTATTCAAATGCAAGAGGTGAAATTTGCAGGCTCGATACTAAAAATGGTGAGGTTTTCATGATTTTCGAGCGCTACCTCTCTTTTTAAATACTATATTTTTTATTAAGGCGCAGCAATGCACGACTTCTGACAAAACCACTTTTATGAAATTCGAATGATTTTCCTTTTTTATTTTATTTTTATTTTTTTATTTCTGTTTTGTTTTTTATTTCTTTTTTTTCATGGTAGGATTGCATTCAAAGGTTTCCCATTGTCTTTTTAGTGATGGAAGTCACTAAGCTCTTTATTGCAAAGTTTAATTCGAATTTCTAAATATATAAACATTTTAAACTAAATAGTAAATCGAGACGACCGATTAGATAAGCCAAAGGAACGCCGGAGAGCCGAAGAAAAGCCAGATCGTTCAAGAACATCGCCTCTATCTATGAAAATGTGAGGGTGGACAGTAAATTTTTCTCCATGCACACGAACTTCACCTTTACTAGGCTTGAGTTAGGTACATTTTGAGACAGTAAAAAAATACAACTGAGAAGCTTAAAACTCAGGAGCATATGCACCATCGTTTGTTCTCTATTTAGACTTCAGGATATTTGAAAGAACTCACCAATTCTGGTCGAAATATCATAATTTAACACTTTGCCATATTGGCGTACATGAGTTGGCTCTAACTCACATAACTTCACCAAGTGACAATACATTCACAAAAGGTAACTCTTTTCGCATAGGTTCGCACTGCAACTGCAAGCACCATAGGTGAATTCATTCATAGATCATTGAAGGTAACAATTTCGTATGGAAGTATTACTATTTGTGGGGGGTATACCTTATTGCTATCTAACGCGAAGAAGACGTAAATTGGCCGCCAAGGTCATGCAATCTTTTTCTTGTTCAAACCTTGTTTGGCAACATTTCTCTTCGATATTCGGTCACTCAGTAAACATTTTACTACAAGTCTGAATATATTATTTTTTATCTCTCCGATAAAACGACAAATCAGCTGAAACTTACGGAAATTTATTTACTTTTTAATAAATATTCATGCCATAAACTAAAGTGTATGCTTAAATATCTGGCTATAGTTTCAGGGAATAATAATAACTTGATCAGGTTTGCTGCCTCGTTGTCTCTATTCAGTTTATACCGCATTGATAAAGTACCGAAAAGTGAATTTACTCAGCTGTAGACGGTTATTGAGGATATTTTCGTAAAATTCGGCTCCACTAAGTCTGTCTTAGATGTCTCTAATTTTATATGTGGAAATCTACATATATATCATTTATTGTTGAAAAGAAATTTAATACAGGGTGGGCCAAATAAGATCTATTAATGTTAAGCACAAATAACTTTTTTATTTTTAGACATATTTATTTTTCTATTTTTGTATTATAGCTTATAACTGAATTGTTGGAAATTTATTATGGAACCCTACAGTACAACACAACGCGTTAAAATGATCGAGTTTTTCTATTCTTGTCAACGATCAATTGTTTTAACGCAGCGTAAATAATATTTTGATATCGGATGAAGCACATTTCCATTTAAATGGTTAGGTCAACAAACAAAACTGTAGATTGTGGGGCTCTGAAAATCCAAGGGCTACACACCAACATCAGTTGCACCCATCTAAATGTACTGTTTGGTGCGATGTTATGGCCACTAGAGTTATCGGTCCATATATCTTCGAAAATGAGGATGAAACGCCGGAATCGATTTCAGGAGCTTCTTGCAGAACATTGATTGAAAACTTTTTGCGGCCAATGGCGGAGCAGTATCCTAATTTGTGGTTGCAACAAGATGGAGCAACTGCGCATACTGCTAGACAAACTATGGAACTGCTGCATCAAATTTTTGGCGAACGTCTGATTTCCAAAAATTCAGATTTCCCTTGGCCACATCGTTCACCAGATTTGACTGCGCCCGAGTTCTTTTTATGGGGATATTTAAAAGACAAAGTGTATCTTAATAAACCAGAGACTATTAGACAGCTGAAGCAAAATATTCAAGACGAAATACTGAGCCTGCAACCAGAAACATTATGTGGTGTAATGGAAAACGCGTTAAAAAGAGCCAATCTTTGTATCGAGGAAAATGGTGGGCATTTGTCTGATGTAATATTTCATACATACACAGTATGTTCAATAAATAACAGAACTTTTTATTTAAATCATGGGACACGTAGAGCTATTTATTAAACTTCGATCATATTGAAAAGGTACAAGCGTCAGCTTTCAACCGCAGCCAACTTCATATAAATCGTTTGGCAGGTTAAAAAGTTACGCGCCTTTTATTGACAGTATGTTTCGTGCTTGTGTCGTAAAAATACAATGGAGCAAAGAGCAAATATTAAATTCTGTGTTAAACTTGGAAACACATTTAGTGAGACGTACGAATTGATGCCAAAAGTTTATGGTGATGATTGTTTAGCTCGTTCAAATGTATATTAATAATAAAATATAATTGGTTTAAACGATTTAAAAATGCTCGTGAATATTTGAATGATGATGAAAGATCTGGTCGTCCAGAAGCAAGTAATCGTACTGAATTGGTGGAAAAAGTCCGCGAAATCATTGCTGTTGACGGAAATTTCACTGTAAGAATTAAATAATATACATCTACTGGTACTTTTTGGAAAATTTTAACTGACGATTTGGGTAAAAGAAAGGTTTGTGCACGCTTTGTTCCACATCAATTAAATGAAGATCAAAAAATCGCTCGTGTAGAGCATTATAAAAACATCAGTTCAACAGCTGAAAACGATCCAGATTTTCTTGATTCGATCATAACTGGTGACGAAACATAGCGTTTCAAATATGCCCCTGAAACTAAGCGTCAATCTGCAGAATGGAAGACGAAAAGGAAGCCAAAAGCAAAGAAATTGCGTTTTCAGAAGTCAAGAATCAAAACAATGTTGATCACGTGCTACGATTCCAAGGGTGTTGTACACAAGGAATTTTTTGCAGAAGGTCAAACTATTAACAACATATTTGTGTCATCGACCACCCTCCGTATTCTCCTGATCTACCACCATGCGACTATTTTCTGTTCCCTAAATTGAAAACTGCCATGAAAGGTGCGTTTTATGATGAATGGCTGGAATCATTTAAGCAGCCGTGACACAGGTGTTAAAGAACATTCCCTTAGATGACATAAAAAAGTCCATGCAGAAATTGGTTGATCATACTGAACGTTGTATCGAGTTAAATGGAGACTATTTTGAAAAAGAAATAACTTTCAAACACAGTACGATACGTGTTTTATTGTACATCTGAAAAGTTATGTTATTTATTGAACATACTGTGTAATTTCCATAAAATATATTCAATGTATAAAAACAATTAACCAAAATAAATGGTTATTGCAAAAGTTATTTGTGTTTAACATTAGTAGGTCTTATTTGGCCCACCCTGTACTTTACGCGCTTGGTTTGTGTTTGCGAATAAGCTGAACTTTGTACTTTGTCCCAAACGATTGTTTGTTTTTGATTATTTTTGAAAATTCTTGCTTTCTTTGTGTTTTCTTCCCGTCTGTTGTATTAAAAATTTTCAGGTTTTTTTTTTTCAAATATCTTTTATGTAAATATTCCGAAGCATATCACTTCTAATTAACCCCTTGAGCGAAAATGACGGGCCTCAAATGAAAATAGTATTATTGTTGCAGCTGGTCTTTTTCATATTCTAGCTAAATTTACCTTAATACAGATAACGGTTTTAAGAGTTATTTTGTGATAATTCTACTCATCGAATTGCGCTAAATTAAATTGTGTGCACGCGTACTATTCTTCGAGATTTAATCGTAAAGCAAGGGGTTAATCACGCGCCTATTATACTCGTATATTATAAAATTTATATCACATGCACGTAGCAACATTTCTCAATCATTATGTATGTATATGTACGTACCGCTAGCGCTCTCGTAAAGTTCAGAATTCCTCCTTTCGTCGCACTGTATATAGGCAAGACGTGGAATGGCGTCAGCGCAGCTACCGAAGATATATTCACAACAACACCGCCCTTGCCCCCTCTACTCTTATCCATAAGGTCGTAGGCGACCAGTGTAGCATTAATTGTGCCGGTAAAATTTGTGGCAATAATCAAATTGTAATCTTTCTCATCAGATATGCTGGCACCATTAATTAGCATGTCGATGTTTCCAAATTTCTCCGCTATTTGCGCAAACACTGTGCGCGTTCTTTCCAAACCGCAGGTGACGTCAAACTCAATAAATTGGCATACGCGTTGGGGATCGACTGAATTGAGCTCTTTATATGCTGACTCATTCCATGCTTTGCCGAGTATCATGAGATTCTGTAAAGTTGTATGGTTTGTAAAGAGAAAAAAAAACAACGTCTTCGTAAAGATACTAATTTTTTCACAGAATCATTATTTTCACAGAATGCCTACCGCTACACCCTTTTGCAACAATTGTTTGCATGTTTCTAAACCGATGCCACCAAAACCACCAACATAAACAATATTCTTGCCAGTCAATTCCATCAACACTTCCTCCATATTATTTGCGCTCATTGCCTTATGAATATTTATCTTATTTGTGTATATTTTTTATTTCTCACTTAACTTTCTGGTTTTCAACTGTACCTATTAAATTTAACTTTTATTTATAAACACAACCGATTGGCTTAACGTGCAAGTTTTAACTGAGGTGTCTATGGTGAGCTAAACACAGCTGCGATAAAAGAGTGCTGAAATTTTTGGTAAATTTTTGCTAAGTCATTCTACGTGGAAGAGTGAGCACACACACACAACACACACACCACATTGGGGTGTGAGTATTATTCGTCGTTTGTACAAATTGTTCGTAATCTCACCAAATATGTGACGAAACCTTATCAGTGGTTAAACATTTTACTTATACTCAATATTTTGCTGCTTCCCCTCTATCCCTTATCAAATCATTTTGATTTCTGTTCGATGTATATATATGTATGAATGCATGCATATGCGTATATATGTACATATATGTTTACTTGTATGGGGGATTCCACTGCACATATATGGAAGATTCTTGTGTTTATAAACATTTGTACATATGCATAAGTAGTTCAACGCACTACTGCACTGCATTGCGAGAGTGAAATAAAGGCGTAAGGTGGAAAATATTTGTAGGGGTGAAATTTAAGAGAATTCATAGTAGTTGTAACATAGCCATAAACAAGTTACAAAATAATTTAATTCAAAGTTTACTTTAGCCCTGGTGTCGTGATAAGTTGACTCTAAATAAATATTGCAAATAAATAATATTAATATTAATAATATTATATTAATAATAAAATTAAATTAATAAATACAAAAAAAAAAGTAAATTGCTATATTTTTGTAGATTTTCACTGGTGTCGTTTTAGTTTGGGGAAACCTGAATGTTTAAAAAAAATGTTCGTGAAAGATTTGAATGGAATTAATTAATGATTCTGCTATAGAGAAACGCCCAAAAATATATTAAAATGGTTTTTATTCTCAAAACAAATTCAATAAAAGCACTGTTTAGCTTCTCATTCAAGCTTTATGAAATATAAATGAGAAAAAATGTGTACTAAATCGCTGGTTGCTAAACGGCTGACTGCTTCACATGCTTATAAAATTGGCCTCGAAAAATGTAAAGGGTGGTTAAGCTTCAAGGGCCGGTGTTGATTTTGAACAAAATACATTTCTTTTTTGGAAATTATTGTCATTTCTCCTTATTATGATAATATTGATATGGCTCAATTACGTATGAAACAAAATATCGGGCAAATAGCCGCCGCGGCTTCGGCGGCACACCTCCATCCGATGGTCCAAATTTTCGATGACGCTGAGGCATAATTGAGGTTCTATGCCGTTAATATGGTGAATTATCTCATCCTTTAGCTCTTGAATTGTTGCTGGTTTATCGACGTACACCTCGCCTTTCAAAATACCCCAAAGGAAGAAGTCCAACGGTGTCAAATCACATGATCTTGGCGGCCAATTGACATCGCCGCGACGTGAGATTATTCGGCCATCAAATTTTTCGCGCAAAAGAGCCATTGTTTCGTTAGCTGTGTGACAATTGGCACCGTCCTGTTGAAACCACACATCGTCCAAATCCATATCTTCCAATTCGGACCATAAAAAGTTCGTTATCATCTCACGATAGCGAACACCATTCACAGTAACTGCCTGACCGGCCTCATTTTGGAAAAAATAGGGCCCAGTGATGCCGCCGGCCCATAAACCGCACCAAACAGTCACTCTTTGTGGATGCATTGGTTTTTCGGCAATCACTATTGGATTATCATTCGCCCAAATGCACCAGTTCTGCTTATTGACGAATCCACTAAGGTGAAAATGTGTCTCATCACTGAAGATGATTTTCTTCGAAAATTGGTCATTCACTGTTGCCATTTCCTGCCACCATTCTGACCCTTGGCGACGCTTGAAATGGTCAAGAGGCTTTAGTTCTTGAGTCAATTGCACCTTGTAAGCGTGTAAATGCAAGTCTTTATGCATAATGTTCTTCAACGACGAGCGTGAGAGATAGAATTGTTGGGCACGATGACGAGTTGAGTTGGATGGCTCTTCAACCACACTATCGCGAACAGCAGCAATATTTTCTGCAGTACGAGCTGTACGAGCATACACTGGTATTTTCACATCTCCTACAGACCCGGTTTGCTCAAACTTTTGCACAATTTTTCCGATTGTACGCGCATTTGAACGATTAAATTGACCGAAAAAATCACGAAGTGCGCGATATGCATTTTGATTTGAGCGCCCGTTTTCATAATAAGCCTGAATAACTTTAACGCGTCGCTCAGTTGTATATCTTTCCATGGTTTAAATTGAGTTAGTCTGAGATTGAAAAATGTCAAATGAAATGCAGAAAAAAGCTTGACGTTTAGGTGTGGTTCACATTCAACATCGGCCCTTGAAATTTAACCACCCTTTAGATCCAATTACAACAGGTCATTTCGTCAATAGGAAGGATATTAATCTCGAAATGTCCAGATGTTTCTTTTTATATGAATTCTTATATTATATAAGCACCCACTATAATGCCGTATACTACCTCAAATCGTATGGCACGATTTAGCTTTTTAATTACATTACAAAAGGTCAGTTGGTGGTTTTCATTTAATTCAGCGGGAATTTTTCTTCAGCAGAAAGCTTTCTTATCGTCCGATTTGTGTGCGTCAGAAGTCTGCTTATGTCTGCTCGCGGTTTGTACTGCTTCGTCAATTGAATCGATGCTTAAGTTGCGGTGTATGTCAGTGTTTGGCTTTGTGCATTAGTTGTTGTGCTAAGTAGATATCTTCGACTGGACACGTTGCAGCATGTTCAAATTGGATTTAAGAGCTGTGACCCAAACTTCTGTACCACACTTCCAAAAATGTCTCCATACTCTGTTTTTCTAGTTTTAATCTAATCATTTTAGGTAATATTTGAAAATAATTTTATAATAATATGCAAGTCAGATTCCTCTACCAGGCTGTTGAAATGGATTCCAGCGTAGCGTTTGTTTAGCGACATTGTCGTAATTTTTCCATAGCGTGTAGCCAATCCATTGCCATTTCCTTTTTTGATTTCTGAAACAACGTCGACCTGGTTAACTTGCGCCAACAACTGTGCGTTAGTTATTGTCCGGCACCAGAAAATACGCAAAATCCGATGAAGGCAGATTCGTGATCTTCGCAGTTACTTTCCAGGTGGTGCAGCCATATAATAGAACGGATTTTACGTTCGAGTTGAAGATACGCAGCTTGGAGAGAGCGCTGATACTGTTTTGCTTTGCCACAATGGAGCGACGATGCCGAAAGATGATTTAACTTTGTTAATTCAACATTTGACATTCACCTCAGCCAAGGCATCTGAATTTGTCAACGGTTTCGAACTGTTGTGCACCCGCAATCAGTGGTTCCGATGTGGTGCCATTGAGATGTAGCGCTTTCGTTTTTCCGACATTGGCATTAAGGCCGTTTGGTTTCAACTTCTCCTGTATGGCTTGTGTCAGCAATTTGAGGTCACACAGCTTGTATGGGAGCAAACAGATGTCATCAGCGTATCTCAGGAATGTGTTGTTTATCTGCCGCTGAATGCCTCTCTGTTGGTTTTTGTTGCTAAAAGCAGCGCTCAAGACGTCTTCGATGACAGAAAAAAAGAGTTTGTGACAGGGTGCAGCCTTGACATACTCCACTTAGCACGTTAAAAGGCTCCGTAAGTTTTCCTTTATGAAGGATGTAGCAACTTGCGTCATTATAGCTCTCCCTTATAGGTACAATAACTTTTTCAGGGATACCTCTTCTTGTCAGCGCAGTAAACAATCAGCCAATAGCCGTAAGCCGCAGGAGCGCCAGTCGATTGAGAACATCGCCGCTATCTGTGAAAGCGTGAGGGCGGGCGGCAAACACGAGCTCCACGCAGTGTTGCCAGTCTATTACAATTGTAATAGATCTATTACATTTGTTCTCAGTTTATTACGCTATTACACTTCATATGAAATCTATTACAATTTCCAATTCTAAGAGGAAACAGGAAAAAAATTGTTCATGTTTTAAATTACAATTTCAGCCAAATTTTGAAAAAAATGTTTTATAAAAGACGCATTGGGAAACCTTCTTTATCCATCGCTGCTTATGTAAGTCCCATTGTTAACGAGAGAGGGCGAGCAGCAGCCATAAAAGTAAACATGCCCTTTTGACAATAATTTCTCCGCTACTGCACATCGTCAATTTTGAATATGTATAACAATATGATACAAGACGTTGCAACTTGCAACGTGCGCATTGGCCATAAAGGCTTAAAATATTAAACCCGCTAATGTTGCAAGAATATATGTTAATTAGTGATATCCTGTGTTACTGACGTTTATTTGACTCTGCCTTTCTGAATGAGCTTTACTGCTTTGTTAGAAGTTTATTCAGTTCGAGAATTGTCACTGTGATGAGCATGTCAGTGTGATAGTGAGTGTTTTGTTTTCGTTTTAGTCAATTAAATCCTGTTGATACATCAGTATGGAAAGGTGAGTGTTTCTGAACATTTGCTCACGTGAAATAATTGCGGATTATTTTTCTATTACTATCTATTACTTTTTTGATCATCGTTTTAGTACGCTGCTGCGATTGGTTCTGGCAAGACTGGCTCAATGCATACGAACTTGACCTTTCGCAGACTTCGATTAGGCAAGACTTCGTACAAGCCCCAACTGACTGAACAGCTCAGAGTTGATGTCCATATATAGTCCAACGTTTTGTTTGTTCTCCATCTGGGCTTCGGGATATTCAACAGAGGTCACACATTTTGTTCAAAAAATCAGCATTTAGCACTCTGCAAAATTGTCTACCTGAAACGGCTCGTAAACCTGTAAACCGCAATCAACCGATGCCCTCAAAGCCAAAACATAGCAAGCCATTGCTCATATTGCAGCAATAGAGTTATCGAAGATTGGATAGAACGTCATTTGATTAATGCTTGATTCTTATGAATAATAAATTCGACAATACTAAAATTTCACAAAGAATCTTTTCGTGTTTTAAGCACGAAACACCCGTTGCATGTATGACGAAGTATAAAATAAATGAAAATTTAAAATAAATGAATGAGTGAAGCGGTTTCTTCAATGCATTTGTTAAGAGCTTCCATAATTTTTCATTCAAAGCGGCAAATACCCGCAGCCCCCTTACTCATTACACCACTGTTCTGCCGCACAGGTGCATATGCAACTAAATCATGCATTTATGCCCACTCACCGTTATTAGCGTAAGTAGTTAATTTTATGCACTAAATTATACACAAAGCTATTTTAAGTTGAGTTAACTCTGTGTTTGTTTGAAATTTAATCAGTATAAATGTTTTTATAACAGCCAGCATGAGTTTTAATTTTTCCTATACAAACTGTTGATAAAAAGGCAACAACTCGAAAATAGTCAATTTAGCATAAATGGATCGGTCAAAGTGTCAAGTAAATGTCATACAAATGTTGCAAAAACAACGTTCCAGAAGTAGCGCACTTTAAGGTTATTTCGGGATTATAACTCTTTTTTGGCGTGTTTTTCATTCATTTCACTCCGATTATTACACAAAAAAATCTGCATTTCATGATGAATTCGCACTTTTTCAGCCTTGAGTGATCCCTGCAGAGAAATCTAGTATCAGTGCCGAGCCATGGCATTTGAATTGATGAATTTAAAATCATGTTCTAGTCATTTCGTTCTTCCTTTCCATATAAATATCAATTATTTATATATACAAGGTGGCGCAAAATTAAACACCCTATCGGAAGGTTTCTAATTTTTTTAAAAGTCCATCGTACCCCAAGCATATGTGACGCTTCAGTAGTAGACAGACTGGCAATGGAGCGCATAAAGGTCAAAATAAAGATTTCCATCACTGAAAATTATTTTTTCTTTAGTAAACAAGTTTTTCAAAAACATAATTGGATGATTAAAATATATATATGTTTCAAAACCTCCAGAACGCCATCGGATACGGTTTTCCGCTATTTACAAGGTGGCGCAAAATTAATCATCCATTTTTTTTTTACTTTTTTACTAAATAAAAAAACAAAATGATTTTCAGTGATAGAGATCTTTATTTTGAAAAGAACGCCATCGGATACGGCTTTCCGCTATATACAAGGTGGCTCAAAATTAATCATCCATTTTTGTTTTTGAAAAACTTGTTTACTAAATAAAAAAAAAATGATCCTCAGTAATGGAAATCGTTATTTTGAAGAGAACGCCATCGGATACGATTATCCGCTATATACAAGGTGGCGCAAAATTAATCATCGATTTTTTTTTTAACTTTTTTACTAAATAAAAAAAAAAATTATCTTCAGTGATGAAAATCTTTATTTTGAAAGGAACGCCATCGGATACAACTTTCCGCTACATACAAGGTGGCGCAAAATTAATCATCCAATTTTGTTTTTGAAAAACTTCTTAACTAAATAAAAAAAATAATGATTTTCAGTGATGGAGATCTTTATTTTGAAAAGAACGCCATCGGATATGGCTTTCCGCTATATACAAGGTGGCGCAAAATTAATCATCCAATTTTGTTTTTGAAAAACTTTTTTACTAAATAAAAAAAATGATCTTCAATGATGGAAATTGTTATTTTGAAAAGAACGCCTTTGGATACGGTTTTCCGCTATATACAAGGTGGCGCAAAATTAATCATCGATTTTTTTTTACATTTTTACTAAATAAGAAAAAATGATCTTCAATGATGGAAATCTTTATTTTGAAAAGAACGCCATCGGATACGATTATCCGCTATATACAAGGTGGCGCAAAATTAATCATCCATTTTTGTTTTTGAAAAACTTTTTTACTAAATAAAAAAAATGATCTTCAATGATGGAAATTGTTATTTTGAAAAGAACGCCATCGGATACGACTTCCGCTACATACAAGATGGCGCAAAATTAATCATCCAATTTTGTTTTTGAAAACTTCTTAACTAAATAAAAAAAATAATGATTTTCAGTGTTGGAAATCTTTAGTTTGACCTTTATGCGCTCCATTGCCAGCAATATATATGAATACCTTCTAGTCAAATATGAACGAGACGTTATCAATAAAACGGTCCGCGGATGACATATGGCAAAAATAAATTTTTTGTTTTTTGGTAGGACTGTTATAAGCTTACATGGCAAATTTCAGCGTGATATGTCACATAGTTTGTTTTCTGTGCTACTGTAAACAAGTCAAGCTCGAGTGTGTTCTTCGAATTTAACGATGGAAATTCAAGTTTCAAGATCGAGCTCCTGCTGCTGCTGCTCCCTCAATGGCTGTCATGGTAGAGAGCTGGCGTGCTACGCAGGCAATAATAATATCAATAATATCAATTCTTAATATGTATTTATTTTCGTGTATGTATGTAAATGTGATTGTACCGCAGTTTACAAATCGAATAATTTACACTTCATTACAACTTAAACTATATTAGCACGCTTGTCTTCTAATCAAATCAGCAACAATAAATAGCATCTAATCTGCAGACGTCACACGACATCCCAGTCGGCTTGCACGCTGCTACACTAGGCAGATGGTTGTCGCTACTACTTGCGAAATGAGTAACGAAGTAGTTGACAACTGATTACATTACAGTCGTTCTGAAGCAAAAATTCTCTGCCGGGAGTTCGGCTATTCATTCATTATCAAACAGATATGTATTGTAAGACGTCATTTGTTGTTATGATAGTGAAATGGCAAAAAATAATACCGAAATAAATAAGAAAAGCATTCTGCACATCGACCTACAATTCACGTTCCGCACGTATACCTACATACATATTATATATACACTACTGAAACCCGAACACTGTCAATCGTAAACACTTTAAATCAACTACATAGATAATCGAGGCTCTTTGTTCCACCGAGAAACCATGGGAATTACAGTAGAAATTCGATTCTTGCATGTAATGAAAACCGAGCTCGGTGATTTCGAGGTTGTCGCAAGTAAAAAAGCAAAATAAATAATTGGCGCGTACGCCCATTTTATGTGTTTAGCCGAGCTCCTCCTCCTATATGTGGTGTGCGCCTTGATGTTGTTCCACAAATGGAGAGACCTACAATTTTAAGCCGACTCCGAACGGCAATTGGTGATTAAGAGGAGCTTTTTCGTGACATGATTGTCGCAAGTACTGAGACTTTTTTGCATACAAATTAAAATAGTTTTTTTATACTGATAGCAATCGAAGTTTATTTCTTTTTATTAGGTAAATTTCATTTGAAATTAAAGAAATTTTCGAGTTTGGTTTCTTCTGTACATCCTCGCTTGTTCAGTTGTACACTGTTTCAGAGCCCCATAGCAGCGTCATAAAATCTTTTAAGCCAGCATTGTTTAGCTCTGCCCAATGCAAGCTTATATTGAATGCCGATATTGCCTCCTTGGATGTAATTTTTTCGTATTTAGCATGAAGTTGTTAATTTCTTCACCGACTGTTTCGTCGTGTACTTCATTACAGTATTCTTCATTTACAGTTATGCATTCCGAATGAGTTCAACAATCCATTGCTCGATTTCAGATTGGAAGACTTTCTGCAATGATTCTACTTCCCGAAGCAAAGTTGCAATGAATTGAATATTGGAGGCATCTTCAGCTGTTTGTAATCGTAACGCCGAAAGAGGAATGCTATCGTCACAATCTCAGTCAGACGCTTTTTCAAACAGTTTTTGAAACGATGACTGAATTGAGGTTGCAGTAGCTAAAAAGCATATTGAATTTTTCACGTCGATATTTCGCAGTGACTCATCGATAGTTTCCCCACGAACAACAATGTGCCTTAAGAGGAAGTTTTTTTAGTTCAAGTCAGTAAGCCTTATAACGTTTCTATTCATGGACTGTATTTGAACCGTATAATTTGGAGGAAAACACATAACCGATATTTGGCTGCCGTAGCTCTTTAACTCGCTTTAACACACTCGAAGAAGTGGTTTTTCCGGACGATTTTGCGCACGAAGGAACTTTTTATTTATTTAAGCAATTTTTGATTAAAGTAGGATTCTTTCTTTTGGCAAAAAAATTAACATACCTTTGGAACAAATGTTTATTCTTCGAAGAAAGCTGAGGTCATCCTGGCACTTTTACTTCCTTTGTAGACAACAGTCATATCAGTAAAATTTTGTAATGAACGCGAATTCACCGATTCAACAATAACCATTATTTTTACTTCATGATTTGCAGCGGCATATGTACAAGCAATGATACGTTATTCTCTCCATATGGATCTTATGCTCCTAAGCTAAGGTTTCTTTTGAGCAAAAGAGAAAGACAAATCAAAAAATATTGCAAGTATCGAGGTGAAAATTTTCTAAGTACTGAGTACGCAGTGAAAAAAAAATTGTGTCACAAGTGTCGAGGTGTGCAAGAACCGAGTTTCTACTGTATATAACATATACGAGTAAATATAGATAATCAGTACTACGAGTATTATGGAGTATGTGTCAGAAAAGATACAAATAAAAAACTTTGCATTAATTGCTGTCGTATTGAATGACCATATTTGACGTTTCAAAATCAGCTGTCACACTGGAAATTGCACTATTTTAGTTATGACTTATAAAAGAAAACGAATTCTATAGCGTATTTGATAATACAGTGCGAGTGTAATATTTATCCCGAAACAAAGTTCATATTCACCTGAAAATATAGATTTTACATAGTAATAATGCCATCCGTGTTTTTCATTTTCTCATCAATTTAATTGAGGACTTTAGAGTTAACAAAAATGGCTTTAAATACTTATACTCACGTCATGAGTTGCTTAAATATGTAGTTTTACAAATTTTAGATTATAAATTTACTGAAAAATTTAGTAGCATTTGTTAAAAAAATTGTGTGTCTAATTCGTTAAAATAAGCTGGTTTAAGTTTTTGTTGCAATGTCGTCCTTGATGAGTACTTAGTTTTGCCATAAATTCTGTGTAAAATTTTACACTGCGTAGGGCGAGAACAAATTCGCATTCGAATGCATTCTCTACTCATAAATTATACTCAGTTTCGTTGCAAATTTCGCTTGTTAACAATGGAGTGGGGAGCTAATGAAAAGAGCATTGCAGTGATTGCATTACATAAATGTGGTAAAAGTGCAAGTGAGATTCACAAATAGCTCAAGAACCTTAATATTTCGAGATTGTTTGTTGGTTACCCCACGATCAATCGTTTTTCCCAAACGTCTGAAGTGATAGACAGAAAAAGAATTGGTCGTCCTCGCATGTTTCGAATCAATGCAGCCATAAAAACCGCTCGAGAAAGAATTCGCAGTAATCCCTTTAGAAAGCAGAAAAGCATGGACCGGGAAATGAATGTATCGACCAAATCCATGTCAAGATTAATAAGAAATTATCTCCACTTGAAACGCGCTTGAAGAAAATTCGACTCGACAGTTGCAAGCAGCTTTTTCGGTGGCACGCGGTCAATGGCCATGAAAATATTCTTTTCACAGATGAGAAAATTTTCACTGTTGAAGTAGTTTTTAATAAGCGAAACGACAAAATCTATGCTAAAACTTCTAAAGACACGGAAACTATTGTTCCAAAAGTTCAGCGTGGCCACCATCCAGCCTCCGCAATGGTTTGGTGGGGAGTGTCTTGTAAAGGCATTACATCTCTTCATTTCTGCGAAAAAGGGGTTAGGACCGAGGCAAAAGTGTACCAGGAGGATGTTTTAGAAGGCGTGGTGAAGAAGTTGAGCAGTACTCTCTTCAATTGGATCTCCCGCAAAATTCCGCTCCAGCCCATAAGGCAAAAACCACCCTGCAGTGGCTAAAAAACAATATTCCTGGGTTCATAGGCGCAGAAGATTCGGCTTCATTTTTTGTTCAGAGTTTGTATAAATTTTTAAAATTATATAAGTAGATTAATTGAACAAACAAAAGCTTAAAAAACCATTTGCTTTAGCGGCTTATTGTACATAAGGTTGCACATTTTCGCTTTCTTGCGCAAGATCAATGTTTTTCCATATAAGGACCTAAGCTTCTCGTAAAAATTTCTTTTAAATCGCAGTTTTCGAAGAAATTTATTCAGTTTTTGTAATATTAAAAAAATTTTTTTATTTCGTTTGTTTCCGTCGGCCTATTTTCATATTCTGCTACCGGAGAGAAGAGCTCAAATACTTTAGCGAAATGCTGTTGTGTTGCTGCTTGTTCAATAAGTTTTGCGGTTCGATAAGAAAAACACAATTTTATGGTTTGAAATATATTTTCTTATTTCTCCTTATTAATTATAGAGTCAAACCACGTCAAGTGGGCCCCGAATTTTCCATCAAATTCCCGATTTTAAAATCAAATGCATTTTTGGATAGAGAATTCGTCACATAATAATTGCTGTGAATAGTTTTTTTTATTTCGCTTTTTGTTTATGTTATTAATATAACAATTGAATTTTTTTGCATGATATTCTTGTAAAATCAATATCTCAGAAACTACAATTGATAATTTGATGAAATTTATTTTGGTTACCGAAAAATGTTTACTCTACCGATTTAAGGTCCAAAGACTGTGTATTTCTTGAAACAATAATTTTTAACAATAATTTTTATGAAAAATCGCAATTATTTTTGCGTTCTTCACGCTCTAAATGGACAATATTGCAGTCAGATTAAGCGCACAACGCTAACCTTTAATAATCTGTAAAAAAAACTTTGTTCATCCAATCCGTTCTGAAGATATCGAATTTTTTGTCAGTCGAGGCACTACGCACGAAAACGAACTTGCATGAACATGGCTTTGCAGAGTCGTACAGTCACCGCAACTTCTAGTGTCAGTGCGCTGTGATTCCTAGTATGTTGTCTATGCTTTGAGGTTAGAAAAAAATTATTATGTATTGTTATGAAAATGGTTCGACCTGATGTGTGTTGCAATCCGTTGGGGGGAAAAGGTCATAATTGCGTACGTCATAATTTATTCCAAATAACCGCTCACTGGGATGTAAAATTCAATCAATATATCGGTAAATACGTTTGCAAATCATGTCGTATGAAGATATATAGAGATGGAATTGCTACTGAAAGTGCAGCGCATATACGTCCAAGTCCACAGTGGGTATAATCTTGATATTTATATACATATATTATGCATTGAATAGTTATTATTTAGGCAAATAAAGTCAATTTGTTCTCAAATTTGTTCTTGCTGAACATTAATACACTTTTTCCAACGAGATTCTAATCTATGAATTGCGTCCCTGAAGTGAGAATCTGGAAGGGCTGCAAAATACGTGTCCACAGCTCAATTGGTTGAAAAACGCTTTCCACGCATGAATTTTTTTATGTCTGGAAACAGATTCAAGTCGCTGGGGGCCAAATCTGGTGAATATGGTGGATGCTCCAACGATTCGAACTTTAATTCATGGCTTTCAGCTATTGTCAAAATGCTCTTGAGGCATTGTACTGATGAAAAATAGTTTTTTCTTTTGGAAACTAGATACTTTCTCACGAATTTTTTCCTTCATTGGGTCTATAAGCCAAAATAATATCTAAAATTTACTGTTATACCAGTTCGTAATCCACAAATAAAATTCCTTTCTCATCCCAAAAAACTGATCCCAAAACCTTCTTGACCGATTTCTAGACACGTGCTTTGTTGCGGAGCCGAAGAACAAGGTTCATACCACTCTTTAGACCCCTGTTTTGAGATAAGATCATGATGATGGACCCAAGTCTCATCCATAGTGACGAATCGAGAGACGAAATCCACTTTATTCTTTTGAAAACGCTCTAAATGTCGCTGAGAAAGTCGCACTCGAATGTGTTTTAGTTTCATTGTTAGGGAATGCGACCACCATTGTGCATACATCTTTCGGGCATCCAATACGTCAGTCAAAATATTGATTATTGCTTACACTGCCCAATGAGATGCTTCTACTTCTAGGGTTTATATAAAATCTCTTTCAGTCACTTGACGATTTTCCATTACGATTTGCACCTGTATTTTTTTCACAAGACTTATTGAAGAACCTAGTATGACGGGTATTTTTTAAGAGCGTGAGAACTTCAAATGATAATGCAAAATAGATATGTATACAGTAGATTCTGTTTTTATGCGGGTTTTTATGCGGTTTTGAAATAGTGCGGTTTTTAGCTTCTTTTGCTGTTTTGCCATTGCTGATCTTCTATTGTTGTTGTTATTTTACTTCTAAGTATGTATGTATGTATGTATATTGTACAGTTATTTTTTTTGCTTTTGCTTGCTTGCGTGCTTTTTGAAAGAATGAGGATTATTAATCAACAGGCTGCTTAGAGAAACGGACGAGTCTTTAAATTATCAGCTGTTTTTGTGTAAGTAAAAGCGTTTTATATTCAAAAAAATTGCTTCTTAATCATTCACAATTTAATTTAAATTTTAAAGGTTACAAATGTCCAACAAAAAAGAAAAAAGGAAGAGAAATGCAATTTCCCTGGAAACTAAAATTTTAATTTTGGACCGCTTAAAAGCAGGCGAACGTTATGCATCTGTTGGGAGACATTTTAAATTTGGTGAATCTACTATAAGAGCAATTAAGAAGAATGAGGCTGCAATAAGGGCATCGGTAATTAGTGGAACAGAGTTGAATGCTAAAAAAGCGTCGTATTCAAGAGGCACTACAAAAGAAAGATTAGAAAAAATGTTATTAATTTGGTTGGAAGATTTAAACCAGAAAAGAATCCCCACAAATGGCCCACTAATTAAAGAACGAGCACTTCGATTGTATGAGCAGCTGAAAAATTCGGAGCCTACTATTTCATCCAGCGATCTCAACATAGCAGAGTTCTCAGCCAGTACAGGATGGTTAACTGGGTTTTTAAAGCGTAATGCATTTCATAACGTAAACATTACCGGTGAAATTGCATCAGCAGATGATGATGAAGCTAAAAGTTTTCCAAAGAAGTTGCTCAAAATTATTGAAGATGGAGGATATAGCCCAGATCAAGTCTTTAATGCCGACGAGACTGGGCTATTTTGGAAAAAGATGCCTAGTCGTACCTATATTGCTAAATCTGAAAAATCTGCAAGCGGTTTTAAAGCAGCAAAAGATAGAGTCACCTTCTTATTTTGCAGCAATGCGTCCGGGGATCGGATATTAAAACCTTTAGTTGTAAATCGATCACTAAAACCTCGATCCCTGAAGGGCAAAGACATGGCAAAACTGCCTGTTCATTGGATAGCCAACAAAAAAGCGTGGGTGACTACTGCAATTTTCACAGAATGGTTTAATCGATATTTTGTGCCGGAAGTTAAAAAATATTTGCTGGATAAAGGTCTCGAGTTCAAAGTGATTTTGCTTATCGATAACGCGCCAGGTCATCCGCATATAGAACATGCCAATGTCGAGATAGTGTTTCTCCCACCAAATACAACCAGCATTTTGCAACCATTGGACCAGGGCATTATCTGCAACTTCAAAAAACATTATGTAAAGTTGACCTTTCAGCACATTTTGGACAAGATAGAGAATGAAGAGATAACAGTTACGGATGCCTGGAAAAAATTTTCGATTTTGGACTGCATAAATTATGCTGGCTTGGCAGTTAAAGCTATAAAACCACACACTTTAAATACTTGCTGGAAAACGGTTTGGCCAGAATGCGATCAAAGGGGAAGTCTATCAGAAGAAATATCAATATCAGAAATTATATCTTTAGGTCATGAAATTGGTGGAGAGGGGTTTGAAACATTATGCAACGCAGATATTGATGAGCTACTTTTGGACCCAGAGCTAAATGATGAAGACTTAATGGAAATCATTGCTGGTGATTCTGGAAAAGACATCGAATCGGAAGATGAAATAAAACCATTTACGTCAAATGTGAATCGAAAAGGAATTCAGATGTGCAGCGAATTAGAAAATTATTATCTGACCAATGATCCAGATACTGAGCGGGCTTTGAAATTCCAACGTGAACTTAATTTATGCATGTCGACCTATCGGGAATTGTATAAACAAGATTCTTAATCAGCTAAGCAAAAACTCAACACAGATTACATCAAAAATGTTAACCCTACAAGTATTGAACCGCCTGCATCACCATCCAGATCAGACGTGTACATTTCCTCAAGTGACGGAAGTGATTTTACGCCAAATCCTAAACGAATGCGCAACATGCGGGTATTGTCTGATTCTATTTCTGACGATGTACAATAAATTTAGTTTTCGGTTCTAACGTTTCATAAATAAAGATATAATTTTCAAAAATACAACTTTTTGTTTATGCGATTTTATTTAATTATTTCAGATTCATGTGGTCTATGGAACGTATCTATAGTTATAATATGGGACTAGTAGCCTTTTTTATGCGATTTTATTTCAGATTTATGCGGTTCTTAGCACTTTTGAAACGTATCTATAGTTTTACTATAGAACTGGTAGCTTTTATATGCTGTTTCTTGCGGAACGTATGTACCGCATAAAAACAGAATCTACTGTACTCGTATTGTTAGAATGCATTTTTTATTATAATCTAGCAGATTTCTTGGCATATACTTTTTGACTATAATATTTGGCATCTGTCCGCTGCGGCTACGCTCCGTTCGATCAGCCCTATTTTGGTCGTATGACGTCAATCTTGGCTTTAATATTGCAATAAATCGAGTTTTAAGCGCGTTGAATGGCCAGTTGTGTCATCTTATTAGAACCATATGTCGTCAATATTTAGCTGATGTATTTCTGAAAACGAAAATTCAGTCAGCATGGCTCGATAACGCTCGTCATTTACCGCAACGACAGCTTCAGCGTCATTTCGAAAGAAATAAGTACCGATGATGGCGCCAATGCTCTATAAACGCAACAGAAGTGTCAACAAAGCCATTCTCAGCTGTAAAACTATAGTTGTCGGCATGGATAATTATCATCCAACTGAAAATAACACCCGATACATATACCATATATACAGGGTCCGCCATATAACTTTACGGAATTAAAAATGCTATAAAAAAGAAACTACTCAATATTTTTCCAAACTGTTTTTTTTATTTTGAAGTACAATCCTTCCGGTTAATGATGGAACACAATTTCATTCATATGGCTGCCTCGGCTAGCCATGCACCATCCCATACGATCGGTCCAATTTTTCAACATATTTTCGATTGTATGCGGCTGTATTTCAGCTATGGCATCGCGTATGTTGGTCTTCAGTGCATCAATTGTTGCTGGTTTGTTGGCATAACACTGGCCTGTGACGGCACCTCAAAGATAATAATCCAACGGTGTCAAATCGCAGCTCCGAGGCGGCCAAACGATATCAGAATTTCGGCTGATAATGCGATCTTCGAAGACAGTGCGCAAAAGATTGATCGTTGCATTCGCTCTGTGGCAAGTAGCGCCATCTTGTTGGAACCAAATGCCACCAATATCCTCCTCTTCAATTTCTCGGAACAAAAATTCGTTCAACATGGCCCGGTAATGCTCTCCATTGACGGTTACGGCCACTCCTCGCTCATTTTCGAAGAAAAATGGACCAATGATGCCTCTCGACCAAAATCCGCACCAAACAGTGACTCGTTGTGAATGCATCGGCTTTTCTTCGAGTGCGTGCGAGTTTTATTAGCCCCAAATGCGGCAATTTTGCTTGTTAACATACCCGCCGAGATGGAAATGAGCTTCATCCGAAAAGATGATTTTTCGGTAAAAGTCTTCATCTTCTTCAAGTTGATCCCAAGCCCATGAAGCGAAGCGAAAACGTATTGGGTGGTCGGTTTGCTTCAGCTGCCGAACCAATTGGACTTTGTACGGCGTCATACCAAGGTCTTTACGCAAAATTCGTCTCAATGATGTATCCGAAATGTCCAATTGTTGAGAACGACGGTGAACTGATGTTCCTGGTGATTCACGAACACTCTCGGCCACAGCAGCAATATTTTCGGATGTACGCACGGTTTTTGGTCGGTCACGCGTTGGTTTGGTTTAAGCAACCAAGTTTCTCTTACTTTTTTTGCAAAGTAATTAACGTAATTTTCGTACACATTCTGCAACATTACCATGATTTTCAAAGTAATGTCGCAATATTTCCCAACGTTATTTGGGCGTAATCACAACCATATTCGTTCAGATGACAGCTAAGTCTTACCATTCTTCAAATAATACCTAGTTCAAATCCGTAACGATAGATGGCGGGCCCTGTACATATGTATGTACATAAATTCATGCATATGAATGTTCTTTCCGATGCATATCTCCAACGCAATAATTAGGATTTTCATATTGCGAATGTCACACAACTGTCAACACCTGAGATATTTTTAACAATTGTCCTACACCTGTCAAAGGCGCATATTTGTAAACGAACATGCAATTATTGCACTTGCACATGAGTATTTATGACAGCAAAGGCGCCGACAGCTGTTTTTGAGTTAACATATTTTAATTTTTTTCTTTCGAATGTTTGAGTTACTTAACTAACAAAAGGCTGAGGCAAAATGAAATAAAAGTGAAGCATTGCAACAACTGAGCAATAAGAATAGTTGCCGTCAATCGACAACAAGCAATTGTTCTCCAACTATGCTGATTAATGCACAAGTAAGATTTTCTTGCATTTGACGCTATAATAAAAAATTTCTCACAATGCAAGCAAATAGTTGAACAAACAAAAAAACAGCCCATAGACAGAAAATATGCAGACACATATACATATATATATATATGGGTGTATGTAATATATGTTCATAAATAGTTAACCCTCAGTCGAAAATAGTGTTGACGGAAAAGTTCCGCAATAAAACTTTTGTAAAGTCAAAGTTGCAGCTCATAGAGGCAAGCGGTGAAGCGACGTATCAAGTTACTTATGAGCGCAAATGTTATATAGTATGTATGTATGTATGCGTGTGTATGTATTTATGTATGTATGTGTATGTGTGCGAATGTTTGACATACCTATTTTTATTTTCGTCACATTGACAGCACTATTTTATTTGTCTTGTGTTTGATTGATAGTTGTTTCCATTATTTTTCTAATTTTTCTCCATTTTTTGCGGTAAGCGTGTATGCATTTGACAGATTGTACATATGTATGTATGTATGTGTGCATGTACGGGCATGCAATTGCATTTATAACTGAATTAGCGCATATATGCGGCTACAGCAACGGCACTCAGTGTAATTGGAGTCAGTTGTCGGCAGCTATTCATATCACATATACATACACATAACACATGTACTTACATATGTACCCAGCAGTAAATTGAACTAGTTTCGAGCTAGCTAAGGTCTAATTAGACAATTTCCAATGCCTACTTTTTCGCGGTAAAGTCTTACAGGGTGGCAATCCGTCACGTTCTGCACAACCTTGAAACGCATTCTGAACGAATTCCTTGTCGGGCAATAAATTCTGAAGCACGAAAAAATTTAACCGCAACTTAAGATATGTTGGTCGACCGGAATGAATGAATTGCCATTCTGAGCGACTGTCATGTGGCATTGTCAATCTTTGAGGATAAATCCCCATTTCTTCTTGAGTGCATGAAGGAATTAAACTTACTAGGAATGCGCTATCGTAACCTGGTTCATATGGGTCGCAGAAGACAGGGATATAAGTGGGAACAAAGTAGCGCATGCAATGGCTAGAGAGGCTGCGATCTTGCTATTGATAGTACTCGAGCCCTTTCTTGCTATGGGACAATACACCAGCAAGGAAAAGCTTAGAAGTGAAGAGACGGAACCAAGTGATGGGCTTACGCCAGGTGAAGTTCTTACTTGGGGGATATAATCAAAAACATTCAGACAACTCATAACCCTGCTTAAGGATAAATTGAGAGTGTTCACGTGCATTCTCACAGGTAGCTGCAGATTGCGTAGTCATCTGCCAAGGTGTGGGATACACTGTACACTGACTCTTGCAATTTCTGCAACTAGTCCCCAGAGACTCCAGCACACCTCATCTCGAATGTGACGCTATAGTCCGAAGCAGATTGAGATATCTCGGTCGGAGGTGCGGCCAGCAGAAAGGCACATACCTACGCTCAGCCTAACTCAGCTCTATCTTTGGTTTATTAAGGGAACTGGGTTAAAAGATTATGATGAGCAAAGGCCACAAAATGCCACGAGGTCGAAGTGCAAACCTCATTTACATTCATTCATTCAAGATGTGTTGATTGAGTAATCGTACTAGCCGATAGAGTAAAAAGCATAGGCGGAGATCTTGAGTTTGATGCTTTGAATGGGCATATATTATATATACTTTTTTTTTGTTCTTGCAGATGAAGGGGCTTAACGCCTAATGCCTAATACATCATAAAAGCTGAAGCTAAAATTCTTTATTAATTTTTTTAAATAATTTGCTGATATTCAAAAGTCCCAAAACAACAAGTTTTGCTATATATTCAATTATTCAAAACCATATCCTACCGCAGCAAAGACTGTAGACTACTCACTAAGCTACTGACACTGAAGGCCCTGGAGAACGCGAAGCAAACCTCAAAGATTATTCAAGAATGTAAGAAGAGGCTTAATTCTATCGCAAGACAAAACAGGCTTGTACTTATATGGGTTCCGGGACACTCCGGTGTTCAAGGAAACGCAATTGCCGACGAATTGGCCAACCGTGGATCAGCGGTGCCCCCGAAAGGGCCAGAGCCAATAATCGGAATCAGTTCCGCCGGAATCATGAATTGGATCAGCGATTATGTAGGCAATCTACATAAAGAGCGATGGTCCGGTCTAGAACACTGCAGAACTGCAAAGTGTTTTGTGACAAGTCCGAACAGAAAACTGGAAAACTTTCCAGTAAACCTTGAAAGGAAAGCCGTTCGGTTGATGGTCGGCATCATTACAGGACACAACCCATGGGGTCAGCATATGACCAGCATTAGAATCATTGAGAACCCAACGTGTCTGTCATGCTTGAAGGAGGCGGATAGCACTGAGCACTTTTTCTGTGAGTGTCCTGCCTTTGTTAGAGCAAGGCTGCGAATTTTGGGCTTCGATGTCATGAGAATGGGTAATATTTGTTCTCTAAAACTGGAGGATATTTACAGATTTGCCTGGAAAATTCTCACAGGTCTAACTATCTCTATCTCTGTCTCTATTCTTTCCTATCTCTTTCTCTGATACTTTTCTCCTTCCCTCCTTGACTATCTACCCCCTTTCCAGAGCTTTAAATACAACGGGCTTTTTAGCCTGAGTGTTTTAGGAGCCACCAAATCTTCTGCTGCTCCTTGGCTCGACCTTTTCAAAGATCATTTCAAGCTACTGGCATCAAGCTCGAGATGGACGAAATAACGTTATTAATTTTCGGATTTCGCAGTCGCGATTTAATAAGTAAGGTAACGGCGCCACTGTCGCAAAAAACAAGCACCAAGCGTGTCACTCTTCATCTGTTTTAAATTAGTTCGGGAACAGTTAGAAAGTGTATGGTACGGAACTAGTTCTTTAGGAGCCTGCCCCAGTTTTTACTGCAAGGTTCTTATACATACATATATTTTTTTATTTATGTATTTGTTAAGTACGCGGGCTATTCTACCTCAAATTGCCAAGAAAAATTACATTTTCTTTTAATTCCATTCAAGAATAATTTTTTTTAGATAAAACAAAGATACCCTAGAAAGTTTACCAAAAATAAATATTTATTAAAACTAGTATGCGATTTATAGGTGATAATTTGTTTACTAAAAACTAAATAACTCTAATTGGTATTGTCAAAAATGTTTGTTTTTTCTAATTCTATTAATTTTTCTGCATAGTAAAGATTTTTAATAGTTTGTTTGTTTAATAAAAACGCATTACTATTCAAATTTTTTTGTAAATAAAATTTCTTGATAATTTTTTTTATATTAATATATATTTTTGGTTTAATATTTTTTTTTATATTATATATATTTTTTTGTGTTTTATTATTAAAGACGCAATTAATAAAAATTATACTAATGAGAAGAAAATTATGTTGATCAAATTCGTGAACCTTTTTTATTTTAATTTTATTTTTTAAGTTACAATACTTAGTTTTTTTTTGGTTTTGTTTTTTATTTTTGTATATATAAATTAATTTTCTTAATGAAAACTTTATATTTTTCAACAATATTCCAGGCAGAAATACATGCCATTGAAATATGTGTGAGAGAATGCCTTAGCAGGAAAGAGAGAGGTACTCACATCTAGGTATATACTTTCAGATAGCCAAGCGGCTCTAAAAGCCCTTCTATCAATAACTATCACCTCTAAATTGATAAATGATTGCCTAAACCTTCTCAACACGTTAGGAAACCTCAACATAGTAACACTAGGCTGGATTCCGGGACATGAAGGACATGAGGGAAATGAAATGGCTGATGACCTTGCAAAACAAGGAGCAAATATGCAACTTACTGGTCCTGAGCCTTTCTGTGGACTGACAAAAGGCCACATTAATGAATTCCTTAGGAAATGGGAAGAAAGAAAATTTGCTGCACACTGGCTAAACTGTGGCGGTCAGCGTCAAGCCAAACTATTCCTAAGTCCCAACAAAGGAATATCTGACAAGCTCCGCTCACTAAGCAGAGTAGATCTGCGTCTTTTGACAGGATATCTTACAGGTCACTGCAGCCTGAGGTATCATCTAAATAATATTGGTCTATCTGAGACCAATGCCTGCCGCTTTTGCGAAATGGACATAGAAAACTCAGAACTTGTGCTTTGTGAATGTCCTGCGTTGGGCAGACAGAGACTTCATCACCAATCTTTGGAACAACAAACCCAAAATTGTGCTAAAATTTTTAAAAAGCCTAAAACTCTAGGGTTACAAAAATAGGCCTTTCACAATAGATCAGCTCTGATCGCAGTGCGTAATAGCCTTCTAATAATAATAAATAATATTTTTTTATTATTTTTAAAGACTAAGTTAAAAAAAATAATACTAATACCAAAAATGATATCTTTAAAAATTTGAGGGCCATTTTCTTTATTTTAGAATCATTTTTTTAGTAATTTAGTTTTGTAGTAGTTTCTGTTTTTATATATTGAAATTAACGTTCTTAATAAATATTTTTTTATTATTGTTATTGGTTAATATTTAATTTTTATTAAAAACTCAATTGCTACCAATAAAAGTAAATTATCTGTTTAACAAATTTATGAACTATTTTTTTTTAATAAAATTTTTTTTTTTAATAATTTTGGTTTTTTGTTTTATTTCTATATTTTAACTACTTAACTTTCTTAACAATAAATTTCCTTATAGTAATTATTTGAGGACTCCATTAATAAACATAATACTTAAAAATAAACTACCTGTTTAAAAAATCCGTGGGAATTTCTTTATTTACATTTTTGTTTTTAGTTATCTAATTTTTCTTTGTTTTTTTATATTTAAATTAACTTTCTTAATATTTTTTTTTTTTGCTTTGTCATTTTTTTATATTTTATTTTTATTAAAAACTAAATTAATATAATAGAAAATAATGAAAATTAAATATATGTTTAAAAACATTTTTACATTTATTTTTTTTAATTAAATTTTTTTTCTAATTTTGTTTAATATTTGTGTATACTTCATTATTACTGAGAACTCTATTAGTTCATAACAAATGTTATTACATCTTTAACAGCTCTTTTAACTTAATTTCTTAGTAAACGATTTCGCAAAAACATTTTTTTTTTTCATTTTAGAGTTTTCGTTAAAGTTAATATTAAAGAAATTAACTTATTTGTTTTATTTTTTTTTTTTTTGGGTAGTTCGGTTGATCAGGATTTCTGACGATTCTCTTTGATAATTTTAAATCGATGCTTCCATCAAATTTCGGTTACCTTGAAAAAAATGGACCGCTTATGCACAGTGTAGGACTATTACAAATGAGTTAAAACCATCTCTTCCTCTTTATAGTTCTAGCAATTCCTGCTGCATCTACGGGAGGGCATACAAAGGTTTCCTATTAGACATTTTTCTGTTTCAACCCCCAGGATGTTGTATATCCCATCCCTTCTCTAATATGTCGCCATCATTTCTAATCGCATTTCGCTAGCCTAGGGATTCGTTCAATTTTTTACAACTTGTTTGTTTAAAAATTCTGGCAGTTCCCCTGTATTAAGGTCTGAAAACCAGGCGAAATGGAGTATTTTCAAATCAACCATCTCCTGCAAAACTTTTATGAACTCATACCCTGACTGCTACAAAAGATGACTATACATTTATTTATGCCTGCATATCTTCCTACAGGTTTGCTTCTGAGTCTGGAAACTGTAGCATTGACCTGCCAAGTTAAAATAGAATCTTAGAGTGGGCTTCGCTAAAAGGCGCTGACTTTTGAGATTTCTTTTCCGTTTCGAATGGAATATGACACGTAAATACGTACATATATGTACATTTGTGCTTGCATATACATATGTAAGTATGTGTGTGCGCACACCTACCTTTTATACATATGTATGTACCTATATGAGTTTATTTGCTTGCGCATAATCAGTTATGCATTCGCTCAGCTACAATGACAAGTTGCACTCAAACAACTCAACGCAATTGCAACATTAGACCTATGAAATAAATTATATATAAAAATAGTTAAAAATAAGATAAAAATAAATAAGTTTTTGAATAAACTTACTGACGTATTTTGTAGCGGGTGGGATTCGAATTTCGTTGGCACACAACACATTTGGTTGCATACAAGAATACACGAACATATGTAGATACATAGGAGTAAATGCCTACAATCAACAAAAATTTGCTTTATTTACGTATTTACATGGATTTTTCGAATTGACTTCGCACCTAAATGATAAATGTAACAGTCGAGCATTGGTATATAAAATAAAACTCTATGATAATCTTAAATTTGATGAGGTTCAGCGCGTCAATGATTCAACAGCAAAAATGAGGTGTTCCAATTTAAACTTTGTACACGGAGCAAATGTCAATATCGTTTTGTAAGTTATGTGAATGGAAGTCTGCGCTCTTTGCTAGGATTAAGTGCATTGGGACGCGCATCTGTGATCCTTGAAGTTTGTCACTCGTTGCTGGAGTATCGTGGAAACTTTGTTTAAACTGCTGGAGCTTTTTCAAGAAAATTGGTAACTGGTATAAATTCCAGAAAAATTTTCAAAATATTTTCCACATATCCTGCAAAAAGAAAAATGTAATATATTATATTGCAGAAAATATCAATATTTTCAACTGCGAAAACTAAAAATCGTCAATTCGTTTACTTCCTTTTCTAATACCAGCTCAAGAAAAATTTTCAAAATATCAGGTCAGTCCATAAGTTCGTGCGTTTTTTAAAGGTGGTTTTAAAATTAATAAAAAAGATGTTTAAAGTATTTATTAATCAATAATATATTTTCCTTCATTATTTACAATGTCTTTCCAACGTTTAGGCAAATTTTTAATTCCCTGCTCAAAAAATTTGTTGTCCTTGCGGTTCGGCAGCAACCGTGTTAGAGCATTTGCAAATACGGCGCCTTTCGTACTGACTTTCACCGCGTGCTCTCTGAAGCTCATGCGCGTGTCAATCATAACCCCTAAGTACAGTATAGCCGGCTTGGAGTGGATGTTGAGACCTCCGACATTCACCGTCAAACTCTCCCTCTTCTTCTTTTTGCTCAACAAGACTGCTTCAGTTTTTTGCGCTGCTAGCTGGAGTTTGGCATTGTAAAGGGTTTTTCAATAAGGGCGGGTAGATGTTGAAATGGAATAAAACAAGCTGTGTGTGAGTTATTGACAAAATTATTTTTTTATTTGAAAGGCGCATATATGCCATTAAGTGTGGAATACGACATCATTCAAATGCCCGCCTTGGTTTCTTACGGTGGAACGGATCCGAGTGGTCCAATTTTTAATGACTCTTCCGCATAGATCCGGCTGAATTTGAGCGATGTCCTGTGTTATGTTCACCTTTAGAGCATCGGTCGATTGTGGTTTATTTGCATAGACCTGAGACTTCAAGAAACCCCACAGGAAAAAGTCTAGCGGGGTCAAATTGCATGACCTTGGTGTCCAATTCACATCACCCCTGCGAGAGATAACCTTACCCTCAAATCGTTCATGCTGAATGTCAATCGTGGCGTTTGCTGTGTGGCACGTAGCGTCGTCCTCCTGGAACCACATGTTGTCTAGGTCCATATGGTTCAATATGGGTCATAAGAAATTGGTTATCGTCGTTGTGTAGCGCTCGCTGTTGACGGTGACTGCCTCACCAACGTCGTTTTCAAAAAAGTACGGACCTATGACGCCGCCGGCCCGAAATCCACACCAAACGGTAACTTTTTGAGGATGCATTATCACCTAATGAACCTCGTGTGGATTGGTGTCGTCCCATATACGGCAATTTTGTTTGTTAACAAAGCCATTCATCCAAAAATGCGCCTCGTCACTAAAGATGATTTTTCCCCCAAAACTGGGGTTCTCTTCCAAACGATTCGAAGCTCAGTCAGCGAACAAACGGCGTTGTCTATGGTCATCAACTTTGAGCTCCTGGGTCAGTTGGATCTTGTAAGGGTGTAGGCCCAAGTCCCGACGCAAAATTCGCCAAGTTGAAGTCTGCGAAAGGCCAAGTTCTTGTGCACGGCGAGGAATAGACTGCCTCGGGTTCTGCTGTACACTTTCACGGACCGCGGCAATGTTCTCGGCTGATCTTGCGTTTCTTGAACGTACGGGTGTTGGCTGATTGTTTACTGACCCGGTCGTCTCAAATTTGGCCACCAAACGTTGAAGAGTCGACTTTGAAGGGCCACCACGTCTACCGAAAAATGGGCGCAATGCGCGCAACGTTTGCGTTAATGAACACTCATTTTGATAATAAAGTTTTATCATTTGAATGTGCTGTTCAATCGTGTAACTTGCCATGATGATTTGGCATAAACAACTGAATAATAAACAAAAGATTAGACAGATATCACCAAAACAAAATGGCTGTCACAGGGCGCCAAAATCGACCCGCGCCAATTGAAAAACCCTTTATAACCAGCGCTCAATCCTCGCTATCGCATTGTGCAAGTGAGTTCCACATCAATGACCCATCAATATATATGTGTATTTTTAAATCCACGAAGAGGCTTGGTCAAGAATTAGAGCATTCAATTGATTACAAATTCATTGCGCATCACTTGATAATGAATCGAATAATTCATCACGACCACACCCTATTGCGTCATTATTTGATCAAATTTTTTTATAAGCTAAAATTTCAAACTTTTATTCATCTGAAATTATTATAATTATTTTTAATTGTTTTTTAGTGAACTACAAATGTCTTTTTAATACATCAGTGGGACTCATTTCAAATAATTCATTAACAATATCTGAGTTGAACATACATACACACACATGTATGTATGTACAAAGCCACGTGCATACTTAAGTGCCCCCACTCAGACTTCCACCATAGGACCCCCTCCTAAATATGAACTATGAAATTAGACAGGCACCCCCCAACGGGGGGTGTAGCTCAGTGGTAGAGCGCTCGCTTCGCATGTGAGAAGTCCCGGGTTCAAACCCCGGCACCTCCAACTCCAATTAATGCATTAATACTGTGGCGCGTGTCATTATTTGGAAAATCAAGTGTCTATTTTTTTTTTTTGCTACTGCTATTTGATAACTTTTATATTTTGCTAGATCTCTCCTCAAAAATATGATGCGATATTTATATGTGATATGGAAATATCAACAATTTACAGTAAAACTACTATTTGTGGAAACCTCCCGCAATGGTTGCGCTTTTAGAATAAATACCACCCCGAACAGCGGGCACTGTAATAACCGGACGCTGACACTTGGTTTCCCGTGGACGCTAAAATTTTAATAGCAAAATATATTCCTGGGCAAAAATAGAAAGTAAGCAATGAAAGCCTATGATAAGCGGGCGCGAGACTCATCAATGATCGAAAAGAGCGTAGAATAACAAAGAGGAATCGCCGAAATCTACATATGTACATTAGGGTGGTCCAAAAAAATTTGTATGCTGCCGCCCCCCAAAATAGTAAAGAATGAAAAATAAAAAGACCCGTATTTTTTTTTTTTTTTTAATCAGACCATATTTAATGGTGCCGCCGGGGCTTTGAAATATCCCATGTATTTTGCATGGGAAAAAAATACTTTTTCGTAGATTTCATGTAAAAACCTGGAAAATGAATATATTTTAACCGGATAGCTCAGTTTCTCTTCATAATTGGTCAGGGAATAACAACCAATTATGAAATAATTAATTTTTTTTGTATTAACTATTTTCATAAAAGTAATATAAAATATTGTTTTTCGAGTTTTTCTTAGATTTTCGTTTTATGGGGGCTTTTTGGGGTTCTATAAAAAATAGTTAATACAAAAAAATTAATTATTTCATAATTGGTTGTTATTCCCTGACCAATTATGAAGAGAAACTGAGTTATCCGGTTAAAATATATTCATTTTCCAAGTTTTTACATGAAATCTACGAAAAAGTATTTTTTTCCCATGCAAAATACATGGGATATTTCAAAGCCCCGGCGGCACCATTAAATATGGTCTGATTAAAAAAAAAAAAATACGGGTCTTTTTATTTTTCATTCTTTACCATTATGGGGGGCGGCAGCATAAAAATTTTAATATAAATTTTTCCCCATGCATTTTTGGACCACCCTAATGTACATGCAGATACATATATTTCCATTATTAGAAATTGGTGTAAAACATGTGAGAATATGTGACGAAACCTCCAATTTAAAATTTTTTCTCGCTTTTAGTTTGAATGAACGCAGACCCAAATGTCTGACTCTGATGCGGAAGTTGATATTCCGAGTCACTCAATGTCAATGATAAAGATTTTGAACAAAAATCAGCAAGGCTCGCATTAGCGACTTTTATTAATTGATGCGGCCGTTAATACTAAAGTCGTCAATTTTGAAGTTAATATTGGCGAGACACCGAATAAGCCTCCGTCCAGGATGAATGGAAAGTTAAATTTAATTCTGGCGCCTTAAAAAAGTATTACCTGCTTGAAAACTTTTGGCAGTGACGACATTATTGCAGTCATCAGTCAGGAATGGCATCGAGAATAAGGGCTTTTTGTGATTTTTTTTTTTTTAGTAAAAACAGGGTAAAACTCGAATTTTCGAAAATGAAAACAAACACAAGTAAATACATAGAGTGACCGACAAAAGTCTACATACACCCCCCATTTCCACTGGATTGAAAGTTCAAAAATTTTACTGAAAAATGTGTTTACACAGTTTTATTTGAACGCTTTTTCTAATCATTATAAACTTAAAAAAATCCATACATTAACATAAAATAGTAGAGCTACGGCAAAACAACCTAAAACCAACGTTGACAAAAGTCTACATACAGTACACAAATATCTCACTCCAGTGTAAAAAACTTCACTTAAGTCTAAGTAATATTGCTTCTTAGTATTTAGTTGGTCCACCATTAGCATCAATTACAGCTTGAAGCCGTCGTGGCATCGAGGTGACTAAATTTGTTGACTCTGCAGAAGTTATATTGTTCCAAGCTTCTATTAGTCGTTCTTTGAGTACTGAAGCGCTTGAAATCGGATTTTTTCTAATTTTTCGTTCTAAAATTTCCCAGACATGATCATGAATGCGTATGTATTTGTATGTATATGTATGTATGCACGCATGAGCAATTATTTTCTACAATAAACATGGAAGAAATTCAATGCCCCTTAAAAAGTCAATGGAAAAAATATTTCATGTAAGAAAAAGTATATTTATAATTTCTTCTTTCAGTTTTGTTCTTCAAACTCCCAAAACCGTAAGTGTCCGTTTATGTGAGGTTTCACTGTTTCTCCATATGGTATGTAGCTGCGCAAGCAATACGTGGCTGCCTTCACTAGCTTTTTCAAATCCATTAAGCGAATTGAAAATGTGTAGTACGTATTATATGTATGTATGTATGTATGTATTCCCGTACTACGGTAGTATTTCGGTGAAAAAATTGAGTTGATAGTTGAGACTCTCTCTCTCTCAGTACTCTGTATTTTACTATTGCTATTTGACGCTAGCTATTTTGGTTTCTCACCAAAGCTATTTTTAACTTTTGTTTCTACACATGCGCTGTCTGTACACTGTGGTGAGTTGGTTATTTTTGACCACACCACTTGTTGCTTATTGGGCGAGGTGGCTAAATGACAAAACAAGCATTGGGCAGCCATTTGGTGTGTGGGGGTGTAGCTCAGTGGTAGAGCGCTCGCTTCGCATGTGAGAAGTCCCGGGTTCAAACCCCGGCACCTCCATCTATGATAAATTGTTATTTATCGCTGACATTTTTTAAATTTGCTTTGTTTAATTGTTTTGATGAAAACTCACACTAAAAGCTAGTTTCTAAAAATTCCATTTAAAAAATTCGTTGAACTTGTTGCTTTTGTGTTATGAAAAGTAGATTTCTTCCAGAGACTATTAACCGAAAAATAAATAAAAACACAAAGAAAAATTAAAAATAAATTCATTTCGGACTGAACTTTGCCCACTTGTGCAAATTTTAATTTTCTTTAATTTTATTGCATATTCTGTGCATAGCCATAACAGCTGAAACTGGATGCTATTCTCTATAAAAAAAAGAATGTAAATAAAAAGTAATCATCATTATTCGATTTAATAAAATTTAATATTAGTGCTAGCAAATAAATCAATAATGCCTTAGTTATTTCACTCGGTAAAAAATTTCTGTTCTGAAATATTACTGACTTTGTTTAGGTCACAGTCGCGTGACTACCAAATCACTGTCCCAAATAACGCGATTCCCCGAAAGTCACGAAACCGAAACTATTAATCTTGGATCCATCCTTCGATTTATACCAGTTGCTTCATTTATTCGCTACTTGCTAACGCTTGGCAAAACGAAGAGGTCTATTATGATGATTATTTTTACTGGATGACCTAGTAAAACAGTTATTTTTGCGAAAATTTATTCTTTTATTTCTGTACTATCAAAAAAAAAAAAAGCAAAATAAAAATCTAAAAATCGGAATTTATCACATTTTAAACTGGACACCGAAATAGCGCACTTTTATCAACCTGCAAGAAAAACTGAAATAAGTTATTCAAATTGGTAAAATTTGTTTAATTTATTATCTGTTTAGTATTTTGTTGAGTACTCATTGTTTTTTTAGAACTGCTTCACATCTGCAAAGTAAAAATCTATTCTATTAACTTCAAGCTTCCACGCTTCCTGTACTCCTTGCCAAAGTTCACTGACTTTTTAAATATTTTCTTTTACCTTAATATCGCTCCACAAATTTTCAATGCGGTCAAAGTAGGGGCTTTGTACTGGCTGATCCAAAACTGCAATTATTTGTATGTACAGTGGCTCAATAAACAACTCGGACATACATAGCATACAGCTTCAAATTCAAAATTTTTATAAGAAATGCAAGTTAAATATATTTATTTTTATATTTTTCTGCTGGGTATTCAAATAGGATTTTAAAAATAGTAATAATAATTTACAAATCCATTACCTCTTTGATATAAAAAATGTATCAAGCAGCATTCGCAAAATTGGTATCGAAAGAAGAAGTCGGACGTCTGGCATTACTGCAATTGTTAAAACGGCGAATCCCACAATTAATTTACTCTCAGTAGAACAGTGCAAAGAAAGAACCAAACGTAGTAAATTAAAATAAAATTTCATCCGGTTTTATTGACTAAAAGTTCAAATTATAAACATGGGTAGACAGCGGGGACAAAGCTCAATTGAAGTCAGAAATTTAATTATTTGTCATCATGAAAAGGGTAAAACCGTTGGGGAAATCGCAGAAATAGTGGACAGATTTCGTTTGACTGTGTACGACGTGATAAAACGTTGCAAAGAAACAAAATTTGTGAAAAATAAGAAGAAATCGGGACGACCAAAACCGTTTTCGGATATAAATGAACGGTGGATAGGGCAACAAATCGAGAAAAATCCAAATTTGAGCGCTCCTAAGCTCGCAACAGAAGTCGCCCAATATCTGGCCCTTGAAATTTAACCACCCTTAATATATTTGTTTGATTTAAAACCATATCACTTGAGTGGCCGAGTTCTTTATCGAGCCACTATATCTACATATAAAGCACTTTTTATCAAAAGCTTGATTTTCAACTCATCCACTTATTGCGTGTGACTACAGATTTCTGCTTTTAACGCTCTATAATCAATTAAATTTCTTTTTCATATAATTTTCAAGCATAATTCCTGCATACATACATGCATACATACATACAGATGTACATCTGCAAATGTAATCCATACAACGCGAACCCTCCCCTCGATAAATAACTCATACGCACCGTCCGGGTATAATCTGAAATTAGCTCAGCCAGTGTCATTTTGAATATGGAAAATATGTCTTCATTATTCATAACATACTTTATAGATGCCAATTTGTGAATTCAAAATTGTTGACTTTGTTTCGCTCGCATTATTTATTATTCTAGCACAGCCGAGCCCAAAAATTCAACGCATTTTTTGTGTGGTTAATGCCAGCTTTTATGAGCAAATCAACGTAGCTGTACACACATGTCCATATAAACTCATAATTGTGACAGACGGAAAAACGGAAAAATGATTATTTTCTTTTATTGCATGTGTACGTATTTTTTATTTCTTGTTCCCATATTTTGTGTGCATCATGCCACATAAAAATGTTTTCGAGCGCAATTACAATAATTCATAAATCTGCGAAATGCGTTCAAGCAAACCAAAAAAAAAAAAAAAAAAAAAGTGTACAAATAAAGAAACCAAACAACCAAACACTTTGTGAAGCTACATACGGACACATGTACTACATACTTATGTCTAGGTACATATTACAATATTTATGCAGATGAAGTGGAAAAAAATATTGCACGAAAAAAAAGAAAAATCAGGTTGGTCGCGCACCAACGCCTTCACAGACAAAATGTAATCAACATGCGAATAACAACAACAGCATCACAAGCAACCACCAACTTCATTAGCAACACTATCATTATCGTCAGCAAATAACAACAAATATTGCAAAGAGTTTTAAGGTTGGCTGGATGTTTGGTTCGGTTATTCCTAGCTTTGTTTGGCTGGTGGGTTGCACATTCATACCTATGTAGGTGCATACTCGTACATACGGGTATATGTTTGTGTGTGCTTCAGTTGAACGCTCGATTGTTATTTGTTTGTTGTGCCGTTTTTTGTGCCGTTTTTTGGTTTTGTTTTTTCTATTTTTGCTGAGCGCATGCGCGCGAGTGATTTAAATTGGCATTTGCATAAAAATCACAATTACGAGTGATTTCCTTTTTGAATGCAAGCGCGTATATTTGATTTGTTGCATTTGCACAGTACAATGTAAAAGGCACTAGAAACATAGACGTACATACACACACGAAGTGTTTATGCCAATGTATGTCTGGCTGGATGCGCGCACATCTGCGTATGTGTAAATAGGCAATGGGTGTCTGTTATAGATATACAGCGGTGAGAGAAATATAAGCAACAAGGCAAAGTGGGGTTTATTTTCAGAAATATTTACATAAATTATGCTTATGTCTATTAAAAATGGGCATAACATAAAGATAATACACATTATGTATACATATGAATAATAATGAAAAATAATATTTATAACTTAAAGGAAAATTTTTAATTTTTATGTTGGAGAAACAAGTAATATTTTATATTTTCAACAGTTTTTTGCTTGATAACAAATCTAAGGATTTAAATTATTAATATTTTGTGGTTTCACCTTCTTCTTTAAGGGGTTAGGGGTATTCAGCGGCCCGAAAAAAATGATGATTTTCAATAATTTTTGTTTGCTAGTCAGTTGCTTTATTTTACAAAAAAAATAAAAACATAGCATTAATACATCATGTTTCGACTTGACTTAAGCAAAATTTCCAAAAAAAAAAAAAATTAATGATTGTATAAGTTATCGCTGTTTGTGTGTAGCCCGTCCCTTGCGGTGATCATCACATGTCCTTGGAGATTCATCTAAAGTCAATCGGGCAAGAGAAATTAGTTTTATTAATAGATAATCTTGTGCTGATCGAAGCTTTTTTTTACAAAATTAACAATATGGTGGATTCAGGAAATATTTTGCAGATTTTCGAGAAAAAAAAACCGAGAATTAATTGTTAAAAAAAATCGAAATTTTTGAAAAAAAATCCCTCGATCAGGCACGAGTTTTTATGTTTTTCAAAATTTTTATTGAAATCTACCACGCGGTTTTTAAGTTACAGTGATCACCATTATATTTTTCAAAATATCACCAGTGATCACCAGTTCAAAAAAGTTAGTTTTGAGAAAAACGCATTTAAAGTTTTGCTCTCTAACGCTACGGAGCGCCCGAGCGCCCTTTGTTATTGTTGAATAACTCGAAAAGTATTTGTCGGATTCACTCCAAATTTTCACACAATATTTTTAAGATCTTATACTTAAAATGAAAAAAGAAATAAAAAATTTAATTTTTTAAAAATTCTGACTATCCCTTCCATTCCATGTATCCTCTGTTCCTCGTATTCACAAGTGTGGCACAAGTTTTAGCTGATATGAAATACCATTTTTGATAAATTTTATACCAAAGAACTTATTTGCTTTTAGCTTACTCTGGTACGCTCATTTTTTTCCTTTCTTCAATAATTCTTTAACTTAACTTCAACTTAACTTTAATATAACTGTAACTTAACTTTAAATTAGCCTTAACTTAACTTTACTTTGACTTTACTTTAACTTAGCTTTAAGCTAACTTTAACTTAACTTTAACTTTACTTTACTTTAACTTGAACTTAACTTGAGCATACCTGTAACTTAACTTTAAATTAGCTTTAACTTAACTTTACCTTAACTTTACTTTAACTTAACTTTAAGCTAACTTTAACTTAACTTTAACTTAAATTAAACTTAACTTTAACTTAACTTTAACATAACTTGAACTTAACTTTAAATTAGCTTTAACTGCAATTTAAAATTAACTTTAACATAACTTTAGCTTACACTTTAAATTAGCTTTAACTTAACTTCAACTTAACTTTAACATAACTGTAACTTAACTTTAAATTAGCGTTAAATTAACTTGAACTTAGCTTTAACTTAACTTTAAATTAGCCTTAACTTAACTTTACTTTAACTTAACTTTAACTTAGCTTTAACCTAACTTTAACTTAACTCTAACTTAGCTTTAATGTAACTTTAGCTTAAATTTAATTTAACTTTAACTAAACTCTAACTTAGCTTTAATTTAACTTTAACTTAACCTTAACTCAACTTTAACTTAACTCTATTCTCATGAAATCATGTCTTAACCAGAAAGCCACATGTTTGGGATCATTGCCCTTCAGACTCTTCAGAATATTTATACATAAATTTTACATCGAATCAAAGGCACTGGAGCAACTAGCATCCTTGATTGTTTTTTTAGTATACTTGGGGATACAAGCTTTATCCTCGAACGTCCCGCTCTGCATCTGAACAAACAAAGCTGGTTTGTGCGCTCTAAATATTTTGGTTCACGGAAGAAAGTCTCTATTTTAAATATTTTTATAGTAACAGTACCTTTTTTTGGGTGTTCATTGCATCCTCTTTGCGTCTATTTCTAATTTTTCGACCTGCAACTTTTTCCTGCAGGGTCCATTTCAATATGCCGGATAAGCATTTTGTACTCACTGGCAGAGATTTTACGTTTTCTGTCTTCTTAGGCTTATTTTGTTTTTGCGTCCCCTTCATTCCAAAGGTGTTTAACCTTCATCCGTATGTAATTGTTTCAATATATTTTTTCAAATTTCAAATATTATTTTTTTTTGCTTACTCGCATATTAAGCATAATACTAAGTTTTGCGTTTCACGTGAAATTGTTCTGAAAATCTATACAAATTGCATTGCCGTGAAATATGCATGAAATTTAATATGTATCTCACGGCAAAATAGTACTCAGTTCACGAAAATACTACGGAAAATGCCAGCAAATTTTTTTCACAGCTATTTAAGAGAATGGTATTAGGCTAGAACCCGCAAGGGAGCAGAGGTCGCGGTCTGCCAAAGATCATTTGGCGAAGGTCGATGTTGCGCGAACTAGCAGATGCCGACATCACAAGGCACGGCGCAAAAACAACAGCCCAGAGCCGTGTCTTGTCGAGGCCCTATGTTCCCGAGCGGAGTGAATAAGCCTATAAAAAATTTAAGATACGCTATTTCATTTAAAATTGAGGGAAAAATGACAGTTAGTTTACGAATGAAGTACCTAACTTGGAAAATATTCTTAATTTTTTTTTGTGTCAGTATATATGGATGATAACACTAGTCTACAAGGAAAAGTATCCGAAATAATTTAAACTAATATCTGCTTCTCTGTCCATGCAAAATTCGGATTGATAACTAAAATTAATTTATTAGTTTGAGTTTTTACGATAATCGTATCTTTCGTGTTTAATGGAACTAGGCCGACAAAATTTAACCAACATTCAGACCCAGAAACCAGACTATATATTTCCGAAGGTTTATGATGCGCTGAATCCAAATCTGGCCTCAGAATTGCTCTATCAGCTCTGGTTTTCGAGATATCCTAACCTAAAAGTGCAAAAAACACCATTTTTGCCCATGAAAATTTCAAAATGCGATATCTCTGCGAAAAAAAATGATATTTGAGCAAACAAAACGCCATTTGAAAAAAGAAAGATTGTATTTAAAGATGCCATCCTTTAATTTTGGTGAAAGAAAACATCTGCAAGGCTACATAACCTCAAATATGGGCAAAAATGGGGTTTTTTGCACTTTTAGGTTAGGATATCTCGAAAACCAGAGCTGATAGAGCAATTCCGAGGCCAGATTTGGATTCAGCGCATCATAAACCTTCGGAAATATATAGTCTGGTTTCTGGGTCTGAATGTTGGTTAAATTTTGTCGGCCTGTGTAATTGATTTGGAAACACTTTTCTTGCCGAAATTTGCCAATAGCTTTTGAGGCAATGGTAATACATTTGGCATTTCTTCTCATTTGTCAATCAATGTTGTTAGCAACATTTCACGGTCAGCCAAATGCATGTTGCTGTCAAAATTTCACTGCTGTGCAGTTAGTACTACACCCAAAACACTTGACTATCACAATTCAATGTTAAAAAATTAGTGGAAATATAAACAGAAAATACAACCAATTTACCATAAAAATGGAGCATTAGTGAACGAAACTTTACAGTAAACACAAAAGCAATTGGACGGTTTCTTAAAAAATAGTCAAATCTGTAGGGCATGCCTCGGTTTCGTTTCCATTATTTTTCTCACCAGTGTGTATGTACATAAGCACCTATTGCATGCATACGCTTTTGGCTGAGTGATATGAGGCGTGTTAATGCACACACACACACACTTACATATGAATGCATGTATGTGTGCATTTGCATGCTTTGATTGCCCCCGCATTTGTGGCCAAATGCACTGGAAATCCTACATGCAGATGCCCATGTTATTGCTGTTGTTGTATTGTATTGTTAGTATTATCATTCTATTGCTTGTTTTTGTTGCTGTTGTTATTTGTAATTTGCGGTTCCAGCTGAATTATTACTTTTCAGAAAATAACATTAGCGGCAACGTCACAAAAAAACAAATTTATAATAAAAAAAAGAAAAGAAAAAACAACAACCATAACTCTGAGCAACGGCAAAAAAGCGAGAAGTATTAACAAAAGCAAGAACAATTATTAACAATAAAACATGCGTTAAAAATTCACAAAACGTTGTAGCAATTACAATAATAATACCAACAATATCGTAGCGAAATAAACACAAACAATGTTGACGTTGCCACCAAATCGTGTTGACGTCGAGCGGCTCTGGTTGCATGCAACTCGTCGTACTAAAAATGTTTGTGTGTGCAGAAGAGAGCGTAGGAGGATATTTGTGTATAAACAATTGGCATTATTTAGTCATTGAAAAAAAATCGGCTGTTAATAGCACGGGGATGAATACATCAAAGGCTGAAAACGAGCGCTTAGTTACTTACAAATATATGTGAGTGTGTATGTAACTACGTACTAGCATAAGCGCTGTAAAACAATGATGAATGAACATAACAGTGCTAATGTCAACAATCAGTGCTATTGTTGTGGCTATCGAACTTTTTAAAATTGCAATTTTCTCCTATTATCCTTTTTGCATTGAAATTTTTATACCATTTTCTATTCAACGGCATTGCAAAAAGGTGGCTGTTGAACACTACTTTATACGTATTTTGTGTTATGTTGCTGCCTACGTATTTAACTCAAAAGCAGTAAACAATTTTTTCAATATTCCGACCGATTCAATTTCTAAAAACAAATTTATTGCCACCAGGAAGAGGAAATATTTTATATTTTCTTCCTCTTCTTTATTCGACAAAGAAAAAAAGCATCTTCCTGGTATTTCCGAGATATTCCATATTTTCTTTCTCTTCTTTATTGGTGCATTAACTGCGTAAACGATTTTGGCCATGTCGAACAAAACGCGGCTGTCATTACTTATGTACATCCTACTTTCATACCTCATACTTTCCGGGTTGGAACATTTGTAGCAATTCGTAAGATATGACCTAGTCAATGGACTCGCTAAAGTGAGTGACTAATGCTCATACAGTTCATCGTCCTGCCGTCTGTAACATTCGACGTGGTTAACGCGAAGGGATAAATCATTCATAGAATCCTTTTCGCTATGTCCACGAATCAGCGTCACACAGTAGAATAAGGCGATTCTTAGAATATGGTTTTTGCCAGTTGCCTAAATAGTCCTAAACATGTATCGAAAATGATCATTATTTTGAAATTTTCAATGAAATGTTTCAATATTCAAAAGCTTCCAAATATCGAGCATTCATTATATGTGACCTGGTCTACGAAAAGGTACCTTACGTGCGAAAACAAGTATTCGAGAACACAGCAGTTAAAGTTTAAACTTTTAAAAACCCTTGTAACTTTATAAAGTTATGAAAACATTTTTTGTAACAAATTTTTTGAAAACAGACTTCAGTATCGTATTCATTACACCTCAGACTGTCCAGGAATGGTTCAGTTTTTAATTTGCACAAATTATTGTCTTCGTTATTCTAATTTGTATCATGACAAAAAAATCAGTCTTTTTCGTATTTGTACTTTTCTTTATTTTACTTTTAACAAACTTTTAAACATATTATGACTTTCTGGTTTTCACCATTTTAAAGAGCCTTCCACACACTATTCGAATCAACAAAAAAGTGAAAAATGATTTTTTGTCACGTAAGGTACCTTTTCATAGACCAGGTCACATATGGAGAAAATGTAAATATGTATGTATAATATATAATATATATATATATATGTATGTATGTATGTATGACTATATCACATGTTTTTGAACTATGAAATTTTCATTTACTTATTCTTATGAATTTCTATTTTATATTTACAGAGATGGCAGCGGCGATGGTTTGTTTTATACGATGATGGCGAGCTGACATATTCGGTGGATGAGCACGTAAGTAGATTCCCATTTAAAAATACTTATCTATTTTAAAGTACAAATTAAATATTTCACAACAAAAAGAGTGAATTGCTGATGGAGCTTTTCCAACACAGAAATACACTCTGAGATTTGCTTTTGCCTGCCGAGGGGTGACCGCCACTAGAAAAAACTTTTTCTGTCAATTCGTATTTCGTGACCGAGCTTTCGTGTACTTCCGAATGGCAGTCATACACCAACTCCTTCGGGTGGTGATATCATTCGTTTACTTATATTTCACTATCAACTGATTGAATTAGAAGCAATGACTTCATTCTTTAGATGCCTATCCCTCCAATAGTCGACTCTACGTTACCGAAACTACCCGGATTTACATAGATCCGTCCGAGAGCTGCCGCTTCAGCAGCATTCTCTATTAGGTTAGGTTAGGTTAGGTTGAAGCAGTTGTCCTGTGCGACACACTCAGGCTCATAGCCCATTGTGATGCCGCGGGGGGAGCTTGTCCCTATCACTCCTAAAACTAATGTGTGCTTTTCAAAAATTTTTAAATATCTCTGATTTCTGTAGAACTGAGATCTTCCAACTCATTAAAAAATTGTCTACACAGAATAGTAAGCCTGCGTCTGGATAGAGCAGGACAGTGGTACAGTGGTGCGAGATTGTCTCTTCCTCCTCCTCATCTAAACAACTTCTACAGATGTCATGTGTTTGCACACCCATCCTTTGAGCGTGTCTATCTATTAGGCAGTGACTGTGTTTATTTTGGCTTAGCAGAGATTCTGTGCGTTTAGCATTTAGAGTCGGCCACAGTTGACGGGCGATTTTGCAGATGGCTTCATTACGCCATCTTTCGTTTGCTTTCTTTACAATTTCTTCAAGGATGAGTAGCTTACATGTTTGTAAGGGTATCCCTATGTCATTATCTATGTACTCATCAGTCAATTTAGTGCGATGGCCAGGAACCCATGTTACCTGTAGGTGAAATGACTCAGCCATCTCGTTAAGAGATGTACGGTATTTCATGGCTACCTTGGAGGTTGTCGCCTGTTTTGTAAGGGATTTTATCGCCGCTTGGCTATCAGTGAAAATGTAGATATCATTTCCGGATATCGCATCACACTGTATCAGTGTCTCGGCTTTTATTATTGCCATCAGTTCAACCTGATGTCGGGGAGCCGAAAACTGAAGGAGATCCCCAGATGTTCGGAATATATACATACGCCGACCCTGCCCTCGAGCTTTGAGCCATCTGTGTATACATGGATGGACTCGCCCTGTCTCATATCGTCCCATTCCCACACTTCCCAAAGAGCCAGCCAGGATTTTACCGTGACCATAATCCGTGTTTGACCACTTATTTAGAGTGTTCAGCCTTATTGCCGCACTGCGTGCGTAATACATACATATTTGACAGACTGTGTATACCTAGATCTCCTATTAGCGAAATTTTTCTATTTGCAGTTGCTGCAAAATCCGAGTCTCTTCGATAATTCTGTTCTGTAATGCCAGATAAACTAAATTTCATATCATAAATTTTTTTAGTTTTTAACTCTAAATAAAAACTTGAAACAAAATTCACTGCTATTCGCTCTGTTGACAGCTGTCGAATCAACCACGCCTACTTCCCATCGAAATGTGCATAAATTTCGGTTGCCATAATTGTTGCTTAATAATCACATATCAATTATAAATATACATACGCATAATCAAAATTATGCAAGCAAACAAGAATTTATGGTACCTTTACACGAGCCAGACACGTCAAATCAGTATGGCCAGACAGACAGGGCTTATACTGGTATGTATGTATTGGAGCGCGCGCTAAAACAACCGGTAATGAATGCAAATTTCGACAGATACCTGCACGCGCCTTTACTATTCGAAATATTCAGCCTAACGAGCATAAAAATCCAATTCGCAACGATTGCCAATTCACCAACATTTATGTCTTTCTGACTTTCATTTAGCTATTTATGATTTGTTATTTTTTTATAGACTATTTTTAACTTCACTCTCGCTTGTTTGTAGCAGTAATTCTCAAAAATTCAAAATTCAGTCATTTGCGCGCTACCTTTTCCCGCGTAAGGTGCATCTTCTAATCGGCCAATAATCGCAATGCGAGTCATGCGTAAACGTTCACTGGGTTGCTCGCATGCCTGAATGTTGGGATGCCAACTTATTATGTATTCTTATGTCTAGTTTTTTAATTTACGCGTCATGGATAATTTATGCATAATTTTCATCATATTTATGTAGTTTTGTTGTGATAATTGGCGACATAATTCAAAGGGTACATTTCAGATGTTCGGCAGTTGACACTATTCCATTGGTTAACTGCTTTGCACACCATATGCTTGACTACATATTTGAATGAGTGACTGTAAAATACTCGATTTCGAATAAACCAGATTTTGTATATACATATTTAAGGGTCGTTTGGTATTTTTCAAATATATTTGGATAAACGCCTTATGTGGAAAACGCACGGCGTTGCCAAAGCAAAAGCCCTAGGATTAATATTTCGAAACATGTACAGCCAGTAAACCGCAAATCCCCGTAAATATGTGCTCAAACCAGTCTGGGCTTATGAATCCAACTGTATCAAATTCAAAAATGTAAATTTTGCAACGTTTTCAGTCCACGCACCGGGACTTAAAAATTCCTTTAATAAATAAAAAAATGTAACCAGCAAATACTGAGATCGTCTTCAATCACATCCAAATAAACTGGTCTCTACACTCATGCCGCCATTGCGTGTCTTTTTAAGAGGGCAGCTCCTCCAGCACTTTCAAATTTTCCTTTTTTTTGCTTTAAACATTCATTTACAATCTAAAGAATATCAATGCTTTAAGCTTAATAGAAAGTCTAAAACGTTCTTATAAAGTAAGTGAAGTGATGAGCGTCGAACGAAAAATGAATTAGAACGAAAACTTTAATCGCGTTTTTCTCGAAATACGTTTTTTTGTTAAGTTGAAAATGAAAACACCGATCCAGCTTATCTATGGTAAGAGCTGCTCATAAAGTGTTAAGTTTGTGCATTTGTGATTTATCATTTATTTTCCCAAAGAAGCGCTTTCGAGATATTCGCAAGGAATATTTTTTCCATTTTTTTCGCAAATTTTGCCACAAAAAACTACGAAAAAACTAATAAAACTATTATTTTATAAATACCATTTGAAAAGTATATCCCGCCTCTTTGCGCTGTTATGTTTTTTTTTTTTCAAATTTTTGAGTTTTCAGAAGGCAATCTTAGCTTTGACACCTATGCGACTCTCCTAAACAGAATCCAACCGGAACCGAAATTTATTTATAAAACATCGTTGACCGATTGAGTCGTAGAGACTGAAAAAAATTGTTAATTTGCCTTAAAGACCACCCTAGTATGCATATACCAAAGGCGGCTGCTGGTGCGTGACTACCATTCGAAAGTGCAGAGATTGGAATCTCCGTTCATGAAGCACCATTCATATGAAATCACATTTTAGAGAAGGCTTTTTCTAGTAGCGGTGGCCTCTTTGCAGTTAATGGCAAACCTCCGAATTTATTTCTGAAAAAGCTCCTCACAAAAAACCATTTGTCATTCACAGTCGGCTTAAAACTGTAGGTCCCTCCATTTGTGGATGAACATCAAGACGCACATCACAGGAGGAAAAGGAGCTCGGCCAAACATCCGATAAAGGGTGGAAGCGCCAATTATACATATAGGTATACAAAATTTCTGTGGAGCATTTTAGCCATCTAACTTTATTTTGAACAATGTGGCGCAAAATCAATCACCCATACTCGTTTTTGAATAACTTTTTTATTAAATAAAGAAAAATACTTTTGAGTGATTTATAGGAAAGATTTATTTTTACCTTTACGAGCTCCATTGTTTATCTGTTTGGATACTGCAGCTTTCTAGTTCACAAAGGCCAAATATGATTTGCATAAGACGCCATTTGCAAAAAAAATAAATCTTCCGATCATCATAATATTGGCATTACAGTCCAGGGGGCAATTGCCTCCTCTACAATTCGCCTCCATTCTTCTCGATAGTTCGGTCTGGCTCTATGTTGTGAGATTCTCATCTTACGTATGTCGTCTTCTACGCCTTGCAACCATCGCCATCTTGGCCGTCTTCTCCTTCTTACTCCTTCTGGATTTGCTTCAAAAACTCGTTTGGTCCTTCTTTCGCTGCTCATTCTTGGACGTGGAGTCTAAGGCCTTTATAGCTGCTTGACTGTCTGAGAAGATAGCTACTCTTGCACCAACTTCCTTGTAGAGTTTTAGTGATTTGCATGCTTCTCTGATCGCTTATAGTTCTGCCTGGAACACGCTGGCATAGTCAGGAAGTCAAATTGACTGAGATAGGTCGAGTGACTCCGAATCGACGCCAGCTCCCACAGCACAATTCATCTTAGAACCGTCAGTGTAGATTTCAATATCGTATCTTCCAATCACCTTCCCTTTGTCCCATTCGACTCTCGGTGGAAAACGTACCGTAAATGCTTTCTTGAAGTTAAGGTCGAGGACTGTGTAGTCTGATTTGTTTTTGAGCAGCGATGGTCCGTGTGGGAGGATCTTGCTGTGACCGTTCGATCTTGTTGGCCAGCCTCTTATGTCTCTGAGTCTTACCGCGCTGCAAGTAGTTTTATATATTTTGAGCTTTTGTTCCTTTGATATCAATGACTATTTCATAAGTTTGATATGGTCAAGGTGTGCTCTGTTAGCTGTCTCATAGTGGAAGCTGTCTCTTTCGACCTATTTTGAGAGGAGGTTAAAAATCCTCATTTAAATATTAGGTGCGGAACTAAGTTCTGGCTGTTTGTCAATAGATGGCGCCAGTATTGTGTGCTAGTCGATTCAAACATAACCTAAACGTCATAAACCAAGCTTAGACATATGGTAAACAAACTGCTTCGACGCATTAGTGATTTTGTTTTGGCATCACTTCACTTTTGGTTTTGTGAAAATGTTTGATTTTAAGCCGAATAATCGTCATTTGCCGGAAGTGTTGATTTTCCTCTTTCATTCGAAAAAAAACGGCGGCTGAAGCGCATTGAGAGCTATAAAAAGTTTATGGAGATGCGGTTTTAAGTGAAGCAACGTACCGAGATTGGTTTCGTCGCTTCAAAGACGGTGATTTTTTTGTTGACGATCGTCCGCGTGAAAGAAGGCCAAAAACCGTCGAAGACGCTGAATTGGAGGCATTCCTCAATGAGGACCCGTGTCAAACGCAAGAAAAGCCTGCTTTAGTATTAGGAGTTACCCAACAATCCATTTCCAAGCGATTGCATGCTTTGGGAATGATTCAGAAACAGATTTGATAGCGAGCTTTGAAACTTACTTCAATTATTGAAATTTTTGCGTAAACCTTTTTTTTATACAACATAAAAAAAATAATATAATTATTATTAAATATTTAATTTTTTACGAACCACCCTAATGTATACACAAGTACACACCTGTCGTTTGTTAAAAACCTACAATAACAAATTTTTTCCGCTTTCCCTATTCTACTTGCAAATCACAAATGAAAACGAGGCAAATGTGTGGAAGGAAGGAACCCACTTCAAAAGATCATAATTTTTGTCGAAGCTCAATAAATGTTAAAAACACATTAACAATAAACATTTTGTTATTAGCTGCAGCCTCCATTGCTTGCAACCGCATTCGTTTTGGTGCCCTTTCGAGTTGTGTTTGCGCGTTCGATACGCTTTGAAAGTACATAAGCAAAATTACAAAAAAAGTTAGCATCAAAAGCCACTTTCTATGAAACCATTTCCATTTCGATTTACCAATTTCATTACCATTCGCTGGCGGCGGTCGTGTTTTTGTCGCTACCACCATTATTCGACGCTCACTCATACGTTTAGGTACAACTTTTTTTGGTTTTTCTTTTTTGAAAAGGGTGTCTTTACCTTAATTCAGCGTGGCAAAAATCTATTCAACCAAGAAATATACAAAAAGGCCACATTGAGGCCTATACAAAATACTATGAAATTGTATACTAATTGGCACCCCACTGCAGCACCTGTCAAAGCTTGCGTGCCATAGTTGTATGTTACACTTGTACACACATACATACATGCATTTGGGAACGAGTATGCACGTGCATTGTACTCTCGTATATGTATGCATATATATTTTTGGAAGTATGTTTGTGAGAAGGTATGCTGATCAAGTGAGCGTTGCCCGCTGCTTATTGACTGTTGGCCTTGCTAACTAGGCTGCCTGTTGGCGGGTTACTAAGTTTTTGTTTTTATTTCTTTAGTGGCTGTTAGGCCTGCTCATTGTGTGCCTCCAGCGGTGAAGGCCAGCAGCAGGCAGCAGCGAAATAGTTTTTATTTTTTTATTTATTTACTTTTGATTTATTTTTTATGCTGCAGACTCATATGTGCCAAAGGCAAGGACCTACTGGCATAAACTAGCTATTCACTCCCAATTGTCGTTGCAAGAAAAGTGCACTAAACGTGCCATATAAATTCATATTAACGAGCAGCTTGGCTGGCTGGCTTTGGATTTGTTTATTGGTCGTGCGACTAGAAAGGGAAAGGCCATTAGAAAATAACTAAAAGAAAATTTCGGAATCGATAATGATTTCCCCAAAAATTCAGGAAAATATTTTTAGTTGCAATTTATTTGAGACTGTTGGAAAGAAAAAAGAGACACCACTCTACGGCTTATACCTATGAAATGAGACGCTCAGCTAATAGTCCATTGATGTCGCTAGGAGTATTTTTAAACCTTCCCAAATGTCTTGTTTTTTTCGTATGTCATCTGTAAACAATATTCAGTTCATTGTTTGTTCCGTTTCATACAACAATGCATTTTTGTCGCAATGTCGAATTTCGTGCCTACGATTTGCGGAAATCGAAAAACCACTTGTGAAATGCTGCTCTCCCGGTTCAAAAGGAAGTTTTTTTCGCATCGAATCGTTACCGGTGATGAAAAATGGGTTTATTTCCCAAATTCCAAGCGTAAACGATCGTATGGTCCGCCCGGACACAAGCCAAAAACAAAGGCCAAACCAAATCGCTTCTGCCGCAAGGCAATGGTGTGTGTTTTCTGGGATCAGCGTGGTATGATTTGGTACGAGCTATTAAAATCAGGTGAAACAGTTGACGGTGCACGCTACCAACGACAATTGGCCGATTTGAACAGCGCTATACACGCCCGAAAACGCCCAGAATATGTCGATCGGCGTCACAAAGTATTTTTTCTTGATGACAATGCACCGCCACATCGAACAAGAGCGAGCCGGGAATTGATGGAGACGTACGATTGGGAACCGCTGGTGCATGCGGCTTACTCACCAGACTTGGCGCCTTCCGATTATCATTTGTTTACATCGATGAGCCACGCACTTTCCGAGCAGCGCTTCAATTCTCACGAAGAAGCCAACAAATGGCTCGATGATTGGTTTGCGGCCAAATACGGCCAATTTTTTTGGCGCAGCATCCACAAATTGCCTGAGAGATGGGGAAAATGTGTCGCTAGCAATGGCTATTATTTTGTAAATTAAATTTGTAACCATTTTTTTAATAAACGTTTGAAATTGAAAAAAAGTCGAATTTCATAGGTATATACCGTAATTAGTTTGTTGCCTTTGAAAACGGATGTAAAACGAAAGCTCGTAGAAATATTAATCAGTTTATTTTAATATTATAGCAAAAGGGGAATTAAGGGGTTAGGAGTAGTCAGAGGCCGGAAAAATTGATGATTGTTTTAATAATTTTTTTTTTTGCTAGTCAGTTGCTTTCTTTTACAAAAATAAAAACATAGCCTTAATACATCATATTTCGACTTGTTTTAAGCAAAAGTTCCAAAAAAACAAAAAATAGTAATAATTGTAAAAATTATCGCTGTTTGTGTGGAGCCCGTTTCTCCAGAAATCCCTTGCGGTGATCATCACAAGTCCTTGGAGATTCAACTGCAATCAATCGGACAAGAGAAATTAGTTTTATTAATAGATAATCTTGTGGCTGATCGAAGCTTTTTTTCAAAATTAACAATAGGGTGGCCTCAGGAAATATTTTTCAGATTTTCGAGAAAAAAACCTACGATAAAGAAACAATTAGTTTAAAAAAAGTCGAAATTAAAAAAAAATCCTTCGATCAAGCGAGTTTTTTATCTTTTTTAAAAGCAGTATTAAATTTATGGAAATCTACCAAGTGGTTTTTAAGTTACACAGATCACCAGTTCAAAAAACATAGTTTTTTAGTTTCATTTGTTAATTGTTGAATAACTCGGAAAGTATTTGTCGAATTCACTTAAATTTTTCACATAATATTTTTAAGATATTATACTTTTAGAAAATGCAAAAGAAATTAAATTTTTTTGAAAATTCTGACTACTCCTTACCCCTTAAAGGCTCTGATTTTTCGAATTTAGCCTCTACAAGCGGAACTTGCTTGAAAAGAATGCATTAAATGGTTTTTATTGAGTTGGATTTCTGAGAACGACAATCCATGAAAAACCTACTTTTGGAGAAGGGAGACAATTGGTACTATATTTTGCGACGCAAAAGAAGGCCCGACCTCAGATTTTAGTACTACTTCTTAGTTGAAAAATTATGTGGCAAACTGTCATAATTTTACTCTGCTAAGCCCAACTGTGCTATTATTCAAATCCGTTGTGGTAGACAATATTTTTCAAAGATATTTCATATTTTCACATATAATTTTACATTTACAGCAAAAACAAATAAATTGTTTGGTTGCCCGACTTCTGAGCATGCCTTGTCTTTTCGATCCCATACACGGCTTCCATATTGCAAAATCTTTATTGAAGGCATAACAACTGGTTCAGTGCCAGTATACGCAGTCTATCAGTTTGAAAATGAGAAGCACGCCGCAGCTTTTTTATTTTGAGATACTAAGCCATCTGTATCAGCATCACAGAAAAACTGTCCCAAAAGCAATACAAAAATTACTTGTGTGGTTATGGTTGTGTTAATCACTTCATGCTACTGATGAAGTTCGTTAAGGGACTAATATTAAGGCCTATATTAGCAGGCGCAGCAAAGAAATGAGAACTAAGATGGCTAAATCTTAGTCTAGCGAGAGCACGACAGCTAAGGAGAAGACACTGAGATGATATCATCTCACCCTCCATACAACTGACGCAAAAAGGACCCCAAATGGTGCCGAGTCTCACAGCATGCATGCCTCGCGGTCAGTGTTCAGGTGTTCTGTAAGGGCACCTATAAAATTCGAGAGCTGGCTGAAATTTTGTCAACCTTAGAAGATCCCTCGAACGCCTCCGATGCACACGTGGCCGAAATGATTGCGCGACTTCACAAGTTTATGTACTTGCCCAGCGCTCGCTGAGTTGATCCGAAGCCCACTCTTCCAAGAGCAGACCGCAGGTAGTCAAAGGGAACCCAATCCTCTCATTTCGCGGGGAAACTAACACAGAGGTCGTTTGCCTAACCAGCTAATCCATATCGCAGTTTCCTGCAATGTCGCTTTGACCAGGTGCCCAAATGAGACTTATATGAAAGAATTCGGATGCGATCGAAAGTGCAGTAAGGCATTTCCCAATCAGTTTCGACTGAACCGTCTTCGAGCCAAGTGCTCTGATTGCCGCATGGCTGTTGGAGTAGATATTTGCTTCCATGACAGTGAGCAGGTAGTCAGTTGCTTATTAATATGGAAATACCGACCTATACTTAACCATGCGAGCAGAATTCTGAAGTATTTGAAAATTACACTTTTATCCGCTTGTGGACTGCTATCCCGCACTACTTCTTTGTTAAAATAATGCACTCAGATTTTCCTAGTTCTTAAAGTTAGAACTCCATAAACCATATTAAACGATTACCCTCGATATTATTATATTCTACTTACATGGATAATTAATTTTTATTTTATTTGTAAATTAATTTATGAATTTCAAAAGTACTCAAAATGCCTCCAATTTTACTAAATACAGGGTGGCTGATGAAAGCCGCTACCAAAAAAAAATTGAATAACTTTTTTTCTTTTTAAGTTATCTGTTCTATTTTTGTTTTAATTTGCAGATTGATCTTTAAAATTTATTAAAATGGATAACTGAGACACGCAAACAAGAATTTGGATAATCCGCCGCTATCACGCACTGGAGTCCGTAGTTTTGGTACAGAGAGAGTACAGGCGGTTGTTTGGCGGCGATCCCCCGAGCAGATGCACCATAATGAGACTGGTATAATTTTGCTGAGCAAGGAACAGTCGCAAGAAGGCCTTATCATCGAAACCCACCAGTTCGGACGGAGGAAACGATCGCTGCTGTAGCTGCAGCTATACAAAGCAATCCAAGGGTTTCAACAAGAAGCTTATCTGCTCAACTTGGTGTCAGCCGACAGTCTTTGCAAACAATAATGCACAAAGATTTAGACTTATTTCCCTACAAAATTCAAATGGTTAACAAACTGAATGCATCAGACTTGCCGATTCGCTTGGAATTTTGTCAGAAGATCCTGCAAATGGTGGAAGAAGACCAAAACATGTTAAACTGCCTTTTCATGTCTGATGAGGCCCATTTCGATTTAAACGGCAATGTGAACAAACAAAATTGTCGAATATGGAGTATTTCTAACCCACAGATACTCCACGAGACGGAATTGCATCCTCTTCGCGTGGCAGTGTGGTGTGCGGTTTCTTCACGCTGTATTGTCGGGCCTTATTTTTTTGAAGAAAATGGTCACACCGTTACGGTTACTGGAGACCGTTATTTGAAAATGCTGAAAGAATTTTTCTATCCAGAACTACGCCGAAGAAGAATTCCTTTCAACTCTGTGTGGTTTCAACAAGATGGGGCAACGTCTCACATAGCCCGGACTGTTATGACAGAGTTGCGACGAAAATTTCCCAATAAACTGATTTTAAGAAACTCCGAATTTCGTTGGCCCCCCAGGTCGCCTGACCTTACTGCACCTGACTTTTTCTTGTGGGGTTTATGTAAACAAGAAGTTTATAAAACAAAGCCAACAAATTTGGATGAACTAAAACAATCCATTCGGGCAACAATTGCGGCTATTCCTGTCGCAACTCTCAAAGCAGCAATGAACAACTTTTTACTAAGATGCCGCACTTGTGTCAACGAGCATGGGGGGCATTTAAATTCAATTATTTTTAAAACTAGTTAAGCTACATTTAATAAAATTTAATGACCTTCAACTTGAAAAAAAATAAATGAATTCCATACACTAAAAAAAAAGTTATTTGAGTTTCTTAATGTAGCAAAATTCATCAGCCACCCTGTATCTTACAAAGAATTTGAAGTCTCTATAACGTAGGTAGGTAGGTAGGTCTGGTGGCTGCCAATATGACATGAAAACTTAATCTTTCGAGAAACATATTGGCTCTATCAAGTTGCTCACATTTGTATATGTACATATGTATATGTGTAAGTAAATCTGCATCATAACAACTTTAGCTTTTTATTTTGGTATCTTTGTGGTGATAACTACTACTTATATACTTTTCTTTTTAAATTTCCACAGCCCGAAACTGTGCCACAAGCCTGCATCGATATGACCAAAGTACTCGAGGTCGCCATGGCAGAAGATGTGACGGGCCATACCAATTCGATTGCCATCACCGCCCCGGATCGGGTCACATTCGTGAAGGGCACATGCCCTGAGGAGTCCAAATGGTGGCTAAATATACTGGCCGCATTTCCAAAATCTAAAGGGCGCCATAAACGCAATGCCACATTTCCAGGCGGTCAGGCGACTACAACAATGTTGCAGCAAATGAATACAGACGCGTATAGTGCGGTGGCCGCTGCTGCTGCAGGCGTACCGACACGCAATCGCCATAATTCATACCACAAGGATGCATTGACGTCCATGCAATCGACCAGCGTGCTAATTGGCAGTGGCGGCAACAACGTTACGCAGCGCAAAGCCAACACCGTGACGACAACGGCGTCATCATCGTCGACGACGCCTCGCACCATTGACTATCGCAATGTTGCAGATGAGGAGGATGACAATGATGAGGAAGACGATGACGACGACGATGAGGAAGAAGAGGATGATGGCGTTGAAACGGGCGAAGACGAGGAGGAAGAGGAGGACGACGCTATTCATGTTGGTGTGCGTGTAGCTGATGAAGTGGACAGTGGCAAAAAGGAGACGCAGCAGGATGACAAAGGTCGCGGTGATAGCAAAGAGGCCAACAGCAAAGGTGCGTTGCTTCAAATATCAATTTTTAATAAGATGAAAATATGCTCTTTACTTGTCGAATACATGAACAATCCGATCGCCTTCAAGTTGGCTAGGAATCACTTCATTATTTATTTTTAAAATAACACTTTTCGCTGCATAATTTTAATACTCGACTGCAGAGTGGGTTCGCTAGTGCAACCTGAGAAATGGAGTAGACAACGTTGTAGCCTATAATTTAGAGCAGAATGTACAATATAAATAGGTATAAAAATTTCGCATGAACTCAAATATCCTGCAGCTATGGTCGTTAGTACGTGATTTTTTTCTTATTTAGCGGATACAATTTTCAGTCTAAGAATGCTTATTATGCTACAGTTGGGCTTAGTTGATTCCAAGGCACGCTACAGTGGAGATTTCGTTTTTTCCGTTGATCAGGAAACGGAATGGAAGCTAACACAAAGTTGATATAAAGATAGAGGTAGAGATAGTTCTAGTTCTAGTTTTAGAGATAGAGATGGAGAGAGAGATAGAGTTAGAGAGATAGAGTTAGAGATAAAGATAGAGATGGAGATTGAGGTAGGGATAGAGATAGCGATAGAGATAGAGATAGAAATATAGATAGAGGTAGAGATAGAGATAGAGCTTAAGATAGAGATAGAAATAGAGGTAGAGATAGAGATAGAGATAGAGCTTAAGATAGAGATAGAGATGGAGATAGAGGTAGAGGTAGAGATGAAGATAGAGATGGAGATAGAGATAGAGGTAGAGGTAGAGATAGAGATAGAGATGAAGATAGAGATAGAGATAGAGATAGGGATAGAGATGGAGATGGAGATTGAGATAGAGATAGAGATAGAGATAGAGATAGAGATAGAGATAGAGATAGAGATAGAGATAGAGATAGAGATAGAGATAGAGATAGAGATAGAGATAGAGATAGAGATAGAGATAGAGATAGAGATAGAGATAGAGATAGAGATAGAGATAGAGATAGAGATAGAGATAGAGATAGAGATAGAGATAGAGATAGAGATAGAGATAGAGATAGAGATAGAGATAGAGATAGAGATAGAGATAGAGATAGAGATAAAAATATAGATAGAGATAGAGGTAGAGCTAGATATATAGATAGGGATAGACATAGAGATAGGGATAGAGATAGAGAGAGAGAGATAGAGTTAGAGTTAGAGTTAGAGAGATAGAGTTAGAGATAAAGATAGAGATTGAGATAGAGATAGAAATATTGATAGAGATAGAGGTAGAGATAGAGATAGAGATTAAGATAGAACTTAAGATAGAGATTAAGATAGAGATAGAGATATAAATAGAAATAGAGCTAGAGATTGGGATTGAGATTGAGATATCTATAGAAGCCCAGCGGGTCCGGGAAAATAATACATTCACGGTAGGGCATGCCTGTCGTAAGAGGCGACTAAAATCCGGGTTGAGATTAAGGGGGCCCGGCTCGAAAGGCCTCACATATCCCGAGCATCTCCGAGGTCTTCGCTTCTTTGGGTGCGGACGACTAAGCTGGACTCTAAGCTATCGTTGGGGATGGCAGATTGCAGATAGCAGGTTCGTTGGGAATATGTTCTTAGCAAATAAGCAAACCCCGACGAAAAGCGACAGAATCGGAGGGCGCGGTATAAAAGCTAGTATGTCCTATGAGTTTTCTTGAAGGTGTTAAAGGTGAGCAGAGCTTGGAGAACTATACGAAACTCCAAGCGCAGCGGGCTCATTTTGGGCGGCTCTCTGGTAAGCTTCTGTTTCTCATGTGAGGGACGGCTGTATTCTATAATGAGTGATAATAACGACGACAAAGATAATGTTTGGAAATTATGATCCCGTGCTGACAACTGTGGTATTCGCCTACCTTAGTAAGCGAGATAGAGGGAGAGAAATATTTTATGGATCTTCATTTTTTAATACCACGTAATTTAATTTCCATATTAAACATTTCCGTTTATTTAAGAGACGACATTTGCTTGCCGACTAATGTAATATAAGTAAACTGATTCTGATATCATAGAAATAGAGAGTATTACACTTTTTTTATGACAACACGAAGTAGTTAAGTTAGTTTGTTTACGAAAATAAATGAGAAGAAAGACAAAGAGAGAGAGAGAGACTTAGTTTGTTAGTTAGTTGCTGACAAAATAAAGAAGAAGAGTAATTACAGCCAAAATTTAATACATATTTTTATTTATAATAAGAGGGAGACAATACTTCCCAACGAGTTATTCTGTCGCCAAGGAAAAAAGATTTATTTCACATCATTCAGACAATTTCTAAGCGGTAAAAAGATGTACCTCTTTAGGTAACTACCCGTCAAATAATAACTTAAGCCCACGTATAATAAGTAGGCAGTGAAAGGCAAAGTGCTCTCTCGGCAGGGAAAAATTAACCTGTAAAGAAATCTGATCATTCGCGTTCGACTGAACAGTCTATAAAAAAATATCAAAGAATATTAGAAGTAAGAAAGAACTTTACTTATTAAGCGTAAGACATCTCTTGCGTAGAGTTTTGTCCCAAAGGACAGGAAAATAATAAGCAAATGTAACTTTGAATACAAAGTCTCAATGGATGCACAGATAATGTAAATTCAAAGCACAAGGTGGTACAGGAGATTTTATTTGGCCATTTACTTTGATTGCTCCTTATATTACAGCCACTCATCATGATTAAGAAATTATCTTGACTAGCCTCCTACTTCTGAAACTCCTACCCAAGGAGTAGACAAGATTAATGTAACCTTCCTAAAGTATAACGATCTGCTAAGATTCTGTAAAAATAATAATAGGTCTATGAATAAGTTCGTGCGGTTTTTTTCGAAATTTGAATTTCGGATCATTCCCATGGCTTTTAAACGTTTGGAAATGGTTGATTGATCAACTCCCAAAGTTTTTGCAACCTCTTCTTGCGTTTGAGCCGGATCTTGATCGAGCAATTCCTCCAATTCGGTATCCATGAACTTTGGCGGCGCGGCCAAAATCACCACTTTTAAAGCGTGCAAACCACTTCTGGCACGTTCGCTCAGCTAGAGCATGCTCACCATAAACTTCCACCAAGATACGATGACTTTCGGCTGCTTTTTTCTTCATATTAAAGAATTCCCCGCAAAAACACATTATTTGGCACGAAATTCGACATTTTCAAGTGTGGTAAAAATATTGTTGTTTACGCTTCAAATAAAAAACTTATACTGACGTTTGTGCCTTACGACAGTAGCTCTCCAATGAATGTTTGGAAATGTGGATCGATGGAATAATAATCAAGTTACGCCATCTGTTGTAAAACCGCACGAACTTATCCATAGACCATTACCTGCAATGCAAAGGAATTGAACGGGGCCTGCAGGGTTATTAAAGGTCCCCGTAACATGGAATTCAGCTTAAATGAGTAATTATTTCGTGGGTACGTTTATATATATGTGTGTATGTAAATATGTATGTGTGTAAGTAAGTATGTATGTATGTATGTTTGCAAAGTATACGCGGATAACGCTGTAATCATAGGAAGAGGCAAGTAAGAGAATACCTTTTGCGACATAATTCAAAGAGCTTTAAATCTGGCAAAGAGATCGTGTACTGGGTTGAATATGAATATAAGCCCGTCCAAAACAGTTATCATTTCCTTCACCAGAAAAAGAGTTCTACCAGGAACGAGAGCGATTAAAATGGACAGGGTTGCTATTGGAACGGTCGGCGAAGTTAAGTATCTTTGCCTTATCTTGTCTTTGTCTGGCGTTGGATGCCAAGTCTAACTAGAAGAGGCATGCTTACACAACCTCATCTAAAGCAACGAAGGCTGACATGGTTTGCAAATATTCAGGAAGAATTCTCGCGTTGTAGCACAAGAATCCTGAAATGGATTTACATCATGTTTATTAGGCCAATGATAACATATGGAGCGGTTGCCTGGGGGTATCGTGCACCGCCTTCAGATAATTACTTTTGATGCAACACAATCCACCTAGTCATTCGACTAGAGCGATCGTTATCACCTCAACTAACTGAATTTGGAGGTGCTGTCGTGGTTCAGGCTTTCGCCAAACCTAAATATAAATGGAAATTGTTGAGTCCACCTTAAAAGAAGGGTGCGCAAACAAACAAATAATACGTAAAAGGTTTTAAAATAAAATATTAAGATTGTGAGGAAAAACAGCTCTGAATTACTGAAAATTTTGAAAGAATGTCAAAATGTATAAGGGCTGAGTGGAAGAACAAAAATGTCAATGACAAAATGTATACGGTTTCTCTTCAAAAGACGTATTAAAATGGCACAGTGAACTCATAAAACTAAACTTTTTAACACACAACCAATACTTACATATATTTTTATTGCTGCTCAAAATGAAAGTCTGTAATATTTTCTTATGAATGAAACACCAAATCACAGAAAAAGTTGTTTTGAATAGCTGTCGTTCGTAGGCAGGCAATGGCAAACCGCCAAGCGTATTTCTGCCATGAAAAAACTCCTCATAAAAACCCAACTGGCCTTCGGAGGAGCCGTAACACTGCAGACCCCTCCATTTGTGTGAAAATATCAAGATACACACCATAAATAGCAGGAGGAGCTCGACCAAATAGCCAAAAAGAGTGTAAGCGCCAACTATAAGGTTGGAAACTAAGTAATTACGGATTTTTTTTAGAAAATCAAAGACGATTTTTTCATGAAACTAAATGACTTTATTCTGTTAAGTATTGCCCATTTTGATCAATGACCTTTTGCTATCTTTCAGACGTTCATAAAACTTCTGGTTTTTATTAGCAAAAAACTGAATCAGGTACGATTTGACATCATCATCATTATTGAAATTTTTACGATTCAAGGTGTTCTGTAAAGATCGAAACCAAAAGTAATCAGATTGTGCAAGGTCAGGACTATATGGAGTATGTGGCAAAACGTCCCAACCAAGCTCCAATAATTATTATATTAAATTATAATTTTTGCCGAGTGGCAAAAGATGTGTGGCCTTGCATTGTCATGATGGAACACAATACGTTTTCGATTTGTCAACTCGGGCCGCTTTTCTTCAACTGCATTGTTTAATTTCGTTAGTTGTTCAATGTTGACATCAGAATTGATCGATCGGTTGGGTGGTAAGAGTTCAAAGTAGGCAATTTCGTTGTAAACCCACCAAACTGATAGCAAAATCTTCTTTTGATGAATATCAGGTGATAATGTTGTTTGAGTTGGTTCATCTGGCCTGCTCCACGATCATTTCCGCTTGATATTATTGTAAACCATCCATTTTTCATCGCCAGTTATCAGTCGTTTTAAAAATGGAACATTTTCATAAGTTTCTTTAGCAAATCACAGCTGTTAATGCGTTTCTTTCAGTTCATGAGGAACCCATGTATCGAGCTTTTGAACATAGCCAAGTTGTTTTAACTGATTTTCAATGCATGTATGTGATACATGAAGCTTCTCTGCAATCTCACTTGTTGTTCTGTGACGATCCGAATTGATTATTGCTTTGGTTAGGGCGTCATCAATTTCAACTGGACGACCAGAGCGTTTTTCATCTTTGAGTGAATGTTCCTTTTGATTTTCCATTTTTTAATGAACGCTAAACGAAAACTACGCAACCGATCAAAAATTTTTTTACTGATTGACAGCTAAATTGCCAACTATCAAATAACATAATGGGTTTTTACATTTGTACTACGTCTGCAAACCTTAAAATTGAACTGAAGCCATCTATGAGTGAATTTAGTTGCCAACCCAATATATATATAATATTTTCATATCATTCGCAATTCATACGACAAATAATGTCGCTTAATTTCTATCTGCTATTGGAAGATTGCAAAATGCTCCCATAAAATGGGCTTTACTTTTGCCTTAGAAACTTCCGTAATCATTAATACTCATAAAGCAGGTTACAAAACCCCTCACTACTGCTTTTTTGTATAAAATCATTGAAAATAAACGTTTGCAAATAAATCTCTGCTAAATCTGCTTGATTAAGTTATGTATGTAGGAAATTGCCAATTTTCCTTGGAAACATCAATGAAATCATTAGTCCGTTCAGCATTTAAAAAATGACTGGAAAATCAGTTGACAAATACACGCATTTATCTGATTCGATTCGCAAAGTGAGCAAGCAAACCGGTCACTTGGGCCTTATATTAAGATATACAATGCATATATATATTCAAATATATATACAGACATATGTATGTATGTAGATGTGTATTTTAGATATTGAACCACGTGTGCATCGCAGTACATCCAGCCACCAAAAATCGTCACATCTTTGTAGGTACCGCCCGGCTGTAAAATACTCGTATTTACATACATACATACATACATATATGGAAACATGTATGCACATATCCATATATACATACTACATACATGTATTCCACATTTGACACAAACTAATTGCCAGCCATTAATAAAAGAAATGTTGCATTAAATATGGCCATACATTTTTTAAGTTATCGACTGCAGTTTGTAGTGTTGTTGCATGGCATTGTGCAAGTATCGCCGCTTCGATGTGATTTCAAAATTTCCACGCTTGCTGCACTTTGCTGATCACTGGTTTACCTTATAGCCGCCGGCCGTAGGCTGATCATCGTCGAGGTGGTTGGTTCGCCATGTCAAGTCCTGCCGCACAAGCTGATACTTAAAAGCACATTTCTACATACACACACATATACACATAAATAAGAGTATCCGCTGCTCGTTTGAACGAATCGTTGCGCTTGATTAAATCAATAAATAACGAAATGCGAAAAATTCAGCAAATGAATGAGCGTAAAATTATTCATTGATCGTGCATTGGCGGGTTCAATTGAAGGAGGACCAGATATGGTTTATAACAGATGAGTATAAAATCGAGTGCAATATTTCTTATATACTACATATATGTATGTGTGTTGACACACACACACACACACACATACGTAAAGCATGCAATTTCTGAGGTCAAACGAATGTGGATGGGTTACTACTGGTATATAAAGTATATTAATGTGTTTTATCTGCAAGTACAAGGTGGTGCAATTAACAGTATCTGTTTTTTTAATCGTGTCTTATTTCGCAGACGATTTGGCTGAATAGGCCATACTTTGCGCAAAGATGTCGGCGAAGTTTGCAGGGCTACTCTGTGGTGGAATTCGCGAGGTGCAAGACTAAAGACCTCCTGGCGACACATGGTGGATACGGATCTATCAAACTCAAACTCTACTTGCAATTCCTTAAATATTCTTTCCATTTCCATTCAACGTGGCTATTCAGAACATGTTCTTCAATTTCGATGTAACTCAAATATGTTGCTCTCTGGTCAAAGTAATGAGACACGTATTTTTTCGTTAGCCCGAAAACAATTTTTTTTCAAGATTTATCGACACTTTTGTTTTTCGGCTCAAAATCGAATTTTTTTATTACATAAGAAATTTTTGTTTTTTAATGCTCATAACTTAGTCAAAAATGAACCGATTTTAATGATTCTGGGTTCAAAATGATCATCATTACCCTTCTGGGGTTACCGTTAGATGAGTTAGACGATGACGATCGATGACTACACCGCAATGGCAGAGCCTAGTGAACTGTTACAACAACAACAGAAGCCAAAGCATCTGCAACAACTAACAGATTTATATGCTTTTTGGAGTAATAGCCTCATTGCCATATTTTACTGAAAATACGGGTCAGTTACATATCAGTGAGTACCCATCTTTTATTGACTAAAATTGAAGAGATCAACTTGGCCGATTTTTGATTTTAGCAGAAGGATGCGCCATGCTACATAGCCCATCAAATTTTCGGCCACATAGGAACTGCTGATCTCGTTAGAAATTTTCGTGAAATGTTCTGAGAGTCCGATGGTATGCTCTTAATTCTAACAATATCCAGTTCCTTAAAGCGGATATCGTTCAAGCCATTTGCAGGTAGGTAGGTGAAATGGTTGAAGTGCCAGTCTGGTCCTCCTTGAGTAGCACTAAAGCACCGTTTTGATACCATTATGAGACCTCCAACAGGCAGATATCCAGATATCTTCAGCCAGCCAGAGCTGTTGATATAATTGAGAAGATTGATGGGATTTAGGTTGGCGCACTGCCCCAGGCTGTCGAACAAAGGCGCACCCAGTGATCTTAATCGTCTAGCTGCCAAACCCGAACATTTACAGAGAAAATCCTCAACAGTCTCCTTCTCTGAAAGGTCCCCACAGCTTCTGCAATATGGGTTAAATGGTACCTCTATCTTTTCCGCATGTGTTCCGATCGTCCAATGACCGGTAAACAGTTTGGAAATTTAATGGTGAGGAGTCCAAAAGACTTTCTGAGTGCTCCGTATATTGCACTGGGGCCAAAGGGTTTTTGAAATAGCATATGAAGAAATGAAGCTCCATCTTTTCAGCGCTTTCCTGAGAACTAATTTGTGCAGTACCCCTTTAACAACTGTTAGGGGGATGCCGATAACCGGGTAGAAGGTCCCTGGTTCCAATTCAGTCCCCTACCTGGCAAACTCATCAGCAATTTCATTTTCCTCTATGTTCCTATGTCCTGGAACCCAGATAAGAGAAATGTTGCCTGCAGGCCTAAGAGATTTAATCTCTTACAGGAGTTTACTAATTTCTTTCTGCACCATGACGTCGTCAGAGCCTTAATCGCGGCTTGACTATCAGAGAAAATGTTAACATCTCCATCGGTCCCGCGTTCCCTAAGCATTTTTCATGCTGCCATTTGTGAACTAAAGTCAGAAATTAGCGCCAAAGTCTTAGAAAATTAGGTTGGCAGGACTCGCTTCTGCGGAAGCAAACCAAGGCAGCCATACGAATGAAATCTTGTTCCATAAATAATGGGAGGGAATGTAATAAAATACCGAAATAAATCGAATTTTTTAAATTTATTTCATTAATAATATTACAAGTTTTGTGAGAACCCTGTACCTACATAAGTATGCGCTAATGTGATGAAAAGGTAATATTTTTGGGTAAGTTGTTAGAGTTAGGTGAGTTGTTTTTAAGAAAAGTTTCTATAAACTAATGACTTTGTTTGCAAAAGATATCTGAGCGAGAGAGAGAGAGAAATTCTTCGTAGCACTTCGCTTGCAACAAAAGTACTCTATAATATGTACTATATAAATATCTAATAATATATCCATATTATAGTGGAAGGTTTGCTCTTTCACCTGAGCCTACTTTTGCGTATGTACGAAAATTACGCATATATTCTGCAAAGATGTATGGGGAAAGCTCTTCCTCCAATTTGTGGGGATCTTCACTAATGGTTTGCCATTATCTGCCCGGTGACGACCGCTATAAAAAAATCTGTTTGATGCTTAATGTTCACAGCCCAGAATCTAGGGTCTGTATGGTCGAAACAAATACATTCAACCACGTTGCCATCACCGTTTTGGACTACGGCAGATATTGGTACAAGCGGGAAGCCAACTTAGAACGCCCTATAGAGTATTTTGTACTACAAAGGGCCTATTTTACAAGCACTACAAGTGCAACAAGTATACAAATAGGTAAATGAAACAAGTGTTGTTATTCTGTAACACAAAGTTAACTGTTGTTATTGGTAGCTAGGGATGTAATTGTTTCCGATTTTTACTATCTCGGGATTATATATTCATTATTTTACATCAACTCAACTCCAACAAAATTCCATAAATTGCTGATATGATAAAGTAACCTTTGGTATATCCAAAAAAAAACCGATGCAGGAAAACTTTAAAACGGAGAAGGAGTTCTCTGACTCTATTTTGTGCGAAACAAAACCTGTGCCGGAACTTAATTTTATTTTTTATGTAACACATAGATGGCATTAGTTTTATTCCATTCAGCTATTTTTCAGTTAGTACTAACCTTAAAAAGACAGCTATTAAAATTTCATGATATTCTATTCATTAGTTCGTGAGTTATTGTGCTAAGAGTCAGGCTACTTTGGTTATGTCCAAAACAATGGATCAAAAATAATTTCGTGTTTAAATTTTACACTGTTTTTTGATGGGGAAAAATACCGTTCAAGCGAAGCAATGACTTCAAAACTGTTATGGTGACTCCGCTCCATCAGAAACAAGAATAAAACGATGGTTTGCTGACTTCAAACGTGGTCTTAGAGACACCGATGATGCACAACGCAGTGAACGTCAAAAAGAGGCGGTAACACCAGAAAACATAAAAAAAATCACAAAATCCTTCTGTAAGATCGAAAATTGAAGTTGCGTGAGCTAACTGCTATCGTAAAGATATCAAAAGAACATCTTGACTTTATACTGCATGAGCATTCGACTATGAGAAAGTTCTGTCCAAAGTGGGTGCCGCGTTTGCTCACTGTTGATCAAAAACCATCACAATGGCTCAACGGTAAAAACAATGGCAAAACTACCTGAACTGAATTTCGAATTGCTTCCACATTCACCGTATTCGCCTAGCGGCTACTGGCTGCCCGCAGACCTAAAAAAAAGCACACCGGTAAGAAATTTTGCTCGAATGTAGAGGTGATCTCTTAAACTGAGGCCTATTTTGAGGCAAAAGATAATATAAATCGTTCTACAAAAAAGATATTGAAATGATAGAGCAACGCATTGTTCCTGATGAAAATCACGTTGATGAATAAAGCTAATTTTAAAGTAAAAAAATGTTTTCTTTTTTAGGCCGGGGATTTTTCAGCCCACGTCCTACATACCAAAAGTGGACGGCCGTTCACTTATATTATTTTAATATTATTTGATACAACACGAACATTTAATACTAAAACTCCCAGCTAATTGCGTTCACAAAAGTGTTGTAAATTCAAAGTGCTTATCAGTGTTGCTTTTTTGATATAAAAGCGAATTTTTTTATCACGCCATATGCTACGTAAGAAATTACAAAGCCCGAAATTACCGGGATTTTTGTGACATGAAAAATATCGCGATCCCGTCAATCCGGGATTGACATCTCTACTAGCGACGCACTTGTAATTCCTGAATTTGTGTACAATTGTAGTATCTTTCCATAACACTTGTAAAATTGTGTTACGGAGTTGTTGACAATTGTAAACAATTTTCTACCTATCTTGAACGCTGAGTAGATTCAGTGTTGTGAAGTATTTCACCACGAGTATGCCATTTTATTGTGGTTAAGTGATTCTGAAAGTAGCAAAGAAAATATTCCTGCAGTGCATCGGCATCAATAGAGAATGAACTTTTTCTCAATAAGAGGCGCGAAATTTGTAGAAAGTTTCAGACTGAATGGTTTGTCATCATTACATAAAATGCTTAAGGCACAGAGGGCAATAATATTGTGGTACAAGCGAATTTCGATATATAACTGGCAAACTTTTTCTACAATTGTAAGCATTCCAGTTCTAAGCACCCAAGAAGATTTTTCGCCAAAATTTTGGAATAGGGAAATTCATATTTCGAAGCAGCTCAATTCTGCTTTTTTGACAGTTTCAGTTGGTGTAAATTCTCCTTTTTTTGCATTTTTAATATCTAGTCTTTCCACAAAACCTTATTTCCCTTCTTTGGAATTCATTTGTGATAGGAGGAAAATAGAGCAAAATGTCCCTGGGAGTTTCTATTCAGAATCCGTATGTATATCTCTCTGACTTTTCACCTTCATTTTCCTTTTTCCGGTTTAGTAATACAGTCTTACAAATATTTAGTTAATGATTTTTACACAAGAATCAGTCCATCGAATTCCTATGCGAAATTGGTCACTGAGCCTAAAAATCCATATGGGTTTTTTTGCGACATGTAATTAAAATGTATTACTCTAAGCAATTTGCGGCCAGCGGGGCCAAATGTTTTGTTAGTGACACCCATTCCGCAGTGCCCGGGCTCAAACCCACTGTGGGCACGAAACACCAAAATAATAGAAAGAGATTTTTTCTAATCGCAGTCGCCCCTTGGCTGGTAATGCAAACCGAGTTTATTACTGCATTAAACAAGGTATTTATAAAAAAAAACAAATACAATCTGACGGAGGCGGTATACAACTTTAAACTCCATTTGTGAAAAAAAAAAATCCAGACGCACACCACACCACCTCCTCCTGCGAGAGGTCGGCCTAACACCCAGTAAAGGTTGTACGCGCCAGTTATATATACTTATATATAAATATATATAATTTATAACACCTTGATTGAAAACTTTCCGGAATAACCGCCAGTGACGCTCTGAGATCTGTTTTATTTTGTTATGCTGCCGCATCTGTGCCGCATCTCTACGGACGTTTTCCTTTCCTGGCCAAATGCAATTTTCCGAATAGGTAGAAGGGTACAGGGAGCCACATCAGGCGAATACGGCGAGTGATTGATGGTTAAAATGCGATTTCTAGTCAAAAAATCAGTCACAAGAGTGGATCGATGAGATGGTGTATTATCATGCAATGAACGCCAGCTTCCTTGTTCGCGGTATTTAGGGCGAATTCGACGAATGCGTTGCAACAAACCCTTCAAAACGACAAGATAGAAAATGGCATTGACCTTTTGGCCCGTTGGCACGAACTATATTACTTGTGGACAATTTGCTTGGAAACGTAAAAGCAAATGAGCATCGACTTGATTTTTGATTTCTCCAAACACGATTTTTTGGGTGGTAGCTCGTCTGGGGTCTTCCATTCGGCACTTTAACGCTTAGTTTCAGGTTCATGTTGGAAAAACCAGGTTTTATCACCAGTTATAATGTTGCAAGGAAAGCTCTCGTCTTTTCTCGCCTCTTTAATGAGGTCTTTCGAATGTTGAATTCTGAGCAATTTTTGGTCCTCGGTTAACTTGTGCGGAATGAAACGTGCACGAGTACCTTTCGTGAGCCCAAATGATGAGTTAAGATGTGATAAATCGATACTTTGGAGATATTCAACTTCGATTCCATGAATTTTAACGATGATTTCGGTTAATTTTTGATAAATTTACGAACAATTTTGATGGAGTTTTCGGTGATTACTGATTTTGGGCGGTCCGTATATTCATTGTCATTTATGTCCTGACAACCACCTCAGAAACGTGTCAACCACTCATGAACTCTGGCACGAGATAGACAATCATCGCCATAAACTTTTTTCATCAATTCAAATGTTTCGGTAAACGTTTTAGCGATTTTAAAACAAAATTTGATATTAGCTCTTTGTTCGAAACTCATTTTTGTACTGATGACATAAACATACTGACACTTTAGACGCAATAACTTCGCTTCCACTGAACCGAATGTCACCAAGCTTTCACTGGATGTCAGGTAGGGACGCACTAACTCCTTAAAAAGATGGCACCATCAAAAACATTTTTATGACGCCAGTCTTGTTTATTTTGGGCTTCACCTTGTAAATCGCAAAAACAAAAAACTTTTTTTCTTTTTTTTGAAATTTTCTTTAAAACGTTTGATTTGTTCAAAACATTAAGTATATATAAGCAAAGGATAGAAAATTTAATTGCCTTTAATATGTTAATATACCGATTTTGCCTTTTTTTCCTTTAATCCAAACTCATTATCTGGTGGTATCTCGAAAAAAACATAACAGAAAAAAAATGTATCCAATATATGGATTTTCAGACTCAGCTATCAACTTTACATAAGAATTGGATTTTCTTGTTCTGGGATTTTTTGGTTGTAAACTTGTGTAATTGGTGGTATACTATTTACGAGCGCGACGCTATTCTAAATTTCCTAAAAAAGAAGTATCTCTCTCTCTCTTAGCTTCACAGTCTGTGGTGGACGATAGCTTCATCAACAATCCTCCTCCAATTCAGCCTCTCTCTCTCCAATTACGAATGTTCATCGCTTTTAAGTCTGCTTCTACGCCATCAAGCCACTTCTTTCTTGGTCGGCCTCTCTTGGACGCAAATTAAAGACCCTTTTTTGGATTCTTTCGTTGGGCATTCTTACGATGTGGCCAATCCATCTAACCCGCTGCGTTTTAATTAACGTATTACATTTTCACCACCCCTAAGGTTTTCAATTTCATTTTGGCCGTTTTCAAGCCGAATAGGACCGTAGATTTTTCTCAATATGGCTCTTTCAAATCGCAATAGCTGGTTTATTTCATTAACTTTCAGTGTCCAGATTTCAGCACCATAAGTAAGAATCGGACGTATCAAAGTTTTATACATCTTGATTTTCTGCATTCGTGATAAAACCTTTGATCTGAACAATTTTATATTTGTATAATATGTCTTATTAGCAGATTTAATTCTTTCATCTATTGCAATTGATGTGTCTTTACTCGCTGATAGAACGAATCCTAAGTATTTGAATTCATTTACACTAGGTACATCTATAGGTAAATTGTTGGCATCCATATTACGTGCTGAGCGAAGCATCAACTTAGTTTTTTCGGCGTTGACATACAGTCCTATACTTTTTGCTTTTGTTTTTAGCAGCTTGAATATACGAATTAGTTTGTTTTTTGCTTTTTGCCGTGATGAGAACGTCGCCAGCATAAGTACATATTTGAAAATCTTTGTCAAATATTGTTCCGGACCAGTTAATATCTTTTAAAACTGTGTGCAACATAAAGTTTAAAATCAGAGCGGACAATGTGTCTCCTTGTTTAATGCCAGACAGTACCTGGAAGGGTTCAGACATTTCGCCTTGTACTAGCACCTCGCAGGTAGTATTCTTCAACGTGCAGTGGACCAGTTCAATCAGTTTCAACGGCATGCCAAGTTTTTGGAAACAGTGTTTGATTTGCTTTCTGACTAGACTATCAAACTATCAAACGCTTGTTTAAAATAAGTAAATAGGCAGAATATAGCAATGTTATGCTCCAAAATTTTGAAAAATTTGGTTTACCAGCAAACCTTGATCAATTGTCGATCGTTTGCTTCTACAGCCACACTGGTATTCATCTATTATATTATTTCATCAGCATAAACTTGTATACGCTCGTACACAATATTTGTGAACACTTTGTAACCAACGTTCAATAGCGATATTCCTCGATAAGTTCGACATTCGGTCTTATTGCCCTTCTTATATATTGGCACTATTACACTTGATGCTTTCCATTTAAATTCAACCGGGCTATTCGGGTCATGTTCTTCGATTTCGATGTAACTTAAATATGTTGCTCTCTGGTCAAAATAATGAGACACGTATTTTTTTGTTCGCCCGAAAAAATTTTTTTTCAAGAGTTATCGGCAATTTTGTTTTTCGCCTCAAACTCGATTTTTTTTAATTATATAAGAAATTTTTTTTTTTAAATGCCCATAACTTAGTCAAAAATGAACCGATTTTAATAATTTTGGGTTCAAAATGATCGTAATTACATACACAAGCGACTTCATGTAGAAACAATTGCAAAAAAGTAGTTGAAATTTTTTTATTTAGCAAAAAAGAAAAAAAAATGAAATTTTTTCGAAATTCAATATTTCAAAAAGTGTATTTTTTTTTTTTTATAACTTTTTCCAAATCAAAAGGACATCTCAAACTTTAATTGAGCTGCATGCCTAGTAGCTAAAATGCGTTGTTTTTGAGTAATGAATTTTTGAATAAACACCCTGTTTCGCACTTTTTGTTTTTCGCAAAATAAAAAATTTTCAACTACTTTTTTGCAACTATTTCTATATGAAATCGCTTGTGTAAGTAATGACGATCATTTTGAACCCAAAATTATTAAAATCGGTTCATTTTTGACTAAGTTATGAGCATTTAAAAAAAAAAAAATCTTATATTATTAAAAAAAATCGATTTTGAGCCGAAAAACAAAATTGCCGATAAAGCTAGAAAAAAATTTTTTTTGGGCGAAAAAAAAAATACGTGTCTCATTATTTTGACCAGAGAGCAACATATTTAAGTTACATCGAAATCGAAGAACATGTCCCGAAAAGCCCTTTTGAATTGAAATGGAAAGAATCTATATAAGAAATTTTTTTTTAATTGCTCATAGCTTAGTCAAAAATAAGTCGATTTGAATGATTCTGGGTTCAAAATAACCGTAATTACTTACATAAGCGATTTCATGGAGAAATAGTTGCAAAAAGTAGTTGAAAATTTTTTCTTTTGCGAAAAACAAAAAGTGCGAAACAGGGTGTTTACTCAAAAATTCATTACTCAAAAACAACGCATTTTAGCTACTAGGCATGCAGCTCAATTAAAGTTTGAGATGTCCTTTTGATTTGGAAAAAGTTATAAAAAAAAAAAAAATACACTTTTTGAAATATTGAATTTCGAAAAAATTTCAATTTTTTTTCTTTTTTGCTAAATAAAAAAATTTCAACTACTTTTTTGCAATTGTTTCTACATGAAGTCGCTTGTGTATGTAATTACGATCATTTTGAACCCAAAATTATTAAAATCGGTTCATTTTTGACTAAGTTATGGGCAATTAAAAAAAAAATTTTCTTATATAATTAAAAAAAATCGAGTTTGAGGCGAAAAACAAAATTGCCGATAACTCTTGAAAAAAAATTTTTTCGGGCGAACAAAAAAATACGTGTCTCATTATTTTGACCAGAGAGCAACATATTTAAGTTACATCGAAATCGAAGAACATGACCCGAATAGCCCGGTTGAATTTAAATGGAAAGCATCACTTGTTATCCATTCATTCACTTGTTACCCATTTTATTATTTTCCCAAATGGTTTTTACAAGATAGTGTATTTGCTTGTGCAAGGATTGCCCTCCATATTTTATGAGCTCTGCCGGGACTCCGTCTTCCCATCCCTTTTATTGTTTTTTAATTTATTTATTGCTGTGGTTACTTCAATTATACTAGATCCGTCAATCAATATTTCGGCTGTATGCATCTCCTCTCTTTCATTGCTATGACTTTCGTTGAGGAGCTCGGTGAAATGTTTGTTCCATCTATCTATCACTTGTTGCTTGTCACTAATAATAAAGGTTTTTCCAATAACAGGTGTTATTTTGAATGTGATTGCGCTATCGAGGGATGATTAACGATTTTTTATGGCCGGAATTGGATGGTATTGATTTGGACAACGTTTATTTTTAACAAGACGGTGCTACGTGCCACAAAAGCAACGAAACCATTGATCTTTTACGGAAAGAATTTTCGGACCGTGTTATCTCTCGAAGAGGTTATCACAATTGGCCACCGAGATTTTGTGATTTAACACCATTGGCTTTTTTTCTTTGGAGCCACGTGAAAGAGAAGGTCTACGCCAATCGCCCAGGGCGATTCGGTTATGGAAAATTTCATGAAAAGGATATTGTCCTGTAAGCGTGGCCGTGGTGCCTGGTGTTATTTTCCACTATTAACGGCATACCTTCCTCTTTATAATGCAATAAACATTCGATCATTTATATTAAAAAATTGCATTTTTCTTTGAAAATCAAAATAACACTTCTGTTTGGAAAACCTATTATTTCCATTCTTGTCCTTACAAACGTGGGTTCTTGGTTGGAAAGGTTTCTGTCTTTTTACAAGAAGTATGCACGCATTAATTTTATTTATTTATTTATCTATGATATGTGAGTGCTTAAGTACGACTTCAAGTTCTTTCTTTTAGTCGCATATTTTTTAAACAAATTACTAATTATTAAGGTTATGTCCGTTCTTAATTTTTATGCTCCTTTAATGACTTCTAAAATCGCCTAATCTGCAGTTAATGGCAACAGCATAGAATTCAATGAATTTGCACAGTTTAAGTATAAGCATTGCAGTATTTTGTACTTCTATTTCCAAATGGCTCACAAACTGCAAATTGTTTCATACCTACATGCGAACGCATCATCGCTGCAACAAAAGCGCAGGGCGCACTGGTAATTTTCTCATGTCTGTACGCATATTATCAGCTATTAGCTATATAAACTACATTTTATTATGGCTCTTAAAAAGTGTATGGTTATCAACTTAATTACACTTGGCACCTTATGCTTGGTTGGCTTTGCTGACACACAAACATACATTTGGTGTATATCTATCTATACATTGTGTGGCGAAGGCGTTTTTTGTGTGAAACAATGTAATGTTAAAATGCATAGTACTGGTATGTTTGCAAATATGTATATTTTACAATATAAGTATAGAGCTTACAACTATTTAAGTAGATATTTAACTATGCATGCATTTGTGTGTACTGATGACGCGAATGCTGCACTGATGCACCAGAGGACACAATGCTATTTCGTAGCTTGAGCTGATGATGATGCTGATGCTGATGGTGATGGCGATGGTGATGCTGCTGCTGCTGCTGAGCTGGTTATAAAATTAAGTGGAGTAGTTGTGTGCTGTGGTGTGGTGTGGTGTAGTGTAGTGTGGCGTAAAAATATCACAAGCGTCATAAATTCCATCGCTGTCATAGTCTTTTACCGACACACCAATTAAATGCATACCCCTCATTTAACACAATAACCTTGAACCTTTTTCACATTCGCACTGCAAATCTTCATCTATGTTGTTGTTGCAGTTTGTGCTGCTGCTGCTGCTGTGGTACCACCCTAAAGTGATCAGCATGATGATGAGCATAACGCAACACTAACTTGACTATCACCAACAGCCATGCACCGTCCCTAAACAGTGCAAAGCAACAAAACACAACGCGACACCAATATGAGTCTCGAATTAGTCTGTCCAGACTCTGCCGCCAACTCACTTTAAACTCATAAAGGCGCTGCTCAATCAAGATAAACATAGCATTTACGCGCTCCTGGTATGCACCAGAAACACTACCACATATTTGCACCACCGCCACCAACACACACATATGTGTGTATGTGCATGTGTACTAGGCAACACAACAACAACAACAATACTGATGAGTGCTAGTATTGGATCAATGCCAGCAATGTTCTGCGTTCAGTGTTCACTGCTCAGCGCATCCTTTAGACTGCTAAGCTATAGCGCTTATGGACCAGTTAGCGATGTCTAGCGAACTGCTGACTTTTTCAAAACATTTTTGTGTGTGCTTATTGTTGCGTAAAGCACCAGCACCAGCACCAGCACCAGCATAAAGAAATCCATAGTGTATGGTCGTTTTCTTCAAGCACAAAAACCAACATTTATCCGCTTTTATTTATTGCTTTAATGCGTCGAAATGTTGAGCTTTAATATTGGCTTTTTCTCAAAACTCTCGGCTAAGGGAAGACTAACCGTCAACTTAGGCCCCTCAGCTTTCCGCTTATTGGCCCCGCTAGCAACTCATCCACCACTAATATAAACCAGCAACTCCTCTGCTACTACTCCCTCCCCATTTAGTAGGTGTGTGTATGTTTGTATGTACAATGGAACTGCTTTTATTTGTTCATTCGCTAGTGAGTTAGGATGGTTAGCATGGCACTCTGTCTGTCTGGCCGCCGCTTAGTAAACGCCTGTAGCCACTTAGTGCGTATGATGTTTTATTTGTTGTTAACTCTTCACGGACCTGTTAAAATTCAACCGCGCATGAAAATCTTATTGAATCGCTTGCAGTCATAAGCAGTTTGCTGTGCATACATACTTGTCGTAAATAGAGTATGGTGAGTGTACGAATATGCGCATGCGCGTATTTTTTATGGCGTAAAGTTGATAATTTCTGTGTATGAAAATATCTGTATTCAAGTAAAAAAAAAGGAAAAAAAATTAAAAACTTTAGTGCATTAAAACCGATTTTTGGTGTTAAGCACAAATGTCGTGCAAATAAAGAGGTCTGACTCATGTTTAACGAAGTTATGCACAGAAGATTGGAACTCCGTTTAACCGTTTAAGTCATCCATACCTACAGTATATTGGTCACATATGTGCATTTGTACCTATATATAAAAAACATAAATAATTTGAGGGCGATATGTGGATTAATAAAAATAAATATAATATATTACTTAATAAGTTTGTATAACTAAACTCCGCCAAAATCGCTTAAGTGGCTATCTCACCAATCAAGAAGAAGAAAAGAAGCAAATGCCTTCGTCTTTTTCTTGTTCTGTATTGGCCCAGTAACAGCTTAAAAGGCCCGTTGCGGCAACGCATTTGACTTACGTGACGTGTAAAGCGTACCAGGATATGTCACATACGAGGTGTGCTCAAAAATAATCGCGAATTTTGAATTTTCGCAGGTAACGTATATCCGAATTTCGATTTTTTTGTAGCGATATGTTGGTACTCATGTCTCTCACTCATGGCGACGAGTTCGGCCATTTTGAATGTTCAGTTAATTGTTGACAGCTGCTTTGCTTGCACGTGTTTCGGCTCGTCTTCGATTTTTAGCTATTCAAAAAGATGGATCAAAGAACCTTTATCAAATTTTGTGTGAAAAATGAAATTAAGTGAGCGGATGCATTCCGAGAATTGACTGTGTCATACCGAGAAGCTACTTTGGACCAAAGCAACGTTTATCGGTGGTACAAAATGTTCTCAGAAGGCCGAGAAGATGTGAACGACGAAAAGCGTGCCGCACGCCCGAACGCTGCAAACGAAAAAATTGATGAAGTAAAGAAAATGGTATTGGTCAATCGTCGAATCACCGTTAGAGAAGTTGCTGAGGACCTATACATATCGATTGGCTCGTGCCATTCGATTTTTTTCAATGATTTGGGCATGAGACTGGTCGCCGCAAAACTCGTACCAAAACTGCTCATTTTCGACCAAAACCAGCATCGCATGAACATTGCTAATGAGATGTTGGACTCTGTCTACGACGACCCAAATTTGCTTCAAAGGATCATAACTGGTGACGAATCGTGGGTTTATGGTTATGACATGGAAACCAAAACTCAATCATCTCAACGGAAGCTGCCGCACGAACCAAGACCGAAAAAAGGGCGCAAAGTTCGGTCGAAAGTAAAAGTTTTGCTTACCGTTTTCTTCGATTGATGATGATGCAGGGGCGTTGTGTATCATGAGTTCTTGCCACTGGGTAAAGCGGTCAATAAGGAATATTACCTGCAAGTTATGCGCAATTTGCGCAAAGCAATCCGCCAGAAACGAGAAACGCCCGGATTTGTGGAAGAACAAAAATGGGCTCTTGCATCACGATAACGCCCAACGCTGCTGCTCATACATCGTTGCTCGTGCGCGATTTTTTGGCCAAAAACAACAATCTAATGATGCCACAGCCACCGTATTTCCCAAATCTGGCCCCCGGTGACTTTTTGTTGTTCCCGAAACTGAAGAGGCCCATGAAAGGACGACGTTATGCTACGATTGACGAGATAAAAACGACATCGAAGGAGGAGCTGAACAAGATAAAAAAAATGATTTTTTGAAGTGCTTTGAATATAGGAAAAAACGTTGTGCATAATATCTCATGGGGACTACTTTGAAGGGGACAAAATAGATATTAATGAATAAAAATCAATTTAATTTAAATTCTATGTATTTTGATATTCAATTTGATATAGTAAAAAAAATCATTCATACAAATTTGTGTCATGCCAAATTTTTCTTCTCTAAAAAGGGTCTTTCAAAAATGTCGCCTAGATGTCAGTAGTGAATAATTCATAGAGGTTTGTTCGAAATATCGCAGGTTTGAATTAACGAGAGTCGACTGTAACTCCAAAAGTTAATCGAATGCCACTATGAAACTTTCCGGGATTGCTGAGCATAGCTATTAATGAAAAAATTAAGAAACAATCTAAGCTTCTCTCAAATCACAAAAAAAAACATTTTTTTCTCTATTTTTACAAAAAACCTTTTTTTTTGAACAAGAAATTTTTGGTAAAAAAAGATCATACAAGTGTTAAAAAGAACTGCAAGTATTTGGCTTTAAAAAGCTCTATACCAAAATTTTCAATATAGAATAAATCTCAAAGTTATATATTCTTTTTTTAATTTGTGCAGTTAATTTCGTCTGATATTAAAACCTCCAAAATACTTGAATCGCTTGACATGAAATCACTCACTTTTTTCACATTTATTCTGTCATCGCCATATCATTCCCCTCATTCTAATTCGAGCACTATAGCGCAAACTGAATGTTTCTTAAAGTATTTTGTGCCTAAGATTTATTAACTAAGACTCCAATTTTTTCTACTTACCCATATTAATGCTTCAGTGCCTCGTCGTGCTTAAAGGACACACGTAAATTAAAAATATGCTCAACTAAAAAACAAAAATTGTATGTGTACGATGAAAAATAAATTTATTTACTCTTATAAAAAATCGCGCTTTTCAAAGTCTTTGCTAACTTAATTTTTTTGTTCTAATATAAAAAATTATATCTAAATATTTATTTGCTCAAATTTTTAAGCGCTTCTGCCAAATCTAATGTACTACTTATACATATAAATATAGAACAAGCACCTAGCCAATTCTTTTATGAACTTTTTTTCTTTAATTAAAAGCATTATAATACGTTTTCGTAAACTTTGGCTTTATCCATCACTTCACTCATCGTATAGCACCTGAATACATTTTTTTTTTTAATTTAGAAGCCGCCTTGTCAGCCAACGCCTGTCATAAATGTAAAATATTTTCAATCCAATCACTCATGAATCGCTGAGTTATGTGCATTTATATGTACCAGTAGGTAGGAGTATATGCCATTTGCTTGATTTGGTTCAGAAAAGCTGACAAAGTGTTAGAGCTCAAAGGTGATAACGACCCTACGCATGCTAAATGTAAGTCTAATATTTAAAGAAGGAGGCAGCCTATCAAACTTCAAAGAAGTTCTTCTTTAAAGAATTTGTTTCTCTATCCCATTCACTTTGCAACTTGGGGTCAAAAAATATGTACCCCGACTTAGTATTGGGCCAATTTATGAACAAAATATTCGTTTAACGTTTTTAGGGTATATGGTTTTAGATTAAGGTCCACATAAATAACTTACTGAGTGCTTAAGGCATACATGGAGAGCTTTCATGCGACCATTTTTCATAACATAATCGTACCTATATTCTAATTCAGTAGCAGAGTGGTTTCTAAACCCACGGTGAAACATCAAATAATAAAAAAGTATTTTCCAATGGCGGTCTAGGCAGGCAAGGAGAAACTTCGCATCAAAAACATCTACTGTTCGGAGTAAGCATAAAACTGTAAGCCTCTCCATTTGCAAGACGGCATCAAGACGCATTCGAGCATACATAGAGATAGCGAGCGGGAAAATGGCAAATAGAAGAGGCCTTATATTTATGTCTATGACTTGCTTGAGCTGGAGTTGTCTCCATCACTGATTCGCTTCGCTAAAGCTAAAGTGAAATTTTGTGATTCGCTGTACGTATTTGAATATAAGTGCTGTGTTAGCCAAGACTTAGACAGAATTCTACATAACTTAGGCCAACCTGCCATTCCGGCAACACGTATTTCTAATTACCCGTAACTCCACTTAACTTAGAGTGGTGCAGGTTGTAGAGTATAAACCTCTAAGTTTCCAAGAAAACTAAGTCCGGCTCTGGCGGCTAGGCGCTTGAGATTCCTTAGCGTGCCCTTTGCGGATGACTTGATGAAATTCTCCAGCCTAGATCCCTTTTCTCTCCTCCGCTACATCAACAGCACTGGATGGCTGTAGACGGTTTTCTCTCCTCCCTAAATCCTTTCACAGGTAGTGGTCCACATTATGGTATCAAAACGGCACGTAAGTGCTACTTGTAGTGTACCTGAGGTACTCTTGCCATCTTACCTACCTACCTACCTACCTACCTAAGTCTTGGCTAACAGGGCTCTGACTCGAAAAGTTATGAGAATCTCATTATGAAACTTACAGGGATTACTGATTTTATTAAAAATATAAGGAAAAATCTGATGGGGTATATTTTGTGAAAAATGGCCAAACAGATTTTTTTCTGAAAAAAGTCCGAAAAATTAAAAAAAAGGCTTTTATAAAAATGTTAAGGGGTTACGGGATGTCAGAGGCCCGAAAATATTATGATTTTTAATAATTTTTTTTTGTTAATTGCTTTATTTTAAAAAAATTAAAAAATAAGGTTTTAATACTTAATTTTTCGATTTGATTTTAGCAAATTAAAAAAAAAAATAATAATAATTAATAGTTGTAAAAGTTATCGCTGTTTGTGTGGAGCTCGTTTCTGCAGTAGTCCCTTGCGGTGATCATCACAAGTCCTTGGATATTCATCTAAAATCAATTAATAGATAATCTTGTGCCTGATTGAAGCTTTTTTTTCAAAATTAACAATATGGCGGCCTTAGGAAATATCGAGAAAAAAACTGCAATTAGATAATTAAAAAAAAAAATCTTCAATCAGCCAGAAGTTTTTTATGTTTTTCAAATAAATCAGTATAAATTTCATTGAAATCTACCAAGCGGTTTTTAAGTTACAGTGATCACCAGTTAAAAACAGTTTTTAAAAAAGCGCTTTTTGTTAAGGGGGTCTTCTGGTCTCCAGCGAAAAAAAAATCGATTTTTTTTTTTGCATAATTTTGTTGTATGTGTATGCGAGAATACGCCACAGAAAGGATTTTTTGAAAATCGCATTTTTTCACATTTTTCTGGGCACCGAAGTGTACCCTCCTCCGGCCGTTTTATCATAAACTTTATCTTTAAACGCGTTTCCCCGAAAATCGTGTTTTTTAAGCATTTTGGTCACACTTTTCATAGTAGTTATACTCCGATTTCAATGGTTTTGGTCTTAAAAGGTTCGGAAAACTTACCGCTAAGTTTCCCCGTGTACGATTTTTGAAATTTTTTTTCATTCCATTTTTATAACCTTTTAAAGTTCAAAAAATGAGCAAAAAAAAATTTTTTTTGCAAATTGTTGCATAACTTTTGAAAAAAATTAAAAAATCTGTCACGGGAAAACTTAACCAGGGCAACTCTGAAGACAACGCATATCTAATTTTTGCTTTCTGATTACCCAGGTGGAAAAACCGTGACCAAAATGGAGACCTGTTTCATTTGGAGGTGGACGTCTTCAGCGCCATTTCAAGGTCGCGGGTGTTAATTTTTTTCAAAGTCAAAACCATTTTTTAAAAGCCAAGACATGTACCTTTAAAATAAAAAAAAATTTTTTTTTAAATATTCACAGGATTTGTCACAATCAATCCCCAAAAAAACCCTTCATTTCAGGGCCTCGCGACCAGAAGACCCCCTTAAGTATTAAATAACTCGAAAAGTATTTGTCGAATTCACTTCAAATTTTCACACAATATTTTTAAGATAAAAAAAAAATCCATTTTGTTTTTTAATTCTGACAACCCATAACCCCTTAAAGAGAACCGAAGATAGTTTTTCATCTTCAACATAGTTTTTAACTTCGAATAAAACTCAAAATTATAAAAACTAATTTAATACCAAAAATTTTAAAATTAGTTTAATACCAGGAATTTAAAAATTAGTTAAATACCAAGAATATAAAAAACAGTTTAATACCATAATCGGATATGTTGATGTTCTTTTTCGCCTGTTCTCCTCAAAAACTGCTTCTCGCTTACAAAGCCATTAATGGTAACTTTTAATAAAACGCTCGTTGCTAGTTTATTTCTACAAGATTTGGAGGTACTCGTAGCTCACATAACTCCAATCTTAAAAACTGGGAATAAGAATGACTTCACAAGCTATAGACCTATTACGAATTGGCAACAATTTCGAAATTATCTGAGATGGTTCTAAAGACGAAGCTGGTTTTGGTTATGTCTAGGCTCATAAGCCCGAATCAAAATGACTTTATTAGTCGAAGGTCTACGGTTTCGAAACTTGCAATTTTTTCTGAGCACTGTATCGTTAGGTTTACGGCTGGCTTTCAATAGATGCCATCTACTCGTACAATACACTGACTTTTCGAGGGCTTTTTATAGGCTCTTCATAAAAATTGTATTTTTTATAAAAGTAAATTAGCGTATTTCGGATTCCATTTCACCTCCTAAATTGGATAGCATCATATTTATCTAGTACGACGAGCTTAGTTGCACTGGAAAACACAACTTCTTGTCCTGTCCTATCCAGGTATCGTCTGGTGTTCCTCAAGATAGTATCCTCGGCCCACTTCTCTGTATAATTTTTATTAATCATATAAGTTCATGTTTTCAATTTTCGAAATTTCTCATTTATGCTGATGATATTAAAATTTACTCCGAATTTAAAAATTTTAATTTAAAATTTACTTGAATGTTGAAGATTTAGTTTTTTGGCACTCTGATCTGGACAGAGTTTATTCTCGATGCGAGAAAAATTGTGTACGAGTATATTTGGATACAGACAAATGCTTTCAAGTAGTTTGTTCAAGAAAATCGAAGGCCATAGAATATTTCGGGGTCTAAACTGAAAACTGTAGCCAAAATTAAAGATACAAGGATATTTTTCGACTTTAAACTCACATTCAGTAACCATAAAGATTATTTAATTCCGAATACTTGCGCTATGTTAGCCTTTATCCGGCACAATTTTACACTTTTCTCAGATCCTTATATGCTTAAAAAGTTCTGCATAGCATTTGTTAGCGCCCGTTTAGAATATGCGGCTTTTATCTGGCGATCCTCGAGCCAATTACCTACATAAAAAGAATTGAGCGGATACAAAAAGTTTTTATAAAATTTGCGTCACGGCCTCTCAACTTTTCAGAGGCATTGCCTTCATACGATTCTCGTTGTAAGCTTTATATATAATTCGCCAGAAATCCTTTTTTAGAAATTTGGCCTAAATTATTATCTTTCTTTGGCGTTATGCATCTTATTGTTTTACTTTAAGTGGATTTGTCTACCGTTTCATGCCGTCTCTGAATCTGACAATCATCTTTCTGCGACGATTTTCCATGAAGGAAATGCCATCGATCGTTTACCGAGGGATGACTATGTTAAAAATCACTCTTGGCATTATTTTCTGTTAAAAATGGTAGTCACCCACTCAATCTGCGGTGCGGGCCTAATAAGGTCCTTATCAGAAAACTTTCAACGTGAACAACTTTGTGCGTCTCTAAAGCTGCCATCTTTGACAGCCAGCGAAGTGCTGTAAAGCTTTCTCTATTTGTAAGTCCTCTTCAAGCTTCATAAATCAATATATTTAACTTTTATCTTTGATCGTTGTATCGTAGATACAAATTTAATTACAAGAGTTTTTTTGGCTGCTAATTTCAAAAATCTTGCTGCCGACTAGCGTAGAGCGATTCCAAGTGGCCGCCTTTTAAGTCCATTAAGCTTTTCACGGAGGGACCAGAAATAATTCAGCTATTCGTAAGTTATAGGGGAGTCAGAAAGCGCCAATACTGGTATCATTGGGTTGGCAGGACTCTCTGTTGCGTTGCCAGTTGAGGCAACTGCAAGGAGAAATACTTGTTCTTTCCCATATAGTAGATATTTATATTGAAGAGAATTTCGTTTAGAATATTTTTCATTTACAATAGTTTTAAAAATAAACTTTTACTCGGAGGCGGAACAAATGAGAATTAGAATTTTATGCGCCGCACTATTATTTTTACCCTTTTAAATAACACATGGATAGGTAGCAACATCATATGCCCGCCTTCATTGCATGCCTTTTGCGTCACTCAGTCATTGCGCATCAAAAAAATTGGGAAACATATGTCTATGGAAAGTAATTTTCATAATTTTAGCTATGAGGATTCACTGATCCAGTTAAGCACTAGCAAGCAATTGAGTTACATTTTTCGCGTTCATCGCACTCGAACATATTTCAGGAGTAATAGATTGTCCATCATTTGCGGCATTCTTTGCACGATTTCAATGTTATTGGTAAAGAAATTAAGTTTTAAGATATTTAGAACATATTCGCAACATTAAATTCTAATATAAGTATAAGTATCTGTTCTGATTGCTTTAATCTTTTCGTCACTCTGTCTTCGCTCGCAACGCCTTTAATAGTTTCATTCCCAGAGCGATTTTAACTTTAGCTTGCATTTGCAATAAATTTTATACTTACAAACCACTTATGTAGAATTTTTTTGTTTTCTCTTCATTTCCTTACTTTTAGTCTCATCATCATGTCTACTCATCGAGGATATCCGACGCGACGAGAAGACATTCAAAGACATCGCCAACACTATAACAAATCTAAGTCAACAGAAAAATCGCTGGTCCAACACAGCTGTCAATAATGTACTCAATAGTCATCTGCATCATACGGCGGCGACGGCACAAGAGAAAAATTCGCGTGATGAAACCGATTACCATCGACCAACGAACAAACAACAATTACAGCATCATCATCAGCAGCAGCAGCAACAACAGAAACAGAACAGTATTGCTAGTTTGAGACCAAAGTCATTACCATTGGCAGCGAATTCGACGCCTGCCATTGTTTCGGCCATAGTGAAGAAGATACCGCCAGTGTTATCGACATCCAGCAGCAGCAATATTAACAACACCAATAATAACAACATTATAACTTCGACAAATGATAGCAGCAATAAGAACAACAATAGTACAAATGAAATTGGAAAGGGGGTTGGTGGTATTGGTCTGAGCAGTAATAAGTGCAAATCTAGTCCACGATTGCAATTACAATTGAAAAATCTACAGCAGAAACACGAAAGCAATCAGCATCGCCAACAACATTTGCAGCAACCTAAGCACCACAATCAGCAACAACAGCAGACGCACGAAAGAGGCGATCCGGATGGCGGCTGTAATCTTGACGATCTCTCCACCAACTACCTGGCTAAGACGGCGGAGTTACGTGTCAATCCGCCTGTCGAAGAGTCACTCAACGCGAAAAAGGGTTGGTTAATGAAGCAAGATAACCGCACCGGTGACTGGACGAAGCATTGGTTCTCGTTGAGTGGTGCGGCACTTTTCTACTATCGTGATCCGGTGTCGGAGGAGCGTGGCGTGCTGGACGGCGTGTTGGATGTGAATAGTCTGACTAATGTGGCGGAAGTGAGTGCCAGCAAAAGCTATGCTTTTCAGCTGACATCTTGGGATCAGCGGCGCCTCATTTTAGCGAGTCTTTCGCCCAGCTCACGCAACAGTTGGATCGCCATATTACGAAATATTGCCGGTTTGCCGGCCTTGTTGCCAGCAAGTAGTTCGGGCAACGGCAACGCGCCACTTACAGATGGTGATGTGCCGCCTACAGTAGAGTTAGTTATTAAAGACGGTGCTGGCACTACAAAAATGAAGAGTGAAATTGAGAAGGACTTCATTAAGGCGCAACGCAATCATGAAATGCAGAAAAAGCCACCAACAACATCCAAGCACACTTCCGCCCATCATCAGCACCTGAATGAAACTAGTCCACCCGCCACACCGCAAGTTCTGCTACAACCTGTTAGTAATACCCCGGTCAAAGTTGTTAGCGCCTCTACAACGCCATCTACACCAAAGACAGCGCATTTTTCCTCGGACGAGGAGTATCGCACGGCTTCTGAGGGTGGCCGCCGCGACAGCGTTGACTGGGGCTCACCGCTTTCTCCTTCCCCGCCTATTACAACTTCGTTGCTTCGAAATCGCGAACGTTTGTATTCGCGCTCGGTAGCCTCAACGACCACAAGATCACACAAGCGCAGTCACTCATCACCGCCAACATCTCGTCGCAGCACCGTGGACAGTGTTGGTTCGGATGAGCTTTCACCACCACCTGCGATGCATCCCGTACAGGAGGAACTCAACATTGACAAGGAATTACAATTCCGCCTTAGCGTGGCGGAAAAGGAGCGTAATATGCTGCGCGACGAAGCCAAAGAGCGCGAAACGCGCATGTCCGAATTGCTTACAACGTTGGAGCGCACCGAGCAACAGCTAAATGCGCGGTTACAAGAGATGGAGGCTGTCCGCGATAATCTAACTTCGCAGCTTGAGGAGACCAAACGTAACGCGGAAGATATTGTAGGCCGTTTGACGGAAGAATTGGAAGAGAGCCAAAAAAAGATAAAGGATCTTGAAGATCGGCTAGCACGGGGTATCGATGAGAATGAAGCACTTTATAAGCGCGTTCACGAATTGGAAGGCAGCAGTTTGAACAGTTTCAGTCAATTGAATCGAGGCAAGCTAAAACGCATGGACTCGTTGAGCGACCTTACGCAGATTGGCGATATTGATCCTTTTGCATTGGAGCGTGATATGCTCGCAGATGAGTACAACGAGTTGCGTACACGATTTGAGAAAGCCGTAAACGAGATTAGGGCAATGAAGCGTGAGTTGAAAGAGTCACAAAATCAATTTGATTCGCTAGAAATTTCATATGCGTCACTTAAGCAAGACCTCGAGCGCAAAGAACTGGAGGATCGTGCGCAAGTTCAAATGATGGCTGCGCGCATACAAGATTTAACTTTAAAATACAGTAGTTCGGAGCGACAGGTACGCACATTGAAGCAGAAAATGGCCAAATCGGAGCGTAGAAGATCACTTTCGCTTAAGGGCAAGGAGCAGTTGAGCATACCCAAAGAGCTAGAACTGAAGGTATGTGAGCTAGAGTCGAAAATCGATGAGATAGAAAAACTCACCAGCGCAAGCTCGGAGACATCTCGTTCGATTTCGAAGAAATCTTCTAGAAGGCGTTCACTCGAAAGCAACGCCAGCAATAGCGACCCACTACAGTTCATGTTACGTCTAAATGATTTAGAAAAACGTTTAGAGGATACTTCAGTTGCTGGTTCTATTAGCTCGTCATCCACGCCTACACCCTCTTGCAGTACGCCAACTATCGAAAGTGTAACGCGTAACTCCTCTAAAGTTTCTGAGCATTTAATGGACCGTTTGCGTTGCCTCGAAAGTGTTTTGGTCACAAGTCGAGATCGCCTAGAGCAAAGCCTCCATCAGCTACAAAATCTACGTTCATCGCATAGTCGTCGGTCTGTCTCACCCATTACTGACCGCAAGGACTCTTACCGATTTGTGGAACGTTGCCTTAGCGAAGTCGTTAAACTCATACGTGAGTCTTGCGAAACCTGCGTGATCAGTGGAAGTGGCGATAAATCCACAGTGCCTAATGTAATGCTGCTACCTGATTCAAATCCGGTTAAGATAGCGCTAACGCAGCTGGAATCACAGCTACGCACTAAACTCGCTGAACTACTCAAACAGCGTCGTGTTTTGCGTGAGCGAAACGAGCTGACCGAACGAAAGAACATGGAACTATTGGCTGAGCGTGTGGCATTTGAAAGTGTGTGCTTCGGCAAATTACGCGATTCGGTCATGCGCGCAGAAAATCCAGAGCTCTTTGGTGAGAAACAGACACGCACTGAAGTAGCGGAGACATCTCATCTCATAACTATGCTCAAGGCAAAGCTAAGTGGGAAATGTGCGCTCAAGTCCACTGGCACAATCGATATATTGGCGGGGGTGTTAGCACGGAGACTGATGTTATCAAACTGTCGCAAAGTTACAGCAAGTAGTAAAGAATCGTTCGATCCCATTGATCAGAACATCATGGATGATCTGCTCAGACAACAGAATGAAATAAACTTGATTGCCAAGCGTTATAAAAACAACGCAATGGAAAATTTAGCCAGCGGCTTAGCCGCAGAGACATTAAGCTACATTTCTTCTAACGACTTAGTGCAAGGCGCAGTACAAGAGGCCTGGCGCCAGGCTCAAGAGACTGTCAATGCCGAACTAGTGCAATCTGAGATCGCGCATATAATGCTACGTAATGCGGAGCGCTTTGAGCAATCCCTCACACCTTCATTCGGTTATACGCTTACAGCTGAAGAGCGACTTTCATTCGAGAAATTCGCTGATGCGGTGCACGATGCGCTGCGTAAAGAGATGGAATTGGCAGTTGCGCAGCTAACACAGTGCTACAAAGAGGCCATACAGAAAATGAAACGCGGTCAGTGGCGGCTTCAATTAGAGCAAGAGCGCAAAATTTCGGAAGGCCGGCAGTTGCTTTCCGATTTCGCCGACATAATAGCTCACAAAGCACTCGTAGATGCCCGCATTATTGTACTGCGCGGTGAATACGTCGAACAGCAGTTGGCTAAGGAAAATACTGAACTTGCTCAGAGAGAGTGTACAAATCAGCCAAATAAAATTGGCATTACTGCGCTCCAACGATATGAGAGTCTCTTCGAAGAACTTTCAAATGACTTACAAATCAATAACGCCGCCGATATACTGGCCGATGCCGACTTCGAATTCATCTATAAACAACACACTATCGATTTCTTTAACGATCGCCAAGTTTTGTCAGAAATCTCAACATTTCTCAGTCAGCTGGAGGACTCGCTAATTGCTTTGCAATGCGAGGCTTCCGCCTCCACAACATCCATGCCACGCTCGACCGTCACCATTGAAAGTTTACAAGATGTTTGCCACAAATGCGGAGATCTGAGGCAACGTGCCGATCAACTCTGCCAAGAAATACACCGCGCGCTCAACACACCCTGTCAGCATTGCCGACAGGTGCACGAGAAATTATTGCGACTTCAGCAACAGCATGAGAGCGAGCTAACGCAATTGCAACAGGCGCATGCTCTAGACAAGAGCGCTTACGTGCAACAGCTTGAGAATCAGTGTAACGCATTCAAGAAACTCGAAGGTGAGAAGAGCGCTATCAGCGCCGAGCTGCAACGCATCAATGAATTGCTGGAGATGCGCGCAAGTGAGCTGGCGGCAGTAAATGGCAAATTGCAGACCAAAGAGCAGGAGCTGCGTGGCAAGCAGGGGGATCAACTGTCATTGCTACGTCGGCTCGAAGAACAAGCGGAGGAAGTGCGTGTGCACGAAGAGGAAAGCAATTCATTGGTGGAGAAGTGTGCGCGTCAGGATGAAGAATATGCAGTGTTGCTGCAGGAGCGTGACTATTTACAATCGGAGTTGAACAAAGAGAAAGAGCGTAGCAGGCGTTTCGAGCGAAGGCTGGAAATGTTGGAACTGGAGCACAGTAAACAACTGGAGTGTCTACAGGATACATACCGAGATCAGTTGATGGCACACTCGCCGGACTTTAGCAACGTAACTACCGATGATGAAAGCTTCCGGCAGCGTTATCAAGCTGAAATCGAGCAGCTTAGGGTGAGATTGGTGGATCGTTATTTTTAGAGCTTTACTTATTAATACTTCTTATTGCTGTATTTGCGATCGTAGACTCTGTGCGAAAAAGGTCTCTCAGCTATGGAATCCTCACATCGGCGCATTGTTGCCGATTTGGAAGAGAAACATCGTCAGGAAATTGAGGGCTTACTGTTGGAAAAAGAGACCGCCTTAGCCGAGGAGACACAGGTGCGTTCAGCTTGACTTTTTTATGACAAAGAGTTAATTAATTACATGTTTATCTTTTTGCTTTATCAGGCTACCTTGGCTGCCTTGGATGCTATGCGTAAGGCTCATCAAAGCGAAGTGCAACGGGAGGTAGCGCGTTTCAAGCAGGAATTCCTTAAACAATTCCAAAAGGGCGAACACTCCGCCTATACTGCCAAAGCCAATGAGTAAGTAAAAGAACTGGAAAGTGAAAGTGACTCTCTTTTCCGCTTTATGTTGCAAATTATGACCCTAAATCGGCCAGGAATTGATATAATTCCCATATGCCATGTTCAGGCATGCACCCTAATTGCGTCATTAAGGCGTTTAGGCAAATACGTCTTTTGAGGTTTTTTAAGAATTCACACTTAATACCGCAACAATTTATTCAGATTCTACATGCAGCATTTTTTCCGATAGTCAAGCTGCAATGAAGGCTCTGACGATGCCATAGTGCAGATCCAAATTGGTCAACTCCTGTAAGAAGGAGACTAAATCTCTTGGGTGTGCAGGTAGCATTTTTCTGATCTGGATTCCAGGATATAGGAACATATGTGTACATAGAGGGAATGAATTTGCTGTTGAGCTTGCCAGGAAGGGGTCGACTGATTTGGTTTCAGACGTCTCTCACCCGATCATCGGCATCCCCCTGACTGTTGTTAAAGGGGAATTGCACAACTTATTTCTTAGAAAAACACAGATCAGATGGAGCTCAATTTCTTCGAATGGTATTTCGAGAATGCTATGGCTCTAGTGCAATAGATGCAGGACGCAGGTAGTCCTGTTGACACCACGCCTTTCAATTTCCAAACTTGTAGCTGTGCTTAGCGATCATTGGACGATCGGCACACACGCAGCAAAGCTACCATTTAATGCCTACTTTCAGAGAAGCAGTCTATTAAGTAATTTCTCAGTACATGACCGGGCTTGGCAGCCAGACAATTTGGGCCACTGGGTGCTCCTTTCTTTCACAGGCTGGGGCAGAGCTCCAAACTACATCCCATCAACCTTCTCTGTTACATCAACAGTTGGCATCAACTGGTTGGGTGTAGATATCTGCCCGTTGGAGGTCTCAAAGTGGTATCAAATCGGCGCTTTAGTGCTGCTTCAACCGTTTCCCCTACCTACCTACCATTCATGCAACCCTGTGGAGACTGAGGAAGCAAAATTGATGTTAAGTAAATTAAGAAAAACTTATGAAATTTTGTTTTCAATTATAAAATTATTTTACAACTGCACGAAAAATGCCATCAAAATCAAGAAAGAAGAAGAAGAAGCTGGGACGGAATGAGGGTAGTGTGACAACTTTTCTTAGTTTACATTTTTCTATTTTTACAAACAAAATCAAAACATTTTAAGCCATTAAATGCTAATTAAGTTGGCTTAATTTAGTGGGCGTGAATAACAAAGTCGATAGTTCAATTGCCTCAAAAAGGTGCATTTCCAAATATATATAGATAACGAATTTTTTTCACTTTCTCTGCCAAAATTTCCTTCAAAGCAATCTGCGCTTGAAAAATAATCTTTTTTTCATTACACCCTTTTTGATTGTTTGGCCGATCTCCTCCTCCTATTTGCGGCGTACCTTTGATGCTGTTCCACAAATGGAGGCACCTACAGTTTCAAGCCGACTCCAAACGGCAGATATTTTTTATGAGGAGCTTTTTCATGGGAGAAATATACTCGGAGGTTTGCCATTGCCTGCCGAGGCGCGCCCGCTATTAAAAAAAACTTGTTTTCCCTTGTTTTTGCATTACTCATTACTCTACCACCATTTACTTATATATTTTATTCAATTCTCTTCCAGAGAGGAACTTGAAGAGCTGCGCCGAGAAATTCTATCATTCTCCGAGAAATTTTCGATAAAATGCGTGGAAAATGCTTCGTTGGAAGAAAAGTTGCGCAGCACAACGCAAAAATTGAAGCATTTGCAGCAAATGCAGCAGCTGGAGTTGAGGTACCATTCAAACTAACTTCAAATTTCATCAATCTTAGGAAAAAAATTATATCTTTCAATTTCTTGCGTAGAAACAAGCAATTTCGCGCACATTTGGCCTCCGAAGACCCCATAACCGACGCAAAATTTGTGCAAGGTTTATGCTCAGCCAAGGACGATGGTGTCGCATGCGAAGATAGTGAGGTGAGTAAATGCAATATTTTGTAGAAAAAAACAAACAAAAAAAAAAGATTTTCCTGCGTACTGTAAATTTTGAAAATAGTTATATTTTTAAATTTCTTCAATATTTTTATTTTTCAAATTTCTATTTATTTAATCTTTTTTTATATATTTTTTTTGCAAGCAATTGTAACTAATAATTTAATATTTACTAATGTGAAACTCATGTACGTAGCTATTTATCTAAATTATTTTCTTTATGAATGTATTTCGTCACAATCAAACGAATAATAATCAAAAAACAACAACAACCTTGACACTCGTATAGCCAAAATTGCATGCGCATGTTATGTTTCATGAGCTAGACGATGAGATGGCAGCTGGTGTAGCACTTGCGGTGCCGGAGACGGTGCCAATGATGTCAACACAGTACTCACCACCCACATGTACAATTCCACTTGCTATTGATATAACAAATGCAACAACTCCATCAGCTCCTTTAATGGAGGCACCAACAACGCCTGTGACCAAGCAATTCGCTTCGATTGAATTGTTAAATAAGAAATCAGAAAATATTGATTGTAAAGTTGAGGAACGTAGTGCTGATGGAAATAGCGAAATTGTTGGTGATGATGAGCTTAATCTTGATAATAATGCCGATGGTGATAATGATGAATTTAATGCCAGTTACTATACATATGAGCCATGTTATAAGCAAAGTAATTTGCATTATTTTCAAAGTAGGCTGAGTTTTGAAGGTAACGGCATACAATAGCATACCACTATCTCTGTCTCTTTCATTGTCTTTGTTTCTGTTACTGTTTCTTTTATCTGCATCTGTGTTTCACTCTACACTTTTAATCTCTTTGTGCACATGCTATGTATGTATGTATGTATTTCTGTGGGTGGAGTTTCTTCAAAATATTATTCAATAAGATTCAGTGAGTCCATTCAACTTTAATTTTTTTTGTTTTATTTTGAAAATCGACAAATGGTGGAGGAACTTTGAAAATATGTAAATAAATAAAATCGAGCATTAAAAATACAACATTGTTGTTTTTTTTTTTTAATTAAAAAAAATCATGTGCAGCATCGTACACGTGGTAGAAGTGAAACTTCTGTGTGTGATTGAGTGTGAATAAGAGAGAGAGAGAGAGAGAGGGAGAGAGAGCGAGAGAAAGAGCGAGAGAGGAAGAGAAGGAGACAGGGATAATTTCAAAAGAAATACAACAGTATAAAATGTGTGTAAGCAAAATTCGATTTTATTAACTATATATGCATTATACTATCATCTGTTGGTGGTTCAATTGGTAATACTGATAGAATTGGTTTGTGATAGCTGAAATATGAAATATACATATGTACGTGATTCAATATTATCTATAATAGATAACGTGTGAAAATTGCATCTAGTGTAGTTCCGGATTTTGTTGTTGATTCTTTAGGGTTACTGTTTATCTGCAAACCGAATGTTTCTCGAAGAAATTGAATCAACGGCAAAGAATCATTGGATCCGAAATTTACGTTGAAATCTCCCCCGAGAATCAATGGAATTTTGTCTTCGCCTCTTCCAAGTGCATTTGCACCTGCGTGGCTGTAAACCACTAGTAAGCGGTGAATGAAATATATAATATTATTTCATCAAGATTTTGGTTCGGTGAGATATAGATGGCGTCTATGAGAATAGTTTTTCCATTCAGCGTTTGACATTCTGCAATGCAAACATCGCCAACTGGTGTGACTGTTGATGAATATGACTGAGACCATGTTTGGTGTGACGATATTTATGCCATCATCTTGATTGTGGTAGATTGCCACACCGCCAGCTCTAACATTTAGTCGCTTATATTTGATGACGCAATTGAATTTTGGTATACTAATATCCTCGTTTTCGTTTAACCAAGTTTCGGACAAAAGTACTATACTCGCTTTGCGGATGACAGAGTCTGTTAAATCTGCGGAATGTGCTCGTAGGCTCTGACAATTAAGAGTATATACAGAAAGCCCTCTTCTCTGAGTCATGAAATCGATTATTTGTTTATACACAGTTTCCAGTCTATTTAACGATAGTCTCCGGAATTCATCTTGTAAATGAGGCATACTGACTGATGCTCATCTACCATGGTAGAATGTAAAATCATTTCCGTTCGTTATAATCCACAAGCCTTCAATACAAGTGACTCGTGATAAAGCAACGTAAACTAATGATTGCGAATGTTTTTTATCATATTCGTAAACAACTTCAGAATACGTGCTTCCCTGAGACTTGTGAGTGGTCGTCGCACAAGCACAAACTCATCGTAAATGTGATCATTTAGCGTTAGCGTCGTTTTGTTGTTGTTAAGCGAGATTGTTGATGTGCGTCGTCCGATTGGTACCGCTGTTTTACTGATATTATGCGCTGCAACATGACCAGCAACTTTTTTTTCTCTGTCGCGTAACATTATGATGTATAGCTCTCCTTCTATTTCTCTCTATGTTATATATCTGTATACTCTGTCTTACAACGAAGCCTATGTCTTAGGTATAGAAAATGTATGGCTCTCTTTCTCCGTCTCTCTACGTTGTATCTTTTTTTCTCTCTCGCGTAACGAAATCTCTAAACGTTACATTTTTTCCAATTCACTCTCCATTCTCGCTCAAATATTAGACCGCCGCTAAAGAAGTTTCATTTCAAAAAATTATTTCATCGATGCTATATCAATTTAAAATTTAATTATAAGCATACTTATATATTGGATATGGGAATAAGTTTCCATCCTTTCTTAGCCAAATTTACGAATTATTTAAACAATTCAATAATCCCTGCTACTATGTAGAGTATGTGCAATTAGAAGCTACAACTTTACTCCATCTTTCCGGCAGCATACGGATTCCTCTGACGAAAAATTCGATTTCTTTTGATTTGATCCATTCATTGAGCCAGTTTGCGATGCTCTCGTAAGAAGTGAACCGGATAAACGGTAAACGGAACAGATGGTAGTCCGAAGGTACAATGTCTGGGGAATACGGCGCTTGGGGTAAGATTTCTCAATTCAATCCCTCTAAATATTTGTGGGCCGATTTACCAACGTGTGGCCTGGCGTTGCCATGCAGCAAAATCAGTTTGTCATGTCTATCGACCCATTCCGGCCGCTAGTCTTTCGGAGCTCGATTCAAACGCATTAGCTGCAGTCAATAAATATCCGCCAGTGATGGTTTCAGATAGTTTAAGGAGTTCATAATAGATGACATCTTCTGATGCCACCAAATGCACAACAAAATCTTAGAAGTATGAATATTTTTTTTCGCTGTCGATGGACCCGGTTAACCTGGCAGGCTCCAATATTTTCGACGCTTAGGGTTATCATTTATCATAAAAGATCTACTTTTCATCGCCAGTGACAATGCGATGCAGAAAACCTTTTCTTTTCTGCTGTTCAAGGAGCATCTCACACGTCACCAAACGTCTCTCGATATCCCCCTCCTTCAATTGACGTGGCAAATGTTTACCTATGGTCCGACGGTTGATCTGTCAACATCCAACTCTTTAGACATATCAAGGGTTCGACATGCTTCTTCATCCACTAACTGTTGCAGTTGAGTATCTTCGAATTTCGAATTGTTTCGGTGCTCCTTTGCGATCTTTATCACTCACGTCGAAATGGCCACTTTGGAAGCGTCGAAACCACTCTTTACAAGTTGTATTTGATGGAGCGCGATTACCGTAAATGCTGTTTTTTCGGGACGAACGTAGACATTTTTGACGTCAGATAAAAAGGATCATTATGCTTCAAACGAATGTCAACTACTGCGATACAGATCTCACATATACACCTTCAAATCAGCAGTATGTCCGGAATTTCTCACTTAATCGTTCGGTTGAGATGGTGTCCAATTTTTTTTCTCTTTTCCGCACCGTATTTGAGATGTTGTCAAATAAATTTTGTTTCTTTTCAAGATTCAAATATCTGTCAGTTGTTCACATTTGGTCGATAAGTGTATTTAGCAAATTTGACTATGCCGAATTTATTTCAACCAAGTGTTTGTCTTCTAATAAAATATTTGCGGTTATTATTATTATTAATATTATTTTTATTTGCTATTGCGCCGCCTGTGGGCGCAAAGTGCCGATACAAATAAATTCCATTGGGGTCGATTTGCAGCATTTGACTTTATCTGCCGCTAAGTGAGCGAGGAGTCAGATAAAGTAAATTCGTCATATAGACATCAACTCCATGTTCCCTTCGGTGGTCATCTTCGGCGAAAGCCTCGCAGATTCCAGTCTAGGGACATTCTGCTGATGGCAGTCACAGGCTTACGTATTGTAGGGCCTATACATTTCCACTTTCGTTCGTGTATTCCAATCTCGCCGTTATTTTATCTTTTTCTTATTCGAAAACACAAATATAAGAGTATTTTAAGGAGTTTAAAGCAGGCTGTTTAGTGGATTCTGGCCGTCCACCAACTCGCCTTTGTGTCTGATGAAAACATTGAAAAGTATAAGAAAATTGTACTGGAGTTTGTCCTTCGACCTCAGTTTTGCTCAGATATTAAGATGCTGGCCCATTGTAGACTGGCTTTGCTTGCAGGACTGGCTTTGCTTGGCCAAATAGGCGCTTTGAACGCTGTCATAGCAATCAAATGATTCGTAAAAAGAAAATGGAAGTAGAGATGTTAGCCATATTCAAAAATATATAATACAGTTTTGAAACATGATTGTTAACTAGAAGCTGTAAAACATAATGCGATTTTTTTCTTTTAATAGTAAAAAGGTACAAGATAAGATGCCAATCACGACAGCGACGAAAGTTTTGGGTGCGTGAATTGTATTGTATTATTATATTTAGATCGACAAAACATGCGCACATTCAGCTTTGCGCAAGCTTACAAAAACGAGGAACAATTCCAGAATGATACCTGTATATTAGGCCGGGTCGATTTGTGAGGAGGCAAAAAAATCGCCCATTGCTCTGTGAAAATCATATTCTAGGGATCAAAATAAGAAACTTTGCCGAAGGAACCATACCTCTAAATCGAATTCAGATGTCCCCCAATTTGGGTCGACCTTTTAGTGTCTTTTCTGGGGAGGTAAAAAAATCGCCCATTGCTCTGTGAAAATCATATTCTAGGGATCAAAATAAGAAACTTTGCCGAAGGAACCATACCTCTAAAACGAATTCTGACTTTTTAGTTTCTTTTCTCATGTAAAGGCCAAAAATGGTGATATTTTGAAATGATTGTATGAGGAGCCCCCCAGGGGAGTTCCAGGGGGTGTGCCACTGGCATGGGTGGATCGGCCGTCCAAAGTTAGTGAGGGTCGGTCATACATTTGGACTCGATTGGAGCACTCTAAATGGGTTAAAGTGGGATTTTTCGTTCGACCCAAATTGTGAGGCATCAGAATTCGTTTTAGAGGTATGGTTCCTTCGGCAAAGTTTCTTATTTTGATCCCCAGAATACGATTTTCACAGAGCAGTGAGCGATTTTTAAATCGACCCGCAATACTGTATATGTATCTAAGTTTCCCAAAGGCATTTATTAAATTTTCTTCAAACATGCTTGAAAAAGAAGTGTAAATAAATCATGTCTCTAATCTGTCTAAGATTCACAAATGAAGCTAAATCAAATTAAAATAAATGGTGTCGTTCAATTGGTGTTCAATTCTTAATTTCAAAAGTGCTATCAAATAGAACATTGAGTTATTTGAAACTTTGCCGTACATCAAGCGCTTCAAGCAAAGCTGCCATTTGTTATCATTAAATGTATTTTAGTATTGTTGTATTCAATTTGACAGTTATTGAAGCCAAGCACACAAAGTCAGCCTGCATTGGGTCTGCACTTTAAGTGTCTTGCTCAGATCGATGCAGAGGGAAAAGCTGATTTTTTTTTTTTGTTTTTCAACAACGTCATTGCTGCTCTAATGGATTGCTTTCTTTTGGGCTTTATTGTCGGTAACCAGACATGGGTATATGAATATGACATCGAAATACAGCAACATTGAGCGGAATGCGGCTTTTCAGAAGAGTGAAACCTCAAAAAACCATGGCAAAGTCGATAAAAAAGCAAGGTCTTATTGACTTTCTTGATTCTCATAGTCGGACTCATTACAAAAATCGTTGTGAGAAGGTTGAGACGATACAAAGGAATTCAAGGAAGGAATCGATGGGGATTCAAAAATAAGCCTATGACGTTTTTGTATCGGTTAATATGGGGATTACTTGGAAGGGAATAAAATCAATACCTATGAATAGTTTAGCCCTTTTCCCTTATACTGGGTTGCCCATATTCGACGGACCCATGTGTTTTTTTTAATCATAGAAAAACACACACACATCAAGTAGATTTGTTGACATCACTTTTTGAATATGATATCTCTCAAATTGCCGCCTTGAGCCTGTACGGTGTATTGTGCCCGTTTTAGCTAACATTTCGGCTGGAATAGCGGCTATTTCCTCACGGATGTTGTTCTTGAACTCTTCTATGGTCTTTCGACGAATAATTGCCATCACAAAAGTGGTTATCATATCACGATAACGCTCCTGATTGACGGTAACAGCTAGACCATCTTCATTTTCGAAGAAAAACGGCCCAATAATCGTTTTCGCACTAACGCCGCACCAAACAGTGACTTTTTCGTTATAAAGAGGTACCTCTTGAATATCGTCAGGATTTTCAGTGGCATAAATACAGCAATTTTGCTTGTTTATCGTCCCATTCAATAAGAAATGAGCCTCATCGGACATGATGATTTTGTTCTTCTTCTTCTTCTTTTGACTTCTGTTGTTGAATGAAAATTTCAACAATTTGGGAGCGCTCGCGTGGCGTGTACTGTTCCATTGTAAAAATCTGCTTGGACTGACGCTTCCAACGCGCTATATCATTAAGCGATCTGACGTCTCTGTCAAAAGATACAGGGTTGCCAGATGGGTCCATCGAATATGGGCAACCCTGTATTATCTTAATAAGTTTCTGGTACTTTTTGAACAGAAGTTAAGCTACATATGTAATATTTATTTATATATATTATTATTAAAAGCGATTTTTTTTTATTTTCAAATTATACATTATTTCCTAAATAAGTCTCCGAATAAATTTTTTTGTTTACCTTGTATGTAAAGTTTATAAAAAGCACTTTGTATGTATACATACTCGTATGTAATTCATCATCATGCATTTCATGTGTAATTAAACAAGGCTTTCGCATGAGGAAAAAACGTCCAACTACTTTAAATGAAAATTTGATAAGGTTTAAGACTAGTGGAGTAAATGGATTGTTTAAAAAAATAGAGCAACTGTTTCCGTGAATGGTGTGTTTGTGATGATCCATGAGATCCTACGATGATTATGAGGAGCTTTTTTGCCATTGTCTGCCGAGGAGCGACTGCTTTAGAAGAAACTTTTTCTACTATATATATGATATTCGTGATGTTCATGTTCCCAAATAGTAGTCATGCACCAACGCATTGGGCTAACTTATCGTCTTTTATTCAGGAAGTAGAAGAAAGGCAAAGAAGATCTACCAAAATTAATGATATATGGCTTTAAGCTCAACCGATTTAAAGATCGTTTGGAATTAAATAACAATTATGTGAGAATCATCAGAGGAATTCTAACAGGGCTTTGTAAATTGGATTATCATCTATCTAAATTGACAATATATTTCCAAGTAGGTTTTGTAGGGATGAAGATGAAGCCGCCAATCAATTGCAGTGATCGTGTCCAGCACTGACGCATAAGCAAAACAAAAAATCACCTACCCTGTCAGAAATTAAATTGATTAACGAAACCAACGCAAGACAAGTCTTGTCGAGGCCCTATGCTCCCGAGAGGAGTGAACAAGGAAACAAAAAAACAAAAACGCTAATGATACCAGAGGAGGAAGTAAAACTCAATAAAAAAGTGCAAAGTTGGGCGCGAAGCCAAACCCCCTCAAAATAATAAATTGAATAATAATAATCTTAGTTAGAGAATAACAGTAAACAATTTATTATTATTATTAAAACATATTTGCATTGAAAATTCGTTGTCTTGTTTCTTCTTTATTTGATTTTGTTGACAGGGTGTTTTTTTTAGAGGTTAGGTTTTCAAGATGAAATAAAACGTATATAATTTAATGTTATGGCCAAGAATTTAGCTTTATTATAAAGATAAGGGGTTGCCATTATGTTTTAAAATTGATTTCGGGCAAGTGGCCGCCGCGGCTGGCTCGAATAAATTCCAGCCGAGAGACCCAATTTTCGACCACTTTTTGCAGCAATTGGGGCCGTATGTCAGCAATAACGCGCCGAATATTCTCTTCCAAGACGTCAATCGTCTCGGGCTTATCTGCGTAGACAAGCGACTTCACATAGCCACACAAGAAATAGTCCAGCGGTGTTATATCGCACGATCTTGGAGGCCACGCCACAGGTCCACGGCGCGAGATAATGCGCTCACCAAAAGTTTCCTTCAATAAATCGATTGTTTCGTTGGCTGTATGGCATGTAGCGCCGTCTTGTTGGAACCAAAGGTCGTCCACATCAACATCGTCCAATTCAGGCACGAAAAAGTCATTAATCATGGCTCTATAGCGCTCTCCATTGACTGTAACATTATGGCCGGCTTCATTTTTAAAGAAATATGGACCAATGATTCCCTCTGCCCATAAAGCACACCAAACAGTGACTTTTTGAGGATGTAACGGCGTCTCAGCAATGGCTTGTGGATTATGTTCACTCCAATGCGATAATAAATTTGCACGATTTGCAAACGTTGTTCAGGTGTAAGTCTATTCATTATGAAATGGCAAACCAAACTCAGCATAAATCAAGTGGCAGCTGTCAAAAAGACCATCTACGAAAAAAGTAGTGCCAACTTGAAAACCTAACCTCTAAACAAAACACCCTTTAAATAGCAGATTTTAATGTCATTCCGATTCCAATATGTTTCGTTTTCTCATTAAACAGGCTTCACACTTTGCATGGAGAATCTAACATAAATTTATTGATATTTAAGTATTTATTGTTAACTGGTAATTTAAATTTTTGTTTTGTAAATTGGGTTAGAACTGAGTCTTAAATTGCTGAAAAAATCTTAATAGCCCAATAGGTGCCTGTCTGAACATAGTCTAAGACACTTCTTTAATTGTTATAAAATAGTGACTTTTTATCTTATCTGAACTGCTTTTCTAACTCGTCTACAAAAAGTTAATTTTTCTCTAATTTAATAAACCCCTGTTAAATATTTCTGGTAAATCTTCAAACTGGCTTACTGACTTGGAAAAGATAGATAGATTTCACTGTAAACATTGCAAATATATACAGAAACCTTATATCAGCACATGTTATGACTTTCATGACTAATTTTGTCATCTGGTCACTCCCCAGTATTAATGAAAATATCTACATGAGCAATATTGAAACTCGACCTATAATACAAGGTCCGGCACTCGAAGTGAAACCAACTTCAGACCGTTTGCGCAGCTGGTGCCCGTGCACGGGGCCAAATTCTTGTTTATCGCACCATTACTCGTTACAATGATACTGGTAGCGAAACGTCATGGAGGTGGTCATCAAAAGACTGCAACGTCACGTGAAATGGTTCAAAAAGTGAAGAAGCGACTTGTGCGAAATCCCCGACGAAGTGTGAATCAAATGGCGAAATAACTGAAAATGTCCGACCGTAGCATTCGCCGCGTACTTTTGATCTCAAAATCAAGCCTTATAAGATCCAAAAGACACATGATCTTACACCAAAGCAACAACAAGTCAGACTTGAGAGAGCGAAGAAGTTGCTTTGCTTGGCCGAAATCGGTCAATTTCCGAACATTCTGTTTTCTGACGAGAAAATTTTTCAAATTGAGCAATTCGTAAACTCCCAAAATGATAGGGCTTATACGAGATTTTTGAGTCATCGATTGGCCACCAGGAGGCAGCACCCGCCACAGGTAATGGTTTGAGCCACTGTAACCGCAGATGAACGCTCTCCAATCGTTTTCATCGAGTCTAGCGTTAAGGTAAGTGCGAAATACTATCGGGAAAGTATCCTGGTGGTTGCTTTGAAGTCGTGGGCAGACAAACATTTCGGTGGCAGTCCATGGACGTTTCAACAGGACTCGACACCATCTCACAAAGCTCGAGTGCGTCAAGAATGGCTAAAAAACTACGTTCTGAACTTCATCCAATCCAACAGACGCGAATCCAATGGATTATTCTCTTTGTGCCACTTTGGAGAGCAAGGTTCAAACTAAAAGATTCACCAGTCTCGAGGCGCTGAAAAAAGCAAAAGCCATTGTCCATTGGTATCCAATCTCGCTAGTTCATCTGCCTTGAAGTTGCCTTCTAATTCTCTGTGATCCAGTACACAGAGCAGATTTATTGTAAAGTGCTGTGATAGCTCTGGCATTCTTTTACTGTCTTCGAGTTAAATATTAAGTGATTATAATGAGTTCAGGGCCGATTGGCTATCTGAATATGTATTTATTTCTCTTGTGGTCAAATGAAATGGGTAGGTGTTGCGTAGAGTTCTAGTAGAGTTATGAAAGAGAAGGCTCCGTAACAGAGATGAACAATATGTAAATACTCATGGAAGCTCCTTGAGGCTTTTCGTTACCGATGCCATTGCTTACTGTACTCACCGTCATAAAATCTCCATAAAACCGCCAAGCGAAGCGAATGTGTCATTTTTAACTCGTACTTATAAAGCTTTTTCTTTCTTTTTACATACAAATATTAATGCACATATGGTATGTGTTATGCAACCATATTAGGGTTTATTACTCGTAGAAGAAATATACCCGCATTTACAATTATACAGATTGTGGGAGAAAAAATTGGTATTCGATCGTTCGACACAATCGTTCTCAAAGTTTTCGGTCGTATCTGACGAAAAAAACATTTAAATTCATTCCTTCAAATACAAAATACTGTAAATGTGTTATACAAGGTGGCACAAAATTAATCATCCATTTTTTTTTTTTTTTGTTTTTTGTTATTAACTTTTTGACTAAATAAAAAGAAAAGATGATTTTGACTGATTCAAATATTTATTGTGACCAGCCATTGCTTGTCTGTTTGTATACTGCGGCTGCCTAGTTCACGATGCCATTTGCAAAAATTATGAATCTTCTGATAGAATGATTAATTTCGCGCCACCTTGTAGAATGCCATCGGTGTATATAAGAATGTACTCACATACATATGTATGTACAATTGTTATGCAAGTGAATTTATTGTGTTTATATATTTCATCAAGTATTTGTTAGTCCAGGACACTCTTTCAGTTACCACGTTTAACATTTTTTCATACTGAAATTTCACTTATTAAAACTAAGCTCATCTTCATACCGTTCTCGGCTGTGGCTTCATCGCTTCATCTAACATGAAAACTAAAAAAACTTTACATATTTTTACATACTTTAAAAATGTTTTTTCTTCTTTTTAATTGCCTACTTTCAACCTTTTCTTTTATTGACGCACAAATCAGGTTTAAAATCTTCCACATTCGGCAAGAAATTGAGAACAACCTCACGCAAATGTGCTATGAACGCTGCCAGAACGCAAACTGCAACAACAGCTGCACCATCAACTGCATCCAAATCGTCACCAGCATCATCCAACCACGCATCGATGGCTGCAACAACAACATCCCTTACACCAAAGTTAGCAATAGTAACAGCAACAACCACCACAACCGTAAAAGCGGCTATAGAGAGGGACGAGAGCAGGTCATTTGACCCAAAGCAGCAACGGCAGTCGCAAATTGGGCAAAGTAAGGAAAGCGCGAATTTTGAAAGGCAACCAGAACAAAATATTTGCAGTGAAATGCAAAATCGAGTAGAGAAAAATGAACAACAAGTATTAATTGCTGATACGCCAACTGTTGTTGCTGCAGTGGGCACAGCAAATACTTACAATAGTCACAAGTCAGAAACAGCAAGAGCAACAACAAAAACATACAATAATATGGAAGAAATAACAAACCTAAGCCAAGCGAATAATCCCTCTTCATCAACAACAAAAACAACATTACCATTAACAACAACAACAAAACCAGTGGAGCAACCAAAGATTTCTAGTGCTAATAAAAATATCTATAATCATAACTGTAATACTAATAATAACAACAAAAACAAAAATTATTTTAATATTAGCAATACTAATAAAAATGTTATTCATCAAAGTAGTAGCATACATAATGTACATAGTGTTAGTGCAATTAATATTAGCAACAACAACAACAACAATATGAACAGCGGCAATATCAGCAACAACAGCAAAAATTTGGCAAGCAGAATGATGACGAAACTTGGAAAAAGCAAGGATGTAGCCGTAAACACACAGTCGACAACGACAACAACAACACCAATAAACACAGCGCTTACCAAAACGGCGCCGGCTGTAATAAAGCCGAGAGACGGTCAAATGTGTGTGGCCGAGCGCAATGCCATCAATTTGAACAGTTTTACGGATTTTGTGCGCAAAACAACAACTACCAGCAGTCCAAGAGATGCAATCGCAGCAAGCACACAAATAAAATTTTGCCGCAAACCAGGAGCTGCGCATACAAGCGGCAACAATGGCAGCGACAACGGTGATGATGCTGAGGATGATGATGTTGGTGATGATAGGTGGCAAAAACAACAACAAAAACAGCAGCAGTACACAACATTTGGCAACAATAATACGAAGAATGTAATAAACAACAACAACAACAACAACAGCAATAGTAGTAGCAACAGAAAAGCATACAACTCATCTGTAGCAGTGTTGGGTAGGCGTTCGCACGAACACACCCCCCTTTGTTCACCCACTTCCGGTTCGAGCGGAAGTGAAGCTGTGGAGCATACGAAAATTTCCAAACCAACGAAGATAGCGACGCCGCATAACCCAACAGCGATAAGGCCGACAACTGCAATTCAAAAGCATTTGCGCCGTTTCGAATTGGAGATTTAACAAATGGCCACCCACATATTTTCTACACATACATACAAACATACAAATATGCGTAGCGTAGCTAATGATATTTACTTGAAAAAATTTAAATAAAAATTTACTCAAAATATTCATTCAAATTCTAAAATACAATTTATGCCAAAATATGAGATATACATACATACATACATATTTATATTAAAAAAAAGTAAAGACTAGAAAAACTACTAAACAAATTTTGGATTCACTTTTTGATTTTTATAAATTTCCAATTTGCCAAAATTATTTATGTTGTGTCATTTAATATTAAATAAAATGCAAATATTGAGGATAGTAAATTTTGGATAATTGATCGGGAAAATTTTTTCATTCTTGTTGAAGTGCAAGGATTTCCAAAAAATTAATATACGATTTTGAGTTTTTTAATACCTAAATTCTTTTACTTTTTAAAAAATTACAATATGTGGAAAAAAATGTAGTTTTTACCCTGAAAATTCCACACTTTAAAATGATTAAATTAAATGCATACCAGAAAGCGAGGAAAAAATACTACTTTAGCAACTTTTTTAGTCAGAGACGACCCGATGGCCATAACTAGAAAAAAATTTTACGTTTTTATTAACAAATATTTGACCTTCTAACGGCCAGGCCGTTCAATAACATTCACGCGCCCCTATTTGTTTTCTTGTTTTTGAAGCATATTCTGAAATCAAAGCCGTTTGTTTTTTTGTGTTTGTTGTATCTTTTATAAATACATACATACATATATTGGGCAAATTAAAGTTAATCGAGTACTTTATATTATTTGTGAAAATTTATTTTATTTGAAAAATATTCTATAAAAAATATGTATTTACACAATTTATGTTAATATTTAATTTGTATGCATTGTGTATTTTATTATGCTCATAATCATAAATATTTTATGCATTTTGTGTTAACCTTAATAAAAAAGTTATATGTATGTATATAAAAATAACTGCAGAAAATACATGTAACCAATAAAAATTACAAATATTTACAAAATAATGCATATATCTATAAATAACTATGCGTAATCACATAATGTTTTTTTCAATTAAATTTTTTTTTTTAATTTTTTGATTTTTTTTTCATTAAATGTTATATTAATTCTATTGTATGTAGTGTACGTATTTCCCTTTACCTCTAATTCTTTATATACATACATACTTTAATTCACATATGTTATATTTAACACCAATTTTCCAATCTATCTACCGAAAGTTATGTAATTACAAAAATAAAGATTCATTTTTGAAAATTGTTAAAACAACATCTTTTGTGCTTAATATTTCAATATTGGAGGACAATGGACAACTTAAGGGTAATAAATAGGTAAGTTTTTCTTAAATAAACTTCTTAAAAAGAAAACATTTATTGGATTTCAATAATATAAAGGGTGGTTAAATTTCATGGCCCTATGTTGAATGTGAACTACACCTAAACGTCAAACTTTTTCTGCATTTCATTTGACAGTTTTCAATTTCAGACTAACTCAATTTGAACCATTGAAAGATACACAAGCGAGCAATGCGTTAAAGTTATTCACGTTTATTATGAAAAAGGGGGTTCTAATCAAAATGTATATCGCCCACTTCGTGATTTTTTCGGTCAATTTAATCGTCCAAATGTACGTACAATCGAAAAAATTGTGCAAAAGTTTGAGCAAACCGGGTCTGTAGGAGATGTGAAAACACCAGTGCATGCTCGTACAGCTCGTACTGCAGAAAATATTGCTGCTGTTCGCGATAGTGTGGTTGAAGAGCCGTCCACCTCAACTCGACGTCGTGCCCAACAATTGCACCTCTCACGCTCGTCGTTGATGAACATTATGCATAAAGACTTTCATTTATACGCAAGGAGCAATTGACTCAAGAACTAAAGCCTCTTCACCATTTCAAGCGTCGTCAATGGTCAGAATGGTGGCAGAAAATGGCAACAGTGAAAGACCAATTTTCGAAGAAAATCATCTTCAGTGATGAGACACATTTTCACCTCAGTGGATTTGTCAATAAGCAGAATTGCCGAATTTGAGCGAATGATAATGCAAGAGTGATTGCCGAAAAACCAAAGCACCCACAAAGAGTGACTGTTTGGTGCGGTTTTTGGGCCGGCGGCATCGTTGGGCCGTATTTTTTCCAAAATGAGGCCGGTCAGGCAGTTACTGTGAATAGTGTTAGCTATTGTGAGATGATAACAAACTTTTTATGGCCCGTATTGGAAGATATGGATATGGACGATATGTGGTTTCAACAGGACGGTGCCACTTGTCACACAGCTAACGAAACACCGTTGGACTTCTTTCTTTGGGGTTATTTAAAAGAAAAGGTGTACGTCGATAAGCAACAATTCAAGAGCTAAAGGATGAGATAATTCGGCACATTAACGGCATAGAACCTCAATTATGCCTCGACGTCAACGAAAATTTGGACCATCGGATGGAGGTATGCCGCCGAGGCCGCGGCGGCCATTTGGCCGTAATTTGTTCCATACGTAAATGAGCCCTACCAATATTATCATAATAAAGTGAAATGACAATAATTTCCTAAAAAAATTCTATTTTAATCAAAATCAACACCGGCCATAAGTTAAGTTACAAGTTAAATCCATTATACAAGGTGAATTCCAAAATAAACAAAACTGAGCTAAAATAGAATCGATAGGAGCTTTGTTGTGACAACTTCGAGTTTATTTATTCAAAATAGTCACCTCTGGCGTCCATATACTGTTTTGCGCGATCTAAAAGCTTTTCGAAAGAATGTTTCAGGTCATTGACCGCAATGTCCTTCAGGATGTCGGTAGAAGCCTTCGGATGGCCTCTACGGACGAAAAACGTTTTCCATTCATGGCCAAACTCAATTTTCCAAACAGGTGGAAGTCGCAGGGAGCCATATCAGACGAATGATTGATGGTTAAAATACGATTTATAGTCAATCAATAAGCGCTACTTCCTCCCTCGTGGTATTCAGGGCGAATTCGACGAATGCGATGCAACAATCGCTTCAAAACGCCAAGATAGAAAATTGCATTGACGGTTTGGCCCATTGGCACTAACTCCTTGTGGAGAATTCTCTTGGAATCGTAAAAACAAATGAACATCGACTTAATTTTTGCCTGCTCCAAACGCGATTTTTTGGGTGGTGACTCGTCTGGGACCTTCCATTCGGCAGTTTGGCGCTTAGGTTCAGGTTCATGTTGGAAACACCACGTTTCATCACCAGTTCCGATTCCATGAATTTCAACGATGATTTCGGTTCAACGCACTATTAAAAAGATGACGAGATCAAAAACATTTTTATGACGCCAGTCTTGTTTATTTTGGACTTCACCTTGTAGATATGAAATTGTCGACAAAGTGAAGGAAATGGTGCTAGTAAATCATTTAAATTTAAGTTTGACAGAGGTAGCTCGTGACCCTAGCGTGTCTCACGAATCAATTCGCAACATTTGACACCATCCATTGGGCATGAGACGCCAAGACGCGTGGCTGCTCGACTCGTTCACAGATAGTTGAATTTCTTTCAAAAAATAGATCGGCAAAAGGTGGCTGGAGACATCAAGGTGGCTGAGCAAGCGAATTCGGACCCAATGTTTATACAGCCCATCACAAAAGGTGATGAAACGTGGGTATATAAGTTTGACATACAAATCAGTCAACAGACGGCTGAATGGCGCTATCCACATGAGCCGAAACACAAAAAACCTCGTCAAAGTCGGTCAAAAGTGAAAGTCATGCTACTCGTTTTCTTTGATTATCATGTGGTTGCGTACTCGGAATTCATTCCAAATGGTTCTATGGTAAATTATTAGGAAGTTATGCGAAGTTTGAGAGCGAATTTGAGTAGGAAACGGCCGAATTTGTGGAAAGAAAACGCATAGATCTTGCGCCATGATAACGCACCGTCTCACAAGGCTCATATTGTGAACACTTTTTGACCGAAAACTCGTCAAATATCATCGAACAACCACCGTATTCACCGGTTTTAGCCCCCTGTAACTTTTTCCTTTTCCAAAAACTTAAATTGCCACTCCGCGGGCGCCGCTTTGAGTCGATAGAGACCGTTAAGGAGAATTCGCTGAAGGAGCTGAAGAAGATCTCTTCAAATGCGTTTAAAAGGTGCTTTGATGACCGGACTAATCGTTGTCATATGTGTATTGTGTTTCGAATGGAGCCTATTTTGAAGGCGTCAAAATAAATTTTGATGATTGAACAATTATTTTGCGTTTTATTGAACAATTGCCGATATTTTTATGACCGAATGTATAGAGAAAGAAGCACCGGACGCGAACGACCCATCGGCATGGGATTAGGGTGCCAAATACAACAAAACAATTCCAGTTGAGGCTTGAGTGCCATTTACTGTGCAAACAAATACCTAATAAAATTAAATGGGAGTGCTACTTTTAGTTGTTGTATTATGTTTTTAAATACTTGAAAGATCGTAACCAATTTTTCTAGTGGAATATTTAATTGGACGGAATTTTTGTTCATTCACTTAAGTGCAATAGGAAAAGGATGCATAAATCGAAACTATTTTTTGGCACCAATTTATCAACTGGCTCAACTGGGGTATGATTTCCGCTTAGGGTGCGGGAGGTCCCGGGTTCAAATCCCGGACGAGCCCAATGATTACTTTTTTAAGCCCATTTTTACCTTTAAATTATTAATAATAATAATAAATAATTATAAAATTATTAATAACACTGGATCACAAATTTCAACTTTTTTTCTGCACCAGAGACGCCGTTATGAAATTCCTATGTAAAATCACCGTTTGATTCCGAAAATCAAGGTTATTTTTTATTCTATGGTAACGTTTTTGAGATATTTACGAATTACCGTTATTTCAAAAAAACAAAAAATTGGGCCCACTTAATCATATATATCTCGAAAACGAATTGAGCGATTCCAAAACCGTTTAAAGCTTTTAAAAGGTAATAAAATTTCCTATAAACTGTGTGTAAAACACTTTTTGCTAGGCCCTGCAGATTCAAAGATAACGAACTATCATAACGGATTTTTTAAATTTTTTTAGTAAAAATGTAAAAAAATTTGTACTTTGAGAGAAAGGATCTCGAAAACTTTTTACTTTTTCGTGTATTTTTTGTTTTCACTCTAAGCTCTGTTTTATTACAAACAAAATAAACTTTGATTAAACAAATTCGATGAACTAATACAAAAGTTACAAGCATTCAAGTAAATATATCCATATAGTAAAACTTAAGTACCCTACAAATAGTAGCATATGTACATATGATTCTGTCATATGTACATATGATTCTTAAACTATCTATTTAGGCGACATATGAAATTTATTACACCAATGAAGAGGAGGGAACCAACTTGCCATTCAACGGACTGCTATATTTGTACTACAAAAGTATTTGGGGTTGGAAAGTCAAGAAAAGTAACCTATGCGAGCGTATCTACAGTGTCATTACCAGAACTAAATTCAACGGAAGCTACATTGCCAGAATCAAATTTAACTTTAGTTTCGGCTCCAGTTTCATTGTCAACAGCAGTATCTGATTACGCGGCATCATGTTGTACTGAATTGCAAACGGAAAACGAAAGAAACCCTTTGTCACAAGCACAACTCAATGATTGGATAAGGGATTTGGAATTGTCAAAAGAAAAGGCCAAACTACACGCCTCTCGTATGCAACAATTTAAATTTGTTTCATCCGGTGTTAAGGTAACATATTATATGACTCGTCACGAACAATTCTCCCAGTACTATACGAAGAAGGACAGTGTTTGTTATTGCAAAAACATTGCTGGTCTATTTAAACAGTTTGGTGAACCATATGATTCAAAAGAGTGGCGATTGTTCATAGACGGCAATTAATTAAGTTTAAAGGCCGTATTATTGCATATTGGCAACCAAAAGCCATCTATCCCGATCGCGCATGCAGTAAATGCGAAGGAAACATATGAGACAATGCAAAAATTGCTTGAATTAATTAAATACGAAGAACATGATTGAAAAATATGTACCGATCTAAAAGTCGTTGGAAAGCTATGTGGTCTACAACCTGGATACACAAAATACTGTTGCTTTCTATGCAAATGAGATAGCCGAGCACGTCAAGACCACTACATCATAAAGGATTGGCCAGAACGAATCGCGTTTCAAGTTGGGGTGGATAACATAAAATACTCATACTCCGCTCCACATCAAGATCGGCCTTATCAAAAACTTTGTCAAGGCTTTGGACAAAGAAGGCGAAGCTTTTCATTATTTGAAAACAATCTTTCCACAGATTTCAGAAGCAAAAATAAAGGAAGGGATTTTTGTGGGGCCGCAAATAAGGAAAATAATGGTCAATACCCATTTCAAAGAACTATTGTCACCAGTGGAGGCAGCGGCGTGGGACTCTTTTGAAAAGGTCGTTACTTCTTTTTTAGGCAAACACAAAAGTCCTTCGAGCTGATAGAGAACGATTTAATCAAAAACAATGCGGAAATGGGTAAATAAAAAACACATATAAGACCGTTATATATACAATATATATATATATGTATATAAGACCGTTTTCTCAGTTAACTTTAAAACTAAACAAAAAATTTTAAAGCAAATTTTTAAATTTACATGAGAATATATAGCTCTTAATCTAAATTTATTGCCCTGCTCCGAACAAACAAGAACGACCAAAATTTGTTCTGAATTGGAAGATTAACCCAGCCTAAGAAAATTATATGCTAATGTGTCACTTACGTATTTATCTAATTCCTTTTTTAATTTTCTTTCAGGAGTAAATATGTCTTTAAAAATTCATTTTATGCACTCCCATTTAAATTTTTTCCCGCAAAATCTTGGCGACGAAAGTGACGAGCATGGCGAAAGGTTTCACCAGCAAATGAAAATGATTGAAAGTCGGTATCAAGGATTCTGGGATGTCGCTATGATGGGTGACTACTGTTGGTTTCTCATAAGAGAAACCGATCCTTATATAAATAAGCGTCAAAACAAGACACATAACTTTTTCAATTATAAAATAAGATCATAGAGTTAAGACAGAATACATACAGTACATATGCTATTATTTGTAGGATACTTAAGTTTTACTATATGGATATATTTACTTGAATGCTTGTAACTTTTGTATTAGTTCATCGATTTTGTTTAATCAAAGTTTATTTTTTTTGTAATAAAACAGAGCTTAGAGTGAAAACAAAAAATACACGAAAAAGTAAAAAGTTTTCGAGATCCTTTCTCTCAAAGTACAATTTTTTTTATATTTTTACTAAAAAAATTTAAAAAATCCGTTATGATAGTTCGTTATCTTTGAATCTGCAGGGCCTAGCAAAAAGTGTTTTACACACAGTTTATAGGAAATTTTATTACCTTTTAAAAGCTTTAAACGGTTTTGGAATCGCTCAATTCGTTTTCGAGATATATATGATTAAGTGGGCCCAATTTTTTGTTTTTTTGAAATAACGGTAATTCGTAAATATCTCAAAAACGTTACCATAGAATAAAAAATAACCTTGATTTTCGGAATCAGACGGTGATTTTACATAGGAATTTCATAACGGCGTCTCTGGTGCATTTTGGCTGTAAACCAGTGTAATTAAATAATTATAATTAAAGATTATTCTTCGTTATTATAAACGAGAAAAAGCTCTGGAAAGTTGTCGACGAATATTGTGTCACTTTAAGTGTCGCCCTAAAAAACGCTGAAAATTAGACAAAATATAAAATTGCTTTGCTCATCGATGGTCAGCCGTCTCATATATTATATATACAGAATTTGTGAATTTTTGCCTATCGTAGCCAGTGTTCTCATTTTTATTATTGTATTACCTCGTTTACTCACTTTCTTGTTTGTCCGAGATTTCAGTAGAAACTTTGTGGTCGATTTAAAGCAACTTACCAACGAGCTATAGACTGACAATTTTTAATATAAAGGGTTTTCCAATAACAGGGGTTATTTTGAATAGCCCGCTATTTCGGTAGATGTCACTTTTGAAGCTGTCATTTTTCGATATTTGACAAGTAGAAACTACGCCATTAAAAAAAAATGGAAGGATACACGCTTAAACAGCGCATTGAAATTATTAAAATTCACTATAAAAATGGTGAAAATTTGGCGGAGACGGTTCGTAAAACTCGAACAATTTTGGGTCATCGTGAAGCACCTTGTCGGACCGCAATACAGAAATTGGTGAAAAAATTCGAGCTGTTGGGACAAGTTAGTGATGTGAAGAAACCGTGCACGTCGCTCAAGAACGGCCGAAAATATTGCTGTTGTAGCCGAAAATGTTGAAGAAAACCCAGGTTGGTCCATTCCTCGTCGTTCTTTGGAATTAGGCATTCAACGTCACACAAACGTCATTACACCGTATTTTGCATAAAGATTTGGATCTTAAGGCTTATAAAGTCCAGTTAACACAAGAACTCAAGCCGGCCGATCATCAACAACGTTGAGTATTTGCTGATTAGGTCGTTGAAATGTATGAAAATGATCCGTAACTGCATCGAAAAATCATCTTGAGTGGTGAGGCCCATTTCCACCTAGGTGGCTTCGTCAACGAGCAAAATTGTCGGATCTGGGGCGCAGAAATTCCAAGAGTTATTGTTGAAAAGCCTCTCTATCTTCAACATGTTTGGTGCGGTTTATGGTCCGGCGGAGTCAGTGGTCCTTACTTTTTCGAACATGTAGCTGGAGCAACAGTTACGGTGAATGGGGGTTGCGCTATCCAGAGATGATTAACGAATTGGATGGTATTGATCTGGACAACGTTTATTTTTAACAAGACGGCGCTACGTGCCACACAAGCAACGAAAGGTTTGTTTCAGATCCCATCGAGTTTTATAAACTATATAGACAATTTCATTTCCATAACAATTTTGGTGTCAATTAATTTAGCTTCTACTCAAATATGAACGAGACGTTATCAATAAAACGGTCCGCGGATGACATATGGCAAAAATAAATTTTTTGTTTTTTGGTAGGACTGTTATAAGCTTACATGGCAAATTTCAGCGTGATATGTCACATAGTTTGTTTTCTGTGCTACTGTAAACAAGTCAAGCTCGAGTGTGTTCTTCGAATTCTCTTTTATGACTTCAATTGTCTCAAAATGTTTTCCACGGAGCGGCAACTTGAGCTTGGGAAACAGGAAAAAGTCACATGGAGCCATATCAGGCGAATACGGTGCTTGCGGAACGATATTAACATTATTTTTGTTCAAATAATCGCGAACAAGACGTGATGTGTCCTACCAAAAAACAAAAAATTTATTTTTGCCATATGTCATCCGCGGACCGTTTTATTGATAACGTCTCGTTCATATTTGAGCAGAAGGTATAAACTACGACAAAAAGTGTGCCCCAAAAAGTTTGGTTAAATTCTAATAATATGAGTCTTCGATTCACGTTAGCGAGTGGCGAATAGGTCAAGCAACTGCCATAAATAACCATTTATGGGCAGCACTGGAAAGGAGCTGCCGAAAATTACATTTGTGTGCAAATACTCAATGAGTATTAGTAAAACCGCGTTCACATATGGCAACATGTGTTGCTTCAATGCATTACTTGTGATGTTCGTGCTCTGTCAATACCTTTGTGTTCTCATTCTTCTCAATGTTGTTGTTGACTTTAGACTCAAAACTAACAACTGCAAGGTGTATGGACATAACGAGTAACACCAGAACAAAATTCGCAAAGTTGAAGCAAACAAGATTTACCCTGTATGAACGAAATCCAATGAAACTTAGCTAATATCTGAAGAGAGATTTGGCAGCTTTGAAAATAATGAGCTTTGAAATACTAGTTTTATGAAGTACATATAACCAATGCAAGTCTGACGTCAGCTCCCTTCTCAATACAAAACAAATGAACAAAAAAAAAACCTGGAAGAAATTACATGTTTGTGAAAATGCAGTGAATGGCTTAGTAATACCAGGTTTGTTTAGAAAATAAGGTGAATTTTCAAATTTCGCGGGCTACGTATATTACATTCTCGTCACTCGACTCGAATATATCGTCCCCTTAGTATAAAAATAGCCTATAAATTTTTTGATGTTTTGAGAAAATGAATTTCAAACTTTTTGTCGAAAGTAGCTCTCACTCAAATCTCGTTATGTCTGTAAATATTTATTATTTTTTGACTGACGTTTTGACCCACTTTGTGGAACTAGAATTTGACAAAATTTTGACCACATATAAAATCGACGATGGAGAGTCCAAATATTCAATAAAAAAAATAATAGCCTATGAGTACATAGGCTATTGTTATACTAAGGGGACGATATAGCCTGTTTAGTTTGTTTGTGAGAGGCATAAATAAGACAAGAGCTTTGCTTGTTCGGCGATTTTCTGCTAGTTTCAAGAATAAATTTTAAATTGATCAGGCTGTTAGGCGAATAATCTTAATCAAATCTTAGACACGAGGACAGCTCTTTGACAACAGTTAAAACAATTGCTGTAGTTTACAAATCGTCAAAAATCCTGATGCGAATTATGTGGCGTTTTATCTTTACTGTTTGTTTATTTCCTGAAGTAATGCTGTTTGAAATCAATCGCTTCTGAAATAATATAAGCTTCACGTGTCTGATTGAGCTTGCACCGGCTTATCGGTATTGTCTGCCCTCTTTGTTGTACAAAAAGCGATTACAAAACTTTGTCCAGTTATAAAAAGAAGTAAGGAGGAAACGCTCGATCCAGTAGCGAAACAAAATGTGGATTTTCCATCGATAGCAGATGACCAAAATGCTAGATGAATGCTTGAGTTACCTGGAGAAAAAGTTAAAAAATGAAAGGTTTACTTCCAAAATTATCGTCGTTAGTGATGGCAGCAATGATGAAACACTTTCACTTGCATTGAAGTATTCCAAACGATGCGCTGTGGAGAAATTTCGAGTACTAGAGCTTATTGAAAACCGCGGAAAAAGCGGTGCTGTTCGTCTGGGAATGCTAAGTGTGAAAGGGCACTACCTTCTTTTTGCTGATGCAGATGGAGCGATGACATTTTCAGATTATGATAAACTAGTGCAAAGTATAAAGGGCATATCAAATGATTGGCAATCAACTGCCATTGTCTGCCAATCACTATCCAGGAAACGGACAAAAGCGCCAAAAAGTAGGCACCAAAAAAAATGGGGCCAAAAAATGCCCCAAACAGTAGGCTCCAAGGAAATATAACGCCAAAAAGTAGGCAGAAAAATTTATTTCCTACAAGTTTGCACCAACAAACAAGCGCCAAAACGTAGGCAGTGTTATTCTCACTAGAAATTAGCAACCACAAGGAAAAACTCAGAAAAAATAGTCTAAAGTGTACCTAAGATATATATAAGGTATAGCTCTCTCTCTCTCCTTTTCCTCTACGTTATAGCTTTTTTCTCTCTCGCGGAACGAAAATGCCCACAACGTTGCATGGCCTTGAAATTTTATTCTCCATCGTCGCCTAAGAAGTTTCACTTCTGGGCCTAAATTTTTCAAACTGTGGATTAAGAAAAACTGCTGCACCATCGATAAAAATTTGCGCGTTACAAAAAAGTTTTTCCTTGAACAGTTGTTATTTTCGGCGCACTTGTAGTACGGCAAAAGTAGAAAGTTGCCAGGTTTTGTAAAGGGTGGTTAAGTTTCAAGGGCCGGTGTTGATTTTGAATAAAATACAATTTTTTTATGGTACGGCTGAATTACGTATGGAACGAAATATCGGCCAAATGGCTGTCGCGGCCTCGGCGGCACACTTCCATCCAATGGTCCAAATTTTCGATGACGCTGAGGCATAATTGAGGTTCTATGCCGAATTATAATATAGGGTTTTTCAGTAAGAGCGCTTCAACTTTTGAACTTTTTTGAATAAAACACAAACGGTTTGACTTTTTTAACTAATTTTTTTTTTATTATCAAGTTTGAACATATACATTTAAGTATGAAATTCGATTTCTTTTGCATGACCACCGCGTGCACGTTTTACGAAGTCCAATCGTTGAACCCAATTTTCGACCACTCTTTTGCATAAATCGGACGAAATTCCAGCAATTTCGCGTTCAATATTGGCTCTGAGCTCACAAATCGTCGCCGGCTTGTTACTGTAGACCAATGACTTCACATAACCCCAAAACGGGACGGCTTGTTAAATGGACCGTAAAATGGCCGTAATGCTCTTAAAGTAGCAGCAACAGAACGATTATTTTCATAAAAAATTTGCACGATTTGCAATCGTTGCTCAAGTGTGTAGCGTTCCATGATGAAATGTATACTAATGAAGTTTACAAATGGCAAGCGAAAAATAAAAAATATTGCGTCGTTCGCCCTCCCTATCGGAAAAAAGTTGAAGCGCACCTATTAAAAAACCCATTATATATTCTTTTATATATATATATGTTTTATGTGTAGTAGAGTGTACGGTGTGGCGACGGGTCGCCACGGTATACTGAGGTATACATATATATATTTTGTGAGATATCTTGATAACTTTTGTAACGTACTTTAGTTATCATCGACCAATCGTCACAGTAATTTCGGCAGAGGAAACATCGAATATAACTATTACTGAAGTCACAGATGAAAATATTTAAATTGTGGCTTGATATTAATATCGAATTTTGATATCACATGTAAATAAATGTTTATTAAATAAAGTTACCATTTTATGTAAGAAATTCGTAATACTTCATTTTTTCATTAGGCTATATTTAATTCGTGTAATAATATTATCTTTTACGCATATTACTTGTACACACAAGATGGTTCACATCTGCCAGGCGTCCCATGACGGCTCACATTTTTTTTAAGTAGTTATTTGTTGTAGTAAAACTTTTTGTTTCCATTATTTTCTCCAGTGAATGCTTCTTAAACTCGATGAAATTTTATTATGTTGTAGAACATTTGGATTTGACGTAAATGTCTGGCGTGACGCCTAGGCGCTTGAGATTCCTTAGTGTGCCCTTTGGGAATAGCCTGAGGCAGTTTTTCAGCCTAGATCCCATTTGTCTCCTCCACTGCATAAACAGCACTGAATGGCTGTAGATGGTTTTTCTTCTTATAAAGTTTTGTAATTTTTCGCAGGTATCAAATCGGCACTCTAGAGCTACTTGTGGTGCACCCGTGGCACTTCTGCCATCTAACCTACCTACATAGAATATCATTTTCTTCATTTGCATTATTTGTTTGAACTTGTAAGGCACAAAATGTCCGGAGTTTTCAAAAATAAATTAGAAGTAAAAAAATAACATGAAAATATTTGTTGCTGTTATTTTTCCCAACAGTGTATACTTGCTACATAGATATTTCTTTACTTCGATGTTAATATAAAAATCATGCAAATAAAAACAAAAAGTATCCACGAAGTTTGGGCTCGTCCGGGATTTGAACCCGGGACCTCCCGCACCCTAAGCGGAAATCATACCCCTAGACCAACGAGCCAGTTGAGATGGCTTTGTTCAAACACATATTTGAATAACAGGCCAAATATATGTAGGTATACAAATAAAACAAAAAACGCAAAATAATTGCATAAATGTCGAATAGCTTAGAATGTAACTATGTACATATTTTTAAATATCTCAGGCCCACAAGATGTTTGACAAACTTGTTAAAACTTAAATGTATGCTTGTATATACGGATGTACGAATATATTTAGCTCTCGTTTTTTGTACTTTGCTACCATTTGATAAATTTTATATGCCCACAAACATATATACATATATACATACATATATCACCTAAATGGAAAGTATTTATTTCTTCTGTACTTCTTCGATAGAAATAACCAAAAACTTGTAAAAAGATATACCTAAGTGACATATACAGTTACAGGTTAGAAAATATGTACATTTATAATGTATGATCAATTTTATTTAGTTTCTCACATTAAGCACGAACAGTTTAGGAAAATCCATGTATTTATTTTGTTTTCTACTTGTTTTTTATCAATACTTGAGTTTACACATACATAGGTAGGTAAGTGGGTTGGGTGGTTGTCGTAGCGACACTCTCAGACCTTTCGCAGGTCCATGTGATACCACTGAAGCTTATCCTTACCCTACGTGTTCCTTTTCAAACCATCCGGTAGCTTTAAGGGGTTAGGTGGGTTTGAAAATTTCAAAAAATCGAATTTTGTTTTTTGTCTCATTAAATAGTACAGTATGTTTAAAATACTCTCCTAAAATTTTAAGTCAATCCGAGTAAAATTCTAAGAGATAGACAATTCAGAAGTTCCGCCCATTAGGCCACGTCAGTTGAGCGCTTCGCTCGTATACGTGTTTATCTCAAAACTCCATTTTTTAAGTCGGTGGGCACGATATCTCGAAAAGTTATGAAGCGATTTAGTTCAAATTTTGTACAAATCTTTGAAATAACATTATCAAGTTATTGAACGAAGGATTTTTTTTTTGTTAATTACAACAATTTTTTTTTAGCCAATGTATGTCGAAAATTTCACTAAAAAATGTGTTTTTTGGTTCAAAGCCTGTCATAAATTTAAATTTTGATTTTTTTTTCTTTCGTACAACAACGAGATTTATCCATGTACTAACGAAATCCGTTTGGTTTTCTGATTTTAGATGAACCAATAATGAGCTATGCTGTCCACGGCAAGAGCATTTTTTTTTGAGACGTCAAGGAAGATGAGGTACCAACGGCTGAGTTTTCGAAATTTTTAAATAAAAATTTCACAAAATACTGTTTATATATGGGCATTTCCACAGAAATGTCAACCGAAGCCAAAAAATTCAAAGTCTATAAAATTATGTTGTTTTAACATATTTTTATAGGGAATCTATCAAATGTAACTAATGTAAACAAATTATACATTTGTACAAACCACATTTTGAAATATTCGAATGCAAAGTCGAACCAGTGCAAAAGTTCCATTTTAAACATTTCTGTTGCATGTTTTGTTTTGATTAATGATCTTGATAAGATATATTATGCCGTGACATTTGCTTTTTTAAGTCTCGGTTTATATATAAAGAATGTAAGGAAAATGTAAAAGGAACGATGCGATTGCCAATTACGGTAAATTTTTTCTTTGATTTACCGTATAACTCGATGTCGCGTGCGAACATTTGAACATTTCTTATCAGTGAGTCGAAGGTATTTGTACAATTTGCATCAAATATTAGTAGCAAATAGATATTTTTATTGCTAATTAAATAAACAAAAATTTGGAAAATAATCAGCGCTTTGCTCTTTTTACTTATTTAAAGCTTGTAGCGTGCGACATCGTAAGTGTAAAATGTACAGATTCAAAATAAATTTTCGTTCGAAAATATCTTTATTAGTATATGTAAATACAAAATATAAAATTTTTGAATGTAGATGAGTAAAAACGGCGGCGAGAAAAATAAGGCGAACTGTAAACGGTGGAGAGAAAGGTTAAAGGATGATGAAAAAAAATTACAAACAAAAAACAAAATTAAGAAACAAGGAAAGAATGCGGAAAGCTAGACAGACGTGGAGAGCACTGGCTGAAGGCAAATAAGATATAATTCAAGAAAAACGGAAATATAATCGCATACGACAACGAGAGAGGCGCCAAAAACTCTTAGAAAATGGAATGTCATACGCATGTCAAAGCCAAAACGCATCTTACGAATGTAGACAAACCTTGGCGAAAGCTGTTAAAAAAGTGGAGAAAGCGATACCAAAAGACATGCACAGAAGGCTAAAAGTTCTTGAAGTCCTGGTAAAAAAATATAAGCAGTTTGATGAAAAGAAAAACGTTAACCAATCAAACAGAACCGTACCAGAAAGCCTAATTAATGCCGTCAATGCTTTTTATCAGAATGATAATATTAGTGTGCAAGCTTCGGGAAAGAAAGACGCCATTATAATTGAAGGCAAATTAGTAGCTAAGCGCTTTATGTTAATGACTAGTAATGCCAGTTCTCACGGAAAGGGAGCCGTTGATGGAGTTGGAGCCGTCATTAAAAGAAAAGTGTGGCAAATAACAAAATCTAAAAACGTTGTTTTACCAGATGCACTATCGTTTTATCAATGTGCACAAAACAACACAAATGAAATTAAAATGTATTTTATGCCATCTGCTCAAATTGAAAATTTGTCTCTTCATTATAAGTTGGACGAAAAATGGAAGGAAGTGAAAAATATTCCAGGTATATCCCAGTTGCATTCGTTTTGTTGCGATGGCCAACAGTTAGAAGCAGCTAGGACTGCATATTCCATTAAAAGAACTTTATTTGACATTAGTAATACTATTCTCAGTTAAGTTAGTTTCCGTTTTTTGTTTTTACATAGTATATAAGATTAATATACTTATTTTTGTTTTTCTTTATTGAAGATATTTTGTTAAGTTTATAATTTTGGTTGTGAAAATAAATATATTGAATATATTAAAAATCATTTATAATCATCTTTTGCATGTCTAATTACATAAAAAGTAAAAAAATAAACATAAAGAGTATGATGAAACAAATGATTAAAATTAAATAAAAAATAAACTACTTAATATTTTTGAATAAAATAAAAAGCATTATTAAGATACATCAATTCATAACATTTAAAAATTAGTCGCATTAATATATTTCTTCAGGTTTCGCTGAAAAAAGTGTTTGATTTTTTTTGCTTTGAAAGCGACTTCTGTTTTTGTCGCATGCGAATGGCTTGATTTTTTGTAATTATCTTGAAAACGAACAATTTCCCAAAATCAACCTTAGCACCAATCATAGTGCTAATCAAGTGCTATAGCTTTCGCCTTTTGTCAAAATAAAATAATGTTTTGGTATATGTTTTTTTCACTTTGAATGGGTACGAATGTCGCATTCGACATTGGAGAAATGCCCATATGTATCTTAGGTACAGTGAATTGCTTAAATAAAATATATGATTTTATATACTAAAAAAAAATAGTCAAAATCTTCTATTTTTCAACCTCTGAAACCCACCTAACCCCTTAATAAACGAGCAGAGCTTCGCCATTTTACACTTAATTTTCTTTTTATAATTTTATTCAAAGCATATTAATCATGTCTCAGCAAAAGAAAATTTAAAAAAAGAAACATTACTTGGGCTCGTCCGGGATTTGAACCCGGGACCTCCCGCACCCTAAGCGGAAATCATACCCCTAGACCAACGAGCCAGTTATTCAAACTATGTCCGATTTTACTTTTCAATAAATGTAAGAAAAAACAACTTGCCGATACACATAAAAGTAAAGATGCTCCGCCACCTAGTGGTGGACTGCAGGTAGCAGTGAATATAACTTTCCGCTAATCTGTGCACTTCACAGATAGATGGCGCCCTGTAGCTAAGAAGCCAGCGATTCGCAACTCGGCTAAGGAGCATTGGTTATAATTTGCGAACATCGAAAAATTAAATGAAATTTCTAACATGAATTAGATTTCAAACAAACAACGAAATTAGTTTTTCATTTCCATTTCATTACATTTTGTTTGTTTAAAAGTGTGCTGAAATTCAGTAATTTATAGGTACCAGTCCCAAGCCACTAAACTTGAGATTTAGTATTAGAGATTATTTTTTTTGATTTGAGTCGATTTGAGTATTCAGAGTAGGCTAGGTCGGGTGTTAATGGAGCCCACTCAAGCCTGTGATACCACCCGTTCGGGTTCAAGAGGGCTATAAACCGCACCAAGCAGGCCTCTTTGTGGGTGCATTGGTTTTTCGGCAATCACTCTTGGATTACACAGGCCGACAAAATTTAACCAACATTCAGACCCAGAAACCAGACTATTGATTTCCGAAGGTTTATGATGCGATGAATCCAAATCTGGCCTCAAAATTATCAAATTATGGTTAACAGTAAAGTTGGTTAGCCCACTTGTGTTATGAGACATCAAGAAAAATAAGATTTTTTTCAAGAAAGATATGTGACTGAACTCACTGTCTCCAGGGTTAAGTGGGTTAGCCTGCTTGCGGTATAGCAGGGGTGGTGTCTAGGGGTTAGGGCTGTGTGTGACTCGGTACCCGTGGGTTAGATAGTGTAGGGGTTTGGTGAGTTAGCACACTTATGGTGTGAGACAAAATTTTAAGAAAAATAAGACTCAATTCAAGAAAATTAGTAATCGACTATATCATGTCTATGTTATCTCAATCGATTTTCAGGTGTAGGAAAATTTAGAAACATGAAAATTTCAAAATGCGATATCTCTGCGAAAAAAATGATATTTGAGCAAACAAAACGCCATTTGAAAGAAGAAAACTTGTATTTAAAGATGCCAGCCAATTTTTTTGGTGAAAGAAAACATCTGCAAGGCTATATAACCTCAAATATGGGAAAAAACCGTGTTTTTTGCACTTTTAGGTTAGGATATATCGAGCTGATAGAGCAATTTTGAGGCCAGATTTCGATTTATCGCATCAAAATCCTTCGAAAATATATAGTCCGGTTTCTGGGTCTGAGATGCGGTAGGCCTGTGTTATCATTCGCCCAAATGCGGCAATTCTGCTTATTGATGAATCCACTCAGGCGAAAATGTCCCTCATCACTGAAGATGATTTTCTTCGAAAATTGGTCATTCACTGTTGCCATTTCCTGCCACCATTCAGACCATTGACGACGCTTGAAATGGTCAGGAGGCTTTAGTTCTTGAGTCAACTGCACCTTGTAAGCGTGTAAATGCACGACGAGCGTGAGAGGTGCAATTGTTGGGCACGACGTCGAGTCGAGATGGACGGCTTTTCAACCACACTATCGCGAACAACAGCAATATTTTCTGCAGTACGAGCTGTACGAGCATGCACTGGTGTTTTCACAGCTTCTATAGACCCGGTTTGCTCAAACTTTTGCACAATTTTTCCGATTGTATACATTTGGACGATTAAATTGACCGAAAAAATCACGAAGTGCGCGTAATGCATTTTGATTTGAACGCCCGTTTTCATAATAAGCCTGAATAACTTTAAGTTAGTTTGAAATTGAAAAAGATCAAATAAAATGCAGAAAAACTTGACGTTTAGGTGTGGTTCACATTCAACATCGGCCCTTAAAATTTAACCACAACTTTAGTATATCCTGTATGTTTGCCTCATAAAGACCTATTCGAGAAAGCTCTTCTAATAAACAACTTTCTTAGCTCTCAAGCGCAATAAATTCTTAGTCAGGTCATATTCGTCTGATTCATCTTCTAAGTCAGAAATATCGGTATCAACGAAAGTAGTTAAAAGTTGTTCAATTTCATGACCTCCTGATTTTTTAGGCTTTTTTTGACGTGATAACGTCTTATAATTCGATTTAGCCGGCTGCACGCACGAAAAAATCAATCGTCGTTTCTTACTCATTCGTCGTTACCTTGCTTGAACTACAAGCGAAAGCGCGGAACAAACGACAAAGAGCACAATCGGGCCCCCGCTTTCGGCAACGTTCGACATCTGGCTCTCTCCTACTTGAGTACTTATAATGGACTGAAAAGTCCCGGGCCTAACACCTAGATGGCACTGGTTTAATTGCAATCACCTCTTTTTCAGTTAGTACTAACCTTAAAAGGGCAGCTGCTAACATTTTATGATATTCTATTTATTCTTCTTCTGTTCTTCTTCTGTAGGTCATGAGGCTGACGGCTGTGCCGTTTTTGATATTCTTAGAGAGACAGAACACAAATTCCGCATATAAAAATTCTTTGTAATTTCGTCTACCTTCGGGGAACTCTGGGCTATCCTAAAGGCTATTGACATACATAGCTCATAGGCACAATGAAGAAAGCCATGCAATCTTTTCTGATAGTCTAACCGCTTGCAAAATCTCAGCAAAAGATAACTCAAAGAACTATTGCGCTGCACTACTGGATCGTAGAATCCTAGATTACAAGTTTCAAAATGTTCTCATTATTTGCATATGGATGTATATGTATTTTTTTTTTTTTATGGAGGTGGCAAAAAGCATTGAACGCCGAAAAATGTGAGACTTGTCTTTCGACTCACCCACTAAAAACCCACCTCAGCTCCGTTTCTCTCCCGCGGGACGACCGTTAGGTAATACTTCACGGGAGGGGGAGCGGCCTATTCCCTCTTCATGAAAATCTGCGCTGATGTTCAGCACGTCGCAGTTTGGTAATTACTTATCATTAAGTATTAATTCTAGGAGGGAGAGCGGCCTATTGGCTCTACCTGAAAATCTGCGCTGCTGTTCAGCGTGACGCAATTTGGTGATTCCTAATACCGTTAAGTATTACTAGGTACTACTTCACGCGAGGGGGTGTGGCCTATTGCCTCTACGTAACAATCTGCGCTGTTGTTCATTGCGACGCAGCTTGGTAATTACTATCCTTGCCATGTTACTGACAGGGGACCAATGTTCTTCTGAGTCAAGCATGATATCTACTAGGTTGCTAAACATTATTGGCTTCCCCACCCTATCACTCAAATCTACTCTTTCCAGCTCGAAACGAGGGCAGACAAAGAAAACATGTTCTGCATCTTCAACTAGACTATCGCAAAAGGTACGGGTCATCTTCGTGGTTAAATCTATGCAGATAAGCCTTAAAGCATCCATTCCCACTAAGTACTTGGGTCAGGTAGAAATCTATCTGACCATGCTTTCGATTTATCCATCTTGTGATATTCGGGATCAATCGATATGTCCATCGTCCGTTCATGTATGTATATGCGCATATGTATATAAATTCACATATTTGTATTCGCATATGCCTTCTTCCTTTGTGCATGTAATGAACCATTTCTCTGTTGAAAATAGGGCGATGATAGGAAAAGTAGGAAATGAAAGGGAGTGTTTCGAGTTTAAAGTGTCTTGAAAAAGGCAAATCGATGATGTTGCCTCTTAGTGTTGTTGACTTATTAAGGTCTGATGCACGATCGAAATTGAAGATATCTTTCATGAATTTGTTAAGTGTTTCGTCATTTTTCACGTTTATGTAAATGTAACTTGACCTATTCCATTGCAATTCCATTTACCCCCTCCTCTATATCCATACAAAATATCTATCAAACAAATAAAATTTAAATTTTCTTTTGAAAAATGTAACCATTCCATCAATATTTTCTTATGACTTTGTCACGTTAAACTATCGTCAGCAAACCGACTTTACAGACAACCGCAAAATAATTTTATTTGTCTGGTGCGTACACCGTTTACAACCTTATGGATACAAGGAATGTTTAGAAAATTGGCGAGGCTTTTACAGATATAAAATTAAAAAATAATAATGCAAAATGTTAATATGGACGTTTTTCTACATATTTGAACTAAGAAAAAAAAATTTATGGTCATATATACATGCAAGCTAATGCGAGCTCTCACGTGTCGGTCGAATTAATGCGTCATACGCCTTGCAGCCTTGATTTGATACACAATGAATTCTTTTTGTTCCCAGAGGTCAACGTTTTCCAACGTCTGAAAAACTTTTGAAGCTTTCAAACAGTTCATTGGGAAGGTATCGACTTCTAAGTGGCAAAAGTGCTTTGAAAATTGGTTCAGCCGAATGCAAAATTGATTTCCAAGGAGAATATTTTGAAAAACAATAAAGCCATCCTCATTATTATTTTACTGTGTTTCCATTATTGGGTGCAAAATGTAAAAGGCAACCTTCGCAATGTTGCGATATTAAGATGTTTGTCCATCTATTATCCGCCTTGGTCAACACTTATCCAGTAACTAATAGCCAAATCTAAATAATTACTGGTTATTAGTCACTCGTACGTCATTTTGAACTTTGATAAATATTTGTAATCATTTGCAGTCCTCGCAATAAGATTGATTTTTTGGACATTTCCATGCAATCAATTCAGTTAGCAAACATGATCACAACAATTATTTGCAGCAACAATAGCAATCGTTTGTTGTCCTTTACAAAATACACAAAAAAATGGGTGCATATATTTTTTAGCTCAACGATTACTCGAGGAGCTGCGTCGCAATTTGTATGGACTACATTCACTGTCACTTGCTGTGTAATCGTTGCAGGAGTGGAACAGGGCGTTTAGCCGTATAAAAACTAAAATCATTTACAAGTAAAAATATTTACTCATTCATCTTGCTAGGCAGGCTTGGCGTAAACTCCAACAACAATAGCAACAATATACAAGTATGTATAGTGGCAGAAGCATCACATCAAATGTAACAAATTGTCAGCCGGCACGCTTGCAAATGCTTACGACTATTGTATGTATGTATGTGTGTATGTGTGTATCAGTTTAAATGCGAGTATCTAAGCCAGTTGGACCACATCTCGGCAGTTGCAAAAACGTCACGCTTACTGACGACAATGACTCGTTTGCTGTTGCCACTGTCTATTCCAATTCGTCAAAAGTTAAAAATCACACAAAATATGTTGGTGACTGTTGGCTGTTGCTGCTGACTCGTGATTGCTTACTGCTGACTGTTGACTGTCGCTCGCTTTGAAATGAATAGATGGATGTTGGCAATGGATGAGATGGATGGCCTGATGGGTAGATGGCTAGATGGGCGGATATGTAGCTGTATGGAGTTAAAGCTTTGACGGACAGATGAATGACTGTGCAAGCGCAAGTGGCAGTGTGTGTATGTGTGTGAGTGACTGAGTAGCAATGCTGCCAACTCATAGATGATGTTGCTGTTAATGACGGCCATGGCTCTTCAGCTGCTGGCGCTGCCACTGCCACTGTCGTTGCTGTTGCTGTCATACCAATATTACATTTCAGCTCCGCCATGTCTAAAACAGTTCTACACTCATGACTCGTTGGCAGCAGTGAGCAAAAACGCTGCCAAAAAAAAAACACTCAATGAGAAATAATCACCATCATCATTTATTTTCCTCAACGCATCAATCTTTGTTGTTGCACAGCTGCTATGCACTCGTACTGCTCATTTCCGCCATCATTCTCAACGCCATCGCGCCAACTGAGCTGCTGCTGGCGGTAGAAATGTAGCATTGCTGCGTTTGACGTTGGCGTTCGCTTCTCTTCGCGCTGCTTTGCAGTTTGAGACTGCTGCGCTGACGGTTAATTTCGAGAGTTTTGGTTGGAAGGCTGTTAAAGAGATGAAAAGGCGTTGACAGGGGCCTTCAAAAAGTCAGCGCATAACAGGGGTTGTAAAACTTACTATGTATTATGAAGACTGTTTTAAAATTGTTGTTGCGCGATATTGTTGTTGTTATTGTAGCAGCATAAACATTTCCTATTCCTGCACCGGGAATGCTGCGGGAATGACAGTCTCTGGGCGAATATAAATCCGGGTCGTTCTGGCAACGTTTAACCGACTGCCTTTGGAACCGGATAATTGTTACTGCGAGTAAATACAGCGCTGCGATGAATACTGCATGGGGTCCTTTTGAAGAAGTAAAATTAGTGGGTTTTTTTCTTCTTTCTGGTACGTTAACTAACTTTATCAAAAATAATATAATATCTTTCTGAAAGCCCAGTTAGAAGTGTATTGCTTGGAATTAGATCAGATTTTCTTGATCTAGAGTCTAGGGACCAGGGGTTTAGACCACAATATCTTAGCACCCTCTGCACATTAGAACTATTGCTTTATATATTACATGGAAATTTTTCATTTTCAGGGCTAGGACAGGACTACATACGTCGGTTAGTTGATCAATTTCACAACTACACCAACTATCCATTTCAAAAGACGGTATATGCCTTACTGTTTATGCCCTAAGCTGTTTCATTGCCTTTTAGGCTCATACTCTTTCCTATTCCTCGCTCACACTTAAGCGCGTAAGGGAGGTATCCAAATCTGCAGAATATTCTGGCCAAACACCATCAATAACGACGCGCTGTGAAGATTAAGGAATGAGGAACCCATCTTTAGGCAAATCAAACGCAGAAAGTGGGGATGGATAGGTCACACATTGAGAAAACCACCAGATAGCATCACGAGAATGGCACTGGACGGGAACCCGCAAGGGAGCAGAGGTCGCGGTCGACCAAAAAACACTTGGAGAAAGTCGATGCTGCGCGAACTTGCAGATGCTGACATCATATGGGACGGTGCAAAAACAACATCACAAAACCGTGTACGATGGAAGAGTCTTGTCGAATCCCTATGCTCCCCAGAGGAGTAAACAAGGAAAAAAAGGTTTGGCAACTCATCATGACTCGTTTAATGCCAGAATATCGCTTCCAAATTGTGGAAATTTACTTTGAAAAAAAAAAAATAAAATAAAAAATGTTCGCATAGTTCATAGATCACTTAGTCCATTTCACGGTCAACATAATCGGCTTAATGAGCAAGCAATTCGTGCTGTTATTGATAGTTTTCGCACTAAATTTACTCTTCTTGATTCAAAACCGTCAATACGGCAAAGAAATGTGCGTACCGAAGAGAATATTGGTGCTGTAGGGCGAAGTGTTGAAGAAAGCGCCAAAATGACGTCGTTCTCAACTTGTTGGCTCTCGTTCTTTGACTACGTGGAAATTTGTACACCATCAAATACAGCTCATGCCACAATTGAAGACAGATTAGGGGTGAGCCTCGTTGATTGGGCTCATTTGAAACTGGTCGAAGATGAGTTTTTTGAAGTGAAACTTCTTAGGCGTCGATGGACGAGCGAGAATGGAGAGTAAAATTTCAAGGCCATGCAACGTTTTGAGCATTTTCGTTCCGCGAGAGAGAAAAAAGATATGACGTAGAGGAAAAGGAGAGAGAGAGCTATTCCTTATATATATTTTAGATACACTTTAGGCTATTTTTCCTGAGTTTTTCCTTGTGGTTGCTAATTTCTAGTGGCGCTTGTTTGCTGGTGCAAACTTGTAGGAAATATATTTTTGTTGACTACTTTTTGGCGTTATATTTCCTTGGTGCCTGCTGTTTGGGCGTTTCTTAGTCCCAATTTTTTTGGAGTCTTTTTTCTTCGTGCCTACGTTTTGGTGCTTATTTCCGTTTCCTGGCTAGTGCTTGTGCGTACTAAAGGGTGGTTAAGTTTCAAGTTTGATTTTGAATAAAAAAAATTTTTTTTAGAAAATTATTATCATTTCTCTTTATTATGATAATATTGGTATGGCTTAATTACGTATGGAACAAAATATTGGCCAAATGGCCGCTGTGGCCTCGGCGGCACACCTCCATCCAATGGTCCAAATTTTCGATGACGCTGAGGCATAATTGAGGTTCTATGCCGTTAATGTGCCGAATTATCTCATCCTTTAGCTCTTGAATTGTTGCTGGCTTATCGATGTACACTTTTTCTTTCAAATAACTCCAAAGAAAGAAGTCCAACGGTATCGTTGATGTTTAGGTGTGGTTCACATTCAACATCGGCCCTTGAAATTTAACCACCCTTTATAAAGTGCTATTCATTCCGGCGTCGGATTTATTGGTATTGCCTTGCGGTAATTTGTGTCGTTGTTGCGGTCCTGCGGGTGATAAACGCTCGGAGTGGTGCGCGTTGTTGCCACGGTTTGTGTCCGCCGTTTTTTGTAAATTCTGTCTATTTGTATTCTCTGCAAATGTTGTGAATTTATTTAGATATATATTCTTTCTCCCTTTCTTTCTCATTCTCTCTCGGGTCTCTCTCTTTCTTTGTCTGCCTTGAAAGTTTCACCTTTGTTATGTGTACTACGCTACACGCACTTTTTTTATCCAAGAATTGTGTTTAGTGGTAAAGCTCATACTCTAGCCTTTAACGAGTCATCATTACAATTGACTGTTTGGTGTATTTTACACGCTGGCGGCAACATCGGTCCATATTTCTTCGAAATGAAGCGTACGCGCCAATTATTTGCTTTTATTTTTAAATGTCTCGAAGAAGATGAATATGGAAGCGATTTAAAAGAACATTTCCCGGATTCTGCAGGATATTCATGAAATCTTATTTCTGTAATATATTCCCATGTCGAGCATGCCGATTTTAAACCCAGTTATTCAGAAAGATCCGATAGCGAAAATCAGGACTAAAACTGTTTACATTTGGTTTGATCTTTGTGGAATGTTCTTCAGTGCAGTAACTTACGCTGCTTTAACTTTTAATTGTAGTTATTTATGTTATGTTCAAGAAGAATATCTGAAACTAATTGTTTTGAATACATTGTATATATAATATATTTTTGACGTGATAACGTCTTATAATTCGATTTAGCCGGCTGCACGCACGAAAAAATGTGTCGTTACCTTGCTCATTAGTGTTACCTTGCTCATTTGTCGTTACCTTGCTCATTTGTCGTTACCTTGCTCATTGCCGTTACCTTGAATGAACTGCAAGGGAAAGCGCGGAACGAACAAAGCAAACGAACGGCAACGTTCGACATCTTGCTCTCTCCTACTTAAGTGAGCGTATATATGTATGTATATGCGTATATGTACATATATAAATTCACGTATTTGTATTTGCATATGCCTTCTTATTGATTATTATTAATTTGATTCACTTGAAGAATTTAAAATAAAACCAAGTTTGTTAATGATACCTGTTGTTTTAATGTTATAATTATTAATTTTTTTATTATATATGAAGGAAAAAATGTATGGTAATATTTACCATATACCTTATAAGATATGTTGTATACTAATATATGTATATAAACATGCATATACATACAATTTCGCGCAATTTTCAAAAAGAACAAATCTACATATATGTAAAGATGCATACAAATCATATGGACATATCAAATATACGAATCTATTCCGTATGCAAGCAAATGTAAGCTAATGTGCTTGAACTGCAAGCGAGAGCGCGGAACGAACGACAAAGAGCACAATCGGTCCCCGCGTTCGGCAACGTTCGACATCTGGCTCTGTCCTACTTGAGTGAGCATATATATGTATGTATATGCACATTTGTATATAAATTCACATACTTGTACTTGCATATGCCTTCTTCCTGTGTACGCATGGTAATGAACCATTTCTCTGTTGAGAATAGGACGATGATAGAAAAAGTAGGAAATGAAAGGGAGTGTTTCGAGTGTAAAGTGTCTTGAAAAAGGCAAATCGATGATGGTGCCTCTTAGTGTTGTTGACTTATTAACGTCTGATGCACAATCGAAATTGAAGATATCTTTCATGAATTTGATAAGTGTTTCGTCATTGTTCACGTTTGTGTAACTTGACGTATTCCATTGCAATTCCATTTACCTCCTCCTCTATATCCATACAAAATATCTATCAAACAAATAAAATTAAAATTTTCTTTTGAAAAATGTAACCATTCCATCAATATTTTCTTATGACTTTGTCACGTTAAACTATCGTCAGTAAACCGACTTTACAGACAACCTCTTTTTTTTATAACATTTTAATAACTCCAAATTTGTCTTTCAGTTATTTTAAAAATTTTATTAACTTGGTATAATTGAAAAATAAATATATGATTCCAGAGGACTCAGTGTGGTAGTTTAAGGAGCTTTTATTAGGGGGTGCGACTAAGCGTTAATATCCATGAATATGCATTTTTTGACATATAATTTTATGAAAGTAATGTTTGATTTTAAAAAGGCAGAATCTTGGTAAATTTTCAAATTTGTTTACTGACTGGGAAAAGATACCAAACTTGATAGATTTCGCTATAACTAAAAATATTTTTATTTATTTATTTGTATCAAGGAAAAACAATAAATTATTTTTACACGAAATTAGGAGCACTGGCTGCCAGGGCCTTCGGCAACTAAAAATATACATCAGCAGATATTGTAATTAGTTTGTCGTCTGATCACTCCCCAGTATTAATAAGAATTATTATCGCCCGTAGTTGACAGTTCGACCAATGGCAATTCTCATTCTAACTAGTAGATTTTATCCAATTTCAATTGAACTATGCAATGTGATAAAATATGTCAATTTATTTTTTCAAACCATGGTATCGATCCATAAATCTTATCAAAAAAAAATTAAGATGATGTACAGAATGGTGAGGTGTGGCCAACATCAGACCGTTAACATGACAATTTCGTCGATTGGTTGACGTAACCAGTTTGTTTACAAGAATACTGAGATTGTGTTGGTAATATACGAAAAAAATTAACACAGTTGATTTTGTTTCGTTGCCATCTGAACAACAACTAATTGAACGAGTCTGCGAATGCATATGAAATGAGGGAGTAGAATTCTGTTGCCGAGTACCTGGTAAAGTGACAGCCGAAGTTACTATCACAATTTTATTTTTCACCATAACCAATGCCAAACGTAGTAATCAGTCATCCTTGAATTTTTAATGCACTTAGTAGAAGGGAATCACATTCCTGAAAGAAAATCAAACTAGTTGACCGAAACAAATGAAAATCAGAAGTATTTATGACGCTGAATACGGCGATTGTGATAAGAGTTTGTATTTCCAATTTTTTTAATAGTTTTTAACTGTGTCGCAACATGAGGCCCATCGGTGACACTCCTTTCTAAACCCGTTTCCTGGTTGTTTTTCTGCCAATGCTTCTCTTCAAATGAATCAGGTCTTGATTATAGAACTACCATGTGATTTTTCAAATTTTCACAGTTCATAGTATATCACTCTTCTCTGGTATCACTATTCGGTATCAGTTTCGTGCATTGAATTGATGAGTCAATGTACCGCTTTGGCCGCGTTTTACATATGATTTCCTGCTTTTAGGGTTATAAGCTCACAACGGACCCATTTCGTGGTCTAAGTGGCATCGTTGTTTCTATGTGCGATGCGGCTGCCAAACCTAGGGTTACAATGCCGTTCAAGAAACATTTTTGAATGTGAGAAATCGCCTTGTGACGTTGCAACGCATCAGCTCATATGACACTCAGTTTCTCTGCGTATGTGTAAATCTCAATACTTTTAGGTGTTTGGAAATTGATACTTGCTGGATTGGTAACAATTCTGCGAGCTCCCATTGGGCTTGACACGTGATTTTACTAAGACTTGCATTCAAATTTTCGATACTTTTCTCTTTATTAGACTGTTCCTTGTCTTCGGAACCATCCTACCATCAAAATAACGATGCGGCATAGCCATGGAAGTATTCACAGTTTCGGCTTGAGCTGTCTAGTACAATTAACGCTATCTCTCTTAAATCCAGCATCTTCATGTTTCACAGTTAGTCCCACATTGAAAACTCAATCCGCCGCTACTGTCTGCTGGTGTGATCTGTCCACATATATCCGAAGCCTCTACACCACAGCAACAAATATCAGCTGCTATCACTATCACCACCATCATTTTCGTCATCATCATTCTCATCATCATCACTCCACGTTAGATACATCGACTTTTGACGCGCACTGCAATTAACACACACAAATCGTTGTTGCTGTCATCTTGCTGTCAACGTCATCGCCGTCACGTGACTACTTGCTACTCCTTGCGCTTCTTCATTCGTCGCCTTCCATAGCGTAAAGAATCATGCAGATCGAATCCAGGCAGTGAGTTGGATATTTGAGTAAATAAAAGCTGAAAAAAGAAGAAAAACTGCACACAAATATAAAATTGTGCAAATAAAAAGCTCCATGACTCCCCATGACTACTTTCTGGTGATTTTTCTTCAACTTACATTATGGCTTTTTTCTCCGACATTTTTCTAGCTGTACACATTTGTTCTCGCGCATTCTTCAATCTCACCACAACAACACTTTCCTTAGAACAGTTTTCGCCAAGTCATTCGAGTCATTAATTTTCGCGACCCCACACGTTTTCGTTTTCATTTTCGTATTCGCCTCCGCCTTTGTTCCACTGCCATTCATTTTGACAAGAGAAGCGCTAATGTTGTTGCTGCCGTTGTTGTTGTCGTTGTTGACTGTCTTGAGTGAAACACGCGCACAGGACCTTGTCGAGAATTGATATGGCAACATTGTGGAGGTAATGGCGTACGAGTATGTACTTCCGTTGTTGTTGCTATTGTTGCTGTCGGTAGCGGCTGACTCGTTGGCTGCGGTCGTTTGTTCTTTTCTAATTTATACCCTGACTCCTTTGTGCACTTTTCTTGTTCGCCACCTTCAACGACTGGCTTTGCCTTGGCTCGTTAGGTTCATTCGTCATCCGGTTGAGCGTTGAACGTTGAGCGAATGGCCAGCTAGCTTCTTTGCTGCCTGCAGACCCTTTTGCCCTTACACATGTATAAGTATATTCCCTAGTTACAGCGTTGGGTTATTTTTCATGCAAGTCACTTCAAAAGTCATTAATCATCTTGTTTGCTTGCTTTGTTGCGTGCGAAGTTTTATGCATGTGTAGGTTTGTAAGTGCATGTTTGTGTGTTAGTGTCCAGTATCTTCGTATACTCAACATCATATATCACGCACATTTGGCTAACAAATCCCTAAGTATCCTTGTCATTCATTTTGACAATTATCCTGGCAGCATTAGACGTTGTCGAGCTTTTACAGTTACATACATGACTTAAGTTCACTTTAGCTTAATTCCTATTGACCGTTAGGTAGCCTGTGTGACTACGCTTTTGAAAATATTTCCTTAATTTCTTTTAGGAAATTTTAAATTTTTACTCACGTTCAATTGTGTGCAGGCCCTCGAGTGAATAATAGCTTTGGGTCTAAAATATCTAATAAAAAAAAAACAGTCTGCTGAACATCTACTTACTTCTATGCCGATCATCACGAGTATTTAGTTTTCCTAGTAAGGTCAGTGCTTTGGTTCACAACTTTTCCAACTATATTTCGGGAAGCATTAAATGTGCAGAATAAAATATACTTAGAATTGCCAATTCTACTTCCGAAAGTGTTACATTTATTTCAGAAAAGGCACTGAATGGCATTTTAAGCTCTGCGAGCACTTTTAACATTTTCTGAAATATATTAGTTTGAGGAAAAAGAGGTTGTCTGTAAAGTCGGTTTACTGACGATAGTTTAACGTGACAACGTCATAAGAAAATATTGATGGAATGGTTGCAATTTTCAAAACAAAATTTTAATTTTATTTGTTTGATAGATATTTTGTATGGATATAGAGGAGGAGGTAAATGGAATTGTAATGGAATAGGTCAAGTTACATTTACACAAACGTGAAAAATGACGAAACACTTATCAAATTCACGAAAGATATCTTCAATTTCGATTGTGCATCAGACGTTAATAAGTCAACAACACTAAGAGGCACCATCATCGATTTGCCTTTTTCAAAATACTTTACACTCGAAACACTCCCTTTCATTTCCTACGTTTTCTATCATCGTCCTATTCTCAACAGAGAAATGGTTCATTACCATGCACACAGGAAGAAGGCATATGCAAATACAAGTATGTGAATTTATATACCTACATATGCGCATATACATACATATATATGCTCACTCAAGTAGGACAGAGCCAGATGTCGAACGTTGCCGAACGCGGGGACCGATTGTGCTCTTTGTCGTTCGTTCCGCGCTCTCGCTTGCAGTTCAAGCACATTAGCTTACATTTGCTTGCGTACGGAATAGATTCGTATATTTGATATGTCCATATGATTTGTATGCATCTTTACATATAGATTTGTTCTTTTTGAAAATTGCGCGAAATTGTATATGTATATGCATGTTTATATACATATATTAGTATACAACATATCTTATAAGGTATATGGTAAATATTACCATACATTTTTTCCTTCATATATAATAAAAAAATTAATAATAATAACATTAAAACAACAGGTATTATTAACAAACTTGGTTTTATTTTAAATTCTTCAAGTAAATCAAATTAATAATAATCAATAAGAAGGCATATGCAAGTACAAATACGTGAATTTATATATGTACATATGCGCATATACATACATATATACGCTCACTTAAGTAGGAGAGAGCAAGATGTCGAACGTTGCCGTTCGTTTGCTTTGTTCGTTCCGCGCTTTCGCTTGCAGTTCATTCAAGGTAACGGCAATGAGCAAGGTAACGACAAATGAGCAAGGTAACGACAAATGAGCAAGGTAACACTAATGAGCAAGGTAACGACACATTTTTTCGTGCGTGCAGCCGGCTAAATCTAATTATAAGACGTTATCACGTCAAAAGAAATCCATTATTTTTTATGGTAAGCTCATGAAAAACCTTGGACCTTAATGGACACGACGAACTCGATTCTCTTATATGGATGCGAAATATGGGTAGATTCACTAAAAGTGCAATGTCAGCGGAAAACTCTGCAATCTGTGCAACGCACCTGCGCTCTCTGAGTGGCTTCATCATACAGAACAGTATCTGAAGCAGCGGTGTAAGTTATCAGCGGAACCATCCTTATAGATACTTTAGCACAGGAGCCACAGGAATCCAAGTACCACGCTTCTCCGATATTAGAATTCAAACGCTCACACTTTGGCAGGCCAGATGGAACTCTTAACGGTACGGTAGATGGATAGCGAGACTAATACCCGATCTAAAACAGAGGGTAGAAAGAAAGCATGGGGAGGTTAACTATTACCTCACACAGTTTTTGTCCGGACATGGGTCCTTTTGCAAGTATTTGTGGGGAATAGGAAAAGTGGGAAATACCGAGTATGAGGATGCGGAGCACACCTTTTTTAAATGCAAGAGGTGAAACATAGAGAGAACAGCTCTGCAACGCGCTATTGGTGTATTTACACCTGTCGAAAACAATCGAGAAAATGATGATAGGCGAAGAAAAATGGATAAAATACACTCACGGTATCTTCTCCGTTGAACGAACAATATATCAAAGAAAACACAAATAGTTCCGTTATATTCTATGTAAAAATCGTACAAAAGTGAAATTATGGGTAAAATACGGTTAGGTTGGGTTAAAAATGCCTTCACATCATATAGTAAGCGTCTCTACTATGTGTGTGGTGATTCCATTCAAAATATCCCTCCTCTTCTCTTGGATTATTCCCTCCAACCCGGGACTGCTTCCGCATTGCTTCGAGGTAGAGGGACAAGACGGCATCCTAAGAAGGATACTTACTTACTCCCCCTGCGTCCAGGATCGCCTGGTTTGAGAAACCTATGCTCAATGCTTTTCAACATAGTTTCCATTTCACGCTTCTTTTTTCGGGTAATACATATATATATATATCGGTGTTTGGCCGAGCTCCTCCTCCTATTTGTGGTATGCGTGTTGATGTTTTCAACAATTGGAGGGACTTGCGGTTTTACGCTGCCTCCGAACTTCAGGAGGTTTTTATGAGAAGCTTTTTCATAGGCGAAAGACAGTCGCACGTTTGCCATTAGAAAAAACTTGTTCTATAAATTGGTGCTTTGTGCCCAGGGTCTTGAACCTGCGTACTGGTAGTCACACACCGACCCATTCGGTTACGGTGTGACTGCGAGGCAGGTCATATCGACCGGATGGATACAAACGCTTAAACTCTGAAAGTAATTGATGTCGTACTTGCTGGTGTTAGCAGAGGGAAAGGAAGTTCTTCTTTAAATTAGGAAAGTCAATTGGAGAAGGACTTGACTTCACTGTATCCAACTGGCGCCGGTTAGCACGAGGAAGAAACGAATGCGGTTGGTTGAGCAATTATCTATCTATTTGCTTATAAATAGTTGTTTTTAGCGAACCAACCGCATTATTATGCGACGACTAAAGACTGACCATTCACACACGCTGCATATTTCTATAGTTAAATTTTGTGTTCTTTAAATGTAGGGAATTCTTGAAAATTAATTAAATATTATAATCAATAATCATTTTATACCAAATATAAGAAAAACTGCAATTTTCCCATGGGAATTCTAAGTTTACATCAGTCATTTCTGCCCAAAAAATGTTGGTCTGTATTAGGTCAGTATTGCCACTATTCGAAAATTCACACCTGACTGTCACTGCATTGTAAACACGCAATACAAAGAATCTTCTCAAAACACGTTTATGCTTTTTGCATGATTTTCAGCGATCAGATTATACCTTTCTCTTAGTTTTCCAATCTGTCAGCAATTGCAAAGCCCATTCGTAACAGTTTACACAAATTTATTTACGAGATCTCTTACCAACTGTAAATAAAATAAAATATTTGAATTTAGGTACACAATATCCACTAAACAAGTCTACCCTTTTCGGCCCACCAACAACTTTGAATTCATACAAAATTTACAAAAGCAGCAAACAAATTGTCCTTTCCTTCAGTACACACCAACAGTAAGAGCATCGGAAAGGCGCTGGAAAAACTAGAGTTACACAATAGAGCTACAGGGAGAAAAGCAGCAAGAAATTACAATTCACGACTCGCTTGACGCTGTGATAATTGCACAAATGCCAACACCAACACTAACAACGGATATAATAGCTATCGCTACAAAACATTTCTATTCTCTCGCCATTTTATTAGAAGTGAATATTGTTATTGGTGTTGTTGGTTCTTCTGTTTGCCAGTTGCGAAGTCATGTTGACAATGGCTTTAGTTTTGCTTTTGACACTTGAAATAAGTAACAGCATTTGCAAATAACAACGGTGAAAGCTTCAGTCTGCAGAAGTCTCCCAAGGAATGGTGGCTTTGTATGGGTGAGTAGTTGGTGTGTGCGTGAGTGCCTACCCGCTGAGTTTTGCTGAGTTGGCAACCAAATTTGATGACAGTACTAGCGTCTGCCGACAGAATGCAGTCAACAACGACAACGAGCTGCTTAGCCATAAGCTCGGTGTAGCTTCATAGAAAAAAGGGGTAGCGCCTTTTTTGCGAGAGCTGTTTGTAGGGTCAATAGCGACGGCTGTGCTAGTGTTGAGTCTCTGTTGCTTGCACACTAGTAAGGGGCGCAGGACACACGCTGTTACTGACTTGTGCAGTTTTCAACACCACAGCACCACAGGAGGATCTTGGTGGGTAAACAAGCAGCGCTATAAGTGAAATGAAAATTGGTATATTTGAAAGCCAGAAAGATGGATAAAATGTGCTTCAGAACTGTGATGCATTTTGCTGTTTTGAAAGGGTCTTTCAAAATATGCATCTGGATGTTGTTTTAAAATAAAAATGTAAAAGTTTAGATTCTTTCAGATTGCTCCATTTTTATGCAAACTACCGCTCTTAACCATTATATGTGAAGAATTATATAATTTATCAGGTAAAATCGGTCCAACAGTTGACTCATGAATATCTAATTTTTGAGAACGTCGAGATATCTACGTTGAAGGTTTCTCAGCAACATTTTCCACAACAGCAGCAATATTCTCAGCATAACATCCAGTTTTCGATGTACCAGTTCTTTTTTTATCCTCGACAGAACCAGTTTCTTGAAATTCTTCCACCAATCTTTGAACTGTCGACTCATTCGAACGATTATTTCCAACGAAAAAATCACGAAATTCTCGATATTTTCTTATTAAGGAGCGCCCATAATAAGTTTGAACACTTTTAACGCAGCGTGTAAAATTATACATCTGTCTACTTCACAACTGTCAAATATTATTTAAAAAAGGGTACCGTATAGGAATTATTCACTACTGACATCTAGGCATCACTTTCGATAGACCCTTTATATTTTTTTGACTTTGGAATATCTTTTGAAAGAGGCATTATATAAACCTTTGGGCATATCTAGCAATGCTTTGCTTATCAATTCAATTTTATGATGTTATTGACAACCTCTAATAATAAAAAATAACGCAAAACTCTATGAAGCGTAGAATCGATTGCAAAAAGATCTTGATGTTCTGAACAAATTTTTATATCAGAACTAACTACATTTCTAAAGTTGAGAGTGGTATCAAAGAAAATTGTAAATCTTTTTGGCAGTTCATTAACGGTAAAAAGAAAACTACTTGAGTTCCGGATAATATGCATTACTTGGGGGAAACGTTGTCGGACATTCAAAACATTAGTAACCCACCAAAACTGGTATTGTCCTCTTAACCATAAGGAGGAAACTTGATGGACTCGTTCTGCCTAATCTAAAAGGAGTCACAATACAGCTATTCAAAGAAATCAAATATCTTGGAGTAATCCTCGATAGTAAACTTCTTTGGAAGTCACACGTTGAAACAAAAACATCCAAAGCACTGACAGCCTTCTGGCTGTGCAAAGGTGTCTTTGGGAAAACGTGAGGTCTTTCTCCTAGCGAGGTCATATGGATCTATACGGCTATGATAAGACCTATTATCACCTATGCATCAGTGGTCTGGATGACTAAACTCTCTCTCGTGGGAGTCAGAAGGACCTTGAATATCTGAGACTACAACGCACTATGGCCATCTGTTTCACCAGAGTTTTTCCGACTACTTCAGGCCCGGCATTAGATGCTCTGATTAGTTTGCCTCCACTTGATGCTTTCCTCCAAGGAGAGGCCTTGAAGGTCATCTGCAGGCTGAAAAACAATGGGAACTGGTAACGCCCCTGTCTGGCATTGGAAAACAGAGAAGGCATGGACTTCGATCCAACGATTCTCTTCATGCCACTTCACTCCATGCCATCAAGAGTCGTACTTGAAAGAGATACAGTGTAGTGCTGCCAGAGGCTCAGTTGTGGTCAATCTCAGAGAATGAGCCCGGCAAACTCTGTTTTCACGGATAGCTCCAGGACCGAGCATGGCTCCGGCTCTGGGGTCTACGTTGAATCCAGCAGGACAAAACTGCACTTTGCTCTTGGAATGCATGCATCTGTGTTTCAAGCGGAGGTGTACGCAGTTCAAGAAGCGATGAACTTTGTTATGGAAAACCGATGGAGAGGCAGATCTATATGTGTCTGCAGCGACAGCCAAGCTGCGCTCATGGCCTTAGACAGCCCCCCAACCACATCAGGACTAGTCGAGTCCTGTAAATCTAGGCTGAACTATATCGGTAGACATAATAGTCTGATGCTAACATGGGTCCCGGGACACGTGGGTATCGTGGAAAACGAAACCTCTGACTCCTTAGCTAAGATGGACTCTGAGACCAACTTCTTTGCCACTCCCTCCCTGCAGCCATCAAAGCCACGGTTAGCAAATGGGTTACTACAACCCACAAACGAGCTTGACAGGCTGAGAGAGGCTGCAGATGGACTAAACTGATGTTACCTGTCATGTCCGATCGACTGTCGTAAACTTTCCTGTCATTAAGCAGAAGGGAGTGCAGACGGCTGGTTGGACTGATGACGGGCCACTTTCTGTGGGCGAAGCACATGGAAAGGTTGTGCATCTCAGACAGTGTACTCTGCCCAGCTTGTGAAGAGGAGGATGAGACGGCGGACCACTTCCTGTGTGTGCCCCGCCTTCGCTCGAATCAGGTTTGAGGTCTTTGGCGCTAATGTGTTAAGAAGTGACCACCTTGGCTCCTTGGCACCACAAGATCAAGATTTCTTCGGAGATCGGGTAGATTTAAAGAAAATTAAAAGGGAATCCAAGTGTAGTACAATGGTTTTAATTAATGTCTGAGTGCACGTGCTAGTAAAAACAAAAAAAAAAAAAAACAAAAAAAAAACCTTTTAGCAGATTTTTTTCGATCTGTTTATGTTTGTCAATGTGACACCGGAATATACAGCTGACAGCTCACGGACAAATAAAGGTTTCTAGCTCTCAATTAATGATGTACTTAGGACAAATGTGAGCCAGCTCCTGGAGAAGATGGCTTCCCTCGTATATAATTAAAAATTTGTGCTACATCGTTAGCAAAACCATTAGCAATCATCTTCAATAAATCGCTAGCTTCTGGTGAATTTTTAAATAATTGGAAAAAACCTTTTATCATGCCGATACATAAGTCTGGAAGCAAGTCGGAAGTCCAAAATTATCGCCCTATCTGCAAAATCTCTTTGAAAAGCTAGTTCATGATTCGATTTTCTTTAAAATTTAAGATCTCATATCGCCTAATCAAGGATAGATCTACTGTTACGAATTTAGGGTTATTCGCAAATTTTGTCTAAAATAATTTGAAACAAGCCAAAAATGCGATGTCAATTCACCGATTTTTCGAAAAAGTTCGATAGAGTCAGCCATAGTATCCTACTTAAAAAGCTGGGTTCAATTGGTCTTCATCCTAGCTTACTTACGTGGCTTGCATCTTATCTAACAGATAGAACTCAATTCGTTCGGGTAAATAACATAAAATCTTATGCCATCAAAGTTACCTCAGGCGTACCTCAAGTTAGCAATCTTGGGCCACTATTGTTCTTAAATTTGTTAATGACATTGCAGACGTTTGAAAGTCGGATAGAGGACGTAGCGCACTGCATAGGATTTCAAGAAGTCTTAACAAGATTGGAAGCTTGGTCTAATGATAACTCTTTACCTCTTAATGCTGGTAAATGCCAACACATGTCCTTCAGCAGACGCAAAGTTACGATTGATTTCGATTACAAGTTGGGCACTATCACCTTCAAAAAAATTTATGAAAAGAAATCAAATTTATTAATTATATCTTATTACTATTAAAATTTTTTAAAATAATAAGATCATGGACAAAAAAAATAAAGTGTATGTATGTTATGTTCTCAAACTCCACTAAGCTGGATAAGCGGCAAATGATCGAAACAAATATTATATATCCTCTAATTCTGTTCCAAATTTTTGTAAGGACTTTAGTTTATTTATAGAAAAAAGGATATCATTATTTGGAATATTTTCATATTAAAATCCCTTTTTTTAATTCTTAATCCTGTATTTGCTTAACAACTCTGGAAGCTGAGTCATTTACCGATTTTAAGTTAAACATTTTGATTTTGGCGTCCATAAAGCCAGTATTTCCTTTCCGCGAGGAACTTTTTGCTGGAAGTTTTTGCTCTTGAGAGATATGAAGCTTTTTAAAAAAAAAAAAATAGTTACAATATAAATAATATAAGCAAAATTTAAGAAAATTGAAAAATTGGGCTAACAAAATGTGGCTGTAGTTTGGATGAAATAATAGATGGATATAATACAAAACGTAAATGAAATACATTGAATAGTTATTCAATCTCAAACAAAACAAATTTGTAGTTCAAACACTAATTCATACGATTAAAGCAAACTGGAACTAAATTTTCTTAAACTACCTTAAATCCTTTTATGACTCTATACCAAATCGCCCTTTTAAGTATTTAAAAATTAATGCAAACATTTTTAAGTAATTGTTAGGAATGTTGGTCATACACATTATTAAGTAAAACAAATAAAAAATTACAAACAAAACGCCTTTTTATCGCAAAATTTTCCTCTGCGGCCTAAATCTAGTGAATGAAAAATTCTCACTTGTCCAAGCAAAGTATGATAGATTTTAATTTACAACAACTGGTGATCGTTCGATACTTTTACTTGCGTATGATAGTGGATCAAAGTTTCGTGTACTGAATAAATATCGGTAGAAAGTATTGCAGCCGCCTAGCTGAACGAGTGGTTGCGTGACTACCATTCGCTAGTGTACAGGTTCGAAACGCCGGGCATGACTCAGAAAGATAGAAAAAGTTTCTTTTAATAGAGGCGGTCACTCGGCAGACAATGGCAAACTTCGGAGTGTAGTTCCGCCATGAAAAAGCTCCTTGTAGAAACCACCTGGCGTTCGGAGGTAGCACAAATCCAACGGTCCCCCCATTTGTGGAAAAATATCGGTCGTGGGTCTACATACAATAAAAGCCGTAAGCGGAGAATTATGTATATATGTACATATATTGTATTCAAGTATATAACAGGTCTTTTAGAAGTGACGCTAGATGTCAGTAGTGACAGTACCTTTTCTTAAGTCATATTTGACATTTGTCAAATAGACAGATATACAATTTTACACAATAAAGCCACGCTTTAAAATTATTGAAACTTATTATGAAAATGGCTGATCTATAAGAACAACGTCCGCATTATGAAGGAAGCTTTGACGCACCCCGCATTGTAACGCTGTGAATAATGATGACCACGACTAAATAATAACGAAGCTAAGAACGCTGGTGAGCGGAAGAACTCAATGCCAATTGGAATTTAAGTCTGCGCGGCCTAATTTAAATAGTTCCTTCGAACGTTTTACAGGGTCCGCCATATAACTTTACGGAATTAAAAAAGCTATAAAAAAGAAACTACTCAATATTTTTCCAAACTGTTTTTTTTTTTATTTTGAAGTACAATTCTTCCGGTTAATGATGAAACACAACTTCATTCCAATTGGACTTTGTACGGCGTCATACCAAGGTCTTTACGCAAAATTCGTCTCAATGATGTCTCCGAAATGTCCAATTGTTGAGAACGACGGTGAACTAATGTTCCTGGTGATTCACGAACACTCTCGGCCACAGCAGCAATATTTTCGGGTGTACGCACGGTTTTTGGTCGGTCACGCGTTGGTTTGGTTTAAGCAACCAAGTTTCTCTTACTTTTTTTGTAAAGTAACGCACATACGCTTCATTCGGTGCTTTTCTTCTTCCCATTGCCGTACGTAATTTTCGTACACATTCTGCAACATTACCATGATTTTCAAAGTAATGTCGCAATATTTCCCAGCGTTCTTTGAGCGTATACACAACCATTTTCGTTCAGCGGAAAAATAAAACAAATTTTCTGTCAAATCAGATGACAGCTAAGTGTTACCATTCTTCAAATAATACCTAGTTGAAATCTGTAACGATAGATGGCAGGTCCTATATATGAGAACCCTAGCCCACTGTCAATGTATCGATTGGACTTTATTAGTGTAGCCTCGGGCCTGATACACCATTACCGGCAAGATATTCACAATACGCCAAATCTTGGAAAATATCCGAGAAAACAACGACTCACACTTTCTGTGTCTAGATTTCAAAGTCGCTTTCGAATAAGCGAATTGCCAACGACTATTTCGAGTTTTTAAGTACCAAACGAGCTTTTAAGTACCAGACGAGCTTTCGGTCTGCCTTAATTTCTATTACTATTTATGACTTCTTTAATCTGATGTGTCAAAATATTGTTTGAGTTACAAAAACAAATCACTTGCGGGCTTAAAGCATTTCATGGGTCACCCACTGGTGGAATGTGAAAAAGAAAATAATTAACAGCGTATTCCAACAATAGAAGAAAAAAAGTATTTGCAAGTTGATTCAAAAGCAGCGTACTTTAAAAACGCTTCCTGATGAGTGCGTTAAAGATGTATCTACAATTGTGGATATGCATTTGAATGCTGGGCAGAACGTCTCCTTCAAAGTGACAGAGTGAGTCAGAGCATAAATAAATTGGAAATGTCCTTTTCACTGCCAACGCTTCCATTTTAATATAAATTTTCCTTAGAAGCGATTGCGAGCGGCAACCGACTAAATTGAAGGCACAATAAACTGGCCCGTGGGTAGGGCAACTCTTGTTGTGGCTTAAACGAAAGAGGTTTGCATACGTGCAATTGCTGCATCTCAGCTACAAATGTATGTATGTATGTTCAGAGAAGCGTCTGTTAAACTGCTTGCTAATGGTTTAGTTAGCTGTTCCCAACGTTGATGGTGTGAGGCAAGAGGGTGGGTGGGTACTGCACTTGCTATTGATATTGCTTCGTTTGCTTGGTTGGTTTGTTGGTGTTGCTGCCAGTTGAAGTAATTCATGTCAGTGAGCATCCGCACAGATGGCAGGCGCTAGTGACTGGCAGCCCCCAATGTAAGCAAACTTGTGAAAATTACTGACACTTGTGTTGTAGGTGTTGTAGCTACTGCTGTCGGCCATGTTGCTCTTGTGCTATGTAACCCTTGCACTTCATGCAGCTCGCCACACACACACACACATATATATATACATGCACCTATTTGGACATCCAACTCGAAAAGTATTATGTAAGAACTACTATAAAGCTATCATGTTATCAACCCTTGATCCTATGTAACGAACATGCCTTCATGTCGCACATCTCCAGCTTGTCTGTTGCAGCGGCAGCTCCGGCTGCTATATACGCACACACACACACACACAAAACATAGTCACGGAAGGATGTTGCCGGTAAGTGTCTGTGCTGTAAGCGAGCGAGAAATAAAATATGTTGTAAGTGGATAGGTGGAAAGTGGGCGAGAAAGCGGGTGAAGCTCGTACAAAGATATAATAAAAGATTTTCTTTATTTTCGAGAACGTTGTTTTTGTTTTCTCCACTCAAGGCACAATAAATTCCAATGCAATGTAAACTGGCAGAGTTGGTAGGACCTTTGATTTATTTTGCCTGCAGCAGAAAACTCTTCATTTTCATTACTTTTGCATTCTTCTACTTCGCTCATTTTTCTTCCATTTACCCACTGGTGCATATGGCAGCATGTGTGTATGTGTAGATAAATGGCTAGTATACCTTATTAAAAGAATTGGAAAAAGGTCCATTCGATGGTAGCTTTTTGTCTTCATTTCTTAACCGTACACTTCAGTTGGAAAAGAAAAAATAGCGCGGAAATGGAAAATAAGACGCTTTGTACTTTTTACAGTTGGATTATTCAGCAATCAATATGAAAATAGTTGTAATCCAGATCATTTCGTTTCACTGGGGTAAAAATCTAGCAGACTAAAGGACAGAATTATTTGATAAGTCAGCCTAAGAATAAAACGACCTTAAATAAGGATTTTGATGAAGAAAATTCAGTTGCAACTCTCTTTGAAGTGATATTAAATGTCGAAAGCGCTCTAAAGATTGAAGTAAACGAATAATAATTAGCATTAACTGTATCAAGATAAAACGGTGGTTGAAAACGTAAGATTCAGCGGGGATCATAGAGGCTATCTGCTCGAGTAGTTCAGCATGATCAATGCATCGTCAAACCTGGTCGAAGAGAAGCATCAGAAAGTGAATGGTTTTTCAACCTTCTAATGTCTCTAAGTTTATTAGTTGACAGCGATCAGCGTACGATGTTGGTCAGAAACATTAAGAGACTAAAGAGCCTTGCTCTTTCTTTTTTCTTTGAACCTGTTTGATTCTTGAAGCATGGCTGTTATAGATTGGACTCCAGATGATTGATGCATATTTTAATTGTAAATATACTAGCGAGATAAAAAGAATTCTCCTAGTACGAGGGGTGCCTTTTATACTTCGGGATTTGGCAACCCTGGTATTGCAATCTGCCAACTGACAGCTGTATCGCAAAGTTTGACATTTTTTGGCTTTTACGTACTCAGAACGTTTTGAAATACCAGCGCTATTTGTGTTGTTTACAGTAACTTAAAAGATTCATCTCGGTCCAAGAATGGAATTAAATCGTGAACATTTTCGTGCGATTATTTTTTACAACTTTCCACGTGGATTAACTCAGCAACATTGCATGGATGAACTTAATTCATTTTTTGGCGATGAAGCTCCATCAAGGACCAGTGTTTATCGATGGTATGGTGAATTCAGTCGTGATCACAGTTCACTCCAAGACGAATTTCGTGAAGGTCGTCCAAAATCTGTTGTTGTTCCGAAAACCATTGATGCTGTGCGCGAACTGATATTGCAAGATCGTCATGTGACCTATCGTGAGATTGAGACAATCTTAGGCATTAGTGGGACCAGCATACATTCAATATTGCATAAACATTTGACTGTCAAAAAAATTTGTTCGCGTTGGATCCCACACAATTTGTCAATCGCTCAAAAAAGGGTCGTGTCGATTGGTCGAAGGAAATGCTCAAAAAATACGATCGCGGGGCTTCGAAACACGTCTATGACATCGTGATAGGTGATGAATCATGGATTTACGCGTATGAGCAGTCGACTGTATGGGTGTTTCAAGATGAGCCAAATCCAACAAAAGTTGTTCGCGCACGAAGCAGTTCCAAGCAAATGGTCGCCTGTTTTTTCGGAAAAACTGGACATGTCGCAACCGTACCACTAGAACAACGCAGAACAGTAAATTCTGAGTGGTTTACAACCATTTGTTTGCCAGTTGTCTTCCAAGAAACTAGGAAAACCAATCGCCAAAGATGGATCACTCTTCACCAGGACAATGCGAGCTCTAACACATCGGCTCAAACAACTGCATTTTTGAGCACCCAAAACATCGAATTAATGGGTCATCCGTCGTATAGTCCTGACTTGGCACCGAATGACTTCTTTTTATTCCCGTACGTAAAAAACAAACTGAGAGGTCAACGTTTTTCGACACCTGAAGAAGCGGTTGCGGCATTCAGAATGCATGTTTGGGAGGTACCTCATTCAGAGTGGCAAAAGTACTTCGACAATTGGTTCAAACGCATGAAAAGTGTATAGATCTTCATGGAGAATATTTTGAAAAACAATAAAGTGATTTTCGATGATTAAAATTTTTTTTTGTTCTCTAATCCCGACGTATAAAAGGCACCCCTCATAAACGGGCTTTAATGTCAAGAACAGCCAAAATGGCAATATGTATCATTGAGATCTTAAAGCCTCTCAAAATCAATAGGGCTTTTCCACTGTTTTTCATGATGCATTAGGATACAGAGATGCAGTAGTGAATTAAATGCAATGAACTGTAAGGATTTTCCTTGTTTACATGGTGGCACAAAATAATAAATGACAACCCGCTAAATTCACTATAAGAATACCAGTATGGAGCCAGTAGATTTCTCTTTGGGGTAGTTCAAATGTCCTTTCTTATTTATTTTCTATATTCTTATATGCCCACTGCTTTTTATTTTTAGTTCTATTCACTACGAAATTTGTTGTGTGATGTTATTACAGTTATAGTTGTCACACTGATATTATAGTCCCTGTTGCCTTTGTCTTTTTGGTGTTATTGTTAGCAGTTCTTTTTTTCAGATCAGATGTTCTCTAGTTTTTCGCAACTTGTTGCTGCTTTTTTGGATTGATTATGGTTACCGAAGGAAACTCTAAATAAAAAATAATCCCGAAACCTAAGAATTGAAAGTAGAAAGCTCAGCGTTAAAAGGACTATAAGCAGAGTATTCTGGGCTTACTATTTTAGAGAATTTTATATGAAAGCATTTCTTGCTATTATATAGTATTGTATATCTAAGTAGTTCAATTCTAATATAGGTAATAATCCAGACAATTCAAAAATTGAAATTAATTTTAAGAATTGAATAAATGAGTTGAAAATAATTTAAGAAATGAAGCACTTAACAAGCTAGAGATTAAATTATCAAAATAGATCCCAATGGCGTCATTATTGATAAAAACAAATAAATGTGGACTCAGCAGTCGACCATTGAAGACACCAGAAGTGGCTTTGAAAAGGTGCGAATTAGTAAACAAAATTATATTAGAAGCATATTTCGAGGCGAATTATTCGTGAGCAACTGTTTGTCGTAGATTTTTTTCACGTTACAATATTCGACGCTAACGTGATGCCCCAAGTGAATATTTGATTCATTCATGGATGCGAAGGTTCCGGGCAATAAATTCAGTGGCAAACAGCTCATGGCCAGGTTCAGGCGGACATCGAGAACAAATGAAATTATTGAATTTGTCCCTCAAGTCCATCGCAAGAGAGCGGCTGCCCTGGGACTTGTAAAAACTATAGTGCATGAAATATTGAGGAAGGATTTTAAACCTGGATTATATTTTTCTGGAAATCATCAAAGGCAAGCAATTTGTGACCGGGAACCCAAATAAGCCTGATGTCGAAGTATTCGGAAGCAGTCGAGAGAGAAACCAGACATTCCTAATTGCTGCTTGGCTATCGGAGTAAATATTTACTTCCTTAACGGTAACTACCGAGGTAAGCAACCAATCCACTGTTTCCTTAATTGCGGATACCTCCGCTTGGAAAATACTACAGTGGTCCGGAAGCCTGAATTTAAGTTTGATGGGAAGCTCCTTACAGAATACTCCCCACCAACCCTTCCGTCCAACCTTTAGTTATTGAAATAAACCTTTAACGTAAATAGTTTTATTTATTTAATTTCGTGTTATCTTTATTCGACGCTCTTAAGGTTATGTGACCCATTTGCATATATTTCGGAAAATACGTGGGTTACAAGGAATCACTAAGAAGCAGGTTAAGTTTTAATACTTCATGTTTACTTTTCGAATAAACCATAAATTAGACATTTCTCCATAGGTCATAGTTTATAAAACTTTTTTATCCCAGTGACGTCAGTTTATAAAACTTTTTTATGAAACTGCAATGATTTATTGACTTGATGGAAATGAGGGTTTTAAATAAAATGACCGTCGTTCTTTTCGTGGATAAAAATTTCGGTCAAATTACGAAAGTCGTTTAAGGAAAATCGAAGAGTGATTTCGAGAGAGATACAGTTTTTGTCTGGTTTTAATTCCTTTTTTTGGTTTGTAACTCGAAATTGTTGTACTGGCTCTCGCTTTGTGGGTGCGAGTTGCGCTTTTGTTAAAACTTATGTACGCTCGTTTTTGTGTATGCTGCTGTCACACGCTCTGCACTTTTTATTTACCTTTGTTGTTGTTGCACTTGATTTATTTGTTTTACTTGCATAGTCTACAACGCATTGTTCATTGAGCGCCAGCTCGTTTGTTCTTCCTTTCATTTTCGCACTCACTCCTCGTGCTATTGTGTGCTTTCGCTTGGTATGCTTGTCTACTTGGCTGTGTTGTTGACAGGTAAATTTGTGACTTTTTATCAGCAATATTGCTAAATTGTCTGTTGGCTGTTTTCTTTTCGTAAGTTTTGCGTTTTCTTTTTGGTATGTCGAAAGTGTTGTCTAAGAGAAATTGCAGTCTGCTGAGATTTCAATTGTTTCGGCTTCAGACAGAATTTATTCCATATTAAACCGGCTTGTGCCCGCCCATTAAGATTATACACATTTTGTATTCATAAATTGACGTACATTGCTGATTGCTGACACATCTGGTATATAAAAATATACGTCAAAGTAAAAAATAATCTACTAATCGAGCTACAGACGATTTCTTCGCGCTCGATATCAGAAATTTCGGGTACGGAATATACGTTTATGAAAATTTTAAAATAAAGTTGTCAAAACAACACGAAAATCGCGGCACATCCATTCGTTTGGGTCTTTATACTTTTCTTACACCTGCTTTTTAAAGAATCTGCTAAATTTACCAATAAACGAATTGCCAACACAAGGTTTTCTCTTCGATAATTCAGTGGAAAAATAAAAACTACTTAGTTGTACTCAAGCAAATTTATTTTATCTCTATCAAAATATGACCCATCTGAAGGAACACACATGTGCCAACGTTTAACCCAGTCCTCCATGCACCCCTGGTAGGCCGACGAAGGGATGGCCTTCAGCTCCTTCATCGCATTCTCTTTGATCTCCTCTATCGACTGAAATCTCTTTCCGCGAAGTGGTAACTTCAACTTGCGAAACAAAAAGAAGTCGCACGCAAAATCCATTTACGCCCGTTTGCGAAATACAGCATCTCTCAAACGCTTCAAAACGGATAAATAATATTCTTTATTGACTGTCTGGCCCGATGGAAGGTGCACTACGTCTTGGCAATCGAAGAAAACAACCAACATCACCTTCCCGGTACTTTTTGATCATAGGGTAGTCTTCTTTTAGACTTGTACTCTTCGTCCAACCCCGTGCTAGTTTGTGAATCCTTTCCGAATAATGAGATTTGTCCAAGTCCGAAAACTCGTTTCTGCAATCACCTCCTCGCTTGATAGAATCGCTTTCCCGCTAGCCATTTCTTCAAATGGGGGAGCAAATAGTAGTCCCAAGGATCTAAGTCTGGAAAAAAGGAACCCTATTTCCATTAGCGGTCGCCGTAGCCGAATGGGTTGGTGCGTGATCACCATTCGGAATTCACTGAGAGGTCGTTGGTTCGAATCTCGGTGAAAGCAAAATTAATAAAAACATTTTTCTAATAGCGGTCGCCCCTCGGCAGGCAATGGCAAACCTCCGAGTGTATTTCTGCCATGAAAAAGCTCCTCATAAAAATATCTGCCGTTCGGAGTCGGCTTGAAACTGTAGGTCCCTCCATTTGTGGAACAACACCAAGACGCACACCACAAATAGGAGGAGGAGCTCGGCCAAACACCTAACAGAAGTGTACGCGCCAATTATTTATTTTATTTTTTTTTTTTTTATTTCCATTAACTTTGCCACCACAACTGCTGAAGTCTAAGCTGATGCATTGTCGTGATGGAAAAGGAAAATCCCTCGACTTTCTCCAGTCAAACAAATGCCCAGCACAAGGAAATAAGCTGATCTGGCTGAAACTTGGTATGTATTCTTCCAATAGATGTTACTAACTAAACATAGGTAGGTAGGTAGGGTGGTTGTCGTAAGACACACTTAGACCTTCGGCAGGTCCATTGTGATACCACTGGAGCTTATCCTTACTCTACGTGTTCCTTTTCAAACCATCCGGTTGCTTTAATAAACGAGCAGGGCTTCGTTAGTTTTAGATGGGCTATGTCCGCTACATCGGTTAGAAATGCTGTATCGAGAGTGCGCAGCCTTCTCATAGCTAGGCTTTCACACTCACATAAAAGGTGTCTGACTGTTTCCTCTTCTTCTGTATTAAGACAGCTTCTACAGAAATCGAAGTAAGGGAGTCCTAACCTTCTAGCGTGGCTGCCTATTAAGCAATGACCAGTTAATACACCTATCATTTTTCTTATAGATTCTCTGTTGAATCGTAGCAAGATCTTCGATCGACCGCTGTTCCAGTTCGGCCATGTCTGTCTGCTTAGTTCGCATGTTGTGAGGTTTTGCCAGATTGTATTTACCTTTTTGATGGTTTCCCTGTCTATAAGTAATTTACAAGTGGCTATTACTATTGTACCGGTTCGTGCAAGTTCATCCGCCTTTCATTACCTCGATATGCTCCGGTAGTGAAATATCTCTGATTTTATACGGACTCATCAAGCGGTTTTCGTATGTACGTGATCTTTCCTGTTCACCGAAATTCTTGCAATGGGATATTAAGACTGAGCACGAAATTTGTAATTTAATTACTTTTGCTAAAAGTTTTGCCTTTGCAATTATTTCTGGTCTATTTTGCTTATAAAAAAAGAGTTTTGTAGATTTAGGAACTTCAAGCATCGGTTCTATGATTCAACTTACAGAAACATGTGTATATCTTACTACAATCTGCTTCTTGTTTTTGTTCCGTTTCTTTTTGGGTCAGCTTTCATAGTTCATAATAGCCAGATTTTTCGATCTTGGCTCATCTCGGTGTTTAAATTCGCACATTTCATTGCACTTTCTATCTGCTTCGTCCTTGTGTGTTGTGGCCACTCTGGCTTCCTCGGCGCCGTAACGATGTCTAGAACTTTCAAATTCAGACTTTCTTCTGGACATGACCATATCAGCGAATACGACTCTCTTGTATTTTTTGCTCAATAGGCGCGATTTTAAGGCTTCCACGAATGTACCCCTGTACTTTGTGCAGCGATGTGAACCATCTCAACATTTTCATGTCTGCCATTTGAAGTTTTCTTTTATGTAGCTCATTTTATAGATTTTGCCTTTTAGAAGGAGTGACACCCTTCTATTGCATAGCATACCAGTGACTTATTTTAACTATGCTGAGTTTACCCTACGCTGTACGTCTTCATTGACTTCTTCGGTAGTTGTTGCAACCCAGCCCAAGTACTTAAACATGGAGACCTCGCTTAGTGGGCTGCCATTCAGCAGAATCGGTGATGTGCTCGCTGATGTTGAATTGATGGAAAACTCGCAGCGCAAGATTCCTGTCTTTTTCCTGTTTATTTTCAGTCCATGTTTATTTTCGAGTTTGTTTTGCCACTGATTGTGGCGTCTTCGTCACGTCTTCCCTCACTAGCACATTGTCATCTGCATACAGATTGCTTTGACGTAGTATTTTGGTACTTTCTGTGGTCTTAGGGCTTGTCATATTAGGGTACTCTGTAGAATAATTTTTCGAGATTTATAAAAATAAAATAGATATTTTTCTTATTTTCCTTGTACTTCTCTATTAGTAGTATTCTTAGTATGGATAGCATCGGTTGTGGATTTGCCTGCCATGAAACCACGATAGGTTTTACTGATCTTTATCAACTCACGCAGCCTATTATTTAGCGCTCGCTTCCAAATCTTAAAAGAATGACTCGATTTTCCCATTTTTCTATTTTTTATATCTAAAGGAGTACCGGAACTTTCACATTTTCCCTTAAGTAGGTTTCAACTTCCCGAGGAATACGAGTTTCGTTGGCCTTCAGCGCAGAAATTGTCTAGACATAGTCTGTATAGACCACAGTGTATAGAGTGGGCGAGCAGAGTACTCGTTAAAGATTTGCTTGGCCTGCCTTCAAGGATGCCAACTATTCATACACTCCTTTCAACTGCTTAAAGAGAGTTGGCTATATCAAGGAAGTTATTATGAAATTGTAGACATTTGCTTGCATTCTTTTTTCTGGGTATGGTAACAGTACTTACTTTGTTCGCCACTTTTTTAGAGCACATGAGCGCTTGGATGATGGGAGGCCACAAAAACTTTTGCTGGACTACAAGATTTCACCAAAGACCTGAAAAAAATTGACGTCAAAAACTGGAAATGGAGGAAGATTGCTGAAGCAGCTAAATCCCATCCCGGGCTGTAGCTCTAATAGATAATGATAATGATGATGATAAGTCGCATTTTTTTAAAGCTGTTTTCAAGGCAAAAATATAGTTCAACTTCGATTTGATTTTCGGGCTAATCACTAAACTTACCATGCAAAGGATGGCCTCAGTTCTTGTACACTTTCACTGTATGTTATCGGTCATTCTTACTTTTGAATATCGCTCATATCAACGTACGTGGCAGCGACTCCTGTAAGTGTGGGTATATTTCTTTGTTATAGTGTTTTAGCGTAACATAAAAGTGTTATCAATGCCACGTTTTTCTGAAATCGTCCATTAGATGTACAGCATAGTCTAATTTAAAGATACTTTTCGATGAGCAACAGACACAAACCAGATACGTAAGTAGTGGAGCCAAAGGTATCTAATTGAGCTAACGCTTGAATGAATGAATGAATGATTAAAACATAAGCGAAAAGAATTAATAAATTTGTTTCTGTGTATTTTTGGGTAGGGATTAGTTTTGATGCCAATGATAAAGTGCCTTACATTTTTTTAATAATTTTTTAAGCTGTCCACATCACGTGCAACACAAACAAATAAGCGTACCTGTGTTAGTATAGGTAATGTTGAAATATAAAGGCGAGTGTAATTAATTACTGCCGTGCCCAGGAACCAAACTAATGAGCGCAGCGCGTAAAAAGGCAATGCAGTTAAGGAGTAGAAAGAATACCTACAAACGAAAGATAAATGGAGTTTATGAGTAGAAGAAAGGGTTTGATGACAGGAAGATTTATATTCGTTCAAATTCTCAATTGGATGTGTGAAGGGAAGACATTTTGGTGGTGTTTGGAGTAGAAAAGTTTGTGATTTTCTGTTGAAAAATTTACTGCACATTTTTACCAAGCTAGAGCTTTTTCGACAAACGAATAGCGTTTAAGTATAAAGAATTCAAATATGAGTGTATACATACATATAGTACATATGTTGCTATATGCTTATACGTTATGTCAACTCTCATTTTATTTTTCATTATTAACTCTGCTAACATTCTCTTAAACACTCACAGCCACTCAGTAGAATACTCGACAAAACGAAGTACCTCCTGTCATCAAACCAACAGTCGGCGCATTCACATATCGGCACCTACGACACTGCTGGCAGTTATGATTTCAAGGTTGGAAAATACTTCGTATATTTAGGAACCAGCATCAATACCGATAACAATGTCAACCTTGAAATCCAATGCAGAATCTCTCTTGCCAACAAGTGCTACTTTGGACTAAGTAGGCAACTGAACAGTAAAGTCCTCTCTCGACGAACAAAACTAACACGTTTGGACCTTTGCACGTTGTCAACGGCGAGTATCGCAGGCGATGGAACGATGAGCTGTATGAGCTTTACGACGGCATAGACATAGTGCAGCGAATAAAGTTCCAGCGCTATGTTGGCTGGGTCATGTTTTTTGAATCGATACAAACCCTCCGACTCTGAAAGTATTCGATGCGGTAACCTCTGGTGGTAGTAGAAGAGGAGGAAGACCTCCTCTGCGTTGGAAAGGCCAGGTGGAGAAAGACGTAATCTATTTTAATGTCAGTCAAATTTTTTGCCGTAACGGACGGTAAGGATCCATTGTGATGGGCGTATTAGCCAGCAGCATGCATTTGGCATGCAGTGAAATGTTGCTAGAAACATTTATTGTCAAATGAGAATAATCGTCGAATTTATGAGCATCGTAACAGAAGCAATTGACAATTTTTTTAAATAAATACGAGTATATAAGTATATATAATATATACATGTGCTTTCACAAACCATTTTTCGGGTATTCACAAGAGAAAGTGAAATTCTTGACCATCAAATAGCCATGTCTCACTACACCTTAAGGTCCCTTTTTCAAAATGCATAAATCGTGTAAGAAGTGATATTAATTACTTGCGAAAAATGTAGCAGTTTTTTATGAAGCATCCAGGAAGTAATGGCTGAAAATACCATATTTTCTAAAAAGCTATTTTCCGTTAGGATAGCACTTAGTCTCTCTTGTATTTGCTTGTGTAGTAGATTGTATGATTATTTGTCTATTGGTCTGCCTACTCTGTCTGATTAATGATGCGCCGTCAGTGTGGATGATACATGACGCAGCAATCAGTCAGAGTTGTTATATAGCCATACTCACACACATAAATAGCGACAGTTAGAGTGGGCAAGAATATGAATTTGCTTGCAGATATTATAATTTGTTTGAAATGCTAACTAGGAAATTTTTAGGCAATAAAAAAATTTACTTTTGAACTTGAAGCAGCGTAGTGAGAAATCGAATTCGTAACATTTGCCGCTCGTTACACTGTGTGATAAATTTTATTTCAAAACGCTGTCTGGGATAAAAGCTCAAAATTCGGATCTCGAAATAAAAATTACAACTTTTTTCGTACTATTTTTTCGATTCAAGAATTATTTTCATGACTTAGATATATTTTTGCGGTTCATTTCTTTGTAAATTCAAAATTTCACAGGCTGTAAAAATGAGAAGTTGTTAATAATGCGTAGATAATCCGAGACTAGTCCGGGTCTGGGCGCAAATAATACCTGCCCACCAGGGAACTGCATACTCTGGCAAGCCTAATGTGAATTTAATTTTCTCGAAATATATTTAGTCCTGTCATAAGTTCTGTTGCAACTTAAGTCCGTTATAGATATGAAATCGTAATACTTGTGTTAATGAAGTTAGAATTATTTAATCATGTAAATATTTAAAAATAAATGCCAATTTTCATTCGAAATGGCCACGATTTGATTTTACACAAGACTTCAAACGATTAGGCCATTCAGCTATTGCAGCAGTAACGGCTTCCGTGGGTTTTAACGTCGCTGACCGAACCAAAGATTGTTTGAAACTCTCCAAATTAGACTCTACAAACTGTACTCTAATAGATTCACCTCTGGACTTTCAGATGGCCAATCTTCTGCGGCTATGAACTCAGGAATAGCATTTTTTAAGCTACTGGGTGGTTTTTCCCTTATCGGCTGGAGCTGAATATTGCTGTAAGATCCAATTGAAGAGAGTACTGCTCAACTGCTTCTAAGACATCCGCCTGGTACACTTTTGTCGCGGTCTTAACCTCATTTACGTAAAAATGAAGAGATGTAACGCCTTTACAAGACACTCTCCAACAAACCATTAAGGTAATAAATCAATAAAAATATGCAACATGTGGCGCAATTCATTCTGCTGAAAGTGTTTTCAGTACCACAGAATATCCTTTACTTGGGAAGCAATTTCGTGGCAGATTTTTATTTAATTTACCCATACGCTATATATTTCCTACTGGGTAATGAAATATAATATCTCAACAAACGGGCGAACCGACCATTCCAACAGGCACTCATTCGTTCATTCATACGCGTATTTACGATGAGCCCATAGTCAGATAGATTATTATATCTTTGAGATGGATTGCACTCATTCGCTTTTGTAGAGCTCCAGCAACGTTGATGAAATATGTTGCGGCATGTTGCTTTCAACCGGCCATCCATTCAATCGGTAGTGAGCTCGCTTATAATAAATTAATATAAATGATAGATAATTTTTGTGACTAATGGCATTGATGATGTGCACCTTGGTGCACGTCAAATCCATTTACCAACTAAAAGTGTGCGTTTGTATAATCTGATGATTTTTTCACTCTCAGTTACACTAAGTCACAACAAGCTCAGCACGTCGGCTTAACTGATGGATAATTATAACTAATCATTAGAAGGATGTTTGTGCAATGAAATAAGTATTTTGGAAAAATCTATGATTATACTTATATACATATGTATATGTAAGTATAGGTGTTTTCATTAAGAGTGCTCGAAATTTAAAATTAAAAAAAGGAAACAGTTAGGCGATGTTGTCTCAATTTCTTACTTATTTTCGTATATGCATATTTGATAAAATGTATGGAATTTAATTTCTGGTGAATGTTCTCTGCTGGTGTACTGAAGATGTGCATCCTAGTGGACAAATTGTAGGCGACAGCCATTGACGGTGAATGCAGCTTCTTGCGCATTTTCGAAGAAATAAGAGCTGATGAGACCTTCGGTTCAAAATCCAAAAACTGTCGAAGTTCGAGCGCAGCTATTGAAATATATATATTTTCCGAAGTTCCACCCACAAAATATTATTTCGTTTGGTATATTAGCCAATAACTTTTTTTCTAGCAATCCTAATCTTTCTGAAATACATTTTTTGTAAGTGTTCTCATTTGTTCGCTTTTTCGTACATTTCGAAATCTCAAAAGAAATGACAGAAATCCTCAACTTCGCCACACACATGCAACCGATTTCAAGAAAAACAAATATTTTTATCAACTTGCAATCTGTGATAAGCCACACCACACACACGTCAATCTGTTGAAATTTCTATCGATTCTTATGATTTTATGCGTATTTAGCCTGCCCATTAGCCTTCCTGCCTTCTTGCTTAACCCGCCCTCTTAAGTAAAACAGTTTATATTCTATCTGGATTTTGGTATATGAACAGTGTTGAATGTTGACTAAAGCAGTTTATCTTATTTTTATCTAAGGTATAATCCTGTATGATCTTATTTATATCAGGTCAGTCCATAAGTTCGTGCGTAGTTTACCCATAATTTAACTTTTGCACGATTTTTGCATACAACCAATTATTCGTGGAATATAACGGAACTATATTATGTATTTATATTTTCTTTGATATTTGTATTGTGCATTCAACAAGTGATTTTAATCGCGGATAGAAGCACGTGTTGTTAAAAAATAAAATGGGATCTTCGAACGCCTATAAGAGGCATATTTTATATTTTTTTATAAAAGTGGTAAAAATGCGACAACTGCTCCTGCAGAAATAAACTCTGTTCACGGAGAGGATACCGTGAGTGTAAGGACTGCGCAAAAGTAGTTTTCAAAATTCCGAAGTGGTAACTGCGACGTGGAGGATGCCCCGCGCGCTGGTCGTCCTGAAGTCTGTAACTCCGACGCCTTGCTCGAACTTGTGGAAGCTCAGCTAAATTTGACAGTCGATATGATAGCTCAGAAGTTAAATTCATCGCATGGAAGAGTTCACAGGCACCTGGTTCAGTTGGGAAAGGCATAGACTTTCCGTCACCTACCTTCAGTAGAGAGTGAATGTGTGTTCTCAGCTGCTGCAACGGCTTTAAAATGAAAGTTTTTTGAACCGTATCGTTACTGGTTATGAAAAATGGGTCCTTTGCAATAATTCTGTTCGGAAACGCCAATGGTTAGATAAAGATGAAACTCCAGAACCGACCCCTAGAGATGGCCTTCACCCCAAGAAGATTCTCCTGTCTATTTGGTGGGATATGGCCGGTATTGTTTATTATGAACTTCTGGAACCAAACCAGACGTTAATTGCTGATTATTATTCCCATCAGCTATCCAACCAGAGTGAGGCACTTAACAAAAATCGACTGTCTTTAGTGAATAGACGCAAAGTTTTGTTTCACCACGACAACGCAAGACCTCATACCGCAAGGCAAACAGTAGGCAAGCTGAACGAGTTCGGATGGGAGCTAATGCCGCATCCACCATACTCTCCGGATATTGCACCTTGTGATTATCACCTTTTCCGTGGACTTCAATCCCATATGAGTAACAAAACGTACTCCTCAAAAAAAGCTATAAAAAGGGATATCAAAGCGTATTTTGGCTCCAAGGGCAACAAATTTTTTGAGCAGGGAATTAAAAATATGCCTAAACGTTGGGAAGACATTGTAAATAATGAAGGAAAATAATTAATTAATAAATACTGTAAACATCTTTTTTATTAATTTTAAAACCACCTTTAAAAAACGCACGAACTTATGGACTGACCTGATATTACAGCCATATATGCTCGATTATGTTCATTGTGAGCCCAAAACTTCAATAAAAAAAATATTAGTAAACCTGTTTTTAACTACGCCTTTTAAGTAAATTATTTAATTACATTTCTTCTTGGGCTTAAATAGGCACTTTCAACTAGATTGAAATGAAATTCTAGTGACTGTGGCTAATGTATGGTATACTCGTACAGATGTATCCTTCTAACTTGACGGTCGAATCTGCGCATCCGATTCATTCTAGGCATTCTAGTGCGAAATACGATCTATAAAATTGTTGAGCCCTAGTGTAAAATATATCATGTTTCCTTATTTTGTCCCCTAGCGATGTACCACCTTGATCAAAGAGTTTCCGGCATATATTCAAAAAATTCTAAACACAAGTTTATTCCTCAAAAGTTATAAAGCCTTTAACTGCAACGCACTTATGCCAGCGTTTGATCCAGCTTTCGAAACATTTCTGGAAGTCCATTTGTGTTAAAGCTATCAGAGCCGTCTTCGATTTTTCCGCTACTTTCTCTCGGCGGTTTTTGCACTACTTTCTCTCGCCACTACTTCTCCGCAACGGTTGTTTGATTCGATTAAACAGAAAGAAACAAAAAATCCGGCTAAATCAGTTGAATTCAATGTATGCCGGACGGTTTCCGTTTCGGGCTTGGCCAAAAATTCACGAATAATGATGGATGGATTGCGCGATGGTGCGCGAACTTTAGCGTGGTGCGAAATCCCCACATCCTTTCTTTTTCGGCGAATTGTTTCACATAAACATCTGATAACGCGCAAATAAATAATAGTCCTTATTAACTGTCTGACCTTCTTGCAAATATTCGCGGTATGCAATACTGTTTTAATCCAACTGTGAGTAACGCTTTCTTTTTTGACTGAAAACGAATTGGTTTTTTGGACTTGGTTCACTCTACTCACTTGCCTGTTGTCTGGATTGCGTATCGCATTCATTAACGCACGTCTCGTCTTGAGAAATTATGCGTTTGATAGATGATGGGTCGGTTTCAGCCTTGGAAATCATGATTCCTTGGAATTCCGATTCCTTTTTTGCGGTAACACGGAGTAAACCCAAATAACTTACTAGAGTCTCCTAAACGAGTCCATGAGCAATGTTCAAATTTTCTACTCAGCTCTCTGATGGGTATTTTGAGGTTATTGATCAACTTGATTGATATTTTCATGAGATTTCGATGTCGTCGCCCTGTGTCTATGTTCGCCATACTCGATGAATTCACGATCTCTTCTAAAACGTTTATGCCACTGGTTAACGGCTGTCGGCTGTTTTCTTTAAAGTATTATTTCTGAAACAGCTTCCCAACATTTCTAAGGTTTTCCGACCGTTGAATCCATTTATAATGCAACATTTAATATAATACAAAATTGTTGTTGCAAGCTACAAATAAAATCCATTTTTGAAACTGGAAAAAATCGAAACCATATGTAGACGTAGATTTGTTCAAGACGGCGCAACTTTTATGTCAAGCAAATGCCAAGAATTGGCGATAGAATTTTGCAAGGAATGTTAACCACTGATGTGGCCACCTAAGAAAACCATAGAACTCAAATTAGTTGATTTAGAGCGTCCCTGGTGATTGTTCCGGGAACTTTTTGATCAAGGCGGCATCTTTAATCCTTTCCTGCTCGAAACACACACTTCTCTAGTCTCCAAGTGTGAGCGAAATCCGCAAATTAAGGAAGTTTTGTGGACGTCTATACGGAAAATATTTCTTTATAGTTAACAGATAAGTCTCTCAGCAAAACTCGACTCCAGCTCCAAATACAACTTTCTTATTATGTTATTAATACTCGACAAGTTTAGAGCGTTTCTTCCCAGATACCTTGAGTGAGCCTTATCCTGCCATGTGTATAGGACACACTATGCGTTTCAACAAAGTTCTTTAACAGCTTTTTGTTTTTCCAAGTGTTCAGTGGAAAGAAATATGCTATTTATGGACCCAATACAGTATCGAGTATAACAGCAAGTCGGTGGTTCCAATCGCTTTGGACCTCAAAGAAAATCTTCGAGTCGGTATGTGTGCACTTTTTCCGTTGTCATTTAATTCAAAGTTAGCCAGAAAACAAAAAAATTGATTGAAAATGAATAATTTTAACTATAGGGTTTTTTAATAAAAGGGTTTTATTGAGATATTTTTTGATATTCAAACAAAATGCTATTTTTAATAGAAATGATCGGATATTTATTTCGTTATAAAGAGGAAGGTATGCCGTTAATAGTGAAAAATAGTATCAGGCAAATGACAACCACGACCACGCTTACAGTACAAAATCCTTTTCGTCAAATTTTCCATAACCGAATTGCAAAGTGGCTACCCTATGAGGCTATCGAGGACGCCTCACAAATTCCATCTTTGAGGTCTTGCATTGACGCTGGGCTGTTGGCGTAGACCCTCTCTTTCAGGTGGCCCCAAAGAAAAAAGTCACAAGGTGCTAAATCACAAGATCTCGGTGCCCAATTGCGATCACCTCTTCGAGAGAAACACGGTCCGGAAACTTTTCTTGTAAAAGATCAATGGTTTCGTTACTTGTGTGGAACGTAGCGCCGTCTTGTTGAAAATAAACGTTGTCCAGATCAATACCATCCAATTCCGGCCATAAAAAATCGTTAACCATTTCTCAATAGCGCAATTCATTCACCAGTAACACCTGTTATTGGAAAACCCTTTATGTTAACTTTCAGTACTTCTTTCTTCACCTAATATATTTGTATACTCGACTTAACACTTGTTTTCTATAAATTGCTTACTTTTCTCGAGATATTTAATGAACTAATCATTCATGGCCGCAGCTTGAGTAACCATTTTAATATAGGTTGAATAAAATACTATTAATACTGTTAAAGTCACATTAGTTATTTTGCCAAAAGTCCAAAGATATATTTTGAAAGCGAACCAAGTACATATCATCATTCTTCAAAATATTATTTTTCAAATTATTTAAGGGGGAACACCACTCTGATTTTTCAAAAAATCGTTTTTTTTTGCATTTCCTTAAAGTAGATATATTTATTAAAAAATATGTAAACAAATTTTAACTTAAAATCTTGAAAATTGACGAAGTTATACCCAACACAATAAGTGCAGGTAGTGAGTTAAAACGGCCAATGAAATCTTTAAACGCGTTTTTTCAAAACGACTTTTCTGAACAATGTGGCCTCGATTTCTCGAAGACTTATGAACCGATTTTAATGTCTTTTTTTTACATGTATTGGCTACAGTCGAACATAGCCGTTTTTAAAAATTCCAAAAATTAATATAATATTTTTTCAAGCCTTTCGAAAACAAAAAAAAAGATAAAAACACAAACTCAGTTTTCAAACCTGCACCATTTTCTCAAAAAAAAAAAAATAATAATAATAATAAAAAACCGCCACGTACGATGATAGCCGATGTATAGATTAAGATTTTTTTTTTTGGTTTTTTGCTTTCAGATGATTTTTCACCGCCATATCGTGGCCACCAGGGTGCATCAGTTTTTTATGACGACATTGCATTAAGGGGTTACATGGGTTCAAAAAATCGATTTTGTTTGTTTTTGGCTTATTAATTTTTAAAACATTTCAAGAATAATATCCTAAATTTTCAAGTCGATTCGAATAATAGTTTCGGAGACACAGCCTTTGGAATGTGTGCGCTCCAAGCCACTTTTATTGTTACTCAAAACTTGAAACGCATTTTTCTCGGAACCGGGTTTTCAAAGTCGGTTGTCAAATGTTCTCGAAAACTATTCAACCGATTTTGATGAAATTTTAGACAGGTGTTCGAGATAAAATTTACTCGTGCTTGGACGAAGGATTTTTTTTTTTCAATTACAACTATTTAAAAAAAAATCAAAATGTCTAGCAAATTTGACCGAAATTTTCATTTTTTTGGAAAAATGTCTGCCAAAATACCAATTTTTACTTCATTTTTCTTTCCTTCGTTCAAGCACGAATTTATGGTCTTAACTAAAACACTTATTTTTATTTTTTCATTTTCGATGATCCTGTCAGGAGTTATACTGAGAACGCGGACGCACCTTTTTTTCGAGGGGTAACCAGAAATGACGTCACAATGGAGGAGTTTTCATTTTTTTTGTTTGAAAATTTCAGAAATTATTCTTTAAATATGTATCTATAAGACAGAAAAAAGTTTGAATTAAATATATTAAATAATTTTTTACTTAGAAATAAAAATATTGAAAATAGGCCTTTTTTTACCTGACGAAACCCATGTAACACCTTAATATTAATAACAATTGCAATTTTTAATATTTTTTAATAAAAATTTGTGTTAGTTAAATATAGGTTAAATAAATTATAATTTGTCCGATGCTCAGATAATCAACCCTGCTTATAAAAAAAAATCATGAAAATCACTTAATTCTCACGCGTTCACAGTGGTGCTCCCCCTTAACTTCTTCTAGGCACGCTCATTACAAGTACAGGGTGGGCCAAATAAGACCTACTAATGTTAAGCACAAATAACTTTTTTTATTTTTTGACATATTTATTTTTCTCTTTTTGCAGGTTATAATTGAATTGTCGGAAATTTATTATGGAACCCTACAGTACAACCACCAACAACGACTACAATACGCTATTCGTTTTACACAATTAGCCACACAAATTGATTTTTTAAATCATGTTTTGATGTCGGATGAAGCGCATTTCCATTTAAATGGTTATATCAACAAACAAAACTGTAGATTGGGGGCTCTGAAAATCCAAGGGCAACACACCAACATCAGTTGCACCCATCTACATGTAATGTTTGCTGTGGTGTTATGGCCACTAGAGTTATCGGTCCATATTCCTTCGAATGAAACGCCGGATCCGTTTTCAGGAGCTTCTTACAGAATATTGATTGAAAACTTTTTGCGGCCAATGGCGGGGCAGTATTCTAATTTGTGGTTTCAACAAGATGGAGCAACTGCGCATACTGCTAGGTAAACTATGGACCTACTGCGTAGTAGTAGTAGTTCTTATTTGGCCCACCCTGTATAACAGTGGACGTCGAATTCGGGACCAAATGAATAGTAGTTACGTATAAACCAACCCGGCTGCGCTGGTTGCCAAAGCAAGGACGAGAGACACCCCATATTGTGGGGGCGCTCAATCTGCAAAGATATTTATTATACAATCAAGTGAAAGAAAGAAAAATTTAGTTTGCAGTAATTGTCTGTTAAATATTCATACATCATTACTCAAAATCAGCGCAATAAACCCATATTTACATTTCTTTATCGTTTCATCATTATTATTTATTATTCTCGATTTGCTCGCCATTCCTTATTCACTCTCATTTGATTCGCCACCGGAAATGTTTGTGCAAAGCTGAATTATTATAAATGATTTATGTGGAAGTATATTTTTACAGCAATACATATTAGAAACAGCAGTGTACGTCACACAGACTGGAGGTCTACTCATTGAATAGTAGAAGTAGTATAGAGCGGCAATAGTAAAGAGTACTCGGCCACAAACGGACATTTTCTCCATCGAACTACAATATTTGTAAAACCAAAAATCATATTTGAATTGCTTAATTTTTCCGACAGTGTTTTTATTTGTTCATCCACTATAACTAACTGCCTTGTTGAGCAATTTCTCCTTCTCCTTTGTGTGCGTGCAAACGTCAGATTTTGTTGATGAATTATTAGGTATTCCGTTTTGCCATAGCTCTGAACTGAAAGCTACAAATACGGCATTAAGGAATACTCGTAATTTACAGATTATGCAAATAGGCTTTCGTATTGCACAGCAATTATGGTGGAAAATTAATTGAATTCCATCAGGAGCTTTTTCATGTAGAAATGCACTCGCAAAGCCCATTGAGAAAATCTTGTTTCCTTTTGTTACCGATTTTATCGTAGTTGAATTATAATTTGTTGTGCTTAAAATGTGTTGCCTCAAGAACCAACTGAGTAACTGCGGTAGAGCGGAGTAAATGCAGTTCCGCAAGGGAGTGGGACTTTAAAAAACTTCTGCGAGACATTCTGGGAACGATTTCGTACGATAAACAAACACTATCTTTCGGAGTGATGAAGCTTATTCTCATTTGAATTAAAGTGCAAATAAGCAAAATTGCTGGTATTGGTCACTTAAAGGGCGAAACCTACTCTTAAAATATCAACAGGCACTTTACGGTCCCAAAATGACGGTTTGCTGTGCATTGTCAATGAGTGGAATAATTGGACCATATTTTTTTTAAGTCGTCTAGGATATACAATTTCTGCAGACGGCGTCTCTTATCGGCGGATGTTCAACAATTATTTTCTGTCAATAATGAGAGAACATCCTTCCTTCAGTACTCACACATGGTATTTGATGGAGCGTGATTATCGTAAATATGGATCAATATACGACACGTTTCAGCTGCACTTTTCTTTGAAAGGTAAAAATGTAGCCTAACTTCCCGCAAATGCTGTTTTTCCGGGACGAACGCCAGATTAAAAAGGACCTCTACCCTTCAAACGAATTACTACTGCGATTGAGACCTTCAAATCACCAGTATATTACTGGAGTGAACACAAAAATAGTATCAGCAGCGACACCTCTTTTACGAGGGCGGAAACTATGGAAATATTTTGAAAGAAAAATATTAAGACAAATTTTAGGACCTGTAAGGCAACAACCAAAAAAAAAGTTGGCTCAAATATGTGGGAGAAGCAGAAGAATATTAGGCACCGTTTTTTATTAGGGGATTAATTTCGTTCCGTGGAGATTTGGTACTCATTTTATGTGAGAGAGCTATAAAGGAGATGCCACTATTGAGAAAATCTTTGAACTTTAGTATGAACGATTTGTGTGTATGTTTATCTCCCGCGGAGGTGAAACGAACTGATCACCAATATCGTGCGATTTGACAGTGCAAGAGTTTTTCTGAAGTCTTCAGTCTATGTCAGTAGGACGTAGGGATGATCGATGTTAGAAAAACATCGATATCATAATCGTAAGCCCAACATCGATGTTCGATATTTATCGAAAACTAAACAGGATAACATCGATGAGTTTTGCATTAATAATCATATAAATAGAATTAAAAAAAAAAAACAAATTAAATTTTAAAGTAAACAGAAAAAAATAAAATATAGTTTAAACTAACTAAAAATGTATATATAAAAAACAAATAAGATCAAAAAGATACGAGTACACAACTAAAAATAACATAAATACAGAAAAATCGTTCGAAATTTATTAAGAAACAGAAGATCAAATTATTACAAATTCCAATATTTTTTATCCACTGACTGAAGGAAAAGTAATTTTGATAGAGAAGAACCTCTCAATCTATTTCTTTGCTGGTAAAGAGTAGAGCCAGCTTTTGAAAACAGTCTTTCGGATGGCGTTGATGTAGCGATAGTACTCAAATATTTCACTGCTATTATTTTTAATTTCGGATAAGTGAAACCGATGACATTATTCCAAACTTGGATAGGATCTTGTTTGAGATCAGACACTGGATGAGATCAAATGAGTAAATTATAACAGCTAACGCACGCACAACATAAATATTTATCAAAAAACAACAAACGAAAACGAAACGAACAGAAAAGAGGCTCTCTCTTTGTTTTCTGTTCTCTCTCAGAGAGCGTGAGCGCGAGCGAGACGACGAAGAACGTCAATGAAGTAAGCGAACAACCCGTGCGCAGTGCGCACTCGCTCTACTCGCTTGATACTGTGGATGTAAGTTAACATCGATATTCGATGATCGATTCCATTAACATCGATGTTACGATGTTTTTCGTATAGCAACATCGATGTTTTTGCTTTCAACATCGATGATCATCGAACATCGATGTTCATCGAGCATCCCTAGTAGGACGCAATCAACCAATGCCCTATAGTCACTATAACAAGGCCTTTGCTGAAATTTAGCTTGATCTATGGATCAAGTCTTTGAGAATTGGACCTTTCGAATCCGTACGTCAGTGCGAGGCCACGGCGAACATTTAAATATAAAAATAATGTCATTAATACCCAGTACTCAGGTTATTTCATTTCAATTTAACGTTAATTAATTCTACAGCCAACCCTAATACGAGTAGGACACGAGGTACAAATTCACGGGTATAAGCATTACTGAAATACTGGGTTATTCAATAAGTTTTGTGGTTCAATAAGAGAGGGAATTGCTACTAACCTAAATTTACTAGCCAGCTAAAAAAAAAATTTTGAAAACAGACCCAGTTTGCCAAAAAAAAAACTCTTTTTCATCAGGACAATGCACCGTCTGACAAAAGAATTTTGACAATGACTAAAATCCATGTATTAAATTTCGAATTGTTGGAGCATCCACCGTATTCACCAGATTTGGTCTTTAGCGACTTTCAGCGTTTTTCATCAAATGATCAGAAGCGTATTTTGCTGCCCTTCCACACTCTTGGAACAAGTGTATTGATGTTCGGGGGACTATACTGAATACAAAGTGTATTTCAGACCATACAGTTTTATTTTTCTTATCGAACGGCAAAACTTACTGAACAACCTAGTATTTATCTAAAGGGTGGTTAAGTTTTAAGAGCCGATGATGAATGTAAACCATACCTAAACGTCAAGTTTTTTCCTGCATTTCATTCAACATTTTTCAATGCCAGAGTAACTCAATTTGAACCATGATACACAATCGAGCAACGCGTTAAAGTTATTCAGGCTTATTATGAAAACGGGCGTTCAAATCAAAATGCATGTCGAAGAAAATCATCTTCAGTGATGAGGCACATTTTCACCTCAGTGGATTAGTCAAGAAGCAGAATTGCCGCATTTGGGCGAATGGTAAGCCAAGAGTGATTGCCGAAAAACCAATGCACCCACAAAGAGTGACTGTTTGGTGCGGTTTATGGGCGGAATCATTGGGCCGTATTTTTTCCAAAATGAGGCCGGTTAGGCAGTTACTGTGAATAGTGTTCGCTATCGTGAGATGATAACGAACTTTTTATGGCCCGAATTGGAAGATATGGATGTGGACGATGTGTGGTTTCAACGGGACGGTGCCACTTGTCACACAACTAATGAAACAATGGCTCTTTTGCGCGAAAAATTTGATGGCCGAATAATCTCACGTCGCTGTGATGTCAATTGGCTGCCAAGATCATGTGATTTGACACCGTTGGACTTTCTTTGCGGCATAGAATCTCAATTATGCCTCAGCGTCATCGATAATTTGGACCATCGGATGGAGGCGTGCCGCCGAGGCTGCGGCGGCCATTTGGGTGATACTTTGTTCCATACGTAGTTGAACCATACCATTATTATCATAATAAAGAGAAATGACAATAATTTCGTGACAAAATTTTATTTTATTCAAAATCAACACCGGCCCTTAAAACTTAACCACCCTTTACTACAAAAATAAGCAACTAAATATCTTGAGTCAATGTTTATTAAAACTCGCTTCCGCACACAAATTCGGAAGATTTGCTGCTATTTACTATATCTTCAGTCTAATCATTTCACACCTCAAGTAAAATATGGCTTCTCGATAAAAAAAGTCAAAGAAATTTTTATTACCCCATTTCCTCCTTCATGTCAATGTAGGTACATATGCATCTGTTTGATCAACAACGAGACTCACTTAAAAATCCCAAGTGACCCCATATCTTGACAGTGAAATGTCAGTAAGAGAAAATGCGAAGCAGCAACAAAAAGTTAGGCAATTATCCGAAACCATCAATCAAAATCGACTTTTGTGACGCGTAAAACCAGAAGTTCGAAGCTGTAAATCAAGCAAAGCATATATGAGATCGTGGAAAAATATTTTAAGAGCAAACAATAAAAAAGAACAGAATATAGTAAATCAAAATAGATGTGAACATAGAAAAATAAAGCATTGTAGACGTTTCTCCAAGCAACACTGGTCAATAGCGCACACAATAGACACGAACGAAGGCAGGCAAAGTCCAAACGCAGGCGCAAATCATAAAAGATTGACGACTCATGTCACTCGACGATGACTTGGCGTACATAAACACAATTCGTTATGCGCGTGTGTGTAGCAAAAGATCAAAAAGAGGGGCACACATGTAAGTATGTAAAAGTGTACATATGTGTATGTGTATGTGTGTGTGTGTGTGTGTGTGTGTGTATGTAGATATATTTTCCGGATGCCACAACATGTCAATCAAAGAATTGAAGGAAAAATAAAAAGTGGTAAAATAAAAAGTTCAGGAGAACGTTGGCGCGCAAGAAAAGACCAGAAAGAAAAAAACATTAAAATTACTGCCATACGATATAACATCCTATTTTGTTGTTGTGGCTGATAGTGTTTGTGTTGATCGATGACAACCGTTGATAATGTTGCTGTCGATCAATAACTCGTTATCCACCTTGTACACAGCGCTAATTATGTTGGAATGCCGATGGCAGCCGAGTTTGACTTCCCATGCAGCGAAAAAAAGAAAAAATTATATTAATTCTTTTACTTGTATTCCCTCATGCGCTTTGGTTGTTTGCTTGTAAAGTAACAAATCATTTGTTACGCCGCGACGTGCGAGAAAAACATAAATAATCATCTTCCTATGATATACATACGAGCACTGATTACTCTTAAGTTGATGTTGATGTATAGACAGATGCACAGACGGGTGAGTGTGCGTGTTTATGGCTTTAGAAACGACTGCGAAAATGTTTCGACAGTTACATACATATACGTATTTTTGTGTGTGTGTGTATACACAGGAGTATCCTCAGCCCGAATCAAATCACTAACGATTGGTGAAGTGATATACTGCTTCAAAAATCAGTAAATAAAGTGCATATGTGCATAAGGGTGGGCTAAATTTTTTCTCTACTTTTCTTCAGCGACTGAAGTATCCTATAAAAAATTCTGTATAAAAAAGTCTATGGAAGCATACCTCTAAAATGGAACTCCCACCTCTTTATTTCTACACACAATTTTAGTTAATAATCCCCAAATCATTTGAGAAGAGGTTGAGGGGGCAACTGAGATTTCCAGACTTCGTAAGATATTAGCGGGAGGTCCTTAAAATTGGGAACTGCTACAGAAATGTGATGGTACATTCACTATGACCAGTAAAGAGTCTTTAGAACTTTTGCTTAACACTCATTTTCCAGGCTGCTCAGACATTACCGGGCATGGCATGGAAGATACAGTACACTGTCGTGAAGTCGGAATAGACGCTATATCAGAGTTCCGACTCTTATGGGCGGTTGAGAGTTTCAAACCTTTTAAATCACCGGGTCCAGATGGTATTTATCCAGTGGAACTGCAGAAGGCCGCTGGATATCTAGCACACTGGCTTTTAGCAATCTTCAGAGGTTGCATACTTTACGGTCATATACCTCTTAAGTGGAGACAAGTCAGAATTGTTTTCATTACAAAAGCTGGTAGAAACTCACATATCCACCCAAAAGATTTAAGACCGATATCTCTTTCTTCTTTCCTACTGAAAATTTTGCAGAGGTTGATAGAATTTCTCTTAAACCTAATTATAGATAAAAATCTTATCTCTACGTCGCAACATGCCTACACGAAAGGGAACTCGGTAGAGACAGCTCTACATAACCTTACTTAAACGGCAGAGAGTTCACTACACAAACAGGAATTTACTTAAGCTCCTTTTCTTGATATTGAACAAGCTTTCAACAATGTTGAAGGGGAGGCAATCACTGCAGCACTCAATGATCTTGGGGTAGAACCGGGCTTGGTAGACTTCATTGACAAAATGCTAAATAGCAGAATCATTGAAGCGAATCTAGGATAATCGGTATTCAGGAGATTGGTGAATAGAGGAACGCTGTTAATACTGTAATCGGTGGGTTGTAAGGTAATAGCTTACGCCAACTGTGTTGTTATTGCTATCTCTGGCAAATTTATATCTACATTAAGATACCTAATACAAAGGTGTATCTAACACCTTCTAGGTAGGCAGACAAGTGTGGTCTAGGGGTCAACCCAGGCAAAACACAACTCATATTGTTCACTAGGAAACGTAGAATCCCTCAGCTAAGTCCAATTATGCTCAGTGCTCAGTAAGTACTTGGGACCAAACATCGATAGGAAAAGGACTTCGAAGTTAAACATCTTAGAAAGGGTTAGGAAAGCGAACCTAGCTTTTTATGCCTGTAAGAGAGCTTTAGGTAAGACCTGGGGAATTAAACCTAAGGTTGCTCATTGGCTTTATGCTACTGTCGGTAGACGCATTCCTCTATATGGAAATGTTGTCGGGTGGTGTGCTATACAGAAAAAAACCTATTCTAATTTATTGAATAAGGTACAGAGATCAGCGGAATTAGCCATATGTAGCGTCGTGAAAACTATATTACATCTGCCACCCCTAGATGAGCGAGAATGGAGAGTAAAATTTCAAGGCCATGCAACGTTTTGGGCATTTTCGTTTCGCGAGAGAGAAAAAAGATATAACGTAGAGGAAAAGGAGAGAGAGAGAGAGCTATACCTTTTATATAATATAATATATCTTAGATACACTTTTGGTTATTTTTCCTGAGTTTTTCCTTGTGGTTGCTAATTTCTAATAAGAAATAACACTGCCTACTTTTTGGCGCTTGTTTGTTGGTGCAAACTTGTAGGAAATATATTTTTGGTGCCTACTTTCGGGCGTTTTTAGTCCCATTTTTCTTGGCGTTTTTTTTGGTGCTTGCTTTTTGGCGCTTATTTCCGTTTCCTGGCTAGTGCTTGTGCGTACTATAATTTTGTAAAACTTTAAAGTTTACTCAATTAGACTACTTTTGCTCGGCAGCACTTTGTAGTTAATTTAAATTTATTGCAATCTGTGATATAAAAATTGTGCAGGAGAGTTTTCAGAAATACTTAGTAAGTAACTAAGCCTAAATCTTAATAATTAGAAGTTACTTTACACGGTTTGATTGAAAGGTAATGGGCCTTATCATTTTTTAATTAGTTTTATTAAACCTTTTGACTTATACAACTAATATTCTTCAAAATAGGACCCTTGAGCGTCAATACACCGCTGGTAGCGGTCCTTCCACTGCAGGAATCATTTTTTAAACTCATCCGAACAAGAAGAAGTCCAGAGGGGACAGGTCTGGGCTGTAGGGAGGGTGGGGAAGCACCGGAACCCCCATCTTGGCCAATGCAGAGGTGTAGAGGAAGGCGGTGTGCGCCGGCGCATTGTTGACGAGGTCGGGCCGAACCCGGGCGACGCGGTTTTTCAGCCGAAGGAGCACTTCTTTGTAAAATGCCGCGTTTGCAGTGCTTCCTAGAGGTACAAACTCCTTGTGGACGATGCCTCGAGAGTCGAAAAAGATGGCCAGCATAGTTTTGACCTTGGATTTCGACATGCGCGCCTTCTTGGGACGACTTGTGCTACCGTTTTATCTGCGCACTGGACAGAGATTGGTCCCCGTAAGCCTCCTTGAGTAACCCAATGGTTTCGGTACTCGTTTTGTTTAGCTTTAGGCAAAATTTGATCGAGTAACGTTGCTCCAACGGTCGCTGCATTTTCGCTCTGCACTGCAAAATCCTAACACACTTTTAAAACAGCTTTCACGCGCGGAGCGATGTTGACTGCACCGCTGTTGCGATCCAACGATCATTTTCCCCCACCAGCCGATTCGGTTGATCGCTTGGGCGACACTTCGCGCGAGAAGGCTCATTACTTTTCAATCAAACCCTTTATTACTTAGCCTAAGAGTCAAACAATTCATGGATTGACTTAATTGAGCATCTTGATTAAAATTCGATATCAGTTCACTTTGATATGATATTAAATTTCGAATGCGCTCGAAAGATTAGAACTAACGATAGGCTTTAGTTGTGTAGAGATAAAATTTTGGTGGAAAACGTATGATTCTATGAGGAATATTTAAACCAATCTACTAATTTTTGCAATATTAAATTATATTCTCCTATTTAATTTCAAATTATCAAAAAAAAAAAAAAATTTTTTTTTGATAATAAAAAATTCTAACAGCAGAATATTTCCGACAAAAGTTTTTATCTTACTTCATACTATCAAAAAGAATATTCCACACAGAATTTCTTATCTTATTTCAAACCAAAACGCATCCATTAAAGGTAGTGGCTCTAGACCAATAACAAAGTTTTGTACGTCGGATTGTCAGAGCGAAGTATTGGCAAAGGAGAAAAAAAGAATTAATTTGTCTTGTTTCATTCTGGTCTTACAGCCACATGGACACGGCGAATAGACTCGACTTGTTTCAAACCAACAAAAATATGTAAAACAGAAATACATTTTTTGATAACAAAACTTTGGCAGTAGAGTGGTTCAGAATTCTATTACCGGCAATATTACAATGTGATGAGACGAAATCCGACATAGATAGTCCGCCCCTCAAAACAAAATTACTACGAGAAGAAGGCGGCCAGCAGGGTTATATTTAGACTAGGGGAGGTAGCAACAGACCAGCTAACCGAAGACCAGGCTAAATCGCTAGAGTGGGCAAAGGGAGTAATATCCGACTTGGGAAAACCGGCGGATGCTACTCCCAAAAGACAACGGTCTGCAGAGCAGACAATGGAAAGGGCCGCCAAAAGACAGAAGGTAGGTGGCCAAAAACACCAAACTTTTAGTGAGGTGGTAAAAGGCGGCGGTGAGATACTGGCCGTCATCGACAAAGGAGAGGAGGAAGGAGTGATTCCTAAGGAAAAATGGAGGTGGATTGAGGAGGCTATCGCCGAAGTGTACCTCCAAATCCTAGAGGAACACCCCGGACCTCCTCCCCTTTGTCATGACGCAGGCTGGTATCAAGGTAGAGCTAAACTCATCGCCTGCGAAGACACTAGGTCAGCCACGCTCTACAGGTTGGCCGTAAACAAGATAGGAGAGGTTTGGCCGGGTGCCAAACTCGATGCGGTCAGCAAGGACGAAATTCCAAGCAGGCCTCGAGCTCGAGTTTGGATTCCGGCCAAGCCGGCAGAGCCAAGCAAAATAGAGGAAATGTTCAAATCCTGCAACAGAGACCTGCCAACGCATAATTGGAAGGTAGGTAGAATAGAGGAGCCAGTAGAAGGTAGGCGACAGGTGATGCTCATCCTCAATGGAGAATCGCTCGGCCCACTGGCGCAGAAAAATAATGTCGTGAGGTTCGGGTTCGTTGACGCAACCATTCGAATCTATCGCAGCGACGAGCCAGCTTTGAACTCAGATGAGGAGAGCGACAAAGCCAGCTTGCGGAGCGATACTGCTGAAGGGTTGACCAACAGCCAATGTTCAACCGACTCGGAGAGGCTGACCGGTGTGGGGCCGCTGTTTAACGAAGACGATCTCCTCGCTGACATTGAGGGTGGGGAGACCTCGGAAGAGGACGTCGAGGTCACGATGGTGGAGATGAAACGGACAGATTCTCATGAAGCTGATCCAAATTAATCTCCACCACTCCAAACTTGCGTCCGCGCATCTTTCCGTCCGCTTGGCTGCCGGTGGACTTGACATAGCCCTCATTCAAGAGCCGTGGATATACGGCAATAAAATCTGCGGACTCGGAGTGAAGGGCTTTAAACTGATTGCCGTACAACACAGAGGTAAGATCCGTAGCTGCATCCTCGCTAAAAACAATATAAATATCTTCTTGCTCCCACAGCTTAGTAGCGGCGACATGGTAGCGGCAAGCATCGAGCTCGGGAAAACCGGCTTTTGGCTAGCCTCCGCCTATATGGCCTATGACAGGGATGCTCCGCCGGACGAAGTCCGCACTCTGGTGCAGGAGGCAGCCCGGAAGAACAAACATTTGGTTGTCTCCTGCGACGCAAATGCTCACAACATCCTGTGGGGAAGCAGCGACACTAACGCTAGAGGTGAGTCACTACTAGACTTTATCTTAGAAAATAGAATTAGTGTTTTGAATATAGGCTCAGAGCCGACTTTTGTCACTATGAACAGAGAGGAAGTTTTGGACATCACCCTGGCTTCCGACATGTTCTCTAATCACATTAAAAGATGGCGAGTCTCAAACGAAAATTCGTTCTCAGACCATCGGTATATAGAATTCGAAATCGACACTAAGTCTCCCCAAGTTAGTCAGTTCAGGAATATACGAAAAACTGACTGGGGAGTTTACAATAAAAAATTAAGAGCTCTACTGCCAAAGAAAACCCCCAAAAACCCCACTACTTGTGGGGAGTTGGATAAACTGGTTAATCAGGTAACTAAAGCAATGAATAGCTCGTTAGCAGCCAGCTGTCCGGTTGTCCGACCCAGAGGGAAGTCTAAACCACCTTGGTGGTCCAAGCAGCTAACCTCGCTACGACAATCCCATAGAACACTATTTAATCTGGCCAAGGCCACGAGAAGGTCAGAGGACTGGCAAGCCTATAAGGCTGAACTGAAAAACTACAAAAAAAGCAGTTAGAACTGCGCAGCGTGAATCATGGCAAAATTATTGCAAAGAAATTGAAGAGACTTCAGAAGCGGCCAGATTAAGAAAAATTCTCTCAAAGACGCCATGCAACCTAGGCTACCTACAAGGTCAAGGAAATACATGGACTACGTCAAGTGAGGAATCATTAGGTCTTCTCCTAGACACACACTTTCCAGGAAACAAGCCGGTGGAACAAAACGATTCCGCCAATAATGAAAGGCAATCCGACCTAGGAAATCTCTTAGTCACACACTCAAAAATCGAATGGGCTATTAATACTTTTGGTCCTTATAAATCGCCAGGAACGGACGGTATCTACCCCGCTGAACTGCAGCAATCACGGGACATTGTACTGCCGTATATCAAAATTGTCATTAGAAGTTGTCTTAACATGGGCCACATTCCGCTAGGATGGAGGGAGGCAAAAGTCTCCTTCATACCCAAGGCAGGTAGGTCCTCACACACTAACCCTAAAGACTTCAGACCCATTAGTCTAACGTCTTTTCTTCTCAAGATCCTGGAGAGAATAATAGATGAATACATACGGGGAGTCGTGCCTTTAAATAGGCTCTCTTCGGCGCAACATGCCTATACTAAAGGGAAGTCCACAGAAACCGCCTTACACTCACTGGTCGGGTTGGTGGAAAAAAGCTTATTAGACAAAGAGTTTGCATTGGTTGCTTTCGTAGACATAGAAGGCGCCTTCAACAATATAAATGCAAACGCTATAGTAGATTCATTAGAAGATTTTGGAGTTGAACCACATGTCGTAGCCCTGATAGAAGATATACTCATCAAAAGAAAGGTAACGGCTAAATTAGGAAGCACTACTCTAAGCAGGAAGGTCTGCAGGGGCACACCGCAAGGTGGAGTCCTCTCCCCTCTTCTTTGGACTTTGGCAGTAAACTCCCTGTTACTGACCCTGGAAAGAGGGGGTTGCCACGTCACAGCTTACGCAGATGACGTAGCAATCGCCGTTAAGGGCAAATATCCTAACACCCTTATGGATATTATGCGCTCTAACATGGCCACGCTTAGAAGCTGGACTGAGAGCAGGGGACTCGATATAAACCCCTCAAAAACTCAAATAATTCTCTTTACAAAGAAACACAGGCTCCCTATAATCTCCCCGCTAACTTTTAAGGGTGTGGAGATTCCTTTGAAAGAGAACGTCAAGTACCTAGGACTCATATTAGACAGGAAACTCACGTGGAAATCTAATATTGAGGAAAGAGTAAAGAAGGCCAACGTTGCATTATACACTTGCAAAAAAGCGGTCGGTATCAAATGGGGACTTACACCCCGTATTACGCACTGGCTCTATACTTCGGTAGTTAGGCCAATCTTAATGTACGGAATACTTGTATGGTGGCCATCTGCTCAAAAGGCGACTTACGCTAAAACCATGAGTAAGGTCCAAAGAACAGCTTTTTTGTGCATCTCTGGCGCCTTAAGGACTACTCCAAACAAAGCGCTGGAAGTGCTAATCAACTTACCTGCCCTAAATCTGGTAGGAAAACACGTGGCCGCCGCCTCGGCGCTCAGATTAAAAAGTATGGCGCTATGGAAAGACCGGTGCTTTGGCCACGCTTCCATTTTGCACTCTGTGAATAGTCATAAACAAGAAATAGACTACTCTATCCCTAGACTCACCTTTGAAAGACTCTTCAAGACGAGTATACCGTCAAGAAGGGAGTGGCATACAAGAAGGCCATGGAGAAGGGGGGAATTAAACTTTTACACAGACGGCTCCAAGCTAGACGATAAGGTCGGCTACGGAGTCTTCTCGAAGGAATTAGGACTGGAACTATCCGTTCGACTACCAGACTACTGCAGCGTCTATCAGGCAGAGGTATTAGCTATAAAAGAAGTGGCTACATACCTAAACACGCACGCCCTAACAAAAACGATCATAAATATATTCTCGGATAGCCAGGCGGCCATCAAATCAATGAATGCGGCATCACTAAGATCGAAGGTTGCACAGGAATGCCGGGCAGCTCTAAATGATATTAGTGACGTATTCAAGGTCAGCCTTATTTGGGTTCCGGGACATAGAGATATTGAGGGAAACTGCAAAGCAGATGAGCTAGCCAGAAAAGGTACCGCTCTCCAACTGCTGAGTGATAAAACTACCATTGGAATACCCATGGCCACGAGTAAACTAATAATAAAAAACCACTTTATCCAAGAGGTCAATAGGTCATGGAGAAATGAAGATACGTGTCTAACAGCTAGGCTACTATGGCCGCAAATAAACAAGAAAAGAACAAAGGAATTGCTTAGTCTCTCAAGAGACAATATCTCGAAGGTCGTGGCTTGCTTAACCGGTCACTGGCTATTTGGAAGGCATTCCTCGAGGCTAGGAGTCTTCTCCCATGAATATTGCAGAAGTTGCAGAGATGAGGAAGAGGAAGAAACAGTTGAGCACTTCCTCTGCAATTGTCCAGCCCTAGCTAAAATCAGAGCAGGTTGTCTAGGTAATTACTTTTTTAATTCTCTTACAGAACTGTCTGGCGTGGGGTTGACATCAATACTACGCTTCATAAGAGCCACGAAATGGTTCCACGAAGGAAGATAAACGAGGTTCCCGTGTAGCACAGTGGTATCACAACGGACCTGTAAGGTCTAAGTGAGTTGGTCGTGCAGACCGACTACCACCATAACCTAACCTAACCTAGTCCTGGCTCATGGGTTGTTATTGGCACTATCTACGCCATAAATTCGTAACGCTCTGAACTATTAAAATTTGATTTATTACATTTCCTTTGTAAAATATTCGTTGAAGCTTATTTTATATGTAGTTACATTCATAGACCTTCCCGCGCAATAAATTCTTAAATCTCATTGCACTTTCGACGTAATATGCCTGAAAAGTGATCCGCGCTCTTGGCATTTATTGGCGCATTGCACGCACTCATTTAGTCGCTAAAATTTACTGCCTGACTATAGCAACACTTGAGTACACAAAAAATAAGAAATGGAAACATTATAAAATCTACAGCTTACAAAAGGTAGAAGGCCAACGTCGAGGAAGGAAGTAAAGAGATTCTTGATGGTTCGCTGGCTGGCTGGCACTTGCGGCTAACACGAAAGCATATTTCTAATATCAACAAAGAAGTGGAAAAAAGTAACGCTATAATTTAAACGCCTAAGTGCGGCGCAAAGCCGGCAAGAATTGTACTTATTGTAAGTAAGCACTCGTGCTTAAGAAAAAATTAATGTTTGTAAATCAAGCGCTCGTGTAAAATAAAAGGGCAGCAAAATGAAATGTACGAAAATTGCAGGGTCGCACCGTGGCGGCCGCCAACAAGCAGCGAATCGAATGACCGAACTGGCTGAGTGTCTCTTGTGCGTCCGAATGTACGAATATTTATGGCAAGAGTGTGTGGCAGCGGAACGCATTCTTTACCTCTGCTTATTCTTGTTAGTATGAAATTGGTGTAAACGAATTGAAGAAAAACGATGTGAAATGTCTGTAATTTGGACAATTTGATGAATGGTTATTTACCACGAGATGGCAAAGTGGGCATTTTTCTTTTCAACTTTACGCTTTTGCTGCAGCATTTTAGATTTTTTTTTTTTTGCAATTTGCATTGTTTGTTGGCACTTATTTTTAGTAGTTGCTGTATGCAATTCATTCTTTCGTGTTAATTACGTGAGTCGGCTTTGGGATGAGGTGAGCTGTAAGTGGAAGCAAGCACAGCTTTTTAATGCATTGCTGGATCTGGTTTTTCAAAAGGGGCCTGTCACTTTCTTCAATTGAGGTTTAGTTAAGTTAGTCAGGTTAAGTCAGGTTGGTAGGATCATACCAGGGCCTTTGGTTTCATACTGGGTGACTAAGTTGCTTGTTGGATATAGAATGAAATGGAATTGTGGATGACCGGAATTTTCTTAGCACTCAGACAATATTACCCGTTATACCCAAGGCCAAAGAGAGAATTTAAAGGATAGCGAAAGACAGGTGGGGAAAAATTTCACTACATATTTGCAGTTTATCGAGCAGTTTATCGGGGCATGTAGTTCGTCCGTTCTCAATAAATCCGACGCAAAAATTTACCACCTAAGTCTAACGGGGGCTGGACAGCGGCAGAGAAAATGTTTTGTACTGTCCTCCTACGGCGGCCGCCGTAGTCGAAAGGCGTGACTACCATTGAGAAGCACCCGGGTTTGTTTCTCGGGGCATGCACCAAATGATACAAAAAGTTAATTCTTATAGCGGTGGCCTCTTGACACCCAAAGGCAAATTTCTACCATGAAAAAGCTTCTCATAAAGAACCATCTGCCATTCGGAGACGGCATAAACTGTAGCTCCCTCCATTTGTGGAGCAACATCAAGAGGCACACCATAAATATGAAGAGGAGGCATCAATTATATATAAATGTATCCTCATTCTCCAAAAAAGATGTACATAGGAGACTATCGGGGATGCCTATGAAAATCATATGTCACCCATATGGATTGTAGCCAGTAATTAGTCCTATCAGAGCTCGTAGTATGCTTCTTTTCTGTCTGACAAGGAATTTTACTGCCACCTTTTGCTGAGAGGCCTTTTCAGGAAACTCTTGGTTATTTTGTAGATATCAATTCTACAGCCATGGTTCTCATGAGCTTTATTAATAAAAACCTTGGTGATGTACTCAAATGTTACCAATACATTGGGCCATAGAATTCGTTGGCTCCGGTTCAATTGGACGCTCCAAAGAACTGTAGTGCGCTAATTCACTAGCCAGTTTGTTGCCTCAAACACTATAGTATTTCGACACCCAGATAAGTTCAAGCTCAATCTGGCTTGCAATGGAATTTAGCATTAACTTACATTTTAGAAGAGGTGCGCGCGGTTTCCGCGTCAATTAGAGCAGCTTGGCAGCAATGCCTATTGAGTGTATTTTTTGTCATTTTACTGAGGCGTATCAGCTTTGCAAAAATTACAACATAAATGAATATACCCATGTCTTTCGATCATTTTTTCTTATGTCTTTTCAAAGTTTTTGTGTATAGCTAAACATTCTAGGTCAAAAAAAATATCACATAATTTTGTCTCTTTACTTCGTTGCAGAAATTAATATATTTCGTAGGAATAAATATCTGATTTATATCTCAACCCTTTCTTGCGTTCAGATTTGTAACATCCGAAAAATTTTGCAAATAGGTACGTCAGCCTCAAAATAAAGTGTACACCACATATTGTTAAGATTTGACTATTTATTTATTTATTTTAAAATTTCAATTTTTTTTAATTATAGTTTAACTATAACAAAAGCCATATAAACTAAAGTACCGAACTTTGTATAAAACTCTTAAAAATTCGGCAAATTTTCATCAGAATTTCAGACTTTTTACTTAGAATTTTTAGAAAAATTTTGGTTATCTAGTTTGATAGATCATTCAATTTTGGTATAATAAAGTGCAAGTTTTAAGTTAACTCAAAATTACACTGATTTTTGACAATTTGTTTAGGAAGCGGTCTTGCGCATTTTCTCTATTCGACACAATTTTCTTTTATGAAAAAAAACATCCTATAGCGTCAGCAGAAAAAATTGTCAAAAATCAACGCAATTTTGGAACTACTCAAATTTTGTATTTAGTATACCAAAATTCAATAATCTATAAAACTGCGTATCTGAAACTTTTCTATAAATTCCTAGTAAAAATTCTGAAATTTTGCTGAACATTTGGAGAACTTTTATAAATTTTGTGTTAAGTTCGAAACCTTAGTTTATATGGGTTTTATTTAGTACGAACCATATTTTTATAAACAAATAATTGAAATTATAAAATAAGTAAACAAATAGTCAAAACTTAGCAACATCTGGTGTACACTTTATTTTGACGCTGACGGTAGGTAATCAGTTGTAAAGATAATAATTGCCTGGTGCCAGATCTGGACTCCATTATACATGGATAAGATCTTCTACCCAATCTCTCGGAGTTCCTGGCATATCGTTTAAGGTGTGTAAGGTCTGGCGTTGTTGGGGGAAAACTACATCCTTTCTATTCATTAACTCTGATCGATTCTGGTCAACCATCTACTGGAGTGTTTAGTCTGATAAAAGCAGCTCATAATGGATGGTTCTCTTCCAACTAAACTAAAAGAATAGTAAAATCTTCTTGAACATTAATCTGAGTTTTGCAAAATGAAGAAAAAAAATTTAAATAAAATTATCACAAATAAGTATGCGCTGAAAATTTGAAATTGAGTCTTAAAAATGAAAATTATGCCAGTTAATTTTGGATATGAAAATTATGCATATAGGGGGGGGGGGGGGGGTGGGTACGCTTAAGGGGGGCAGCTCCTCCCTTTCAAATTTTCCATATTTTTTTATTTAATATATTTATTTGTAAGAGTAATTATTGTAAAGAACCAATACACAAAATTTAACAAGAGCGTTGGCTACTAAGGTCTTCAGCTCGAGATTTATGCGTATAAGGCTATTTTGGAGCTAATTTACACGAAGTATGTACAACTTGGTTATATGTCGGATGAAAGGGTACAATAAATTTATATATTGGAATAATATTTAGCTTAGCTAAGATTTGAAATTTTAGAAAAGCTTTAATACTATCTGAGTTTGCTGATTTCAGCTGATCAGAGGGTTTGCTGTTGTCAAAAACTGTTGTTCGGAACTGGCTTAGCCCGGGGCATACGCCCAGGAGATGTTGCATTGACAAATGTGGCTTACTAGGGGGGTTCAGCAAGTACCTGTGTTAGAAATGAAGACACCGTTTTTTCAAAAACGTGTTTTTATTTTTCAACATAGCCCACTTTTAGTAAGATATACTTCTCCCAACGCTCCGACCATTTTTTAATCCCTCGAAAAAATAGGATTTGTAGAACTCTCCAAATTACGCATCTGTCTCGGCAATGACCAGGATTCATCAACGGTGACAACTCAACGCAAAAATTCCTTCGGATCTCGGTTAAATTGCTCCAAACATTGCTTCAAAGTTAATAGCTGTATCCGCTTGCTGTCCACCGTGGGAAATCGTAGCACCCATCGGGCCAATTTTTTCATCGCCAACTTATCATGTAAAATATTAATTGCCGTTCCGGTCGACATACCTATGGTTTCTCTTACTTCGCACACTTTCGTTCGTCGATCAGCGAGAACTATGTCGGTAACTTCTTTCATGATTTCCTCGGTAACCACGTCTGCCGGGCGTCCTTGTCGCTCCACATCAAAAACGAATGTTCACCCACGTTTAAATTCGTTGAACCAATATCTGATTCAGGTCATAGATAGCGTAGCGTCCCCATAGACAGCATCTAACTTTCCTTTTATATCTTCACATTTTTCCCATCCAAAAACAAAAAGCGAATTACCAAACGGTACTGCTCTTTTTCCATCTTAGTGAAAATCACGAAACACGTCTTACTCGAATAGCTGCCAAATCCAAGCTAACCTTTCAATCAGTCTGAAATTTGTTGTCGTTTGATATATGGCAGCACACGATGCTAACACCAACTTCCCTTAGGAACGCCCTCTGTCATCAAACACGGTTACTTATTGAACCGCCCACGTATTGCAGTATGACTACAGCAGCTTTGAGGCTCCTTTTCGTAAATTACTACGTGTGGGAATTGAATGTCCAATTCTCAGTCGTACAAAGGTTCTGATACCTTAGGCGATTATTTAATTTGTATTAGTGTTGATAGGTCGGCCCATCGTTGACGAGTTTGGCGGCTAAGTAATTTGATGCCTATATCCATGGGTCTTTTGGAGTGATGGGGTTAAAGAAATCTTATGGCTGCATCCGTGCTATCTTTGCACGCTCATCAGTAACTTCGTTGCCTTTGATACCAGCATACCAGGAACCCAGATAATTTTTAGGGTATCTTTGCTTGCGTATATAATATTTCTTATTATAATGATGAGTATCAGATTATTTGTTGAATTCTGCAAGGCTTCAATAACAGATGTGTTTTAGCTGCATATACCATGGTTTTTGCTTGCTTTGGCAACAGATTTAGCAGGTTACTCATACGACACGTCACCAAAGAGAGCTAAGGTTACAATAGCTTCATATTTACATGCCAATTTTGGCTTGCATATCATTTGCTATTCAGAATGATTTATTGATTCACTGTCAGCATACCATTACACAATGTATTGTTATCAGCGACGGCGAATGATGGGCAAAATTATGATATATTAACACATGAATTATATTCTAGTTAAGTGTAGATGGGCGCATATCTATATAGTATACATACATACATAAATATTAAATACATTTACATATCCTCTAGGGAAAATCTAAACTTAAAAAAATGTCTCACTATACAAGTAACATTTTCTTAATTGCGAACTAAATATTTCACTACTAATGACGCGCTTCATTTTTGGAGCTTGGTGCTGTTGAAGAAATTACAAATGTTCAAGTTTTAGTAAGCTTTTTTCTATGACAGATATATAAATAAAATATTTTTTACATATCCGAAAAAAAGTCTTGGATTTAATTATACGGTGAAGTAAAAAGTTGTGAAAGTGAGTTTTTTCCGCTAGATGTCTTTAGTGAATATCTGACGTTTCATACATTGATTCGGACCATAGCCGGATGGGTTGGTGGGTGACTACCCATTTGGAAGTACTTGGGTTCGAATCTTTGGGGCTTGAAATATCAAATTATAGAAAATGGGGTTTCTAGCAGCGGGTGCCTCTCGTTATTCTTCTTCTTAACTGGCGCTATAACCGGCTACTCGATTTTGGCTGAGTTTAACAAAGCGCGCCCGTCGTTTCTTTCTCGTGCGAACCGGTGCCAGTTGGACACACCAAGTGAAGCCAAGTCTTTCTCCAGCAGCCCTTCCTCTTCCTCTGCTACCACCAGGTGGTACCGCATCAAATACTTTCAGAGCCGGAACGTTTGTATCCATTCGGACGACATGACCCAGCCAACGTAGCCGCTGGATCTTTATTCGCTGCGCTATGTCTATGTCGTCGTAAAGCTTATACAGCTCATCGTTCCATCGCCTGCAATATTCGCCGTTGCCAACGTGCAAAGGTCCAGAATCTTTCTCTCAAGTACTCCAAGTGTCGCTTCAACGGATGTTGTCATCGTCCACGCTTCTGCGCCATACGTTTGGACGGGCATGATGAGAGCCTTGTAGAGTGTTAGTTTTGTTCGTCGAGAGAGGACTTTATTGCTCAGTTGCCTACTTAGTCCAAAGTAGCACTTGTTGGCAAGAGAGATTCTACGTTGGATTTCAAGGCTGACATTGTAATCGGTGTTAATGTTGTTAATGGAGGATGGTTCCATATGTTGAAGTCCACGCAAGTGGGGAAAGTTATTGATCGCCATTCACTTGGGAGTGGCCTGGACGATTCTTCTGTATATGATTCAAGCAGCTCACAACGTCTGGGATTAGCCCACGCATCTTCTGGGTAGCTTCCGAACACCCGTTTGGGAGTGAGCTAACGTGAGAAGGCGAAGCATTCCAGGATAGTTGGTTGTGCGCTGGGCTTGGGACACGCCACTTAAAAATCCCCCCAATGAAAATATTAAAAAAGCCTCGGATGAGACCTCCCCTCTCGTTAGGCAATGGCAAACCTCCGAGTCTATTTCTGCCATAAAAAAGCGCTTAATAAAAAACTATCTGCCATTAGGGGTTGGCTTAAAACTGTAAGTCCCTCAATTTGGGGAACAACATCAAGATGCACATCACAAATTAGAGGAAGAGATATTAAAATATAGGTTTGGTTGCAGCGATTGTCCACTAGGTGACACACTCAGACCCATATCCCATAGTCCATGGCTCATAACCTCATGAGGCATAATATTATCATCTCTCCCAGAATTAATATGAACTATTCAAGAACTTTGGAAGATTCCTGATTCCCACATTGTGTGAATCTTCCAACTCAGGTGTTAACATTCGTCTGGTTAGAATAGGTCAGTAGCACAGAAAGAGTACAATCATCTTTCCCCTTCAGACAGAGTACCACCACACTTAAACAATTCGGAAATAGTTTCGTGTTTCGGTAAGCCAGTTGTGTGTTAGAGCGCTCCAACATTGTAGAAAAAAACGAGACAATTTTATAGATTCTTCAGTACTTCTACGGTCAAGGTGAAGAGTGTGAGTAGACGTCTAAAAAACGTTTGCTGTTTATGGGCCCAATGCAGTCTCGAATAGCAAAGCGGCGATTCCAACGAAATCCTTTCGTCCAGGTCATTTGTTGAGAATGTTCATACAATTCTTAAAATCGCCTATAAGGACTGGCATTTGAGCACCTATTTGATTGCATAGGAGTTGAAGGTTAACCAGAAAAGCGAAATTGATCCAAATCAGAACATCCTAACTATGTTAATTTAATTTATTGAAATAAAACGAAAAAAGCTCTGCATTTTTTTCTACTTCTAATAATACATCAATATTTTACCATATTAAATACTGAAGCTTTCTTTTTACGAAACACGTCATCAGTTTTTGACTGGTTTTAAAGCATCATTTAAGTTTTTTAAACTGGTTCCAAACAATCGAAAAATATATTAAGGGCATTCTATATATTATAAAAGTGTAAATATCTCCCGGAGGTTATTATATTCATTTTTTGAGGTTTCTGCTATAGATGAACTAATGTTGAATTTTGAATCTCCAAATCGGATTTGCAGGTTGCCGAAGCGAAGTGGATCTCTCGATACACGATTACCCTCGGAAACTTTTCAATCTTGACATTTTGATCCATGTTCAAATTAAATCACAAAGTGGGCGCTTAGTAGGAACTATCGTCCGTTGGCTCACACATGTGGAAGTATTTGGAAGGCGCTCAGATCTAGAGGTGTTTCTGAGAAGCTGACAGCATTAATCAGTTCACATTACGTGGATTTGAAATTCAGAATACTCCACAACGACGAGCTCTCAGACAGCATCATGACCAGCGCAGGCGTTGAACAAGTATGTTTACTTTCGGCGATCCTCTTTTTTATTGTTATTGATGACATCATACACAATTCCGTAGATGATAAGAGAAGAGGAATCTACAGGAACTCCACCAAACATTTAGAAAACCTCGCTTATGCGGATGACATATGCTTACTATCAATAATGCCCTGACATACAAGCAAAACTCGACTGCCTGTCCGTCTTGGCCTTAAAATTAACATCGACAAAACGAACTCAATAAAAATGAACACCAGAAATGACAACAATTGTATGCTTCATGGCATGGCTTCATGGAATTAAACAAGTTGAAGATTTTACCTACTTGGACAGTGTAATATCCGCTTAGAATAGCGCGGGAAAGGATATCCTCATCAAAATAAATGAAGCAACTGGCGCATATGCCCAACTGCGCCAAATCTGGAACTCATCGCAAATGTCCTCCTAAACAAAAAAGGGACTATTTAAATCAAATGTCACCTCAGTACTGCCCTATGGATGCGAAACCTGGCTTCTAACGGATCAGCTAACCATATGCAGAAAAGTTCAAAGATTTGTAAACAGATAACTCCGACGCATTCTCAAAACGTGTTGGCCAAACGTCATCAGCAACGATGAGTTGTATACCTTCTACTCAAATATGAACGAGACGGTATCAATAAAACGGTCCGCGGATGACATATGGCAAAAATAAATTTTTTGTTTTTTGGTAAGACTGTCATAAGCTTACATGGCAAATTTCAGCGTGATATGTCACATAGTTTGTTTTCTGTGCTACTGTAAACAAGTCAAGCTCGAGTGTGTTCTTCGAATTCTCTTTTATGACTTCAATTGTCTCAAAATGTTTTCCACGGAGCGGCAACTTGAGCTTGGGAAACAGGAAAAAGTTACATGGAGCCATATCAGGCGAATACGGTGCTTGCGGAACGATATTAACATTATTTTTGTTCAAATAATCGCGAACAAGACGTGATGTGTGAGCTGGTGCATTATCGTGATGCAAGAACCATGACTTGTTGTCCCACAATTCCTTCCTTTTAAGACGAATGTTCTCGCGTGAACGCTTTAAAACGACTAAATAATATTCAGCGTTAACCGATCGGCCTTGCGGAAGGAACTCCGAGTGCACCACACCTTCGTAATCGGAAAAAACAGTCAGCATAACCTTAATTTTTGAGCGACTTTGCCGTGGTTTTTTGGGTTGATGTACGGCCCTCTTTGAACGATTTGTACCACTGGAAAGCACGTGCACGCGATAGAGCAGAGTCCCCATAGGTAGTCTGCAACATTTTTAAGGCGTCTGAAGCCGAAATTTTGTTGGAATAACAAAATTTCAAACAACTTTGTTCAACTTGAATTTCCATCGTTGAATTCGAAGAACACACTCGAGCTTGACTTGTTTACAGTAGCACAGAAAACAAACTATGTGACATATCACGCTGAAATTTGCCGTGTAAGCTTATAACAGTCTTACCAAAAAACAAAAAATTTATTTTTGCGATATGTCATCCGCGGACCGTTTTATTGATACCGTCTCGTTCATATTTGAGTAGAAGGTAAAAAGTGCAACTTGCAACCAATGGCCACTCATATAAAATTACGAAAGTGGAGGTGGAAAGGCCACATACTGCGAAAAAATGGAAACCCCAAAGGAGTCGCAAGAGGGCCGACCTTAGATTACATGGAGAAGATCGTTATAAAAAGATGCCGATGAATGCGGGAAATCGTGGAACGAACGAAATTTGATGGCCAAAAACAAGACCAAGCGGATATGTTTTATTGAGTCCCACTTCTCCAATGTAAGGGAAAGGAAATGATGATGATGATGATAGCTACATGTCTACACTACTAAAAGAGGAAGAGGAATACAAAGTTTATAATTTCATAAAATTCGAATCAGTTTGTGGATTTTGAGTTTTCCTATAGGGTATGGTGTTCGCCTATGTAAGCGTAATATACGAAATTTGTGTATTGGGTGCAGATGCAAGAGGATTTACAAAGTAGCAAAAGGAAAGAGTTATAAATGAAGCTAAAAATGGGAAGAGAAAAGGTAGCAGCTGATTGAGAGATGGAGGAGTCAGAAAAACATTTGCCGAAGTGAACAAGACTAGGCAGTGTTGAATCCACATGTAAAGATGCCAGTAGTTCGATGATGGTAGCGGAATTTCATATAAGAGAATACACCCAAAGCAGCTGCGTTAAAAGTGGCAGAGAGAGAGGCATGTGAAAAATGTGGACGCAGTTAACGGATCAAAATCGGGACAGCCTCTTTTCGTTGGGGACGGTTTTGTTTGTAATTTATGATGCGACATTTTCATCAGCAATTTATTGAATTTTTGCTGATGCTAGTATATGTAGTAGCTGTTGCTGCCGTCTCTACTGAATTTCAGTACTCGTGCAATAGCGCCAAAAGCGACGACATCAATTCTCGACTTTGCCACCATGCAATAACAACAATCGGCACAAGACTACGGAAGTGGACTACTGAAGTTGATTGCAGTAAAAGGCAGAGGCAATGCAAAATTCTCATATTAATCGATGCAAATGTGCAACACGACTGCCAACAGACTGTAAAAGCGGCAAAAGTGATATGCAAGAGAAATGAAAAATGTTTGTTGCATGAACAGGATATGCGGTGGCTGACACCGACAACGCTGCTGCGGATGTGGATGGTGATATTGAGGCTGTTTCGTATGCCATAGATATGCTGATTTTACTCACGCTGGTGGCAAGCACTAACAACTGTCGGTTGCACATGCGTATCGCGATAATAAATCAATTTTCTCCATACCAATGTATGAGGCAGAAAGTGTGCAAAGTGAGGAAGGTGCACAGCATACAAGTATGAGCTTTCATATGCTTTAGCTGGCTGCTGATTGAAAGTTGTGGCATGCAACATGCCAGTTCAAAGTGGCAGCTAGCAGGCAGCAACAGATAATTTGATTGCTTTGTAGGCAATTTGACATGCTTCGTACAGACATACACACACATACATGCCTTCTACACTCGTACATTATAAAATCGAAATGGCTGAGTGCGAACGGGGTTGAATTTGTTTCGCTCACATATGAAAGTGCACATATACTTGTATGTGTGTATGTAACACTTATAATTGTACACATGCATCCGAATTTATGCAAGCACTTTGCCACGTTGCAAGCTTGAATAGCCCCAATTACTCGCTGCATGCCAGCTCATACTAATTCGCTGTTGCCCGGATACTAAGTGGCGTTCAAGTAGATACTCAACGCTCATGTTAATGATAATGATGATGATGCCACACACGCAAATATAACAGATGAACTGTAGAAGGCACAGTATGTACATATGCCACCACAAGCGTCTTTGTTTGCAGTGATAAATGCATTTAGGGGGGTCCTATAAAAATTCGATAACTTGAAATTGAAAACTTTTTATATAAAAACTGGAAGCAATGCGCCGGGGAATAGCTAGTTTTTATATAAAAAAACTACGTTTATTGAAAGAGTTATTTTGTTTAGTTATAACTTATAAATAGTACATTTCTTGAAATTTATTGATAAATATACAGAGTTCGGCACTCGAAGTGTAACCAATTAAAACGGCCATAAATTTGGTTCGGAAAATTACTTTTATTCAATTCAAAGTAAAAAATGTGTGAAAATAATACAAAATTAAGAATAAATTACTTTTGCCCGATAATGACCACCTTTTGCCTTGACTATGGCCTTGAAACGGTCCAGAAACGAATCGCAAGCTGGCCGGATGTGACTTGTAGGTATTTTAACCCACTCGCGGATAATGGCATTTCTCAGTGCCTAGAGACTGGTGAATATTTCAGTTCGGACTTGCTCTCCAAAATGGCCCAAATATTAAATAATCCATCGGATTCGCGTCTAGCGAATTTGAGAGCCATTGTGTGGACGTTATGAAGTTCGGAATGTGGTTTATTAGCCATTCTTGGTTCACTCGAGCTTTGTAGGACCGTGCCAAGTCCTGTTGAAACGCCCATGGTTTGCCACCGAAATGTTTGTCAGCCCACGGCTTCAAAGCAACCTCCAGAATACTTTCCGGATAATACTTTGCATTTACCTTGACGCCAGGCTCGATGAAAACGATTGGAGAGCACCCGTCTGCAGTTATAGGGGCCTAAGCCATTACCTGTGGCGGCTGTTGCCTCCTGGTGGCCATTCGATTGCTCAAATTCTCGTAGAACCTTCAGTCAAATAAATCCTATCATTTTGGGAGTTTACGAATTGCTCAATTTGAGAAATTTTCTCGTCAGAAAACACAATTTTCGGAAATTCATCGCTTTAGGTCAAGCGAAGCAACTCCTTCGCCCTCTCAAGCTGACTTGTTGCTGCTTTGATGTGAGTTCTTTCGCCATTTGTTTGGCACTTCGTCGGGGATTTCACTCAAGTCGCTTCTTAACTTTTTGAACCATTTCACGTGACGTTGAGTCTTTTGATGACCACCTCCATGACATTTCGCGATGCTACCAGTATCATTGTGACGAGTAATGATGCGATGATCAAAACTTTATTTACTTTCAGGTGCTCGAGCTCACGAACAACCGCTGGTTGTGATTTTCCAGCCAAATATAATGCAATCACTCTATTACACTTGAAATCCATTACTGATTTTCTTTACTCGGGTGAAACTATAAATTTTATATGGTATGTAAGTCAGTTTTTCATTTTATCATCAATTAAATTTTTTATTTTATTTGTACGAGTGTTTGCTTTTATAATATCCTTTGCGTATACGCGAACTTTATTTTATAAAAGGAAAGTCCAAACTTTTTTTCACAAATAGAGTTACGATGGAAAATGATATACAATTAATAGCTGCATATATCCTCCATTTTTTATCAAAAACACGGATCTACGGGTCTACGAAAGGTATAAGGCTTTTGCAGAGGGCCGAGGAGTCGTGTAAGATTTGCCCCGATCTGGTCGTCCAACATATCTTCAACGGATGAAAACGTCGACAAAGTCAAGAAAATGGTGCTGAAAAACCATCATTTCAGTTTGAGGGAAGTAGCTCGTGACTTTGGCGTGTCTCATGAATCAATTCGCAACATTTGACACCATCAATTAGGCATGAGACGTCAAGACGCGTGGCTGCTGGACTCGTTCAAAGATAGTTGAATTTCTTTCAAAAAATGTATCGGCAGAAGGTGGCTGAAGACATGAAGGTAGCTGAGTAAGTGAATTCGGACCCAACGTTTATCGAGCGCATCACAACAGGTGAAGAGACATAGGTATATGAGTTTGACATGCAAACCAGTCAACAGGCGGCTGAATGGCGATATCCGCATGAGCCGTGACCCAAAAAACCAAGACAAAGTCGGTCAAAAGTGAAGGTTATGCTACTTGTTATTTTTTTTTTTGATTATCATGGTGTTGTGCACTCGGAACTCCTTTCAATGGTGCTACTGTAAATAAAGAATATTACGTGGAAGTTATGCGATGTTTGAGAGAGAATTTGCCTAAGAAACGGCCCGATTTGTGGAAAAAAACTCATGGATCTTGCACCATGATAACGCATCGTCTCACAAGGTTCATATTGTGAACACTTTTTTTTTACCAAAAACTCGACAAATATCAAGGAACAACCACCATATTCACCGGATTTAGCCCCCTGTGACCTTTTCCTTTCCCAAAACTTAAATTGCCACTCCGCGGACGCTGCTTTGAGTCGATAGAGGCCATTAAGAAGAATTCGCTGAAGGAGTTGAAGAAGATCTCTTCAAACGCATTTAAAAGGTGCTTTGATGACTGGACTAATCGTTTGGAGGCTATGTGGAAGGCGGCAAAATAAATTTCCGTGATTAAACAATTGTTTTGCGTTTTATTGAACAATTCCCGGTACTTTTTTTACAGAATATACGTATACATATATTTATTGATCTGATTTTAAAATCGGGAATGAAGTCACAGGCAAACTTTTGTCAAGCCCCATACTTTGTGTATATATAATTATATATGTGTACATGTGTGTGTGCGCACGTATAAGTATATTTACGACTAAAGCACGTTCAACGCTGTGCGGTGATGGCGGGCCTGGGGGTTTAGTGCGCCGGCAGGCTGCTCGAAATCTATTACACTCGACGTATTTCATGTTGTAAACAGAATTAATTATGCACTTTAATGCAGCATGCAGCCGTTACAACAACAAAAGTAAGCAAAAACACTTCTACCGCTTGCAACAAAGCTCGCGCACGAAATTATTATTACGCCAATTGATGCAAAGAAAATTTATTATTAATATGCAAGAGCACATGTACACACATAAATTGCCAAGAAAAATGCGTTGCCTTGCATGCATGCAAGCAATCCAACTGCATTCACGTGGCACATAGGCACACACCTTCTTAGCAGGCCCCCCTCCATTGATTTATATTGCCGTTGCTACGCTGCTCGAAGCGAAAAACGTGCAACTTGCGGCACGATACTGCATCACGGCTGTGGTTGTGGCTGTTGAGGGCGGTTGGTGGCCGTGTTGGCAATTGCAGCCTACACTCCCGTCATTCCAATGTTTGTCGGTCGGCCTGGTGACTCGTCACGTCAACGCGTTGTATGCAATTTCCGTTTAAAGCCACTGCTGCATAATCTTCGTCCAAACGATTTTCATTCTTATTGGTGTTTTTGTATTTGCATGCACTGGTTTGTGAAGTGTGCGCTCTACAGTGTGTGACAAGTGAATATTTTTTTCTACCCATTTCCTTGTTTATAGTTGAGCTAATCATCGGATGTTAGTTACTAATTTCTTTTTATTTAATTGTAGAACGGAAGAATTTTGCTTTGTTTTAGCAGATCTATGATTTTTAATTTTTTTTCTTGATTGGGACAGTAACCGCCTAAGTGAAGAAAGCGCACTGGCCGAAACAGCAAGTCAAGCCATTTGTACAACGGGATCTAATTTATGGGGCCACTGAATCTTTATACACAGCATTTTATCTACTTATGTCGATTGAGAACTTTAAAAGCTCATCATTCCAATGCTCACTCGCCGTTGTTAAAATGCAGTAAATTCTCTAGAATTCTCTAAGGGCTGCTGCATCATATATTTCCATCGCCCATGTGACTGCTCTACGCAATAGAAAGGGAATGATGAGGGACTGAAGTTGGTTTTAGTTCGTCGAAAGAAGATTTTACTTTTCAATTAAAAAAATTTTGATTGTGTTGGCAAAAATCACAAAAAAGGTCGTCCAAAAACTATGTCGAAAAAATTAAAATTGCAAAAAAAATTTTTAATGAAAATTTTATCCGAAAAAATTAGAAAAAAAAAAATTAAAAAATGTTAAAATAAGCGGATAAATTTCATTTCAAAAAACGTTATAACAAATTTTTCAGCATTAAATAAATCCGAAAATTATAAAATTTTTTTAAAACAGCGTTAAATAAATCCGAATATTTTAAAAGAAGTTTTTTAAAACTTGAGCAGTTTACTTTTTTGTGACAACTTTGACTGAGATAAAGAAGCAATTTGCCATAGCTCACAAACAGCGACTAAAAACTCATGTCAACGATGCAGCATTCAGCTTACTTCGCTTGAATTCTTCTCGAAGACGATTAAAACGCCTAACGGTACCAGATCTCGTGGAGATCGAGTAGCGATTGTAATGTAAAATGCCTTTTAAAGCAAGTGGAATTATCAAATGAAAATTATATATTAATACCCTTGGCCGTCGTTAAAGGGAAACTACACAATTCTTCTTAAAAAAAATGCAATATAAAACGTGATGGGAATCCCTCGCCATTCAATTTCCAAACTCATTGCGGTGTTCACTGGTCACTGGGTGATCGCTATTTATGCAGAGAAGCTTGGAATTCCGTACAACCCCTATTGCAAAAGTTGTGGGGATCCTGCAGAGAAAGAGACTGTGGAACACTTTCTCTGCAAATGTCCGGCTCTGGCGTCTAGGGGATGACTTGGTTGGTTGGTTGGTTGGACTTGGTGATTCTCCAACCTAAATCCCTTTTCTCTCCTCCATTACATCAACAGCACTGGATGGCGGTTTTTTTTTCTCTTAATCTTTTCACAGGTGGTGGTCCACATTATGGTATCAAATCGGCACGTAAGTGCTACTTGAAGTGTACCTGGGGTTCTCTTGCCATCTTACCTACCAACCTACCTACCCTTTTATTTATATTAGTTGTATTTGTACAACGCTTCCAAAACATGTCTAAGAATCGTTAATAAAAAAAGTTTACTTCTTTCAGAAAAATGTATGACACCTTCAAAATACGTGGATAAGTCGACGTGAAATCGCTGAACTGCCAACAATAATGCCTGCGTCGAAACGCCACTATCTTGACTGTTGGTTGGAAGACAGAACATCCTTCGTCTTGTCCTCGTTTATCTTCAAATACTTTCGCTAGAAGGTTTAGAAAGCGTAGAACTAACGGCGGTCGCCGTAGCCGAATGGGTTAATGTGTGACTACCATTCGGAAGTGCACAGGTTAGAATCTCCGGACATGAAACATTAAATGATGGCAAAAGTTTTTTCTAAAGCGGTCGCTCTTCGACAGACAATGGCAAACCTCCGGTGTAAATACTTCTACCATGAAAAAGTGCCGCATGAAAAACCATTTGCCGTTCGGAGTCGCCTTAAAACTGAAGGTTCCTTCATTTGTGAACGCTCACCACAAGTAGGAGAAGGAGCTAGGCCAAACACCAGTAATTTTTCGGTCTTGGTGCGGGTTTTAGCTTTCAAAATAACTAAAGTTTGTGCGCTAGTTTCCAAGATAATCTCTGTTCGCTTGCCGACAGACAGCATTTTAACCAGTTCTCATTTGCTGCCATTTACCAAAGCATGCCAAAAACTATAACATTTTGTAAAAGATGATGCTAGGATCCTTCAAACCAGTTCAAATAGTTTTTTGAGCTACCCAAAATACAACATTTTTTTCTAGCGGTGGTATGGGGATGACGTGGGATATGATTAAATTTCTCAAATTATGATAGTTTAGCAGAAGAAAATCGTAGAAGCCAGAGCGTTCAACACTAGAGCAAGAGGAAGGCCGAGAACAAGATGGACCGACGAACTAGAGGACGACATCAAGAAACTTAGGATAACGAACTGGAAATAAGTCGCAAGCGTTCGAGACATATGGAGGTCCCACGTGCAGCAGGCCAAAGCTCACAAAGAGCTGTAGAGCCAAAAGATGATGATGATGATGATAGTTTAGTTTTCCTCTGTCGCGAAAAAATGGTTTGCGCAGCGGTAAGGATCACAAATAGAACTCTCGGTTATATCGCCTTCCTAACTAATGAATACTCTGCTCCTGTCAGATCCAGGACCTAGCTAAGTGACATTGGTGCCTATAAATGAAGTGCAGATTCCAGGTTCATATCTCAACCGTAGTTCTTAGTTCACATTTGTCATTGCTCTTGTTACATATGCTGAAAGAGCCCCAGTCTAAATTATATTTTTCTACCAGAAGAATCCCTGAGCCCAGCGATAAATCTCACTGTGAAAGTTTTGGATACTTCAACATAAGCACCTTTTACTATTCAATGTTTTGGTGAACTTTCAAACGAGGTAAGGAACACTTCGCTCTCTGTTAGAGCTACTCGCACTCGCACTGGATACTGGGTTATCTGAAGCTGTAGTAGAGAGCTGTGCGAGTAAACTCGTTCATTGTTCAACTGTTTGTTTGACATTTTTGAATTTTTGAAAAATTTGAGCAGCTAAACAAAAATTGTCATATGTATTTATCAGCACTTCTAACGCCGTTTCAGCACTGTGTATAAATATATAATTTGTACGAGCATAACTTAAAAAATGCTCAAAAATAAGTCAAAATAATCAAAAGCACTGATCGAATTACTCGAAAAAGCTCGCTATAATCGAGCTCATGCTCGAAAATTGTCGAGTAATAAGCAAAAAATAGGTGTGCGAGTAGTTTTTGCTCATTTGCTGTTTGAAAATGTGCGATTTGCAGATGTCTTTTACAATTGAACTTCCTGGTGGACTCCTAAACTAGACAGCTCACCCTTCCCCATTTTCGTATACTTTTATAACATTTTAACACTTAAATTAAGTGGGAACCATTACTGAGGTATAGATATATATGTAGATATATAACACACAAATCATGAAAAGGTGAAAATGTCATAAATAAATTACAGCTGACCACTGTACGCCACTGCTTGTGTGAAAAACCGAAGACCTGCATATTCCGCCGTCTGTCTGCTCTATGTTTGGCTTTTCTGGGGGCGTTGCTGTAGCAGTTTGTGATTGATTGAGACTGCACTCTTAGGCCTAAGCCTGTGGAGTTCCATAGCGTGGCGGTGCATGCAGCAATAACCAATTGCCTAATAAGGAGAAAAAGAAGCGTAGAAGAACGTCGATGAATGTACGTGTAAAAAAGTCGTTAAGCGGCAACAACAGCAAATTGCAAATTGTGCAAAGTGTTTGATTAAGGAGGGGAAACCATTCACGCTAATAATATTTTATGGACACGGATAGGCGCCCCAACGAACGAGCCAACTTGCTGCGCGCCTAAGTACATAACTAAATAAGTGTTCGTGTGCCTGTTGAAGCACTCACTCCACGCTGAGTCGAGTTGTGGTAATTGATCGCGTTGCATAAATATGCCGCACAATCGATTTGCTGACTGCAGTTAATTTGTTGATGCCGCAGAAATTGAATTGAACGCTTGCGCCTCGAAAGCGCATTTAATATTCCTCTCTCTCTCTCTCTCTCTGTACCTTCACCTACGTGCAGTCGATTGAACTAAGAATGAGTTCTCTTCACAATTTCTACTGATGTGTTTGTGTGTGTGCGTGTGCAGCGTCTTTTGTACGACTGATGGTTAGTGAATGTTGTAATTGCAGTTGTTGCACATAATTCATGCAAGGAGGCAGTCTCAGCAGATGCTTTTGATTCTCACTGGACTCAATGGCGATAAAAAATGTGAGCTCATAACTTCGCTGGCGCATGAATTATACGCATGAAATGTTGTAATAAATAACTGTTATATTCATAGTTACGACGGGAAATGATGAGTTAATCATTAGTTTTTGAACAATTAGCTGCTAATAGCTGCATCGAAGGTGTTATAGAAGTTCTGCCTAAGGAATTTTGGGTATGTTATTATGATTTGCTCTATGTATAGGCAATAATTTGGTAGAGGAATTTCCAGATCGAATATTTGCTGCCTGAGGCCTGTGCACATTACTTCGATTTCCGAAGATTTTTAAAATGAATGATAAAAATTAATTTTAGCAAAAAATTAACCAACTTATGAGCCTACAAAATACATCACGTATTAAGCTACTGCAGTATCTCTCGGTGAAAAAAAATGTATAAAACAAAAAAAAAATTAAAAAACAAAAATCAAACAATAGGACTATGAATAAGTTCGTGCGGTTTTACAACAGATGGCGTAACTTGATTATTATTCCATCGATCCACATTTCCAAACATTCATTGGAGAGCTACTGTCGTAAGGCACAAACGTCAGTATAAGTTTTTTATTTGAAGCGTAAACAACAATATTTTTACCACACTTGAAAATGTCGAATTTCGTGCCAAATAATGTGTTTTTGCGGGGAATTTTTTAATATGAAGAAAAAAGCAGCCGAAAGTCATCGTATCTTGGTGGAAGTTTATGGTGAGCATGCTCTAGCTGAGCGAACGTGCCAGAAGTGGTTTGCACGCTTTAAAAGTGGTGATTTTGGCTTGGAAGACGAAGAACGCGAGGGTGCGCCGCCAAAGTTCATGGATACCGAATTGGAGGAATTGCTCGATCAAGATCCGGCTCAAACGCAAGAAGAGGTTGCAAAAACTTTGGGAGTTGATCAATCAACCATTTCCAAACGTTTAAAAGCCATGGGAATGATCCGAAAGGTAGGCCATTGGGTGCCGTATGAATTGAAGCCAAGAGACGTTGAACGCCGTTTTATGGCATGCGAACAACTGCTTCAACGGCACAAAAGAAAGGGTTTTTTGCATCGAATTGTGACTGGTGATGAAAAGTGGGTCCATTACGACAATCCAAAACGTCGGGCAACGTATGGATACACTGGCCATGCTTCAACATCGACGTCGGCGCAGAATATTCATGGCCTGAAGGTTATGCTGTGTATCTGGTGGGACCAGCTGGGTGTTGTGTATTATGAGCTACTGAAACCGAATGAAACGATTACGGGGGATGTCTACCGACGACAATTGATGCGTTTGAGCCGAGCACTGCGAGAAAAACGGCCGCAATACGCCGATAGACACGACAAAGTTATTTTGCAACATGACAATGCTCGGCCACATGTTGCACAAGTGGTCAAAACATACTTAGAAACGCTCAAATGGGATGTCCTACCCCACCCGCCGTATAGTCCAGACCTTGCGCCATCCGATTACTATCTCTTCCGATCGATGCAACATGGCCTGGCTGACCAGCACTTCCGTAATTACGATGAAGTCAAAAAATGGATCGATTCGTGGATTGCGGCAAAACCGACCGAATTTTTCACAAAGGGAATCCGTGAATTGCCAGAAAGATGGGAAAAAGTAGTAGTAAGCGATGGACAATACTTTGAATATTAAATTTGTAACCATTTTACGTCAATAAAGTTTCAAATTTCGAAAAAAAACCGCACGAACTTATTCATAGTCCAATATATGAAAAAGAAATTGGTGAACTTATGTACATATATACAGGATGGCGCAAAATTAATCACCATATGGGTTTTTTATTTAGTAAAAAGGGTTATTCGAAAACATAATTGGATGATTAATTTTGTGCCACCTTGTAATTGGTTACAAGCTTATGTTACCGAAAAAAAATATTTATTTATTTATTTAACAAAACAATTATATTCATATAAGTAGTGAAAAAATCGCATGGATAGACACCCTAGATCTTCCTTATAAGGCTAGACGCAGCAAAAATCAGCTTGCAAATAATTTCGAAATCGTTGTGAATTTCGTAAAAGCCTATAGTTTGGCGCAAAATTCTTATTCCCACTTTGAAATATTGGAGTTATGTGAGTTATTTTCCAATCCTTTAGAAATAATCCAGCGAAGAGCGATTTAATAAAAATTAACGCTAATGGCTTTATGGGCGAGAAGCAGTTTTTGAAGAGAATAGTTGTTAGACCATCAGCTTCGGTTCTGGTTGACGGTTTCAGAGTTGTAACCGCTTATTGAACGTCACCTTCCGTCACGGATAATGCTCTAAAGGGCAATGAATATAAAAAAAATGAAAAGCTTAGATGAATATCCGAATCGCATACAAAATTTGCACTAAAAAATTTCGCTAACAGATTTGCTATTTGTCCAGTGGAGTTGGCCTATTTGTATCTATAAAACCTAGAGGATGGTAAATTTGAAGTCGATTTTTTCGATTTAATAAAAGTCCATAAGGTTTTCGGGTTCATTGTAATATCCGCTTATTCGCCGTAGCCGAATGGGTTGGTGCGTGATTACCATTCGGAATTCACAGAGAGATCGTTGGTTCGAATCTCGGTGAAAGCAAAATTAATAAAAACATTTTTCCAATAGTGGTCGCCCCTCGGCAGGCAATGGCAAACCTCCGAGTGTATTTCTGCCATAAAAAAGCTCCTCATAAAAATATCTGCCGTTCGGAGACGGCTTGAAACTGTAGGTCCCTCCATTTGTGGAACAACATCAACACGCACACCACAAATAGGAGGAGGAGCTCGGCCAAGCACCTAACAGAAGTGTATGCGCCAATTATTTTTTTTTATATCTTAGATAAACCGACTAGAAAATAATCGAAAAATAATTTGGCATTTTCTGTTAATTCTCAGCATTTTCACCGATATTGGCTGGAAATATTTTCGAAAAGATGGAAAATATAAAAGAAAAATTTTAAATTTGATATCTTTAAATAAACTATTCATCATCAACCCCATCAGCCTTGCCAAAGAAACAAGAGGAGAAAAATTTAAAGATGGTGCAGATATTACGACATCGGAGTTTAAAAACAATTTTCAAGACTTACATAAATCAGCCTCAATTAACAAAAGATATTCATTATGCAGCTACTTTGCATACCTTGATAAAGATGTAACCATAATCGAAGTCCAACAAAGAATTAAAAATTAAACAAACAAACACCTGGAGAAGAGAGAATACCTTATGAGCTACTGAAGGCTGCCTCAACAGAATTTATCATGGAGCTAAGGAAAGTATACTACATCATCTTCGAGACCGAAAAAATCGGCGAAGCATTATTTAGAACAATAGTTTTCCCAATCTTTAAAAAAGGAATTGCAAATATAGCAAGTAACTATAGGGGGATATCCTTTATGAACTGTACCGCAAAAGTCTTAATGGGATTGATTAATGCTCACTGAATTTCAAGCTGGCTTTAAAAAAAACCACTCAACGGTGGATAACATATACAATCTTGCATCTTTAGTACATTTAAAGTTCAATCAAAACAAAAAAAGTTGATCCATACTTTCTGGATTTCAATGCGGCTTTCGACAGGGTACCCACGAGGCCATTAATTTACAAACTTCGACAGATGGGATTATCAAATAAAATAACAAGTCTGATTTAAAATATATAGACGAATACGATAACAGCAGTTTGGGCAGGAAGGGAAGTATCAGATTACTTTGAAACCGGTAAAGGGGTGAAGTAAGGTTGTCCGTTATCACCTTTGCTCTTCACATTATGCCTGAATGATCTACATGACTGTTTGAAAGGTGGTCTACTGATTGATGGAATAAATCTACGCTTTCTTCTATATGCTGACGATATTGTCTTCTTAGCTGATAATCCTAATATGAAGTGATGGTCCTAAGAAAAAGCGGTCAACTAGCTAAGACAGACAAATGATGGTACAAAGGTGAGGAAATAAAAGCTGTAGCAGAATATGAATATCTTGCTGTCATTCTCATATTCAAAATAACGTTTGCTAAACATGTGCAAGCCAGAAATAATTTAGCAAAAGCTAGCATGAATTGTACATGGGGCAATTTCTTAGCTAAGCCATACATCTCATACAAAGCCAAATGGAAGCTGTTTCAAGCTGTGTGCAGAGCCATCAAACATACGCCGCTCACATCTGGGGTTATACGCTGTTCGAAGAAGTTAATAAACTTCAACGTTATTTTATGAAAAGAATTTTCAAATTAGCTGACTTCGCCCCGTATTACGCAATAACGCTAGAACCTAACGTAGAAGATAGCTACTTATATTCGTTAGAACTACATATGAAATATAATAATTAGATTTGGAAAACTATCTCTAAATACAACAGCAGTGGACTCCCGCACAAACTTACACAGTGCATATTACGAAAAAACGTGTTTTGGTTCAAACAACTCAATGACTTAGGTATGGAGTTCGGCCTAAAGCTTGAAGAAAATATAATTGCTACGGACTGGCAAGACCGCTGTATCCAGCTTGTATCAAACATTAAACTACAATATTTAAACATGGCGAAACAAAAAGCACTATCAAGCACCACACGAATATATAAACACTTGGATCATTCAAAAGGAGAATCATACTTTAGAGAAGATATGCGGCTAGCTGAGATAAAAAAAATATTTAAAGCAAGATGTGGTTTGTTAAAACTGAATGCAATAGCTTATGGAAACGCGGTAAAAATTTGCACACTATGCAACTCAAGCGAAGAAGAAGACATGTATCACTTCCTAGGAAGGTGCCCTGTACTGAAGGAAATCAGACAAAGATACTTAAATGGAGAGAAGCTAAACGACGCTGAAGTAATATATATACTAAATGGCCAAAATTGGAGAACACTAACTGGTTTCATACCTGTATACTCAGCCTGGCACTATAGAGATTTTCTTATAGCCGAGTTCAATTATTAATTAATTCAAGAGCTGTGACAGACAACATCGTTATTTTCACAAACATTTTTATTTATTTCTTTATTTACTTTAATATATTAAATGAATTAATGTATGAATCAAATCAATTGTTAACTATAATTTTTCATAAATTCATGAAATTTGAGATCAAATCGCTAAAAATAATGGATTGCCATTCCAGAACTTATGATTATCGGCGAATTCGAGTCTACATAATATGCGGCGTGGTGTAAGTCTCGGTTTGGTCAGTCTATTTTGATATTTTAAATTTGAATCTTCACTCAAAAGATGCTGTATTTTTTTCTGACCGTCTTTGGGCCAGTTCTTTTAATTTTTCCATATCCACCAGGATCTTGCAAAAAATTGTGGATGCAATTTTTATTTCGATTTACTTTTAGCGCTATTTTGGAACTGAGATTTCCGATTCTCTACAATCTAGACATCTAGCAGGTTCCTCGGTAGATAGCTGCGTTCCTCTTGGTATAGTGTCGTAAAAAGTTATTTGCATCACATGAAAATCATTTATTTGCTGATGGAAACTGTTTAACTTACGTTAGGTTTTCCCAACAGGTGCGCTACAACTACTCCTACACATTGCCCATTTCATTCAGTTGCAATTAACACCAGCTCAAATTTCATGGTGCATTTTACCATTGTACGAGTAAATGCCGAATACCACAGTACGTCGCATAAATTTCCAATTTCATTTCTCAGGAAGTTAATTAAAAACACAAACATGACCCCAGCCACACATGTATTATAAGCTACAGGGTGATGCAAGTGTGATGCGGACAAGTGTGTGACAGTAGTTATTTGTGATATGTAATTTTTTTTTTCAGAGAACTAATACTACAGCACTTGGTAAACTTAGTCATGGAGCCATACTTAGTTGAACAACGCGTAAAATTGATCCAAGCCTTTTATGAAAATGGTCGTTCTGCAAGTTGTGCATTTCGCGGTGCATTGCATGATTTTCTCAGTAACATAACTTGCACCCTGAGTCACCAATCCGTCATTTGGTTGTTGCTGTTGTTGTAGTAGCATAAACATTCCTTATACAATTAGGGTGGAATGATTCTGGAGTGACAGTCCTTGGCCGGATATAAATCAGGGCCGTTCCGCTCGCTTAGAGCCGACTGCCTATTAGCTTAAATATAGAATCGTTATTAGGAACAAAGTAGGGATTCGCATTTTGTTTTTGAATGAAATGGTGTTACATGTCTTAATACGCAAAATTTTTGAAATATGCACTCAAGTATTAAATATGGATTTCTAAGTAAAACCTGCTCTGGTCAGCACTAAAAAAAAACATTTCGCGTAACAATTCCGAAGTTGTATTATTTTGTTATTGGCCCAAAACGTCGTTAGATATTAAATATTCAATCTTATAGCGTCTTGTTTTCTCGAAAAATTTGTCCAAATGTGTTACACGCCGACATTACGAAAATATTGCCATATGCACGGTGAAAATGTTGCGTGTTCATATGAGGTTGTTACATTGTTGCCATTTTTTATACAAATAATTTTATAAATAAATATTATATTCGAGGGGACTAAAAAATATTTATAACTTGATGATATTTTAAACGTTTTTGAAAAATCCAAATATTATATTCTTTTATAATAATCTTATGACGTTTCATTCTAAATTTGAGAAACATCTTTAAGAATGGCGACGGAGAATTACTAATGAAAGATTTGTAGAAATGCCGCTATCAACGTAACAAAAATTCTAAATTGCGGAACATATCGGATAAGAAGCAATCGCGAACTCGACGCATTGATCCATAATGGAAACGAAATACGCCACAAAAAGAGTCATCGAATTAGATGGCTGGGGCACATGTACTTTTGTCTCCAAATAGAGACCGGCCAGTATAGCGTTCCATAGACAACCAAATGGACGGAAGGTCGAGGCAGACCATTGTACAAGGTGAAGTCCAAAATAAACTAGACTGAGCTAAAATAGAAACGACAGGTGCTTTGTTCTGATTGCTTTGAGTTTAATTATTCAAAATAGTGCCCTCTGGCCTTTGTTTTGCGCCATCTAAAAGCTTTTCGAAAGAGGGTTTCTGGTCGTTGACCGGAATGTTCTTCAGGATATCGGTACAAGCCTTTTGGATGGCCCCTTCGGACGCAGAACGTTTTCCTTTCATGACCAAACCCAATTTTCTGCATAGGTAGAAGTCACAGGGAGCCATATCAGGTGAATACGGTGAGTGATTGATTGTTAAAATGCGATTTCCAGTTAAACAATCTGTCACAAGAGTGGATCGATGAGGTGGTGCCTTATCATGCAATAAGCGCCAGCTTCCTCCTTCGTCGTATTCAAGGCGAATTCGACGAATGCGATGCAACAAACGCTTCAAAACGCAAATATAGAAAATTGCATTGACGGTTTGGCCCGTTGGCATGAACTTATCCTGGGAAATTCCCTTGGAATCACGAAACCAAATGAGCATCGACTTTATTTTTGACTTCTCCAAACACGATTTTTTGGTTGGTGGCTGACTGGGGTTTTCCATTCGGCACTTTGGCACTTGGTTTCAAGTTCATGTTGGAAACACCACGTTCCATCTACAATGTTGTAAAGGAAGTTTTCGTCTTTTCTCGCCTCTTTAATGAATGTTGGATTCTGAGTAATTTTTGGTCCTCAGTTAACTTGGGCGGAATGAAATGTGCACAGAACTTTTGTAAGCCCAAATGATCAGTTAAAATACGATAAATCGATGTTTTGGAGATATTCAACTCCGATTTCATGAATTTCAACTATGATTTCGGTTCATTTTTGATAAACTTACGAACAATTTCGATGGAGTTTTCGGTGATTACTGATTTTGTGCGGCCCGTATGTTCATTGCAACTCATGAACTCTGACACGAGATAGGCAGTCATCGCCACAAACTTTTTTTCATCGATTCAAATGTTTTGCTAAACGTTTTACCGATTTTAAAACAAAATTTGAAATTAGCTCTTTGTTCGAAACTAATTTTTTTACTGATGACACAAACATACTGACACTTTAGATGCAATAACTTTGCTTCGAACCGAATGTCACCAAGATTTGACTGGGAGTCCGCTGGGGATGTAACTTCCAACGCACTAACTCATTAAAAAGATGGCTCCATCAAAAACATTTTCATGATGCCAGTCTTGTTAATTTTGGACTTCACCTTGAGTTTGTATGTTTTATAGAATATATGCAACTCACCGAACTTTTGTTAGTCTCCTTGTATACTATTTAAGAAAATTAATACGTATATTTTACGAACACAGATTTATTTCATGCTTTGATATTTCAGCTTTTGAAAGAGATGGTTCAAACTTTTTTTTTTTTGCTTTGTATTGTAAAACAACTCATAATTTTCTGATCATCTGTTCGAAAATAGACATTTGGCAAAACTTCTATGGCGACTATAACAAATTGTTGCATGTTGCAAACATTACTGTTTGGCTGCTTGTTCGGTCGACTGATTTGCTCAATAGCCAGTTGATTGACTGACGATCCGCTCAACTGTTTGCATGCTTGATAGGCTATCTGATTGACGGATGGTCTGGATCGTGCGCCTGCTTGTGGCAGCTATGAGAGAGAAGTACCGTCAAATGTACGTATGTACATATATGCATAAAGAGCACATTCCACATAATCAAGAAGTCATGTCTTCCACTAGGTATAAACACTTCTGTTGCAAGTGATTCTTCTTTTGCTTTGGCTTGGTAATGTGTTTCGTTTGATGCCTCACTGATGGATGGCCTGATATCTTATAAAGATGAATGTCTTCTGTCAGAGTGTTGAATGATGGTTTTCAGAGGCGGTTACATGTTGAAAAATTATATGTAAGAATGCATATTTTGTTCAACTACAACTCAGTGCAATAGTTGCTGCAATATCAATCGTGGCGCGCCTGGCAAACCGGCAAGAGTGTCTGCCGCAAACTCAAGTGAGTGCTACTCACCTCAAAAACCTTTTTCTCTGCTTGGTAGTGCTATCAAGCTTCTTCGCTTGCTGCTGCTGAGGCTTTGACATGTTGGTTTATTGTAGTAGTTGATTGCTTCGGCTCCTTGGTAATTGTACATTCAACATACAACAACATGTCAAAAGAGGCATGAAAACGTCAAGCTCGTCAGCGCATCAATTATTCCACACTTCAACTGCGAACAGCTAAGAGCAACTAACAGCTTCAACATTTGGCTCGTTATTAGTTGTTGTATGTGCATATGTGTATATGTTGCATACACTTACCACATGCATATGTGTGTGTGAACAAATCAGCGAGTATTTATTGTAAAACACATCACGACTTCCTTCATGCCACGCAACAAATTTTAATTGTTCATTAACATCGCTGCTTACATACTTCAGCACTGCTGATATTGATAAGTTGGTTGGCTGGAGTTATTGTGCTCTAGAGTCAGGACAATTTATTGACATGGGTGTATATACCATCATCACAGAAATGCTCGTAGCGACTCCTCATCAATCTAAAGCATTAGGTATATTGAACAGCCCCAGCGTCCTGGTAAGATTGGGCTAAGCTGGTTGTAAGGAAGTCTATGAGCTCGTATTGGCCGCGCTGTCCTCTTTGCGACACCACATGAATCCAATCCAAAACCCACTCCCAGCCAGCCCAATGTGTCACTATTCTACGGCTCAACCCGCACTCTGCAGTCTTCTTAAAAATGGCTGCCCTTTCTCGCATAGTTAAGTGTAATATCTTCTCCGTTAGGGCAACTTTTACAAAAATCCTCGCTTTTCGTATCCTGACCATATTATATTAGTTCGACTGTATTGCGGGCACGCGTTGTCACCTCATATCTGCCCCATTGGGAAGAATTCCTTGATTAGAGCAAGTTAAGCTCTCTTTAGTCCAAAATCGTCTGATTTTTCGATACTTTGTGCCCCGTTGCCTATATGGTAGAAAACACTTCCTAGATGTTTTCGAATTAATCTTGATAGAGGCAAGTGCCTTGCGAGTTGTCAGGTTGCCTAAGGAGATGAAGATTCTAGTTATTATGACAGCAGCTGTTCGTAAGTTATTAAGAGTTTCTTGTTTTGTCTTCAGTTCGGCTTGAAAAATGTTACAGAACACGGCGTTTGAATACCTTATTTTTCAGAGTAAACCTTCCGCTGATGCTGTTCTCTACCAAGAAGTTCTTTTTTCGCCAATGGAATCATCGAGTCCTGCAGCTTCTTCGGATCACGTAGAGAATCGTGTCTGCTGCCTCTCTTGTAGAAGATCAACACTGATGCCCAGTACTCTGTAGCTCTCGGTTGGTTTTGTTTTTGAAGTATGGTTTTGTGAGCACTTCGAGATTTTCTAGCTTCAAGCTTTTCACTTCTTCCAGTTTCCGGCACATTGCTTTCCCATAGAGTCATAATCGTGTTTATTGTTTCAGCAAATGTGTGGTTAGGTTAGGTTAGGTTGGTATGGTTGCCCAGGGAATGAGCACACTTGGACGAAGAAAGATTCGTCCTTTGTGACACCATTATGAAGAAGGTGAGGTGAAAGGGAAAGACCGATGGGGAGAGGGCGGGGAGAGGTGGTGCTGGGATGGTTAGGAGCGTGCGGATTACGAACGATGACTATGTTTGCGTCAACCGCTTTGTGCTGCTGATGAAAGTCATCAGATGTTTATTGTCAGCGCCAGCTATATCAGCAGGCGTGGCAAAGAAGTAAGAGCCAAGATGCCTGGATCTTAGCCAGAGCAGGGCAGCTAAGGAGAAGGTGCTGAGATGATTCCACCTCATCCTCCATACATCCAGCGCAAAAAGGACTCGAGGTAATTCCAAGTCTCACTGCATGCATTCCTCGCGCATTGTGTCCTGTGAGAGAACCCACTAGATTAGAGAGCTGATATTTTGTCAGCCTCAGAAGCTCACCCGAGCGCTAAATGTGTGAACGATGAAGTGAACTCATTTCAGCATCTTCTCCTCAGCTGTACTGATTTCGCCGAGCAGAGATTCAGACATCTTGTCTCTCACTTTTTTGGTAGATCTGCGGATATAGTAGGCACTTGGTGAATTTCATCAAAAGTGTGCAGCGGTGAACACTATTGTAAATGGTCATCATTTGGTTTTCTCCACAAATCTCAAACGATATCCGCCTTTCTATCGTTTCTCTCCTACCTTTCCCCTTTTATCCTTGCTATGGTAAAACAATTGGTATCGTTCAAAGGGATCTCTGCATGGGTAATCATTTAACCTAACCCAACTTTTTCTCCCACATTGCTAATGTAAAGCATATTTTTTTTATAGATTATTCATGCGACCAAAAGCTATACCTGTTTTAATTACAAGCCTGTGGCTATTTTTTCTAGATTTTTCTGTCACTAAAAGTTGAATCCTGATAAAGTTCGGTTTAATTTTTGGCCGATTGGTATTGAAGCAGAGAGTAAATAATCGCTTGAGGAATTATGTGCTTGTAGTGACAACAACCTCATTGACTCCAGCTCCGGTTCTGGAAAAGTGCGTACCAATGATGTCCCCACCTTGCCAATGCAAGAAGGAATGAGTTATGAGTGGGTACCGAGAGTTTCGGGTGGGCTGTGCTAACTCCTGTGCTAATCTAAACATTGCACTTCATATTTTCTTATAGGTTATTATAATAAACAACAAAGAGTATCTTCAATTCTGGCGGAACCGGTGCCCCTTCTGGTAGTACTCAACATTAACTGCCAAAGGTGGCCTTTCTTGGGCGCCACATGACCATGACATCTTTCCGAAAATAAAATATCAAAAGGATAAAAAGTTAATTCTAACAGCAGTCGCCAATCAGCAGGCTTCTGCAGGTATCTTATGGAGTCCCTAGCATAAAAATAATTCCAAAAAATCATCATCGCGAACGACCAGAACAAAATGTCTTTTATCGGCAACCTTTGAAACCATGCTTAGCTATAAGAAGTCAGAGAATGCGTAATGTTCCGGCTCTCAGCGAAGAATGACCATAACGTAAATGATTAGGAATGCTCAATCCTACAGAACTGAGCAGTTCGGTTACATAGAAAGAAAGCGAGTCCGATTCGCTGTTGGTTTCTTAGTTTTCATAATTTTTGCGACTGTAAAAATTTTACGCAGCTGGAAACATTTAAAAATAAATGGTCAATTGCTACTATCTGAGTATTCGGTGTTTCGCTGATTGTAAGTATTTAAAAAGGAGGCCAACCAATTGACCAACTAACTGCGTAACTAAAATGTTTAGTTTGTCGTTGTTAATGGCCTACACCCATCACTGGCTATCTAGTCAGTTTTCTGGTTATCCTTAGTGGTATGTAGACACGTACATATGAAGGCAGGAAAAACCTGCATTAGTGCAACAAATTTATAGTACAAAGCTACATAGGTATGTACATATTTCAAGCAACTTCCGTAGTTGCTCATCACGTGGGTAGCGCCATCTTTCTCTAGAGTATGATGGTGCCAAAGCTTCTGATGTAGTAAAATATTGGTTTGAGTCGGACTGAAGGATTATGTGTTTTTTTGATACTTTAAGTTATTGTCTTACATTATAGGTAAATCGTTGAATTTTCAAGTAAATAAAGTGCCATAAACTTACAATACTGTACAATCATGTAAGAAAAAATTGGAAATTATTTGGCTGAGCCAATAATCGTAGACGTGACCAACACTTTATCATATCGACTATTGCCAGAGAAACAGCTATTTCTAAGTAAGAAATTCGTTCTAATTTACAGATTGCGCTTTAGTTTAATAAAAATTGATAATTGGTTTCAGAGAGGCCATAAATGACATTGAACATACCAAAATCAGTAATCACCGAAAACTGCATCGAAGTTTTCTTAAATTTATTAAAAATCAACAGGAATCATCGTTGAAATTCATGGATTCGCACTTGAATATGTGTGCGTTTTGCCTTATGAGCTGAAGCGGAATCTTGCTGGAAGACCCAACGCTCCCCATTGAAGAGAGTACTGCTCACCCGCTTCACCACACCTTCTAAGACATCGTCTTGGCACAATAATGCTCTAGTCCTAAACCCTTTATCGCAGGAATGAAGAGATGTAACGCCTTTACAAAACACTCTCCACCAAACCTTTACGGAGGATGGATGATGTCCACGCTGAACGCTTGGAACAACAATTTTTGCGTCATTAGAAGTTTTAGCATAGATTTTGTCATTTCGCTTATTCAAAACTTCTTCAAGAGTGAACATTTTCTCATCGGTGAAAAAAATATTTTCATGGCCGTTGACCGCGCACCACCGAAGATGCTACTTGCATCTGTCGAGTCTAATTTTCTTCTAGCGCGTTGTCAAAAGATGGCCAATTGAGCGACGGAAGGCTTTCAAGTGGAGATTATTTCTTAATAGTATTGATCAAGATTTTCTGCCCCTTAGAAGGCTTTCTGCGAATTCTTTCTCGAACAGCTTTTATGGCTGCACTGGTTCGAACCACGCAAGGACGACCACCTCGTTTTCTATCTGTCATTTCAGACGTTTGGGAAAAACGATTGATCGTACAGTAAGCAAACATTCTCGAGCTTTTCAGCAATTCGTAAATCTCACTTGCAGTTTTACTATACTTTTGTAATGCAGTAACTGCAATGCGATTTTCCTAAACTCCCCACTTCATTGTTAACAAGCGAAATTTGCCACGAAGCTGAGTACAATTTATGAGTAGACAATGCATATGAACGAAAGAAAAAACTATAGAACGTTTTTCTACACACAAATTGGCATTGTATAGTTTGTCACAGAATTTATGGCAAGACTTAGCAAGCGCTAAGCCATTTGCCGCTCGGAGGAGACATAAAACTGTGTGTCCCTTTCTTTGCTGTTGTTCTGCAAGACGCCACAAAGTGTGGAAGAAGTTCGGAAATACATCTAACTAAGGATATAAGCGCCAACTTTATAACGGGTGTTCATAATTTACCAGTTTGACATTTACGAAATGGGACGCGATACGCTTGAACAAAATTGGGAAATACAGAAAACCTATTTCCAAAGTGGTGAGTCCTCTTCTTCTATTCTGATGAAGCTCATTTTCCCATCGGTGGCTACGTCAATAAGCAAAATTGTCGGATTTGGGGTTCAGAAAATCCACACGTTACTGTAGAGAAGCAAATGCATCCACAACGAGTCACTGTTTGGTGCGGTTTTTGGTCTGGCGGCATCATCGGGCCATTTTTTTTCGAAAATGAGCGAAGGCCGCGGTTACAGTAAATGGTGAGCGTTATCGTGACTCGCTCAACGAGGTTTTGTTTCCAAAAATTGAAGAGGATGACATGGACGACATTTGGTTTCAACAGGACGGTGCAACTTGTCACATTACCAAAGTTACACTCGAACTTTTGGCTACCGTTTTTGAAAACCGAATAATCAGCCGAAATTCCGATATCAATTGGCCGCCTCGGAGCTGTGATTTAAGCTCGTTGGACTATTTTTTGTGGGGAGCCGTTAAGGAAAAATGCTGTGCGAACCATCCAGAGACGCTTGATGCTTTAAAACACGAAATCGAAGTTGCCATTCATGAAATTGGAGCCCGAACAATCGAAAATGTGCTGCAAAATTGGGTTGATCGAATGGCCTACTGTAAAGCCCGTCGTGGCAGTCATTTGAATGATATTATTTTTTATTCATAAATGACAATGTTCACTCTGAGAAATAAAAAAGAAAGTTTGAAAAAATATTGATTAGTTTTTTTTTATAGCCGATTCAAAAAGCAAATTTTACATGGCCCACCCTATATTTATATAAGTTAAAAGGATTTTGTTTTCAGATCTACCTCGAACGAGAATTGCATTCAACTCGAGATGGAGCCAGTTGACGAATTACAGGGCCTTTTATGGCAAAGTTATACCAAAAATTTTACTATAAAGTTATTTCAAGAAACTGCGCAGTTCATTGGCCTCCGGTCTCCAGAGTTTACTACGATTGACTTTTTCTAGTTGGTCAATTAGGAAGTCTACAAAATAAATTATTTAAAATAATCTACTGATTAAATCGAATCGAATGACATTTCCCCTTCAGCCTTGAAGGCAGGGATGAAAAATTTTGTGATAAGAAGCCGCACATGCGCCACTCAGCACTTTAAATCAGTATAAATACATTGAATCTGTTGAATTTAATGCCAGTTCCGACCTATCGAAAAAGGCATGCACTGGCGGGCAATGATTATTTCACATCGCCATGTAAAATTCTCCAGTTGCTTATAGAGGAAATCCCTCTTCGTCGTACTCGTCATGATTTAATGGAAGCGCACAAGTTCTATGCTGGTGGATTTCTCTGCAGGGATGGTTTTGTGATGTGCACACGTGTGCATTTACATACAATGCCGCCGCTTCAACGTTTAATGTAGAAAGCAGGCCATGGCGTGTAGGCTGGCGGCGGAAATCACAGCAGCATAGCGAGCCGGAATATCCTCAACCTTGGTTGCGTTAAAATACTTTAAAGACATTTATGTATGTACGCAGTTGGTTGGCATTGTTGACTAATTGTTGATGGATTAGTGTATGATAAATGAGTTTATGATGGGCGTGGACAAGGTGTTGTATGCGTATTCGTATGCTCATTATTTATGACTTGCGTGATGACGGTTGGAAAATTTTTCTGCGTAGAAATATTACCTAATACAACTCAACAGGAACCTGAATACAATGAATTTATCAAATAGCACACACTTTATGGAAATCCATATTAATTTTCCCTCATCATTTCCGTTTGAAAAATTTCATGTCATAAGTATCCTTGTCTATAGAGGTCACTTTCCCCCCACTTATTTTATTCGATGCCTAACAAATGGACGCAAATTTCTTCTAATTTGTTCTACTTACTTTCCTTTCTCTAAATAATTCATTTACATACAGACATATATCTAACATTATTGCATTGTATTATACAATTTTTTTTTAGTTTTTTTCTGTTTCATAATTTTTACTGATTTTCGTCGATGTAAACGTGCTGACAGCTGTCAACTTCGCATGATTAATGTGTGTCACAATGCACGGGCAACTCAAAGTACAGAGAAGAAGACAGACAGCCAGCCAACGAGTAAATAAAGCATTTACAAAAATGATAAATGACAGTAATAATGATATTGTTGGGGTAGTCAGCTGAAATAATAATATACGGGTACACCGGAAATTAGTTTTTTATTTACTGTATGTATGTATATATATTGTTTTTTTTTGTGTATTTACTTATTCATTTAGTAAATCTGGAAATACAGACTACATAGAACTAGCGGTATTTTTAACAATTATATGCTCATATTGCACATACAAATGCTCATCAGTCAAATATGCTACAAAACTGTATCAAAATATCGAGCAACAGACGTGCGCCTTCATACTGAAACTGAATATTTGCCTTATTACGGATGGTGTGGTGTTGCTAGAAGGAGCAAAAAATCCTCCGCAAGTCGCAGGAATATTTCCCCAAGTTGCTTAATAACAACATCAACTCGCATAGCAGTCCTGGCCATGATTCAACAGAGCCATACTACACGGCAGAATTAGATATTCTGCTTCCAAATGAAGAAGAAATTAAATATGTGATACATAAACTGAAAAGAGAAACAACTGAATTGCTGAGATGTGGCATTCCGACTATAGAGTTGGCTCTAACAAAACAAGTTGGGCAAATTTATAAATATGAAACGATCCTTCGAAACAAGCAATCTAGCTTGCCATAATATTCCCGTTCCATAAAAAATTTGACAAACGTGAATGCAACAACTACAGAGGCATCTCTCTGTTAAGCTCTGCGCACAAAGTATCATATTTCCAAAATTATTCCCCAACAAATATATATACATGTAATTGGTGCGTACACCCGTTTTGGGTGTTCGACGGAGCTTCTCCTCCTCTTTGTGGCGTGCGTCTTGATGTTGTTCCACAAGTAGGGGGACCTACAATTTCAAGCCGACTCCGACCGCCAAAAATTTTTTATTAGGATCTTTTTCATGGCAGAAATACACTCGGAGGCTTGCCATTATCTGCCGAGAGGCAACCGCTTTTAGAAACAACTTTTTCTTAATTTTCTATAATTTTACCGAGATTCGGACCTACGCTCTCTCTGAATTCCGATTGGTAGTCACGCACCAAGCCATTCGGCTACTGCGGCGGCGACAACACACTCGTCGACAAAATTAATTCGGTGGCAGATAATATTGCAACCGAATATCAATGCGGATTTCGACCAATGGATCAACAACCGATTAATGTTTCGTAATGTGTCAAATTTTTGAAATATACGATGAACAGGGACTTTATATCCACTGTCTTCTTATAGACTTCAAAAAAGACTTCGACAAGAAAAAGCTACCCTTCACTCTACCTCGACAAGGAATACCACTGAAGCTCGCCGCACTTGTTACTATGATTCTGACAAAAGCAGTATCTAAGGTGATGGTGTTAGGAAAAACTCTGACCTTTCGATGTTTCACGGGTGTTTAGCAAGGTGACACACTATCCGTCGTAATTTTCAACTTAGGTTTGAACTTTATTATTAACGGCATCAATCTCGGCGCGACTTTTTTTCTAGATCTTTCTATCATCAAAGCAAACCTAGTTGGTCTAGAAGTGAATGCCAAAAAGACTTAATACTTCGTTAAATCCCAAAGCATTGGTCGCAGCGGTAACCTGAAAATCGGGCCCCACGTATTTCAAGAAGCCGAAATCTTTAAGTACCTAGTGGTGAACTTAAGATCCGCTTATCTGCATTAACGAAGCTATTACAAACACCATAAACTACTTAAAAGCAAACTCTCGTCATGGACGTCTAAGCTAAGGATCTATAGGGCCCTTATAAGGTCCATAGCAACGTATGGATGTGTAACATGGGTTCTAATATTGCCAAAATAAAGAACTACGATTTGAGCGTAAAATTTTGAGAAGAATTTTTAGTCTTTTATGAGATCCTGATGGGTCTTATAGAATAAAATATAACAATTAGATCGAAGAACTTATAAATGGGCAAAATATATTGCGCTTCGTGAAGGCGCAACGTCTTCGGTGGCTAGGACACGTACTTCGAATGGATGCCAACAAAATTGCAAAGAAGACCTTTAACTCTCGCATTTTGGCGGCAGAAAGTGCGGATGGCCAACAAGAAGGTGGGCAGATGATGTTGAAGGCGATCTATATAGTAAAGGAAGCATTGGCTCACGCCGAGCTGCAAATGCTATGGTGGTGATGATGATGATGACGACATGTTGCGCAACTACTTAAAACACTCATTGAGCGATAACTTGCAATTATATTTAGATACGGAAAAAAAGCTAAAGAACTTCAAATCTGGTGAAACTCCCTCAATGTTCTAATATAAAAGATGGTTTCGAGGCAACAACAGTTCTAACCCGCTCTAGACAGAATAGATCATTGCTCCGAGGATTTTTTGGGGTGTGTGGAAATCAATGCGCTCTAAGAGTAATAACGATTCAACTGTCCAGGCCGTCGACATCGAAGACTGATGAAAGCATCAACAAAGTGAAAGAAAATTTGATCAGTAGCCGCAAAATAACAATAAGAGAGTTGGAATATCATGCGGATGACCAGCTCTCCGCAGCTTTGTCTTACCTTTAGCTGCTGAGTTGCTATTTAGATTACATATTAGCCGGATATTAGGATATCAATATCGAATTTTTCATATTCTCTGGAGAAAAGTGATCGTTCAACTATTTAAGCATGCGCTAGACATCAGTCATAAGGACGCTCTCTTTATTTTTCAAAGAAATTTCGGGCGTTTTTACAAATAAAACGGAAAGCTCTTTGCCTTCACGTTTTTCTGGTTTTTTTCTATCATTTTCGTTCTTCTTTCAAAAAATAAAGGGTTTTCCAATAGCAGGTATTATTTTGAATAGGATTGCGCTATCGAGAGATGATTAACGATTTTTTATGGCCGGAGGTGGATGGTATTGATCTGGACAACGTTTATTTTCAACAAGACGGCGCTACGTGCCACACAAGCAACGAAACCATTGATCTTTTACGGGAAAAGTTTCCTGACCGTGTTATCTCTCGAAGAGGTGATTACCATTGGTCACCGAGATCTTGTGATTTAACAGCTTGTGACTTTTTCTTTGGGCCACGTGAGAGAGAAGGTCTACGCCCAGCTCAGTCAACAGCCCAGGGCCGATTCAAGACCTCAAAGATGGAATTCGTGAGGCTATCGAGGACATAGGGTAGCCCTTTTTGAAATTCGGTTATGGAAAATTTCATGAAAAGGATATTGTCCTGTATGCGTGATCGTGGTGGTCATTTGCCTGATGTTATTTTCCGCTATTAACGGCATACCTTCCTCTTTATAATGAAATAAGCATCCGATCATTTATACTACAAAATAGCATTTTTCGTTGAATATCAAAATAGCATCTCGGTTTGGAAAACCCTATACTTTTAACTCCTTTTTTCAATTTCCAGTAGCAATTTATCCTGGCCCTCTAGGCAGCCTATTTTATTTGTGCGCCAGCTTAACTTACCTCGCCGCACGAGTTGCTTACCACTCGGGATCGCTGAAAAAAAAAGAAATTCTGCTTCTCGCATGTCGTTCTTGCAAATATTTCGGACAACTGGGACTTTCAACGTGATTCGTAGTTCGTAGAATACTCGCATCAGTGTTAAGAGATCACCTTAACAGAAATACTTTTGTATGCATCTAAATATGTATGTAAGTATAAGAACGTATAGTAGAGCGATAATGTGGCTATTCTCCTTAAGCCCTACAAATTTGTGTTCCAATAGTTTAATGCGATAACAAATAAAGCCATGCCACACCAATGCTAACCACACTCGAAAAACACACTCAACCTGCGGACAAACATTTTGCAATATCGCTTAATTGACTTCATCGGCTTTATGAAATTGTATTATCAACTCAATTTGCAACATGCTATGTAAGTTAATCTTTGAACTTTCAATATACTGACACGCGTACACACAAAATTAGAAGAGCAAAAACAACGATTTGCAAACCTGCATACAACTCTATGTATGTAAATAAGTTCGAAAAAGGTTAGTTCCAACCAATACAGGCAGCCGCAATGTGGTTTTATGCTAGTTTCATAATGCCACTTGAACCTTGTAAAAAGGATAATAACAGCCCACAATCGCACATACCATAGAAGGGAGAATGTGGAGGGGAGAAGCGAAAAGTGGCGGAAAACTATTTACAGTTCAATACGTAAAGACAATTTGTTTAACACAATGGGCAAAAACAGCAACAAAAGTAATACTAGTGACAACAGCAGAACAAGCAATTAAATAGAATAGAAATGGAATGGAATGAAAATTGCACGCCAGCGACATACCAAAGGCCGTATACGTACACACACACATACAAGTATGTACGTACATACTCGACCATACACACTTTGTGTAAATGCACCATTATGCCTGCTATTGTAGATACTTATGTGTCGGGCAATAACGATTTTACAATGTGAACTTAGATCCTTCGGCCGGAGCGGTTGGTGGGGCCTGTGGTGTTGGATATTTGTGTTGGCGGCGTTGAATTTGCAGCCAAATCAAAGTTTACATTCCAGTCTAATACCAAAGTACCTTTTTGCACGCAGATAAAGGCGAGTCACGTATTACATGCCGAACAAGCCAAGCCAGACAGGAGCACTTTCAAGGTTTAATGATACTTGGTTTTAATTGGAATGGGTTATTTATTTGACGATGGTATGATTTTAAAATATATCAATTCTGCTCTTCCTGATTTGTATAAATTTTATATTCCAGATTTATAGAACTCGAGCGATTCTTTGTCAAGTGATCCATGGTCTCCATTTCTTCTGAAAATTGGTTTATTTGTAGACTGGCAAAATTTAATAATTTCTTGGTATAATAATTTTGAAAATTTTGGTATCTAAGTTTTTAAAGTTAGCAATCTTTGGTTCTTTTCAACATTTCTATACATTTCCTTAACATTTTAAAGATAATAAGCAAATCGAAAATATTAAAAAAAAATTATTGTTTTTTTTGTTTTTAAAATAATTCGGTTCTTTTTAACATTTTTAAAATTTTGAAGAAAATAAGTAAACCGAAAATATTTTGAAACAAAAAATGTATTAATTTAAGCTACTTCGGCTTTTTCAACATTTTTATAAACTTTCTGAAAATTTTTAAAAGAATAAGTAAGCCGGAAATATTTTGAAAAAAAACATTAAACATATTTTTTAAGGCACTCCGGTTCTTTTTAATATTCTTATAAATTTTCTTAAAATGTTTAAGATGATAAGAAGTAAACCGAAAATATTTTGAAAAAAAATACGAATAATTTTTTGAAGACACTTCGGTTCTTCTCAACTCTTTTGTAAGTTTTCTTAAAATTTTGAGGATGAAAAGTAATCCGAAAATATTAAAAAAAAAAAATTTATAATTTCTTTAAGATACCTCCATTCTTTCCAAAATTTCCATACATTTTCTTTAAATTTTGAAGATAATAAACAAACCGAAAAATTTTGAAAAAAATAGTTTTTTTAAGATACTTCAGTTATTTTCTACATATAATATTTAAAAATTCTCTTAAAATGTTTAAGATAATAAGTAGACCGATAATATTTTGAAAAAAAATTATCAGTTTTTTGAAGATACATACTTCAGTTCCTTAACATTTTTATAAATTTTCCGAAAATCTTTAAGATAATAAGGATACATACGCCTTCGACTAGGCCACACAATACTTACGCACGCCCACATACTTCAAGGCATTCCACCCAATCTATGCCCGTTTTGCAACTCCACCCTGAGTACAAATCACATTCTGTTTTCATGCTCTAACCTTGCATCGACTAAACATCATTACTTTCGCAACATTGACCCTCTTGAAATATTAAAAAATCCAACCGAAGTCAACATATCTATATTATATAACTATCTCAAAGATCTACTTCGTCGGATCTAATCGAGCCAATCAACCTGCCAGCCGAAAGCCTCCGATGCTAGCGCTGCATTACTTTCAGTTTGTATAATAATTTTATTGTTATGTAAACCTTTATAAAATAAAATGAAATAAATAAATAATATGGAAACCGGAAATATTTTGAAAAAAAAGACTCAATAGTTTTTTAAAATACTTCGGTTCTTTTGGTCATTTTTATAAATTTTCCTAAAATTTTTAAGATATTAATATAAGTAAACCCAAAAAAAATTGACAAAAATTATAATTTTTTTAAGAGGCCTTGGTTCTTTTCAATATTTTTATAAATTTTCTTAAAATTAAGAAATAAACCGAAAAAATTTTGAAAACATTTAACAAATTTGAGACATATTCAATGTTAAAAATTTTGGTATGGAGTTTCTAAATATTTTCAGCGCTTTTTAATTGCTTTATAATTTTTATCGTTATATAGTTACATAGCAAAAACGCCTTCTTTTTGTAGTATACAGGGTCCGGCATTCGAAGTGTAACCAATTAAAAACGCCATCAATTTACTTTGGAAAATTACTTTTATTCAATTCAATGTAAAGAATGTGTGAAAATAATACAAAATTAGGAGTGAATTTACTTTTGCTCGATATAACCACCTTTTGCCTTAACTATGGCCTTGAGACGGTCCAGAAATTGGCCGTGTTCGGAGATTGTTCGCTTTCGGTAAAGCGAAGCAACTACTTCGCTCTCTCAAGTCTGATCATGCGCCTTTTGGATCTTGTAAGGCTTGACTTTGAGATCATTTTTCAGTATGCCGCAGATGCTACGGTCAGATATTTTCCGTTCTTTCGCCATTTGATTGGCACTTCGTCGGGGATTTCACTCAAGTCGCTTCTTCACTTTTTGAACCATTTTACGTGACGGTACAGTCTTTTGATGACCACCTCGCGATGCTATCGATATCACTGAAACGAGTAATGGTTATCGCACCACAAAAACTTTATTCATTTTAAGGTGCTCGAGTTCACGAACAAGCGCTGGTTGTAATTTTCCAGCTAAATATTATATAATGCAATCACACTATTAAGTTTGTAATTCATTACTGACTTTCTTTCTTCGCATTTACTCTCGGCAAAATGCTTTCGCGCGATTGTAAACAATACTCTGGACTGTCATTTAGCCAACTAACAGATAGCCGATGCCTGTATAATGACCAAGGAGAGAAGTGTTTTTAATAATTCAGATTTTGTTTTCAAAGTTTCTTTAATATCATTTGATTATCTTTTAAATCTTAAGTGTCTAACAATCTTGATTTCAAGGGAACGCCAATATCTTAAACACTGATTACACTACACTACCGTTACAACCGTTATGGATGAAATTTAATTCATAAATATATTAATGTCAGTTTGCTTATTTTTATCATACGCCTTTGGAATTGCCTCCCATGTACAGTCTGTGTCAAAAAAAAGAACTGGTTTTTTTCTTGCAACTTCAAGATGTATTTCATTTTGCTTTTTGCTGCATAATAGTTCCACTCAAGTGCTACGACACCAGTGCTAACCCAGGTTAGTGTCGCGAAACTTTCCCGTAACCGCAACAAAACAAAAATGAGTGAGAAATTCGTGAAGCGTTTCGAGGCGGTATTTTTATGCACGCATTCGAAAGGGCCGAAATTATCTTACGCCGGGGCTGCAAAAGGGATTAAAAAATCAAAAAAGTTTATTGTGATGTAGAATCAGCGGCATAAGGTGTACAAAAATGTTGATGACTTTTCCGAGTGTGGCTTGAGGCCGGCGGGCCAATTAGATGTCCTAAATTCAGTAGTTTTCGCGAAGCGTTGTAGGATGAGAAAAAAAACAATTAGCCAAATGAAGTTTTGGGGATAGTTTAATATATATTTGAACTAAAAAAAAAATTTGTACAATCTCCAACAATATATTGTAAGCCGAGTTATCAATAGATTCCCAGAGCGGCTTGCCACTGAAGTATCCAACTTCTGTACAAGATACAACTTGTAATTTTCATCTGAAAACAAAACTAAGAAAATTGGGAGAAACACGTAAAATTCGAATTTTTGGGGAAGGTAGAAAAAAAGTGGTTTTTCAAGGAAAAAAAAAACTCTTCCACTGGGTAAAAAAGTCGCTTAAAAAAGTTTTTGGATGTTTTTTTTAGTTCACATAGAAGAGAAAACAATACTGAAGATAACGCATTTTGAATGAAATGGATAGCTCGTTTAGTTTTTTTGCAATCGTGTACATAAATTAGGTAAAATCGTGAAAATGAAAAGCCGAGAAAACGCGCTTCAAAGTCAATGGTCAATGGGCGGAGCACTACAACAATAAGCGCACGGTTGCTCGACGCCGCACTACGCTCGGCTCTGTAGCTCTGCAAATACTTGGAATTTAACTCTGAAAATTTGTGTCTCATGTTCTTGAATATCTAAGCTATTGATTTCAGGAAAAAAAAATCGATTTTTTTTACCTTTTAATTGGCCCGCCGGCCTTGAAGCGAGTGACGACAAAAAAGCAGAATAAAGTGATCGTCGAACTTTTTAAGCGGGACTTTTTAAGCGACTACGCCAAACACGCACATTTATTGCTACAAAGGGAATAAATATCAGTATGAACACCATCGAACGTCGACTGAAGGAGGCGAACATATCCTACCGTCCCGCATCATCAAAACCACTGCACTCAGAAAAACACATTGAGAAACAAGCAAATGGCGTCACAGTATTGGATTGGCCTTCCCAGTACCCAGACGCCAAACCCAATGTGTGGAGAACTACGAAAACGCATCTTACCGGAAGGCCAGTCCATTATTTAAAGCATCTCGTGCATCAAGTTCGCAAAATCTAGTCCTGTTTGCCGACGAGCTACGCAGAAAAGCTGGTTCAAAGCATGAAGAAGATGCCAGGTTATACTCGACACCGATGAAGACTACACGGCGTGCATTTATGCGCGACATGCTGAAGTTCAAAGCTCACAGCTCAAAGCGTGAAACATCAAAATGCTAGAATGAATGAAAGAAACCTGAGACAAATATCAAAATGAAAGCTGTTCCCAATCGGTGTGGAACGCCCCTCACGTGCCCATTTAGTTAATATCGAACGAAGCACGCTAAAGTGTTAGTAAGTATGCACAAACAAGCAGTTGAGAGGAAATATCGTTACAAAAGGGAGGTGTCGGTGAAAAGGAATAAAGCAGGCAGACTAAACTTTGTATTCCTAGATATTTGCTTACAGGAATATAAGCTAAATTGTAGTATATTGTTTTAGACACACTTACACACATACACCCATTCATACATATTCACTCAATAAACGCGCACTGCTGAATGACCAGACATTGTTAGCCTTTCTGAATAAGTGTCCTTGGCAAATATTCAGTTCGGTCGACCAGGCAATGGCAATTTTAAATGGTTTTACTGCGGTATTGAAATGTGCTGCAAATGGTCTGTTCTTGCTGCTGGCGTAAGCTAGTTTGTTTTTATTGCTAACATACTCCTGTATCTGTAAATATGTAAATACACACAAGCATCAGATTAGCAAGCATGGAATTCAGTTATTTGTTTTGCTCAAAATGACTAGGATTTACCTGTCGGGTTTTGTGTTTACATAAAAGTGATTCAAGCGTGTAAATTTGCCCGGTGTCAGGTTAATGTAAATGCATTAGTTGTTTTGCATGTCATTTGCTAAGTATGTAAGGGGGGATCTTTTCTAAATATATAGAATATATGGGAATAACTGTCAAATCAGCTGATTAAAAACATAAAAAGATATTTCCTTTGAACTCTAAAGAATTGACAGCCAATGCCTTACAGTAGCGCAGAATTTCCATATGAGCGATTCCACGTCAAGTGATACAAGTGTTTTGGACACTTTCGGCAATTTCTTTGAAAATTGGTCTGTTTGCAGACTGAAGTAAAAATAGAATGATTTAGCGATTCCTTCAAGCATTGTTGGTTCTTTATAACATTTTATACATTTTAAAGTTAATGGTTTAGAGATTTATTTAAGGCTGAAAATTTTGGTATGGAGTTTGGAGTCACGAATTTTTCGTTTTTTTTAACATTTTTGTACATTTTGTTGTTAATTTTTGAAAAAAAAAAAAATGTTTGGAAACAAATTTTTAAAAAATATAATGATTTAGAGATTTATTCATGGTTGAAAATTTTAGTCTGGAATTTGGAGTCGAGAAGTTTTGTTGTTAATTTTTTGTTCATGTTTTTGAAAAAATAAATTTTGAAACATTATTTATATGTAGTTAATGATTTTGAGATTTGTTCAAGGTTGAAAATTTGGCTTGGAGTCAAGAATTCTGGGTTCTTTTTAATATTTTTATACATTGCCTTTTTGGTAATTTTTATTATTTTTTTTACAAAAAATATTTGTTAAATTTGAAAAAAAATTTCTTAAAAAATATAATTATTTTGAGATTTATTCAAGGTTGAAAATTTTGGTATGGAGTTTGGAGTCACGAATTGTTCAATCTTTTTAACATTTTTGTACATTTTTTTGTTAATTTTTGAAAAAAAATTGTTTGAAAAATATTTGAAAATTTTTTTTTTTAAATATAATGATTTTAAAATTTATTCAAGGTTGAAAATTTTAGTCTGGAATTTGAAGGAGAGAATTTTTGTTGTTAACTTTTTGTTTATGTTTTTGTTAAATTATGAAAATTGTTAAATTATGAAAAGTTATTTATAGTTAATGAATTTGAGATTTATTCAAGGTTGAGAGTTTTGGGAGTCGTTGGGGTTTCGGAGCTTGGAGTCACGAATTTTTCATTTTTTTTAACATTTTTGTACATTTTGTTGTTAATTTTTGATGTGGAGTTTGGACGCAAGAATTTTGGGTTGTTTTTAATATTTTTATACATTTTGTTGTTAATTTTTATATTTATTTTTTATTAAAAAACATGTTTTTTATAAATTTTTTAAAGAGAAATGTCAGAAATGAATTTTTTTAATAAAAAAACTGTGAAAAATGGTTTTGAGATTTATTGAAGGTTGAATATTTTTGTATGGAGTTAAGAATTCTCGGTTCTTTTTAATATTTTTATACATATTCTCTTTGGTAATTTTTTTTTACAAAAAATATTTGTAAAACTTGGAAAAAAAAATTTGAAAAAAATAATCATTTTGAAATTTATTCAAGGTTGAAAATTTTGGTATGGACTTTGGAGTTTTCGGTTTTTTTAGTATTTTTATACACTTTGTTGTTCATATTTAAAAAAAGTTTGGTTTGCCATTTTCGAAAAACTCTTCAAATTGTTTTCTTATTTGCTGCGAATGTAGTTCCCCATAAATTTTCGAGTTACTGTTCTGGACATACTCGGATAATGAAAGCGGATCGCCACGTCAAAGATAAACAGAAGCCTAGTATGTTGCTGGTCAGACCGGATAAACCTATCTGGCCCCAGCATTTCGTATGGTTGGAAGACATTAAAGACGCGTTTTATGCATTCCTCTTGTTTACTCAACCGCCCCTTAAATTAATTCCCAGCTGTAAATATTCAGCAAGTTCCACCAACGTTTTTAATTTCATTTGCCTAGCAGATCGCTGCATTTGTTAAAGGGCTTATGAAATTATAAATTTGAAGCGTACACTGCGTGCATATTACAACCATACTGACTTCGCATGGCGCATCGCATCACCAAGGTCTTCTTTTAAGAACGAATCCGCGACTCACCGAGCCGCAAGGTTCAATAATTCTATCCAAAGGTGTTTAGCCTTACCACACAGATGTACGCTAACAAATTTTCAGAAGCTCCAGTAATACTCACTCAATCTTCAGTACCCCCACTCGCCCTGACACCTCTGCTACAATAACTATTGGTGTACTCTTTCCATTGTGCCGTGAACTTCATTCTCTGTTCTGAAGGTAATCCCGAAAATGTATATATGTATAATAATAGTTTTAGTGTTTAGTGTACAGTTATCCGCACAATTGCCATTCTTTTTTATGAGATAACTGAGGTTGTAAGGGTTCGGTTGATCAGAAAAGATCTCACATAGATCACAAGGGTCCGTAGTGCTCCCAGTGTTGTGGGAGTTGTGCTAAACATAGTTCGTGATACATGCCTTGGCGAGTTTTAATAAGCAGTTTCAACTTTTGTCTGTAAAATCCTTCAGAGCTGAAAAGTATATCGGAGTTGTAATGTGTTCTCATTAAAGGGGAGCAGTGGCAGAGAAGGTGTTCTTCTTCGCAGAAGTTTCATGTGTCGTTCTGGACCAATTCTATTTTAGCTGCGTGATATGGAGTGAGACAATGTCCCGTCACTATTCCAAACCATATTTTACACTCCATCCTTAAGAGTGATAAAATAAATGTCGTTGTTTTCGTGTTGCAAGTTCGTAGCATTATTTTGACATATCCTGAGACTTGCCATATAGACTGTGCTTCCAGAGTTACTTCCTCGTCTAGTTTCGTCTTCGAAACTAAACGTTAGGGACGTATGTTCGATGTACTCATCTCAGGAAATCGGATGCCTACCTTAGCAAACTCGTCAACTTTCTTATTACCCTCTATTCCCTTGTGCCTTGGTACCCAGTAATATTTGACCTGGCTATTCCCGCAGAGCTCGTCCATTTTGGCTTTACAGTGTATGCATTCTCCGTATTGATAACACTTTACGTAGTCTGTTAGCTGCTGAAGCGCTATCTTTTAGTCCTTATGGGGTGTGGAGTAGTCAGAGGCGGCTGAAGCGCATCGAGTGCTACAAAAAGTGCTGATTTAAGTGAAACAACATATCGAGATTGGTTCCGTCGCTTCAAAGACGGTGATTTTAATGTTGACTACCGTCCGCGTGAAGGATGGCCAAAAACCTTCGAAGACGCTGAATTGGAGGCATTGCTCAATAAGGATCTATGTCAAACGCAACAAGAGCTTGCTTCAGTATTAGGAGTTACCCGCCAATCCATTTCCAAGCGATTGCATGCTTTGGGAATGATTCAGAAACAGGGAACTTGGGTTCCTCATGAGTTAAAACCAAGGGATGTTGAACGTCGTTTTTTCGCCAGTGAACAACTGCCCCAGCGACAAAAAAAGAAGGGGTTTCTTCATCGCATCGTGACGGGTGATGAAAAATGGATTCATTACAGCGAACCAAAGGAAAGAAAGTCATGGGGTTTACGAATACTCACGCTGCGAAGGTTATGCTATGTATTTGGTGTTACTTATTATGAACTGCTAAAATCAAGCGAAACCATCACTGGGGATTGATATCGACTTGAATTGATGCGATTGAGACGAGCACTGCGCGAGAAGCGGCCGCAATACGTGGAGAGACATGAAAAAGTGATTCTACAGCATGACAAAGCCCGGCCTCACATTGCGAAACCCGTTAAAACACTGAAATGGGAAATGGTACCTCACCCGCCATATTCTACAGATATTGCGCCGTCCGATTATCACCTGTTCCGATCGATGGCACATGGTCTAGCTAGCAGTTCCATTCATATGAAGACATCAAAAAAGGCTTGATCCGTGGATAGCCTCAAAAGATGAACAGTTTTAGCGCGACGCTATACGAGATCTACCAGAGGGATGGAAAAAAGTAGTAGCCAGCGATGCGCAATACTTTCAATGATTCACTTGTAACCATTTTTTCAGAATAAAGTTGTATTTTCATCTACATAATAGCGATAACTTAGTTGCGCACCTAAAATGATTTTCAAAAATTGAGTTTGTGCTAGTCAATTGCTTTTTTTTTACAAAAATAAAAACATAGCATTAATATACCATGTTTCGACTTAACTTTAGCAAATTTCAAAAAAAAAATTAATAATTGTAAAAGTTTTTTCCGTTTCTCCAGAAGTCCCTGGCGGTGATCATCACAAGTCCTTGGAGATTCATCTAAAATCAATCGAGGCACGAGTTTTTTATGTTTTTCAAAAGCAGTATACATTTTATTTAAATTTACCAAACGGTCTTTAAGTTATAGTGATCACCAGTTCAAAACACATAGTTTTGAGAAAAACGCATTTAAAGTTTCATTTGTTATTTTTTGAATAACTCGAAAAGTATTTTTCGGATTCTCTTCACATTTTCACACAATATTTTTAATATATTATACTTTCAGAAAATGCAAAAACAAAATCCAATTTATAGAAAATTCTGACTACCTCTAACCCCTTATGGCATATTTGAATCTGCATTCGTAGTCTTCCAGAAGTTGGATATTTTCACTTCGTTATAAATAGTTTTTCATTCCTTCCTTAGAATTGCTATATCAGTGGACTACCCTGAAGATTTCGGTTTTCCTTTATTCACCCTTGAAGGGTAAGCCGCTCTTGCTGCGCACTGAAACGCTGAAATCAGCTCCTCGACCTGTAGCTCTAAGTTGATGAAGTACCAGCATTAGAAACAGAAGAGCAACGGCGAACAGTTATGCAAACGAACTCAACAGCTTATTTGAATCTTGGCGCATTTTCTTCCCATGATGATAATGATTAAAGTCTTCAGTGTGGACACTGCAAAATGGCAGCGTTGTGCGATCCCTTAAATTTCAAAATAATTCTGAAAAAAGTGTTGTGTAAATAAATGGCAGGGTAAAATTTTTGTGTTGAGCAAATAAATACCCACTTAATACACAGAATCACTTTGTTTTAGCAGCCCGGCAAAGCGTGCCAAGTTCTTGACAGTATATAAGTAGGTATGTAAATTAATAATAATTATGCAAAAATTAATTTTCAAATATATTATGTAAAATAATTTGCTAGCTGTCCATAGGCAGAGCACGAAACAAATCTCGCCAAATTACTCTCCCCACTTTTACGTATATGCCGCAGTGTTTGAAGGTGTCGAATTTCTTCACAAATGGTCACTCCACGCGCTTAGTGCTACAGCCGGAAGGAGCCAAAGCTCGTACAAACATGTCACTGGAGTGATTGATATTGCCGCAAGCGGATCACATATTTTTCCCATCCATCTAAAAAAATAACTGGTGATTATGTAGCAAAAAATTGAAAAATTTCATTTAAAAATAAATGACTTTGCTCTGAGCATTAACAAAATTAAAGGGGTTTTGTGGTTGTCATAAGACCAATGTGACATCAATCAAAAGTGTCAAACTTTTCATTTTCATTATTATGAGAAAATGTAACCGCATACGTCGACCGATAGGAAAGGAGAGGAGTGCGAGCCGTGCACTGCAAAAGTAAAAAATATATAATAAAAAAAAAAAAATTGTGCCCAACAGAAATTAGTGTCACGTCAAAATGGTGTCGGGTTGGGCTGACGCCACACTTTGGAAATCGTCTTTGTTGTCTGCAGTTATCAGTTGTATGGCTTGTGACTGGTGACTGATGGCTGATGCCTGACAATTGTTTATGTAAAGCTCTAAAGTCCAAATTGTGGTCTGTCACAACAAACGCACGACAGTTAACACTTACACACATACATACTAAGAAATACTCATACTTGCACATACCTAGCGCATACATACATTTATTTTGCACATATGTATATATATATATATATGAATATGTATGTGAGTACGAAATATTGAATGCAAAAGTATTCCCGAGCGGTTGGTTACCTGGTGCTGAAGTGAAAAATAATAACCGTCGCGTGTGGTGTTGCATTGTCAATATGTTTTTGGTCTTGTTGTTTTTCAAGTTTGGTCGCTGGCTCATTGGCCACCGGTTGCCGGTTGTTATGGCTTGATGTTTGGCCATCAATCTAAAATCATCATTCAGTGTCTGTCAACACTGCAACGAGCAAAAATGTACAACGCCATGCATACAAGTCAACCCAGCACACTTACACATCGACTAAATAGGCATGACCCTGCAGGAAAAATCTGAACAAGTGAAACAAATCTAAGGTTCAGAACTATTCTAGCCAAAAATTGTGCTACTAAGCATTAAAAACAGCAGACCGGGATTAATCTCCATAGGTTACAATAGGGAATCAATTCAACCATTTCGATTTATTTCTTCGAAGTTTGAAAGTAAGAAGCCACACATGGCGACAATGGCATAATTTGATGACTACAGCTTGAGATTCTAGACGCACTGCCTCGAGTCCAAGTGAATTTTTCAAAATAAATACAAAGTTAGCTTTGCAATGGTTGGTTGGTTGGTTTAAGTGGTGAATCAGCAAGAATACAATTAGCGCTTCCTCACCTTTTTGTTGCCACATCCTCGCTACCAACAAGTTACACGGTTTACTCTTTCACGCCTATATCCAGTCTGTGCGTTAGAAAACCTTATCGGGTTGTTTACGTCTATTCCAGCGAGCTCTGCGAGGTTCTTAAGAAGCGGTTTGTCAAGGGTGAACATCCGCGCATTCCATGGGGCAAGGCATTCACGGGTGAAGTGGAAGATAGTTTCCTATTTTTCCGGTTGATTACCACTATATATTGTGAGGAATACTCATTTTGGCTGCCTGCTCTCCTATGGGCCAAAAGCCAGTTATTACTGCCGTGAGTCTGCAGACATCCTTTTGTTTCATATTTATCACTTTTGGACGTTTGTTTGTGGTTGTATGTGGGCCATAACTTTATTCTAACTTTGCATGCCGTCTGATGGGCGACGGTGGGCATCTCATGACATCAACATCAAAATTGTTCTAATGACAATTCAATATATTGTTTATAAGCCATCAAAAGCATTTGCGTCTCAGTTTTGTTGAATTTTTTTTCTGTGATGGAATTCAGACGTAATAGTGTGATTGCGTTGTATTTGGCTGGAAAATCACAACCAGTGTGAGCTCAGTCACCTCAAAGTGAGTAAAATGTTTGTGTATCGCACTATAAAACGTTACAGTGATAGGTAGCATTGCAAAACGCTATGGAGGTGGACCGAAAAAAACCGCAACAAAGCCAGAAATGGTTCGGAGAGTGAAGGCTCGACTTGAACGAAATCCACGTCGGAATCCACGTGGAAGAAAAAGGGCCAAAGAACTGAAAATATCGCAAGACAGCATTCGACGAATATTGAATGAGCTCAAGGTCAAGGTTTACAAGTTCCAAAAAGCACACGATCTTTCACCCCAGCAAAAAAAAGTTCAATGCGAAAGAGCAAGGGAGTTGTTGCGCTTGCACGAACGTGGCAAATTTCCTAACATTGTGTTTTCTGATGAAAAAAATGTCCCAATTGAGCAGTTCATAAACACTCAAAACGATCGTGTTTACTTGACCGAACCTCATACGAGAATTTGAGCCTACGTATGGCCACTCGAAGCAATTTCCCATCGCAGGTAATGGTTTGGGCCGCAGTGACCGCTGATGGACGCTCTCCAATCGCTTTTATCGAGCTTGGTGTCAAAATGAATGCGACTTATTATCGGGAAAATGTTTCAGAAGCTGCTTTAGAGCCGTAGAGACGCAAACATTTCGGTCGCAGACCATGGACGTTCCAACAGGACTCGGCACCGTCTCATAAAGCTCGTGTGAACCAAGAATGGTTAAAAAATCATGTTCCACACTTCGTTATCGTTGGCATGGCTTTGTTATAACTACGACAGCTGACACGAAGTTGCTAAATTACGCTGAACTTGTGGGGAGTCAGAACTGGAATAGATGAATTAAGGAGAGAAAAATTCTAATCCTTTTGACATTTTAGCATGGAAACGAGGTGGAACTGAATAAAATTTGGAAATTTTTGTAGTCATACAAATAAAGAATATTTATTCGTCGCATATTTATCGTAAGCTAAAGTCTGATTTGCTTAATTTTGCTGAGGTCAGGATACCCTATATATCAAAACACCGATTTCGTTCACACTTGAGCACATATGGGGTTTGACAGGGGTGAGTTAAGGATAAATTTCGATACGTTTCGATACTAGTGCGAACAATTTTAGTAAAATGCCTTTTGACACAGCCTGAACCTTATGGCCTAGATGCAGAAAATTACGAATATTTTACCTTCAAATTAAAGAAAACATTTTGGTTACTATGACGGAGTTAGATAAATTGTATTTCACTCTCTAAGCGTTCAGTTGTATTAACAGGAGGGCCCAACCTCCAAAGAGTGTTGACGAAGAAGGAGTACAAAATTTATAGCAAACAACATAGTTATTAAAAGTTTGAGTTCCTGTCACTTAAGGATATAAAAAAAATTGTAACACCTAGCAAATTATAGGCTGAAGTACAAAAAATTGTATCACCTCTTCAAAGAATAAAATCTAAGACCTTCTCAATGATGTGCCAATTATCCACATTAATGGCTCTTACGTCAGTGGGAGCTGCATTAGAAAAAACATATAGAAATTTATTTGCCATAGGCTTAGTATCCAAAGAAGGCAGAGTGTATTGGATTCCACCTACCGAATTTAGTACCACAGCGGCGGACAAGTGATACTGACTGATACATCAACTAATTCATCACTATATGGAAAATATATCAAGCATCAATTAGCCATTATACCAAATTCACATGAAGCGGACTAGTGCGGTACAATTGGATTTTCTTACAGGGCATCATATTCGAACACACTCTCACACGGGCATACATCTCCGCATATGTGATTAGCAGTCCACAATGTAATTTATGTATTTACTCGCATATTTCCTTTCGCATGAGTACTTTCATAGCACTGATTCTCTGACATTTTGGGGTTTGCGTTCGTTGCTGTTGTTGGCACACAAACAACTTACCACATCCATCAAGCATCAATCATAATTTATTATTTCAAACTTTCTGAGGGTATTTTTGCGCAGTAGTTATCATCATCATTCTTGTTGTTGCGTTTCTTTTTGTTGGCTGTTTGTTGAGATCGTTGATTTACTTAGTTTTCGCGCACTCAAGTCGCTCTATGCATATGAAATTTTATTCAGCTTATGAGTAGCATAGTTTAAGAGACTTAAACCAGTTAATAAAAATGGGTCGAAGTACATTGGAGCAAAAGGAATACCGTATGCTCAAAATAGTTCAGAAAGTCTTCTTCTGTTATCTCCTTCGAAATGCAATTCGCTTTCTCTCTCACTGCTTGGGAATTCACACCTTGTTCCTAATGCATCCCGGAAATATATAAAAGTCGGGCGGCGCAAGGATCGGTTAGATTAGGCTGACCTGGCTGGTTGAAAGCCATCACATATAATTATTGGTCCTTAGTGGTACCAGCAGGACCTTGACCTTTACGTTTCCTTGTAGAAGGCTTCTTGTAATAAGCCTGCGTCTTTTGCGAATCTGAGTAAGCTCTGAAGCTCTAACCCCGAAAGACATTCTAACCTCTCATATTGTAGAGCTCCTAAGCATTCATTCGGGGACAAGAACATAGAAAGTGTTCAAGAGTTCTCCTTTCCTTTAGTTCATTGCAAAATTTGCAGGTATCATTGTTTGCAAATCCCAGCTTCTATGCGTGTGCCGCTAACAAATTGTGGCCTGTCAGTATACCTACGATAGTTCTGCTTTCCTTTCAGGCAGGGCTTGTATGCATCGTAATAAAATAATGCTAGAAAGCACTATTCGACCACGGAGCAGGTCAATTCTGTGCTCACTGCTATTATAGGATGCCTAAATCATACTTAGAGAGAAGACACTAAAAATTAAAAATGAAGTGATTAGCCTTCCCGAAATTCAGGCAGGTGTGCCTCAAGATAGTGCTCTGGGACCGGTCCTATACACTTTATTTACTGCCTATCTACCTTTGACAAAAGGCACGTACACAGCTACATATCGTCGCCATACTTTTGTAACGGCCAAAAATAGTATTGCCTCCACTGCTTATTCTCTACAGCAACACAATCTCGACAAAGTTTGTACCTCTTTGAAAAATATCAATACAGATTACTTTCACACTCCGCATTACTTACTTTTCATGCCCTCCAAATCACTGCAAAATACTTCAAGCTGATCATGCAAAATACCTGAGTATTCAACTCGATATAAGACTAATATGACTTCGACATATATTATTGAAGCGTAAGCAACTGGGATAAAAACTACACACATTTTACAGACTACTCAATCAAAAATCTGCAGCGAGAAGCAAAATATTAATATACAAATCTATTTTCGGTTTTGAATTGTGGACATCATTCTTTTGAGAAAATGGGATTCCTTAAGTTTAGAGATAATGAACAATAAACGGATGACGCGATTGGATTCCACTTTATCGGCACTTTTTCTGGGTATCCAAATGTTTGACTCTAAAAAATCTTTTTGGATCATCCGCTTTCAAAACATGGTTTTAATTTAAATTTGACAAGAAACTCAAACTCGAGAGTGCGATTGTTGCTGGGTTGTGGTTTTCTTCAATAACGAAAAAAATTGTTCACCATTTGTTCAGGTTCATCTTTTTCCTCGCGTTTCTTTTTATATTAATTACAATTTCATATAACCTCCGAACGGGCAACTGTTTTTGGAGTTTGTTATGTGGAGTCTTCTGGGAGTCGATCGCTTTTAGAAAGTAAATTTTCTTTGATTTTATGCTTCATGTCCGCAATGGGCATCGAGGCCGACATCAACAAAGATGGCAGACACGTAAAAACCGGCGGTTTTCGTTTTATAGAAAGGCTTTGGAGTACCTGTATTTTGGAATAAACGTTTAGACGACTTAGCTACCAATGGAAGCCCATCATAAATACGACGGTCATTTGAAAAGTCCGTGTAAAAATAAAAATTACTTAATTGGGTGGGAAAAACCGTTTCTATTTTTCGACATAGTCTTCTTTTGGGCTTATACTCTTCATCTAACACTGTGCTAGTTTGTTGATCCCTTCCGAATAATAGGACTTGTTCAAGGCTGAAAAATAGCCATTCGTTTCTGCAATCACATAAAATCTTTTTCCTGTCAGCCATTACTTCAAATTGGGTAAATAATAGTAGTCCGAGATGTTCGAGAGAGTCAAGTCTGGAGAAAAGGGGGGATGTAAAACAAGTTGGAACCCTTTCTCTATTAAATTTGCGACCACAACTGCTGAGGCGTGAGCTGTCGAAAGGTGGATTGTTGTGAAAGGAAAAGAGTTCTTCGATTCAAACGAATGCCAAACGCAAAGAAATCGACAGATCTCGCTGAAATTTGATGTTTGTTCTTCTAAGATATGCTACAGATTTAATACAACCTCGATACGCCTCAGTAGTCTCATCTCTCTGACTTTGCGCGGTTTTTTCAACGATCCTCTTACATATTCCTTTAACTCTTTCTAAAACAGATGTAGACTGAATATAAAGCATTTTAGAAAGTCTTACACTTTTAAAAACATATCAAAGTCATAGCACACAAATGTTTTTAGAGAAGAGAGTAATGAGCAGATTAAGCATAGGCACTCCAACAACACTTCTATTAATTATTTCAGTGAACCCATTACTTGCATTTGTGTTGTACTCGCATTGCTCTATGTATTATGCCACAAATTGCTAATCCCGCATTTGTTGAAATTGTCACACATTAAAAGCATTTTTCATTTACTTCGAGGCATGCATGCATGTAAAGGTGTATGTATTTTCAGCTCCAGCAATCCCTTCTGGATGCTTTCCCGTTTGCTTGACGTTTTAGTAACGATCTGTTAAGTCTGGCGAAAGAGTGAAAATTTCTAAGTCACGCACTGAAGTGCCAATGAAGCAATGACTTGACATACAACGAACATGACTGACAGACAGCACTGAGTGTTACAGCTGCGACAGTTGAAGGGGGCAGACCCACCTTCTGTATTTTGTAGTTGTACACTCGTATTCTTTGCAATTGCCCGCTCTTCATATTTTACATCAAATCATAAATTAGTTAAGTGTCAAACTTGCAGAAGGTTGAAATTGGAAAAAAGAAGAAATTCCTCGAACACTGGATTTCCATAAGCAAATATACAAATACATACTTACATCGACATGCATTTGTGAGCATAGAGTTATGTGAAACGAACGTGTTGACGTTTCAGTGATAATTCATAATACTTTACATGTCATCCTTAATTATGCTGTCGTTCATAATTATGCCATTTTGACAGTTTGCCAGCCGAATGTGCAGCTGTTGTGCTAATGAATAAAGCAATCGAAAAGTAGGAGGGTATGGCAGCGATAGCGACTGACTGAGAAAATGTAGAGTTGTTATATTGGTAGCGCTGTCAAATTGCTTGTGGTCGTTAATGACTCACGAAACAAACAAAAAAACATATATATATAAATAATGCTGAAGAATATGAAAAGGTAGTGCAACAATTGGTTTGACAGGTAAATGCTAATGTGCGCTCACAATGCAGTGATATGCAAATGGATATTCACCTCAGGCAAAACAAATTTAAATGCCTCTTTAAGATTTTAGTGCTTTTCTTTTATATTTATGATGCAAGAAATATGTTTTGGAAGAGACATGCAAATGCATATGCAAATATGTACCTATGCACAAATTGTGTAAGCTAAAAATCATTGGTTCGGGGTATTCATGCATACGGACGTGCATACATGGCATAAATTATGGCTGGTAAAAATATTTATTAGGTCTTAATCACAAAAAATCTAACCGAAATATTAATATTTTATTAACTTTTTCAAAGTGTGACACTCGCAATTGTTTAATATAACGAATCTTGAAAGTGTATGCGGATCATCAATTAGTACAGCAGAAAGATCGGTGCTGAATTTAAACGTATAAGTCTTGAAGACGACCAACGTAAAGGACGTCCATAAACAGTAACAACACCAGAAATCGTAGAAAAAATAAGGATATCGTATTGGAAAAATGTCGAGTGACTGAAAGAGATTTACTAGAAGTCCTGGACATTTCATTGGGTAGTGTAAGCAATATTTTGACTGAAGTATTGGGTTTCATAAAGCTGTGCGCACAATGGATGCCGCATTCACTAACAATAGAACAAAAATACATGCAAATGAGACTTTCTCAGCAACATTTAGAGAGTTTTCCAAAAGATAAAGTGGAATTGTTGACGCATCCAACATAGTAACCAAGTTTGGCCCCTAACGACTTTCATCTGCTTCCAGACCTAAAAAAATCACGCATGCCAAGCATTTTCCATCAAATGATAAGGTCATAACACCTGCGGAAGCATGTTTTGCAGCCCTTACAGACTCTCATTTCACTGATGGAAGTCATAAATTGGAATCTCGTTGGGATAAGTGCATTGATGTTCAGGGAGACTGACTACTATTCGGAATTCACAGAGAGAACGTTGGTTCGATGGAAACACCAAAATTAAGAAAAACATTTTTCTAATAGCGGTCGCCCCTGGGCAGGCAATGGCAAACCTCCGAGTGTATTTCTGCCATGGAAAAGTTCCTCATAATAAATATCTGCCGTTCGGAGTCGGTTTGAAACTGCAAGTCCCTCCATTTGTGGAAAACATCAAGACGCATACCACAAATACGAGGAGGAGCTCGGCCAAACACCCAAAAAGGGTGTACGCGCCAATTATAAATATATATATTAGGCCGGGTCGATTTGTGGGGAGGCAAAAAAATCGCCCATTGCTCTGTGAAAATCATATTCTAGGGATCAAAATAAGAAACTTTGCCGAAGGAACCATACCTCTAAAACGAATTCTGATGTCCCCCAATTTGGGTCGAACTTTTTAGTTTCTTTTCTCATGTAAAGGCCAAAAATGGTGATATTTTGAAATGATTGTATGGGGAACCCGCAGGGGAGTTCCAGGGGGTGTGCCACTGGCATGGGTGGATCGGCCGTCCAAAGTTAGTGGGGGTGGGCCATACATTTGGACTCGATTGGAGCACTCTAAATGGGTCAAAGTGGGATTTTTCGTTCGACCCAAATTGGGGGACATCAGAATTCGTTTTAGAGGTATGGTTCCTTCGGAAAAGTTTCTTATTTTGATCCCTAGAATACGATTTTCACAGAGCAATGAGCGATTTTTAAATCGACCCGCCCTAATATATATATATATAGTAAATAACAAAGTATATTTCAAACCATAAAACTGTCGAGCCACTAAACTTATTGAACAACCTAGTAATATGTTGGGCAATGCAAATTATCTCCCCTTTTCAAGCTTAATTTTCAGGCTTAACATTAAAAAAGCAGTGGCCATATAAGTAACGCCTTCTAACTAAGTTTATAAAAAAATAAAGAAAAACTGCATTGGCAAAGCTTGCAGATAAATGGTTAAAATTAATATTTAGTTGAATTTCCCAAAAGTTTGTATTACGGCCGCACAATGGCGGGACATTGAATCCATCAATTTCTGAAATCGCTGCCTCGTAATCTTCAGCCACGCATCTTTAACAATTTCCTAAAGTTATTGATTGTTACTCGGTTTTGCATTGTGTGCAGCTCTTTTTAAGTGCCCCAACAGAGTTTATATAGGATTGTGGTCGGGTGACTGAGTTGATCATTCCATAACCTCAATTTTGCTTTTACGAAACCGGTAATTGACCTTCCGATTCGGGTGTTTAGGATCGTTATCCTACCGGTAGACAACATTTTTGCGGCAATAACTCTCTGCAATACGGCATTTGTCTATGAGGCCTGTTCCATAATATGAGAAACATCCCCAATATCATTATTTTTGAATGGGTTGTGTTGAATGGAAAGGCTGAATATTTATGCTGAGAACATCCTAGACGATTACCAATGTGGTTTTAGAAACAACCGCTCAACGATTGATCAAGGTTTTACTGTCCACCAGATATTCGAAAAGTTTTACGAATATAAAATTGATATATTTTGCCTCTTTGTTGACTTCAAACAGGCATTTGACAGTATAAATAGAAAACGGATAAAATACTGCTTTCAGAAAATTGGAATACCTCTGAAGTTAATTAATTTGATTCTCTGTACATTGTCGAACACAACAAGTAAAGTACTGGTGCAAGGAAGCCTGTCAGACCCATTCGAAATCATATCCGGAGTAAAACAAGGAGACGCATTGTCATGTTTAGTATTCAATTTAATGCTACACACGACTGTTAAAGAAATAAACACGAATGGAACATTATTTAATAATGATTTTCAGATATGTGCCTACGCAGATGATATTCTTATTATGGCTAAAGATAGAAACACTCTTATACGCGTCTTTAAATGTATTGATAAAGATGCAAAAGCTCTGGGACTACACGTAAATACCGAGAAAACCAAATACATGATTCGGTCAGTCAACAACACGACACGCGATGACCTAAGTATTAACAACTTTGCTTTCGAAAATATCACTGAATTTAAATACTTGGGTTTTAAACTATCAGCAGATAAAGATTCGGCGATAGCTATTAACGACAGAATCCAAGCTGCAAATAACGCCTACTACGTTAACATAAAACTATTTAAATCAAAAGATTTGTCCAGAGCACAGAAAATAAGAATGTACAAAGTACTGATACGACCCGTCCTTACATATGGTGCAGAAATATGGACGCTGAAAACAAATGACATTCATCAGCTGATGTGCTTCGAAAGACGTATCATAAGGAAAATATATGGTCCGGTTGCAACAATAGATGGCAGCTACCGCATTCGCTACAATAATGAAATCGAAGAAATCGTTCAAGGACAAAATATAATACGTTTTATCAAAGCCCAACGAATTAGATGGATTGGGCACGTACTGCGCATGCCGAAAGAGCGAAATGCTAGGAAAGCTTTTATTTTAACACCAATTGGAGGAAGAAAAAGAGGACGCCCACGAAAGCGATGGTTAGATGACGTCGAATCAGATCTTAAGCAAATGAACGTACACAACTGGAGAGATGTAGCCATGGATAGAATAAAGTGGAGAAAAATTGTTGATGAAGCTATGGTCCACCACGGACTGTGAGGCTAAGAAGAAGAAGAAGTGTTGAATGGGTTGAGTGTATTGTGGCTGATTTTCGGTGTCACGTCTAACATATTGTTCTGAACCTGTGCCGCCATAAAAAAACTATTTTAGACTCGTCAGTCCATAAAGTATTACATCACATGTCAGCTGTCATGCTAGAATGTACTCGGTACTCTCGTGAATAACTTTAGTAATATTAGCTTCTAATGCCCCCCACAAATAAAAGTTCAAATGTATGATATCACACGGTTTTGGTGGCCAATCCGCTGGTCTGAGACGAGAGATAAATTGCACGCTGAAACAACGACGCAATACTTTGATACACGGGCTGTGTGGCAAGTAGCGCCGTACGCCGTCTTGTTGGAACCAAATGTTGTGGGCTTCAATTTCCGGAATAAAAAAGTCCTTTATCATGGTTCGATAGCGTTCGCCATTCACTGTTACATTGGCGCCTGTCTCGTCTTTGAAGAAATATGGGCTAATGATTTCTCCTGCTCATAGGCCGTACCAATGGATGTAGTGGCTGTTCTTCAATGGCTTCGGGTCCTTCTTCAACACAAATATGGGAAATTTGCTTATTGACGTAGCCACCAAAAATGGGAATCATCGCTGAACGAAATTGTTGGCCTGAGCGCGCGATGAGCAATTTTTACAGTGCGTCGATTTTCGTAATAGAATTGTACGATTTGTAAACGTTGTTGAGGCGTAAGTCTTTCCATAATGAAATGTCAATTAAGACTGAAAAAAATTATGAATTTGGTGTGACAGAAGTGCCTCCAATCTGATCACCCTTTAGAAAAAAGTAGCAAGCAATTATAACAGTAATAATGCCAAAGACAAATGATACTGAAAGTTTAATGATTTTAAGCTGATTCACTTACATTTGTCACTACAGAGACCGAACGGCGAAGCGAACAAATACCTTTTGGATACGCGGAAGTCTTTTAATGTGGCGATCAAACTAAGATCTCCAAATTATTATTATTATTGTTTCATACTCCTTTAGGAGCTTAAGGATTCAACAACAGTTTTCCAAACATTTCTATTTCTAGACATAAAGCTTAGTTTAATTAACGATTTTCCAGTTTCATTGCGGATAGTCCTTGGCCTATTCATCAATGGTCTCCTCTTCTTCTCGTTCCTTGCGGGTTCCAAGTCAAGGCGGAATGCGGTATTTCCTCATAAGGCTTTCGCAGTGTATGCTCTTTCCATCCATACTTTCTTTTCTTCATTTCACTTTTGATGCTGTTTTTGTGTAGTCTCCAGAGCTCTTCGTTTGCTAAAATACTTGGCCACCATATCTTAAGTATTTACGCAGACACCTGTTTATAAACGCTTACAGCTTTGCGTTCGTAGTCGAAGTTACCAACCAAGTTTCGGATCCGTACAGCAGCACGGACTTAACGCAAGCGTTCAAAATTTTAACCTTTGTGCAAGTTGTAATGTTTTTTGGAGTGCTATATATTTATTTCGAAACCTAGCGAATGCGTTACGTGCCATATTTATTCGGTCGTAAATGTTACTTTTGTACCACCGTCTATGGAGATCATATTTGCCACATAGCAAAAACTGGCAACGTCTGCAATGGTCTCCGAATAAAGACTGTATAATCAAATTTGGATCGAACAAGGAAATGACACAAGAGCTTCAGGGTATACAGATCACTAAAATCAGAGCTAAAACGGCAAATGAAAGCTGTCATATCATAGGAATTTGCAATGGTACAGTTAATGTGACTTAGTAATATAAACTTTGAGTCAAAAATAACACCCAGATATCCCATAAAGTAGAGGGACATATTTCCCACTAAAGACATCTAGAACATTGAATACTTTTCACTCCACCTTATATTTTATTTATTCGAATTCTTTGTAACAATTCGGTAGACGCCAATATGAATGGCCCTTCAACCTGCCCATCAAAAACAAGTCATTATTCAAAATTTATCTCGCACTCTTGCAACACTCGCACACTGAATTCATTATAGCCTCGGAATATTTAGTAATACTTCAAAAGAAATATGTGCAAAGTAATAAATCAACCATTAAAAAATGTAAATCCAAAATACCAGTTAGCGCCAAAACTATTTTTATATGTCTATGTGTGTGTAAGTAATATATGTATGTGAGTATGTATGTTCATAAATGCATAGAAATATCTGGGCAGGCACGGTGGCGTCTGTTCATTTTTTATGCCAACCATAATAAATTATAATCATTAATACTGCATTTGAATGTATGTAGCGCATATTAGGTTGCAAGTTGCACCAACAGGGCAGCAACATAAATCATTTCCCATTTTCCCCGCTATTTCCTCCTATTATCGCGCAAGTATGAGAGGAAGCGACATTTGAACAAAATAAGTACGCTAAACTGACGTTACTGTCAAGTTCTACTGGCATGTGTAATAATCGCTTGTAATTTTCGTGATTGCTTAGCTGCATTGTAAATTTTCAACACTTAAATTGCTGTGATATTCGCTGCGATTAGATATTTGTGACAGCTGACTTGTCATTAGATACACAGTAGTGAAATGAAATTTCCACGAGTTTTATTGCAGCGAGAAACAAAAATTCTATAGAATAATGGAATAATACGAGATTCCACCGGAATGGTTAGCAAGAGTTAAACAAATCAAACTTAAGTTTTGTTTCTGTTTTTTAAAATCCCAAAATGCTTACGTTGATGAGCTTAACTCAGAGTCAGTTGATATTTCAATAACGGCTCAAGGTTAAGCAGTCAGGTCGGTAGAGGCACTCACTTAGAAGTGGTGCAACTGAACGTAAGCCTACGGCTACCTAACCACTGCAGTGTATTTTAAGGGGACTTGTCCAGGGACTTGTCCAGGGTAGCAAAACTGGTCGCTATCTACTCTGACAGTCAAGTTGCCATAAAATCTCTACTGTGGAATAATACTTCCCTTAAGTAGCATCTTAATGTAGACTTATTCTAAGCGGGCTGGCTAAGCGAGCACCGTGAGTGTTGCTTTGGCCCTTGGACACAGAATTATTCTTGGAAATTGCATCGCAGAGATGAACCACGAAGTCCATAAATGAACCACGGAACCAGCTTGTGAGATAACTAGACAGACTTGGCCTAGAATCGATGAAAACAAATCTCGTCTACTTCGATCGACCTTCCATCAGTAGAAAGGTGTATATCTTCACCGGGAGACTTAAGGCTGAACAAATAGTATCACAATGAGATTTTAGGCCTTAATACCACCCTCATGGATAGTGGGAACCACAGTAACCTAACTTAATATACATATAGATAGTCGAAAAACCTAGAAATGGGCTGAGTAAGACCGACTTAACCTTGTGCACAAGTGATCTCACCGTTTGACTGAGTTCGTACCTGCACCGGATGGATCCGTCAATTGAGCAATTAGGCCAACTTTATATAGAGCTAATTCATCAGTCGCCGTAGCCGAATGGGATGGTGTGTGACTACCATTCGGAATTCACAGAGAGAACGAATATCGGTGAAACACCAAAATTAAGAAAAACATTTTTCTAATAGCGGTCGGCTTTCGGCAGGCAATGGCAAACCTCCGAGTGTATTTCTGCCATGAAAAAACTCCTCATAAAAAATATCTGCTATTCGGAGTCGTCTTGAAACTGTAGGTCCCCCCATTTGTGGAACAACATCAAGACGCACACCACAAATAGGAGGAGGAGCTCGGCCAAACACCCAAAAAGGGTGTACGTGCCAATTATATATATATATATATAATTTAACACTTTTAAGATATGTAAAATACGAGGTTTACGACGGCATAGACATAGCTCAGCGAATAAAGATCTAGCGGCGGCGTTGGCTGGGGCATTTCGTTCGAATGGATACAAACGTTCCGGCTTTGAAAGTATTTGATGCGGTACCTGCAGGTGGTAGCAGAGGAAGAAGAAGGCCTCCTCTGTGTTGTAAAGATCAGGTGGAGAAGGACTTGGCTTTAATTGGTGTGTCCAACTGGCGCCGGTTAGCCCGAGCAAGAAACGACTTAAGCGTTTATCGCGCCAATTAAGAAGGAGAAGAAGATATGTAAAATTACACTGTGCGAAGCGGATACTAATAACATCCTAGCCTCCATCATGTAACTGAAGATGCCTTGAATATTGCGGACTAGGAACTTTATTTAAGGTCATCTAAGTCTCCAAAATATCCTATCTTACTTTCAAGTAACAGTGGAAAGAAAATTAGGAGGTACATTTTTTAATTTTCTCTATGTGTTTAATTGAAAGCAAAAAAAGCAAAAAACTTCAATTTTTTATTTTCCAGGGAGTTGCAAAATTCCTCTCGCCCATCAAATGGAATTTATTCCTGAAATTTTTGTCCGATGATTAGGATTTTATTGGACGTGGATTATCGGTGTACTGATCAACTTACTTCGACCTTTGACATTAAGCATTACACTTAACCACTTAAAAACGCTGCTACAATGAGTTCCAACGTGGATGTCGATCCTTGTAGATCCTCGCAGATCTTTCGTAAAGGCCGTCAAAACACAGTTGCTCTGGCAGAAACAATCGATGTTGTGAGTTACATACGAGTACCGCGAGTTAGAGGCATCCTTGTACGATAGTGGGGCCAGTATACAATCAATATTGCATGAACGATCGGTCGTCAAGAAGATTTGTGCTCATTGGATATCGCAAACTTTGACAATTGCCCAAAAGAAAGACCCGTGTCGATTGGTTTAAAGAAATGTTGAAGAAATTCAGGCGCAGTGGTTCAAAGCACGTCTATGACTTCGTAATAGGTCACGAATCTTGGATCTCTGCTTAATCTTGCCATAAGTGTTATGACAAATTTTACAATGCATTCGGTGAGAACAAATTCGCAAAAAAAATTCCGGTATTTTTGCTTATGTTCGGATGCATTGCCTACTCATAAATTATACTCAGCTTCAAGACAAATTTCGTTTGTTAACAATGAAGTGGGGAGCTTAGGATAATCGCATTGCAGTGATTGAATTAAAAAAGTGTGGTAAAAGTCCAAATGAGATTAACGAATTGTAGAAAAAACCTAATATTTCAAAACTGTTTGTTTAGCGCATGATCATCGCTGATCTATGCTAAAACTTCGAAAGACCCAAAAATGTTCTTCCAAGGGTTCAGTGTGGCCACCATCCAGCCTCCGAAATCGTTTGCTGGGGATCTCGGAGGTAGCTGAAGCCCTTCGTCTGCAATACAAGGTGAAGTCCAAACTAAATATGACCGGGGTCATGTCAATGATTTTGATGGCGCCATCTTTTTAAGGAGTTAGTGCGTTGGAAGTTACATCCCTAGCTGCCTTCCAGTGAAAGCTTGGTGACATTCGGTTTTGTGGAAGCGAAGGTATTGCGTCTAACGTGTCAGTATGTTTGTGTCATCGGTACAAAAATGAGTTTCGAACAAAGAGCTAATATCAAATTTTGCTTTAAAATCGGTAAAACGTTTAGCGAAACATTTTTATTAATGAAAAAAGTGTATGGCGATGATTGTCTATCTCGTGCCAGAGTTCATGAATGGCTTACACGTTTCAGAGATGGTTGTGAGTACCTACATAAATGACAGTGAACATACGGTCCGCCCAAAATCTGTAATCACCGAAACCTCCATCGAAATTGTTCGTAAATTTATCAAAAATGAACCGGAATCATCGTTGAAATTCATAGAATTGGAGTTGAATATCTCCAAAACATCGATTTATCGCATTTCAACTGATCATTTGGGATTACGAAAGGTCTGTGCCAGTTTCATTCCGCACAAGTTAACTGAGGACGAAAAAATGCTCAGAATTCAACATTCAAAAGACCTCATTAAAGAGTCGAGAAAAGACGAGAACTTCCTTTAAAACATAGTAACTGATGATGAAATGTGATGTTTCCAACATGAACTTGAAACTAAATCAAAGTGCCGAATTGAAGACCCTAGACGAGCTACCACCCAAAAAATCGCGTGTGGAGAAGCCAAAAATCAAATCGATGTTCATTTGTTTTTACGACTCCAAGGAAATTGTCAATGCAATTTTCTATCTTGGCGTTTTGAAGCGTTTGTTGCATCGCATTCGTCGAATTCGCCCTGAATACAGCGCTTATTGCATGATAATGCACCCTCTCATCGATCCACTCTTGTGACTTCTACCATTCTATCATTCGGGAAATTGCATTTGGCCATGAAAGGAAAACGTTTTGCGTCCGTAGAGGCCATCCAAAAAGTCTGTACCGACATCCTGAAGGAAATTCCGTGCAATAAATGACCTGAAACATTCTTTCGAAAAGCTTTTAGATCGCGCGAAATAGCGTATCGAGGCTAGAGAGACTATTTTAAATAACTAAACTCGAAGTTATCAAAACAAAGCTCCTGTCGTTTCTTATTTAGCTCAGTCTTCTTAATTTTTGGGCTTCACCTTTTAGGTTGTGGTTGGCCTGCGATAACGGCATTCGGGAGTCGGGAGCTTGTCATTAAGTCATTGCCATCGCAGCCGGTTCTACGTTACCATTTTTCCCGACCAAGGGCTGCCGGCTCAGTAATCTAGCCCTGTTTAGTGCACCGTACTTGAATAGATGTGCTTTGCACATGGATTGCTAATAGCGCCGGGAGTCTGCAAGCGTTCAAGTCAAGTAACTTTGGAATGTATGCCTAAAAGTGTTAATATATTCCATGGCAGTAAATCAATACTTGTTTGCTATACTTGTCAGCAATCCAGTTAAGTTGTTATTGCTATGATCCCCAATGGTTTCGATAGAAATATTTGTTCGAAGTATTAAGCAAAAGAAAAACTTTAATAACATATTTAATCAGTTCAAAATTCGTCTTGAGAATGGGGGTCCATGAAAGCGGCTTATTAATTGCTTCCGTGTATTTGTAATAAATCGATCACCACTCAATATTTATCTTTCTGTATTGAAATAGGACTAGCTACTAGCTTTCGCTAAGTAAATAATGAAGTAATAATCAATAGATTTTATCTTTTAAAAACATTTCAAGCACACATACGAAGGAAGAATGTGCTTACATGGAATATTGAATATTTGCTTTCATGTACTTGTGACGCATTGTAGCTTGCTTTTTTACTGCAAAGGGCACATGGGTGCTTCTACTTGTATGCATGTATGTATGTATTCATAAGTACTTGAAGAAAATAGATATCTTTCCGTTTGATTCCTGTCACCACTCAAAACCCACATTCGCTGGGTTATTCGCCTTTCTTTTTTTTTTTGGCGCCTACTGGTATTACCCATGGGCATATAAAATTATTGTTATATTTTGTTGTTGTCTTCTCAATCGATCATAATCGATCATTAATAACGCCTGTCCGCTTTATATTGTTGGTACAAGCGCATTACATGTTACGGCCCTGCAATCAAATAAGTCTGTATGCGCGTATGCCGAGTATGTACTCAAGGGTTCAACTCAATCGGCTGACATATCGATCAAAAAACGAATAATCAGTCAATCATCAAGCGGCCAGCCAAGTAAATCCCAAACACAATAAAATATGCAGCCAAATATAGCGCCATATCAATAGAGAGGTGCGATGTCATTACCCAGATATGTGCGTACTTATGTATGTAGGTATGTATGTATGTATGTATGTGCGTGTAAGTATTAACTTGAAAAATGGGGAAAGGTTTATACGCAAATGTACACACGCATTGGTTAATTTATAGCTATTTATTATGATGTAAGAAGCCACACAAAATGTATACAAGCTTGCTCAAATATTGGATGTGGCGCATACTGACGTTTTCTACATATATACATACAGTACCTGGCCATTGAATTATGACCGATGGCATTTTTTCTCAAAACTTCAAATACCAAGTAAAAGATGTTTTTACGGATTTCTGGACAATTGGCTACGATTAGAAAAGGATCACTTTTTTTGCTTATAAGTGAAAAGTTAAGTGTGCCGATCTTGTGTGAAGAGCATAAAAAAAACGAATTGAGATCGTCTGAAAAGTGAAAGAATTGAATAGTAAACATTCATATATCTAAAATATTACAACAGTAAGTACAAAATATACGTATCTTTTGAATTTGTCACGTGGATTATCCTTTTTTTTTCAATTTAACCAGTTTTTTTTTAGAAAATGGGCCGAAAGTCGGATTTGACAACGGGACAAAAGCAACAAATTGCAGTTCTTTTGAAAGCTTAGAACCTGAGCTATGCAGACATAGCAAGAAACGTTGGAATATCCAAGGCATCTATGGTAAATGTTGCCAAAAAGTGGAAAAATACCAACAACGTTTTAGCGGTAACTTCAAACAATCGCCAAAATTGTTGCCGAGAACGCATCACCTCAGCCAGGCAGGATCGCAAAATCGTCCAAACAGTTCTCTGGAACAGAAATGCTTACCGTAGGATGATTTTAAGAGAGGTTCAGGAATCTGGAGTAAATATTTCGGAAAGAATGTTACGACGACGCTTATACGAAAATGGACTTTTTTGCAGACGACCACAAAAAAGCCAAAACTGACACCATGTATGCGAAATCGGCGGAAACTTTTGGCACAACTTCACAGAGACTTCGACGACTTTCTTCTTACAGATCATCTTCAGCGATGAATGCCGATTGGAAGCGGTCATAAAAACAGCAACTTTTGTTCGCAGAAGAGCCGGAGAACGATATTCTGAAGATTGTGTGCTTCCAAGGGTCAAACACCCCCAGTGTTATGGTTTGGGGCTGCATAACCTCAGAGGGACCAGGTCAGCTACATTTTGTTGAGGGAACAATGCGCTCCGTCCAGTAGGTGGAGGTGCCGGGAAACGTTTTGATGTCATATTTAGAAACCCTGAAGTGTACGAGAGACGAATACACCTTTATGAAAGATGGAGCTCCATGTCACACATCCAGGATGAGCATGAATTATCTGAATTCAATGGAAATAATGGTTTTTCCATGGCCTGGCAATGCACCCGACCTTAACCCCATCGAAAATTGTTGGGCATACCTCAAATCGGCAGTATATATATATATAATTGGCGCGTACACCCTTTTTGGGTGTTTAGCCGAGCTCCTCCTCCTATTTGTGGTGTGCGTCTTGATGTTGTCCCACAAATGGAGGGACCTACAGTTTCAAGCCGACTCCGAACGGCAGATATTTTTATGAGGAGCGTTTTCATGGCAGAAATAAACTCGGAGGTTTGCCATTGCCTGCCGAGGGGCGACCGCTATTACAAAAATGTTTTTTTTTTTTAATTTTGGTGTTTCACCGATATTCGTTCTCTCTGTGAATTCCGAATGGTAGTCACGCACCAACCCATTCGGCTATGGCGGCCGCAGTATACCAGCGGAATAATACCACAATACAACAGCTTAAGGAAAACATCGAAGATGTGTGGTATAATGACCAAAATCTTAAGATGAAGATAACACAGTGCGTAGCCAGTATGGCTCAACGAATTGCGGCCGCCTTAACAGCAAGGGGAGGAGCCACGAAATATTCGTTTAAAAAAATATTTTTTAAATGCAAAAATGTCAGGAAGCTTTTAATAAAAACAACTATGTAAACTTTTTTAAATGCTTTAAAACCGTTTGCTTTTTATTCGCTCTCAAAGCCATAAATATGAAATTTTTATCATCGGTCATAATTCAATGGCCAGGTACTGTACGTACATATGTACATGTGTGCATGCATATGTTGAAAGCTACCCATCAATCATAATTTTTTCTTTGCCTTAATCATAAAAACGTTACTTTTATGTTTACTCGAAAGCTGAAGCATTAATTAGAGTGAATATTTCTTAGGGAACTCAATTATGATGTAAAATAGGGTCCCATTTCATATAAGGAAAATCAATTTTTGATAATGCCAACTATTTCCTGCAAAGGGTGTTATTTAAGAGGCTGAGAACTTAAAATGATAATACAAAAGAGACATAGACATTTTGTAGAAATGATTTTTTTTTATTATAGGGTTTTCCAATAAGAGGTGTTAGTTTGATATTCAAAGCAAAATGCTATTTTTTAATATCAATGATCGGATGTTTATGTCATTATAAAGAGGAAGGTATGCCGTTAATAGTGAAAAATAGTATCAGGCAAATTATCGCCACGACCACGCTTACAGGACAATATCCTTTTCGTGAAATTTTTTATAACTGAATTGCAAAATGGCTGCCCTAGGTACTCGATAGCCTCACGAATTCCATCTTTGAGGTCTTGAATCGACCCTGGGCTGTTGGCGTAGACCTTCTCTTTCACGTGGCTCCAAAGATGAAAGGTGTTAAACCACAAGACCTCGGTGGCCAATTGTGATCACCTCGTCGAGAGATAACACAGTCCGGAAACTTTTCCCGTAAAAGATCAATGGTTTCGTTGCTTGTGTGGCACGTAGCGCCGTCTTGTTGAAAATAAACGTTGTCCAGATCAATATCATCCAATTCCGGCCATAAAAAATCGTTAATCATCTCCCGATAGCGCAATCCATTCTCCTGTAACACCTGTTATTGGAAAACCCTATGTAATCTGGTAGAAAATTTTATGGCATTTGTTTTTTAATATGATATGCTGCATACGCCCCGCGCGGTACGAGTTACATGGTCCATACGATTAGTTCAATTTTTGACTGATTTTGTCGAAAGAATCTAAATGAACTCAATCATCAAAAATAAGTCATTTGGCTTGAATTCTTGCACGAGCTGTATTTTATAGGCTCGTAAGCCAAAGTCTTGGAAAACTTTTTTTGAATCCGTAAACTCCTAAAAGAGTATGATATAAAAAATAATAAGAAGCCAAGATCCTTACGATCCACGAAGTCGAACGACACAGGCCAACAATTTGAGAGCGATGATGAATCAACATTTCGGAGTCTTCTTCAACACATCGCTTTATGAACTTCGCGAACAGATTTACTTAATTTTTCAAGCAATTTTCCGCAATTTGGAAGCGCTGCTCTGGCGTTAAATGTGTCATGATGACTTGCCAAACCTTACTGAACAGAAATGCCAGCACAGTTTGCCAATCTCGGTTCTCAAATCTCAGTTATCGATCTCTAAAAAAAACAGCCTATGGCTGAATTAAAAAGTTCTGAGTGTTTTCCGCTAGATATCTTTAATGAGGCATATCTCAGGATGGCACTCTGTTTTAAGGGTTTCCTAAGTTAAAAAAATAACTTTGGCTGTTTTCTTTTTGGTGAAACCAATTGTGTCTTAGAGCATTGGAATATGGAGGCAAAGAGAAAAAAATCAGTACCACTACTGTCAAGGTGAAAAGTCGGCGAAGGTGGGAAACTAAAAATGTGTGATGGATATGGATCCAATACAGTATCGAATGTATGTAACAGCATAGCGGCGATTCCACCCATTCAATTCTGGTAGATCAATCATTGAGATGTGCATAAAACCCTGGAAATCCTTAAGGTAGGCTGACATATGGCAACTTATTGCATTGCCTAGGAACTGAAGATTAGCAAGAAAACTCTTTGGACCCATTTGCATTAGATTAATTAAAATTATGTTTGTTTAATCGTCGTTATAAAGAAGAAGGTTGATAATGTTTTGCTTCACTTAATATTATATATACAAGGTGGCACAAAATTAATCATTCAATTTTGTTTTTAAATAACTTTTTCACTGAATACAAAAACATGATTTTAGGTGATGGAAATCTTTATTTTGGCTTTACGGGCTCCATTGCTTGCCTGTTTGTATATTGTAGCTGTATAGTCCGTAAGTGTGAAATATGACTTATGTACGACGCCATTTGCAAAAATGAGAAATCTTCCGATAGGGTGATTAATTTGGTGCCAACTGGTACATATAAATAATTGCTACTTATGTATATGGAAAGGAAAAACGAATGTCGAGGCAATAGGTACATTTTAAAAGCGTTAACAACCCCAAAATCGTGGAGCCATCTTCAATAGTTTGCTCTCTTTTTCAGCACTTACAACCGCGATTGCCACTATGATCCAAAACCACAAGAAGATTTTCAAATCGCTAGCCGGTAGCACTTGGGGTAAAGACAAAAAAATGTTGCTGGCGCCAAGTAAAACAATTAGTCGGCTGGTTCTGAATTATGCCTCACCCATCTGGCACTTTTGATTTGCAATTGACAAAGCTCCAGACCTGTCAAAATTCTGCAATCGGGACATTCACGGGATGTCTCCTGATGTTCCTCTGCAACACGTTCACAATGAGGCTGCCATGCTACCGGTTAAGGAGCGGAGCAAGTAATTTCTGCTTGGGTATTACCGTGGAATCACGGCTGGGCTTGAGTCACCTCCCAGGCGAGTCAGGAGACATCATTTCAACTACATTGTTAACATCCAGGGCAAAGCACAACTGCAGTATATAAACTGCCTTAAACGACTTTCATCGGGATACTCGCACCAGCTTTCTAAGCTCGTGAACCCCGTATTCCATTATATATTTAATTGGCGCGTACACCCTTTTTGGGTGTTTGGCCGAGCTCCCCCTCCTATTTGTGGTGTGCGTCTTGATGTTATTCGACAAATTCAGAAACCTACAGTTTTAAGCCGACTCCGAACGGCAGATATTTTTATGAGGACAGATATTTTCATGGCAACGGCAGATATTTTCATGGCAGAAATACACTCGGAGGTTTACCATTGCCTGCAGAGGGGCGACCGCTATTAGAAAAATGTTTTTCTTTAATCTTGATGTTTCACCGAGATTTGAACCTACGTTCTCTCTGTGAATTCCGAATGATAGTCACGCACCAGCCCATTCGGCTACGGCGGCCGCATTCCATTATCGGAGGCCAATTACGGGCTGGATATTATAGTAGATTAAACTCCTTCTTATCCAGAATAGACCTCAAAATACTCAATATGTATTCGGTTTTAACCACCCACCTATTCACATGCCCCTCAAATCTATTCACCTAACACCGCTTTCCCATTGGATCCCACTTGTCGAAAAAGCACGTTTGCTGCGCCTACCGTTAGATGAGCTAGACGATGACGATCGGTGACTAATAAACTGTTACAACAACAACAAATGGAATCTTATAAATCTAGAATTATACAAGGTGCAATATAGATTATCGAGGTACGCGCATTTATCCAAAAATGGGCGTAGCACTGACCATCTTTTCAAAATGTTTCATTTATCGTATTTCTTTTCTTTCTTCTGAGTTCATCTTTTGTGCAACTTTATACTAAGTTTATTTCTTTTTTGAAAATTACCGTTATATGGGAAGTGACATGGTTATTGACCGATTTCGCCAACTTTCAAAACCAACTTCCTTGGACAAAGAGTGTTAGTTGCACCATGTTTCACACTTCTTAGGAGCAAAAGGATTACATATACAAACACACAGAAATTTTGGTACATTCTATTCAAATTGGCTATATCATTTTAACACATATCAATCACTCACTTTGCACTACTCGGCGTAAGTAGTGAAGGAAGCTCTGTGAAAAAATTGATATGTGTCAATGGGTAAGACGCCTAAGCCATATTTTCACAAACATCACCCAGCTGTCATAAACTAGCGAATATGGCGAGTGCGCCCACTGAAGCGCCTGCATGTGCGGAGCGGCGCCGATTTACGTAAGTGTGCGTACATTTGGCCTAAAAGCCATCTATCTCTGTTAGTTTTTCTACGTCATTTATCTTTATTGCTGTACCTACTGGTGCTAGTGGATGCGTTAGCCGTTGACGACTTGTATGATGGCTAAAAGTCAACGATGCCAACAACAATGTTGCCCATGATGATATCAATACTGCTGTTGCTGCTGACAGCAACTCTGCTACGGCCACCACTACCATCATCATCATCACCATTTTTCCGCCCGTTGAGCTACAAACAAACACAAACAAAAACACAAGTAGACCATGTGACACACATAATCACAGAAATATACATATAAACTCATACATGCATGCTTTTGATGGGCAATAGCAGTTACAAGTACTTCGGACTTTTTTATGGCTGCCCACGGCTTTTGTTTGCTGGAGGCGTCCTGCCACATGGCCATCGATCATAGTCATCAAGTATCATTATTGATGACTCTCCGACGTACTCAAGTAACATGCGCATATCTTCAAACAAATACATGCGTGCATACTTATACCTATGTATGTGTGTTTATATGTGTACACTGCACTTCAATGTTGAACGTTGTTTACAGTCCTGACATATTTGTTGCGCTTGTTGCAAGGTAACAAATTTGACAGCTGCGCGCAAAAGTCTTTTGTTTCTTCCATTTTCGTTTTTTCCAACCTGGCAACTGATTTGCCATTGATGAACTTCCCTTTTTGCTATTGTTGTATCTGCCACATTTATCACAAATTCAATGAATAATTTTAGATGGCGCGTCTGCCTAATGTTATCTGATTTCACTTGATGATGGAGTAGAGTTTATGGTTGTGCGTCATAACTTAGTTGTTGAGTGAGGCGTGCAATTATGGCATACTCGCTGGAGCTTGCGGACTGGAAGTACTAATGTATATACTAAAATTCAACATTGAGGTAACATTCTATAAAGAGAAGCAAAAATCGTAAATTTTAGGAGATGTATACACTTGGAACTATGTACAGGCGAGTTGATTGTGCGTTAAATAACTAGGAAACACCCACCACCGCCAGCTAAAAAAATTGCCAAAAATCAATGCTTGCAAAATTGGTTACTTGAAATTTTTCTAAAAATTCTGATTAAAATTTTTTTGAAATATGCATGAAAATTTCTTCAACTTTCTATAAATTTGCTCAAAGCTTGGAACTTGGATGTATATGGTTTTTATAGGGGAATGAATCATATTTTTAATTTAATTAATTAGTTTATTTATTAATCAAACACACAACCATAAGTAATTCTACAGTATTTGAGCTTCTAAAAACTTGAAAGTAACGTTAAATATAGAGGTGTTTTAGGGAAAACGATTTGACAAAGGGAAATATAACGTTGTAAAAAAGTGGAAGTAAGAGGAGAGGATAATGGTTCCATATGTAGCAGTCCACGCAAGTGGGGTAAGTTACTGATCGCCATTCACTTGGTCGTGGCCGAGAGTATTCTTCTGCATATGGTTGGAGTAGCTCACAACGTCAGGGATTATCCCAAGTATCCTCTGGGTAGCTTCCGAACATCCGTTCGAGGGCGAGCCAACGTAGAAGACGAAGCATCCCAGAATAGCTGGTTGTGCACTGGGTTTGGGAGCCGCCACATAAAAATCCCAATGAAAACACAAGCGAAGCCTCGGATGAGAACTCCCTGTACTGATGATGACTCCTGCAAACGAACTAAGGACTACGATTTGAGAGCATGCATCTGGAATGTCCGGTCCCTTAATGGGGAAGGTGCCACTGCCCGGCTGGTTGATGTCCTCGTGAGAGTAAAGGCTGACATCGCTGCCATTCAAGAGATGCGACGGACGGGACAAGGTAAGAAAAACATAGGAACTTGCGAGGTCTACTACAGCTGCCATGTAAAGGAGCGCAAATTCGGTGTTGGATTTGTTGTGAGACAGAGACTTCGTCGCTAAGCACTGTCGTTCACTCCGGTAGACGAGCGTCTTGCAATAATCCGCATCAAAGCGAATTTTTTTAACATCTCGCTCATTTGTGTTCACGCCCTGACGGAAGTGAAGAACGATACGACCAAAGATTCCTTCTATGAGGGCCTGGAACGTTCCTATGAGCGTTGCCGCCACCACGATATAAAAATCGTGCTTGCCGATTTCAACGCAAGAGGGACTTTTTGGTCTCATAGTCGGAAAATTCAGCCTGCACAACGAAACATTCCATAACGGACAGAGCCTGATCTACTTCGCCGTGGCCTGAAAAATGATAGTCTGCAGCACCAGATTCCAGCATAAGAAGATTCACCAAGCTACCTGGCTGTATCCTGATCGAAAAACACGAAACTAGATCGATCATGTTGTGATAGATGGAAGACACGCTTCTAGTGTATTAGATGTACGTACGATCCGAGGACCCAACATCGACTCTTGTTACAGCCAAACTGCGCATACGCCAAATATGTTGCTTCCTCCTCGTTCTAACTCTCTTAAAATTATCAAAGAATTGTGGTTCCGTCGAACTCCGCATCCATCTTACAGAAAACTTTTCCATATCCAAATATTTATTCAAATATGAAATCACTGATTCGTGTGATAAACCTGTGTATAATCTCCTTTACTCTTCAAAGGTCATACCGCGGATTTTATTAACTATTTCTTGATAAGGCGACCTCAGTTAAGCAGAGTTGGTTGGATTGATAGTCGATAATGAAGAGCTTCCAAACACTTTTCATCCCTTTTCATACTTTTTTTTGGATTCGAAATTCACTTTTCAGTCTATATACATACGTACATATATGTACATATGTGTGTTCAAAAAGTATCAGGAATTTTGTGTTTTTTCTATTTTGTCCCCTTCAAAGTAATCCCCATGAGATTTTAATCAATTGTGCCAACGTTTTTTCCAATCTTCAGAGCACTTCAAAAAATCATTTTTTTTATCTGGTTCAGCTCCTCCTTCGATGCCGTCTTTACCTCGGCAATCGTAGCGTAGCGTCGTCCTTTCATGGAACACTTCAGTTTCGGGAACAAGAAAAAGTCACAGGGGGCCAGATCTGTGGGATACGGTAGCTGTGGCCTCATTAGTTTGTTGTTTTTGGACAAGCAGTCGCGCACAAGCAACTTTGTGTGAGCAGGGGCGTTCTCGTGATGTAAGAGCCAATGTTTGTTCTTCCACAAATCCGGGCGTTTCTGGAGGATTGCTTCCCGCAAATTGCGCATAACTGGCAGGTAATATTCCTTATTGACCGTTTTACCCTGTGGCAAGAACTCATGATGCACAACGCCACTGCAATTGAAGAAAACGGGAAGCAAAACTTTTACATTCGACCGAACTTGGTGAGCTTTTTTCGGTCTTGGTTCATGCGGCAGCTTCCATTGAGATGATTGAGTTTTGGTTTCGACCATAAACCTACGATACCTACGATTCGTCACCAGTTATGACCCTCTGGAGCAAATTTGGGTCGTCGCGGACAGAGTCCAACATCTCATTAACAATGTTCATGCCATGTTGCTTTTGTTCGAAATTGAGCAGTTTTGGTACGAATTTCGCGGCGACCCGTCTCATGCCCAAATCATTGAAAAAAATCGAATGGTACGAGCCAATCGATATGTCTACGACCTCAGCAACTTCTCTAACAGTGATTCGACGATTGGCCAATACCATTTTCTTCACTTCATCAATTCTTCCGTCTGTTGTTGAAGAACATTTTGTACCACCGCTAAACGTTGCTTTGGTCCAAGTAGCTTCTCCGTATGACACAGTCAACATTCGGAATGCATCCGCGCACTTAATTTCGTTTTTCACACAAAATTTGATACAGGTTCTTTGATCCATCTTTTTGAATAGCTAAAAATCGAAGACGAGCCGAAACACGTGCAAGCAAAGCAGCTGTCAATAGTTAACTGAACATTTAAAATGGCCGAACTCGTCAGCATGAGTGACAGACATGAGTACCAACATATGGCCACTAAAAATCAAAATTCGAATACTTTTTGAACACATCTCGTATATTCCATTTGTTCCGCCTTATCTTCTTCTAATTGCCTTATCTTAGGACCGAAAATGTGTGAAATGATTTAAGTTTGATACTCCCCAAGTAGCACAAAATCACCGTTTTGAGACCTTCAACGCGCAAGGATTGCCCCGGGCTGTCGAAGAAAGGGGCGCCCAGTGATCCTAATCGACTTGCTGCTAAATCCGAACATTTGCATAGAAAGTGCTCACCGGCCTCCTCCTCTGACGAGTCGCCCAACTTCTTCCATGGAGATTAAGTGGTAAGCTTTTCTGAGTATGTACCGATCGTTCAGTGGCCGGTTGGAAATTGAATGGCGAGGAGTCCCCAGAACTTTCTGAACTACTCGTAACTGGATATACAACTTCCACCTTACACATGTGAACGCCTCTTTTTAATTACTGTAAAAAAAATTTGATAAAGGATTTGTGGAGCCTTGTGCGACGGAAAGTTTATATTATTGTAAAGTATCACAGGTACATCGAAGCCCCTAACCATAAAATTATAGAAAATATGTTTCTTAAAAGATATCGCTGATTATATATGTGCATACATATATAGTATATTATTATTTTAAACAATATTTTATTATACCATACATTTTGACTTCTTAGCTTGGTACTTTTGAAAAACTTCATTAAAACAGCCCTTCGGCCATTCATTCATTCAATTCAATCATGAAATCGGTTCCAATTATAGAATCCATTGGAAAGTTATAAATAAACACTTCGAAAGGACCTGCCGCATATCAGGCGCACGTACGAGCACACGGCCAAATCGAGCAACAGTGCACAGATGCATATTTTTTTTGCCACCCTTAGGTTGTAGTAGGTATATAATAATAAATTTTTTCAACAGTGCAAGTAAATGAAAAATTAAGAGTTCCGATAACAAAATATATGGCCACCACCAGCAGAAGCAGCAGACCCGTTGTTGCGGATCATTTTGCTTTTGATGTTGTTGTTGTTATCGTTTGAGCGCTCCTGGGGTCCCATTCACACAGACTCGCCGCATTTGTTGCAATCAGAAGGCATTAATATACAACGAAACAATAAACAACGCCGCGGTGCCTCAATGGCACGTTGGGGCGAGCAGCACACATAGATATGCGAGTATGTGTGTATGTGTGTATGCACATGCATACATCCAAATCAAAGGATGCAAGTATGAGTATGTGTGTGCGCTGGAGCTTCTAGTGCGCCAAGTCACACTGCGGCATATAACAACAGCACCAGCAACAATGTTAATAATAACAACAATATTTATTGCAAATGCAGCAATAAATTTCAAAACACTATTCGCTCGGCACCACATGGGGTCGCCAGAAGTGAAGATAAATTTTAAGGCGGCAATTTATGATTTGTGAGCATAAGTTTCGCTGGAGCTGCCGTCGCCGTCGCCGTCGAGCGTCGAACGTCGTTATATGCGGCAGCGACTTAAGTCAGCAGTAATGGCAGCGGTGGGGACTAGAGTTGCCCGAAAGATTGGCGGTGTAAATGGGTGTGAAAGAAGCTAACTGTGTTTGTGGAAATTTATGCTCGTTATATGTGCCGGGTGTTATGTTTCTTACAGCACAGTTTTGATATGGAAAGCAGAAGAGGGCAGTTCTTAGGAAGGAGTAAATGAATTGGTTTGGATATGCTAATACCTACGTTAGGATTTCAGTAAGTGAGCGAACGAGGCTGTCAATGCTAAAATATAGGGAGATCTTTTAAAAGTAGATCTAGCCAGACACTTGAGTATACAAATTGATGTTCTTAAGATTTTCATTGCAAAACACTGGCCAGTGTAAATCAATTTCATTTCCTCGTGCTTCCTATAAAGTATAAGAGTTAATTATAGTTCGACACCGAGCTGTTAAATGGTTGATTTTAACGATTCGCCGCCGTCGGCAAGCCCAAGAGATAACTCGTTGGGAATGTCTGCACCTCGTTTGTGTCATAGGCAAGGTATGTACCTATGAAATGAGACTTTTTTCAATTTCAAACGTTTATGTATTAACAAAAATTGGTTACAAATTTAATCCTCAAAATAATAGCCATCGCTAACACATTTTTCCCATCTCTCAGGCAATTTGTGGATGCCGCGCCAAAACCATTGGCCGTCTTTGGCCGCAAACCAATCATCGAGCCACTTTTTGGCTTCTTCGTGAGAATTGAAGCGCTGCTCGGAAAGTGCGTGGCCCATCGATGCAAACAAAGGATAATCGGAAGGCGCCAAGTCTGGTGAGTAAGCCGCATGCACCAGCGGTTCCCAATCGTACGTCTCCACCAATTCCCGGCTCGCTCTTGTTCGATGTGGCGGTGTATTGTCATCAAGAAAAATTACTTTGTGACACCGATCGACATATTCTGGGCGTTTTCGGTGCATAGCGCTGTTCAAATCGGCCAATTGTCGTTGGTATCGTGCAACGTCAACTGTTTCACGCGGTTTTAATAACTCGTACCAAATCATACCATGCTGATCCCAGAAAACACACAGCATTGCCTTGAGGCCGAAGCGATTTGGTTTGAATGTTGTTTTTGGTTTGTGGCCGGGCGGACCATACTATCGTTTACGCTTGAGATTGGAGAAATTCACCCATTTTTCATCACCCCTAACGATTCGATGCAAAAAAGACTTCCTTTTGAACCGGGAGAGCAGCATTTCACAAGTGGTTTCACGATGTCCGCAAATCGTAGTTTGAAGGCACGAAATTCGACATTTTTGAGAGCGACAGAAATGGATTGTTGTATGAAACGTAACAAACAATGAACTGAATATTATTGACAGATGACAGACAAAAAAACCAAGACATTTGAGAAGGTTTAAAAATATTCCTAGCTACATCTATGGACTAATAGCTGAGAGTCTCATTTCATAGGTATATACCTTAAAGTGTACCGAATGAAGGATATTTTTTATTGAAGAAAGTATAGATAATCCTATTTATGTATGTATATAATAGAAGGTTCTGAAATTTTTATATTTTGTAGATCACGTCCTGATTTCTTCCAATTATTTCTATGCCGTTCTGTTTAAAGATTTAAAATATTTTATGAACGGTTTCTGCTTAATAGCAAACGAGAATTCATTTGCTGAGAGTGGTCAGCTTTCTGAATATATTTACATATATACCTAGTTCTGCCATAAGTTCTGTTACAAGTTAAGTCCGTTATAGATATAAAATTAAAATACTTTTTTTAATGAAGTTAGTTATATTTAATCATATAGATATTAAAAAATAAAAGCATTAATTTTCTTCCGAAATGGTCACCATTTTCACAAGCCTTCAAACGATTAGGCCACTCAGCTATTGCACCACGCACGGTTCCATGGATATTGACGTCGCTGCTCCCATCGAACATTGTTTGGGACTCTCCAAATTTCTGTGAGGTCTTCGACAGGCTATGTTCTTTGACTATAAAATGTAGCTCAATGGACTCATATCTGGACAATTTTTTGCGGCAATGAACCCAGGAATATTGTTTTTTGGCCACTGCTGGGTAGTTTTTGTCTTATGGGCAGGAGCGGAATCTTCCTGGAAGACCCGACGATCTCCATTGAAGAGAGTACCTCAACTGCATCAGCGTACCTTCTAAGACATCTTCCAGGTATACTTTTGCCCCGATCTTAACCTTTTTTTCGCAGAAATGAAGAGATGTAAGGCCTTTACAAAACAATCCACATCAAACCATTACGGCGCCTGGATGGTAGCCACGATGAACCCTTGGAATAAAATTTGTTCAGCACAGATAGCATAGATTCAAGGGCGCAATTGGCAAAAGATGGAGCCTTTCGCCTAGAGTTGTATTTTCGCTCTATAATAGCATAATAAAGACAATTTTGTTTTATGGAGTCGATGTCTGGTGGAACTCACTGGAGGGGATGACATCGGTTAAAAAAGCTTTAGAGAGTTCAAAGGTGTACACTCATGGGAATCAGTGGGCGCATTGAACTACTCCTACTCTAGCGCTTAATGTAATGTTAAATGTGGTACCTGTAAACATCGCAGGCGAAATATCCGCTGCATGTACCGCAATCAGATTGAGGCGTTCGGGCTATAGGCTCAATCTCACTTATGGGCACTCAAGCATTCTTAGAACCTTTGACGGATCAGCGTGTACCCTCGTTTAGCCCAAGCGGAACTTTTTCCACACATATTCCATCAAGGGAGCACTGGACCGGGCGCAGGGCCTGGTTAACCAGTTCACGGATGGCTCGAAATTGGACGGTAAAGTTGGGGAGGAGTATTATGGAAAGAGCTCCCCATCAAACTCAAATTCAGGTTACCGGATCACTGCAGTGTGTTCCAAGCAGAGGTGGCCGTAATCAAAGAAGTAGCTGACTGGCTACTTACTTGCGTAATAACTGTTAAGAAGGTAAATATTAACTCTGATAGCTAAGCGACAATTAGGGACCTGGGCTCTATTGTAATGCAGTTGAAACTTATCAGGGAATGCCTGGTCTCACTTTCGATTGCATGAGAGTTCTTCGACATAAGTATAATCTGGGTACCTCGTCATAGTGACATTACGGGAAACTTCGAACCCATGAGCTGGCCAGACAAGGGACCTGTGAGGTGGCGTGCCCACAAAAGGAGAGGATCGGGATCCCCTTGACAACCTGGGCTCTACTTTTGGAAATATGGGCTTTGCACCAACTCAGCGAGCGCTGGGCAGGTACACGAACGAGTAAGGCCGCGAAATCCTTCTGGTCACGTGCGTATCTAGGGCGTTCGAGGGATATACTGAGGATGACAAAATCGCAGCTCTCAAATTTTGCGGGCATCCTCACAGGGCACTATCTTTTTTGCGTCAGCTGTATGGAGGATGAGGTGGAATCATCTCAGCACTCGCTCCTTAGCTGCCCCGCTCTTGCGATTTAAGCATCTTGGTTCTCACTTCTTTTCTGCGCGTGCTGACAAAGCAGGTCTTGATATCAAAAATCTGATGAACTTCATCAGCAGCATAAAGCGGCTAACACAGCCCCAGATAAGTCACCGTTCGTAGTCTACAAATGCTCAAAATTGTGAGGGTAACTTCCACGTCATCGAGGACTCTTCAGCGGAATGCCGCGCGCTCATTTCACACGAATTCACACACTCCCTCCAATCAGCCGTTGTTGGTAAACGGCAAACGGTAACGAAGTAACATTAGTGTGAACTGCATTGACTTTTTTCGTATATCACCAACACAAACTCAGTTTTTTGTATACAAACCGCTGTCATTACCCCAGTTACGTCAGCAAATCTGCTGATTCTTTCAAAATCGCTGAGAGCCGGTTAACGGCCGTTTTGGACACACCTTTGCAATCTGTACATTGTGAATCCGTTCTATCCATTCCTGTGCTCTTGAGCTGAAGCTTTTTTATACCGACGACGTGACCTGTTTCACTTCCGCAGAAATTTTTACGGCATTATTCAAGTTTTCTATGGATTAACAGTAAATGTGTGATCGAGATAGAAGACTGGTAGACATGTTTCCTTAAACAAATATTTATCGCGGAACTCGCTTGGTTTCAGTTTGTGAAAGATTGTCACAATAATTACCCAATCCTTATGGAGTTAGAGATAGTTTCAATCTTGATTCGTCAACTCGTTTGCTTACATAAACAATAATAGCGTAAGTTTTTACTAACATCTACATAAATGTATTTCTTGGATAAAACCTTGTCTTACATTTAGATTTTTTTTTAATTTTTCAATGTTTTAACCAACACATATCTACTGTAATTTGCTCTCCTGCCCCGTCTTCAATGTTAAAAACCTTACTTTCCTGTGCGGCAACCAAATTGCAATAATTTCCAGTGAATGCACTACACCTTCGACGGCCCAAGGCATACATCGCACATAATCCAACGTTCAAGTGGGCCTAAGCAACTTTCAAGCGGCGGATGCGCGCTGCATGTTATGGCAATTGGGCGCGTTTTATACTTTATGAAAGCATAAATGAAAAATGGAACATCGTTAAGAGCAATTCATAATAAAATATTGGCTGAGCGTTGGTGCGGAAGGTTCAAATAAGCTTAACGTCCAATTGCGCCACAAGCGATTTACCGACCAAAGCCGGCGAATCAGCCGCTATGCAACGCAGCACAATGTAAAGCTAGTCAGGCAGGCCATCGCTGCGTGCTGGTGGTTGCTTAGCGCGCCCACAATTATGCGGATGGCAAGACTACTCACTCTCTCGGCGATTGTCGTTTGTAAAATTGCCTGCCACACCGCGAAAAGAACATTTTTCTTCGACATGCCATGACTGCCTACCTACCTTCTCTGTGGCCCCTCCTTCATGCACACCTTCTTCGCTTGTTCGCTTCCTATCGGTGTGGCAAATGAACTGTGCGATTTCGCTGCCTCAGCAATCATTTTTCATTTTTCAAACCTTCTTAGCAGCCGGCATTGGATTTGTTGCCCTGCCTCCTCAACACTAGGCCGCTTGAGCTTTTGGCAGCCCAAAAATATCATCGCCGCTCGTTCGTTCGGTCGGTAATGAAGTTGTTGGCCTGGCCACAGGCCATTAAACATATGTACCTACATATGGATGAATATGCAATCGCATGCTGTAAGTTGGCAGTTGTAGCAACCAACAAGCGTTCGCATAATTTTTCTTTTATGACATTCGTGAATAATGTGTTGATTATAAACAATTGGTAAACGAGACATTTTGACAGAGTGAACGACGCGGGACGACGTCGAATGCTCGCGTTAATTTTTTAATCGCGCACTGTGCCGCATTTTAGTTTATGAGCCGTTAAAAATTGAACCAAAATTACAGTGATGAAAGAAGAGAACAAAATTAAAATTGCTTTTGACATGCAGTGGGGGGTCAGACACCCACAGCAGACATGAAACAGCAATTTTTACAAAAAGGGTTTTCTAATAACGGTGACAATTTTCTGAAAGTCACTTTAATACCTAAAACTAAGTGTGCACCCGGTAGGTGTGTACCCGCTGGGTGGCACTGAAGTCGAGATATAATGTAAAAGCGTCTTAAGGGTTCAATTCGGTTCACACTGGAGATATATTTTGTCTACATGTAAGGAAATGTTGATGGAAAAATAGTTTCTGCTAAGGTGAGCTTGGACGAGATATTCAGGCATGGACCGATTTGAGTCCTATTTAAATTATATATCAATTATCTAAACATAAATGTTTGAAAAATAATAATCCAAGTGAGTCGAAACATTTCTGGAATTCGTATTAATAGTCCGAGTTATCAAAGCTCAGAGATCTCGTTTTGTATGGTCCCACTTGTCATGATTAGAAATTGGTTGAGGATATATCACACGGGGTGTGACAACTTTATGAAATGGCGTTTGGCACAACCTGAATTTTGATGCCATTCATCATTTTAAGCTCACTGAAAATGGCCAACTGAGTCCAAGGAAGAGTGTAATTATTTTTCATACAAGGACGTATAAAAGTGGATTGTGGGGATACTGCAATACAATTTTGTAAATTGAGCTTGATAAGGAACGTGAATGGAACACAAAAGCAGCAGAAATCGAAATTGGTAATCAAAGATGGATGGATAGTTCTAAATTCTTCTTCTGATCGTAGGTTTCAGTTTATCCTTGACCGATTAAGTAGCGGCTTTGAGCGCATGACATTGCGAGCAATGATGGAATTAGTGACAATCCCACCAAGGTGCTAAATCGCCACTTAACTATTAGATTTCTTGCCTAACCAAACAGCTACTTCAATAATGGCTAGAATTTCGGCCTGAAATACCCTACAGTGATTAGGAGGTCGAGCTGAATCCTTCAAACGGTTCATCTGTAACTAAAAAATCATTTCATAGCCAGATTTAGAAACCCCAGTTTCTTGATCTCTGGTAGTAGGGCGTCGATAAGAATCTGAAATAGTACATCCTCGCAGTTGTTTAGTGAGGGAGCAGGAGGATTTAATTATTGCTGCTAAGTGTTTTACTGTCTAACTTTCTTCCGAAAGAGGTCTTAAAGATTTCTTGCTTTGAGCTTCACTATTCTTATTATGATATACTATAATTTTTACTATTATTGGCGCATAGTGCACTGCGACCTCCAATGTAGTTTACTGTACTTAACGGCGTGCTTATAAATAGTTAGATGCTGCTAATGTATTTAGGCACTTTCTCAAGCTTTCTATTCCACCAATGGATTTAGAGTCAAACTACTTACGTGTGCGAGTCGTTGTTTATTGATTGTCTCATAATGTAAGGTTTCCGACCATTAGGTTGTCATCTCTTCTTCCGCCGTTATTCGATTATTTTCCTTTAAAGGGTGCCCAATATCTTTCTGAAACTTTATATGATAACGCACGAAGTTTTCATCGCCAACACTGAATCTGGTGAAATTCGAACTTCTTCTCTACTGTGTCGTGTATTCGTTGATATTATTTAACGGAGTTTCTAAAAGCGTCCATATGTTATGTAGGAACTGAATTCCCATGGTACAACTTTTTCTTCCGGTCTTTAGTTCCTCGTGGAACATAGGGCATCATCGGTAGAACTGCTCTCGGGAAATGGACTTTGCCTGCCACATGGTGATTGCTAATAGAAAAAACTGTTTCTATGACTTTCTTTTGTGCTGTATCAGCAACGCAGATAGCTCCTAAGACATATACATTCTGTCAAAAAAAAAGACCGGGAATTGTTCAATAAAACGCAAAATAATTGTTTAATCATCAAAATTTTTTTTGTCCAAATAGGCTCCATTCGAAGCAATACATATTGCCAACGATTAGTCCAGTCATCAAAGCACCTTTGAAACGCGTTTGAAGAGATCTTCTTCTGCTCCTTTAGCGAATTCTCCTTAATGGCCTCTATCGACACAAAGCGGCGTCTGCGGAGTGGCAATTTAAGTTTTCGGAAAAGGAAAGGAAGCTACAGGGAGCTAAATCCGGTGAATACGGTGGTTGTTCCATGACATTTGTCGAGCTTTTGGTCAAAAAAGTGTTCACAATATGAACCTTGTGAGACGATGCGTTATCATGGTGCAAGATCCATGAGTTTTTTTTTAAATAATATAATATTCTTACGATGAAACCATTTGGAATGAATTCTGAGTGCACAATCCCATGATAATTAAAGAAAACGAGTCGCATGACTTTGACTTTGACATGGTTTTGCGGGTTTCGGCTCATGTGGATAACGCCATTCAGCCGCATGTTGACTGGTGTGCATGTCAAACCCGTATACCTACGTCTCATCACCTGTTGTGATGTGCTGGATAAACGTTGTGTCCGAATTTACTTGCTCAAGTATCTTCTTCTCTTGGAACGAGTCGAGCATCCATGCGTCTTGGCGTCTCATGCTCAATTGATGGTGAAAAATGTTGCGCTAAGATCACGAGTTACCTCCCTCAAACTTAAGTGATGGTTTTCCAGAACCATTTCCTTGAATTTGTCGACGTTTTCATCCATTGAAGACGTTGATGTACAACCAGGTCGGAGCAAATCTTCCACGACTTCTTGGCCGATATTTTTTTGACAGAATGTATTTAGTGGCTAAGTCTATCGCTTAAGTAAAGTAAAAAATGTGTTTTACAGACCGTGGGAGTGTTTGCGGGTCAATAGAATAATTTATATTACGCCCTTGGTAAACTCAATTACCGCCGTAGTCGAATGGGTTGGTGCGTCATTACCATTCGGAATTCACAGAGAGGTCGTTAGTTCGAATCTCGGTGAAAGCAAAATTAATAAAAAAACATTTTTCTAATAGCGGTCGCCCCTCGGCAGGCAATGGCAAACCTCCGAGTGTATTTCTGCCATGAAAAAGCTCCTCATAAAAATATCTGCCGTTCGGAATCGGCTTGAAACTGTAGGTCCCTCCATTTGTGGAACAACATCAAGACGCACACCACAAATAGGAGGAGGAGTTCGGCCAAACACCTAACAGAAGTGTACGCGCCAATTATTTATTTTTATTTAAACTCAATTAGTTGAATGAATAACACAAGATCATGGCGCTTTCTTCCTCGTTATTGATATAACCTTAAAAATGCTTTAGCGGAAGTAAATGGAAAATAAACTCGATATTTCATTATCACATTTCATTTATAAATGTGCTTACTCTTCAATTTTTTTAACTCGATAAGAAAATTCTCACTCAACGGAATTTAAAATCAAATAAAAATAGATTTATTGTTTTTCGGTTACAAGAGAAATCAAAATTTCTGAATAAATTCCTCGACTCCTCGCTGAGTGACTCCTGCAATTGAATAAATAGCCATACCAAATCTAATTGTATTTGCCTTGCTCACTGTCCTGGCGCTATCGTGCGACTGGTGGTGGTAATTTCCATTTCTCTCGAAGATTTGGCGATGATGGAAAACAAAGAATGGATCAATTGGAGCAGTGTGTAGTCTAAGCGATTGCACATGGGCAGGTGTATGTGAGTTGGCGATACAAATACATATAAGGATAGATTTGTGCATGCCTTTGACTGAGCTTCAATCGCATGTCGTGCATTGCCATCATAAATTTTCGCCTTCACAGTGGCGTGTTGATATGGCGGCGCAAGTCAGACTAACCGGCAGACAGACGCACGACGTCTGATCCACAAACAACCAACCACCGCTTATGGAGGCATGAAGTAAGAGGTTTTTGTGAGCAATAAAAATGAAAATGCAAAAAAAAAGAAAAACATAAAAACACAAAAACCTGATGAAAAATAGCCAACCAAGGCAACACATCTTCGTTGTTGCAGAGCACACACATTTTGGCAGTTTTGGCGTTGAAGTGAATTTATGGTGTCTGTTGTTTATGATGTCAGGTGAAATAAATAATAAATTCGTTATTGCTGGCTGCCGACCGCTGACTGTTGTCTGCAGCTGCTTGCCTCCTCAACACTACTCTACTTTATACGCCACGGCAACAGCAGCAGCAATAGCAGCAGCTATGCTCATCCGAGTGCTCGAGGCGCGCTTTTGCAACTCGTAAAAAATATTAAACAACGAGCAAAAAAATCTAATAAAAAATGTAAGTATTTTTTCTGTGTTTTTCGATTATAGTTGTTGCAATTTAGTAGTTGTTCATGTCTTAGATTGTTGCTATTAGTTTTTGAGGTGGGCCTAGACACGCCCGGTAAGTGCACTCAACTTGCCACAACCGTGCAAAAATCTTTCCAGCATTACGTACGAGTACATGGTTGCAACACAATGGGCAATAACACTTTTACGGAATGAAATTAACCAATTTTTCGCTGGCTTTTATTTCTTTGTTAAAATATACGGCATTTTTACAACAAATTGCTGATTTTTGGCGTGCAATTGAGGTGGGCAAACAACTTTATTTGCTTGGATGCTGGGCTGTATTGCGCCTTACGGTGTTTATGGGAAGGAAATCTGATAAATTAAGGTTGAGATTTAGTGGACGCAGTTGGGTTTTAGGCTCCTTTGAGTGGTAAGGAATTATGATTATTAGTAAGTTGATGTCTTTCTTAAATAAACTGTGTACCATTGACGATGAGTTTGTTTCGAGATGATGTCATATAAAATTGTCCAATTGGCACTCTGATTTGGCAATCTACTTGTCACTTTGATATTACCGACTCGTAGTGCAAAAACAAAAAAAAAAAAATAGAATGCTTGGCAATAGACACTCTTATAATAAGCAGCTCCATTAAATACTCACTGACAAAAATATAAGGGCCAGAAGAGCCTTCGTATTTCTGAAGATGCTCTACAAATCACTTTTACACTTTTTGAATATGTTTTAAGGAATACATAGTTAATGCGTTGGCTGAGGGGCAAACTAAGCATGCGAACAAACTGAATAGTCTAAAACTTTTGCGCAGAATCTTTCTCTCAAACACTCCATGGGAGGCCTCATCGGATATTGTCTTCGTCCAAGCTTCTGCGCCATGCGATAGAACGGGCATGATGAGAGCCTTATAAAGTGTTAGTAAGTACGTCGAAAGAGGACTTTACTATTCAATTGTCTACTTAGTCTAAAGTACCACTTCTTGGCAAGAAAGATTCTTCGTTAGATTTCGAGGCTTTATTATCGGCGTTAATGTTGGTTATTTAATGAACGGAGTCTCCTACAACTTCAAAATAATAACTACAAATAGTGACGTGAGTGCCGATACGCGAGTGCGTCGACTGTTTGTTTGATAACTGGAGGTATTTTTATTCCCGTTTACCATTCGCTTTACTTTATTCACTCTATTTATCCAGCTTAGAAAAGGCAGAAGCAACAGCGCGGTTGTTAAACTCGATGATGTCAATATCAGGTTAAAGAAGTCTTCATTTTCCACATCGTCAATATGGTAAACATTATCTAAATCGTCCTCGTTTGTGAAGTCTGAACTTCCGTTCAGTGCAAATGCAATTTCTAGTGATTTGCTTTTCTTTATATGGCGTCTACGAGGGCAGCTCAATAATTACCCGTGTTTAATGACAGAGAGCGTTCCTGAGGGAAGTTGGTGTTAGGAGCGTATGCTGCCATCTATCAAACGGCGGCAAAACAAATTTTAGACTGATTGAGAAGTTAGCTTTGGCAGCTATTCGATTAAGACGTGTTTCGTGATTTACACTTTTTGTTTTTGGATGGGGAAAAATGCGAGGAAATAAAAGCAAAGTTGGATGTTGTCTATGGGGACGTTTCGCCATCTATGACGACAGTTAAAAATTGGTTCAACTAATTTGTAGGCGAACATCCGTTTTTGACGGCGAGTGAGCTGGACGCCCGGCAGGCGTAGTTACCGAGGAAATCATTCAAAAAGTCCACAACAAGATTCCCGCATGGCTGTGTCGGCTGGAACGTCAATTAATATTATATTTTACATGATAAGTGGGCGATGAAAAAATTGTCTGCCCGATGGGTGTCGCGATTGCTGACGGTGGATAACAAGCTGACGGTGGATGCGGCTGTTACTTCGACACAGTGTTTGGAGCAATTTAAGGGAGATCCGAAGGAACTTTTTGCTTTGGGTCGTCACCGTTGATGAAACCTGGATTCATCATTACACACCAGAAACCAAGTAACAATCAAAACAATAGATTTGTCCCGGTGAATCTGTTCCAAAGAAGGCGAAGACATCGCATCGGTCGGAAAGCTCATGGCGACGACTGGCGTCATCCTTATGAGTTTTTTAGGAAAAGGAAGAACGATCACTGCGCAATACTACAGTGAGTTATTGGACCACTTTCATAAAAAATTGAAGGAGACACGGCCGAATTTGGCGAAAAAAGTTGCTGTTTCACCACGATAGCGCACCAGCATATTCATCCGGAGTTGTCGTCGCCAAACTGCATGAATTGCTGACGCACCCACCGTGTTCATCCGGTCTGGGTCCCTGTGACTTTTTCTTGTTCCCCAACGTGAAGAAATGGCTCGCGGGAAAAAAATTTTCAAGCGAAGAAATCATTGCCGAGGTAGAGGCGTATTTTGGAGAGTTTACCAAATACTATTTTTTGAAGGGATTAAAAAAATGGCCGCACTTTGGGAGAAGTGTATTTTTCTAAAAGGGGACTATGTTGAAAACTAATTTTTTTTTTTGTAAAAAATGGTGTCTTCACTTCTAACACGGGTACTTATGGATGAAATTGACGAAGACCAAACAAGCAGCAAATCGGTGTTTAACATTCCAACAGTGCGTTCAATTATGACCTAGCTTTGGCCTTTATTTATTGTTAATAGCCATTGGGCTTCTTTCTGCGCGGATCGATATGGCGCAATTATGTATGGTTCAAGATGATAACCCGCATCGCATCACCTATATACAAATTTGTATTTATTTTATGGGGTTTTAATTTAGAGGGTTAATTTTTACGTTAATTTTTTTTAAGAGCCAGAAATTCCGCTCAACAGTATCGAATCGCACCCGCAGAACTCTTCTCACATGGCTGATGTGCTGAATTAGAGAGTCCTGCGCTGAACCCGCATAACGGGTTGATCTTACAACCTTAGCATTTGAATTGAACAATTACTTTCGATTGTATTATAGATACTGGTCTTGTTTGTTGGGTGCCAAAAACTCATTGCGAGTTCTATCGATACATCCAATAACACCAGGACAACTGGTTTTTTGGAACAAACGTTTTTTCAGTACCAGAAATTTAATCCATTGATGAGAGCTATGTGGCATAGACATCGTGCGGCGAATAAAGATCCAGGGGCTTCAAGAGTTAAGTGATATCCTTCGAATGAATACAATTGCTTCAGGTATAGAAGTTCAGAGCGATACCTACTTCTGGGGTCAGGAAAAGGGATACTCCTTTGTGTTTGAAGTATCGAGTGTCTTTGCTTTGCTTTATTTAATGTCTTTAAATGGCGCCGGTGAGCACAAGAAAGAAGTGACTAGCGAGCTTTGGTAAACTCCTTCAAAATTGCTTAAGCGGGTATCGGGCATTTTTTTATGAATCACAATACCCTTCGTGGGCAAAAAAATTAAAAGAATCATCGCCAATTTTCAGCCACTTAAAACTTGGGGTTTTTAAATTATTTTTGAGTGCCCTTCTGTGTTAATAACGACATGTCATTTGAATCCTATAGGATGTTTAGTACGACAGACCTTAGTATAACGAATGTAGACTCTGATTTAGGTGCGAGCACATTTAATACTAGACTATAAATACTGATTGGTAGCCTGTGCAAAAACTGTTGAAAGCTTATCCATAGTGAGGCAGGTACTATCAGTCACTATAAAAAATACGTCTAATAGATAGTTCATATTATTAATGCTGAAATGAAATTTCCTATATAATTCGCTTCGCTCTTCGCTTGTGTCCCACTCAATTATTAACATTGCAAAATTTATCCGTAAACAGGCAACTATCATTCCAATAATTTATAGTCATTTCACTGTTAGGCTTCATTTTACTTCAGGGTCAACATCATCGATTACAGCGTTAAAATAAACAGGTGAATGACGGCAAATCGTGCTTAGCAACACCTTTATTACAAAATCAAGGAAGCATCAAATAGTTGTATGAATGCATAAGTATGTTAGTTAGATATATAAATATGTAGGGTATGTGTCTAAGAACTCAATTCGATAGACGTCTTTTTGCGCAGACCACATGCGCAGCGAACAACAGGGCTCAATGGATAGCCTGAGCATTGGGCTCGGCTCGGGCTTGTTGGTGGTTTGATGAAAATACGAATTTAGTACCTAGATTTGGGTGAGCCAACTTTGAAGAGGAGAAGCTTCACTTCTAACAAAATATTGTACTTACTTATACATAAATATTACTTAGCAAACATGTAACAAATTTCGATACTAAGAAGAAGTACACTTTCTTGGCCTAAGTTTAAACCCGCGTAAACAGAACTCATGCTTTTTACCACCATATACAAGGTACCACCTTTTACCCTACCAAATATCAACGGACAAAGTACTTAGGGGTAATTCTGGACTCCAAACTTATCTGGAAGTTAAATGTCGAAGAACGGGTAAGGAAAGCAGAAATTGCTTTATATGCTTGCAAACGTATGCTTGGAAGAAGATGGGGTCTTCAACCTAAGCATACATTATGGCTGTATAAGGCATACGACCTATTTTATCGTATGGTTCAGTAGTTTGGTGGAAAGCTCTAGGGAGAGAGTACAATTCCAAATTACTCGGCAAAATACAAAGATCAGCCTGTGCAATAACGGTCGGTGCAATCAGATCATGCCCTAGAGAGGCTCTCAATGCACTACGTTATTCCAATAGACCTACATATTAAGAAGACGGCAACCATGAGTGCATTTAGGTTAAATGAAGCGGGTCGCTGGAAAGGAAAAACGTATGGTCACGCTAGTTTATTATTGCGACAAGCTCAATTAATCACGGTGAGGACTGACTACATCGTCCCGATGGTAACTTTCAATAGGAATTTTGCCACTCTCTTTCCATCTAAGGCAGAATGGAATAAGGGATTCTCTCTAAACAACTTCGATAACACGGTCTAAACAGATGGCAGTAAAATGGATTGTGGTGTTGAAGCTGTTATATATTCTCATAGACTTGGAATTGAAAAATCTGTGCCTCTCCCTAATACTAGTAGCGTCTTCCAGGCGGAAGTACTGGCAATTGGGGAAGCTTGTAGGCTACTAATCACAGATTTCTCTTTTAAGAACAATATCGCTATTCTAGCCAAGCTGCAATCCAGGCACTGGACGCGGCTATAACAACCTCGAAAGTGGTGAAGCAAAGTAGGAATAGCCTCACCAACTTGAGTGAAAACCATAAAGTAACCTTAATTTGGGTCCCGGGACACCGGAACATAGAAGATAAAGAAAAAGCCAATGAACTGGCAAGAACGGGATCTGCCATGAATAACGTTCTTGCAGTATCGGTATTCACATCATTAGGTGCGGTCAAGAATGCAATTTCCCCAAAATACCTTCGAATCACGGATTGTAGATGGAGAGACCAGACGAAATGCAAAATCAGCAGGACGTTATGGCCCACCTACAACCTCAAGCAATCGTCGACATTGATAAACATGAAACGACGAGACGCCTGTAGACTAACGGCAGTCATAACGAATCGACACTTCGACGTCTTCTTCAGCACTTCACTCTATGCACTTCGCGAACAGACTTTTTTTTTTTTCAAAGTAAACTCCCACAATTTCAAAGCGTTGTTCTGGCGGTAAACGTTTCATGATGACTGGCCAAATCTTACTTACCTCAGCTGTCAAACCATAGTTACGGATATCCATAGTTCCCATGGGGCTAAAAAATATCCGATACTATACAAAAAACGTGGAAATGCCTTGCCTTCCGAAGATTCAATTTATGTAACTTTGTACCCCATTCTTCTTTGGAATTTTTCTTCTTTCGAAATTTAACGGCGGAGCGTTTTCTTGTCCTTGTTTCCTTTTGTCGCTAAGTGCTCAATTTGACTAGATTCGCACATTCCAAACAATTCACAGCATTCCGAAAATGTTTAGCACTTAATTAGTTGCTCTTGATTAGTTACACTTAACATTTACAGGTACACAAATTACTTCCTACAATAGGAAAATACCCAAACTCGCATACTTAAAGTTTTAACAGGCCACCTCGTAAACTTTGCGAATAGTCGTGTAGTCAACTTATCGAAAAGGTCTGCGAAGGTCACAGCTATTAGGTACACCACAAATCCACCAAAACCCACAAAACCACCGCATCACCACAAGTAGTTGTAGTAGGTAGATGTAGGTAGATACTTTGCTGCTGCAACCTATCAACTCGGTGGTAAATGCTGGAAAAATCACCAACATTTATAGGCGGCAATTGCCAAAAAAATTTTTTTACATTTTACTGCCTTTCAATTTATTGCGCTTTTACTCAAGCAATAACTTAGTTGCTTATATACCCATAAATGCATTCGCAGATATACGAGAAGAATGCTAAATAAAAAAATAGTAGCAAAAGCGACCCCGCAGAGAAAATGTGAATTCGTAAAACAAAAGGAGCTCTGAAGCAGTAACTGCAGCATCAAAGCTATTATTTGCAAACATCTGGCGCTCGGAAAAAGTTGCGCATAGCAGTCATATGCCATTCGGAAGCTGGTAGAACTTTAGATTTTCTGGTTCAAGTTGCATTGCAGTACTCTGTAGCAGTCAAAATCGACATAACCCAGGAAATCGCTCAAATTCCGTCCAACTATGCAGCAATGAAAAAACTTCACATTGAACCTCGGATGCACAGTGGTCCCGCCGGGTAGGAAGAGCGGTCATAAGAACTTTTGGCGTGATAAATGACTTTTTAGTACGTTTTTAAGTTGAGAAATGTTTTTATTTGTTAAAAAAACATTAAGACATATAAAAAGTAATATATATATAATAAGAATATATATAAGATATAATAATTATAATATATAATAGAGTAATATATAATTAATATAAAAAGTCCAAGGAAAATTAGGTACACACATTTTTTATATAATTTTTTTTTGTTTCGTTTAAAGTTTTGCATAAATCTTAAATTATAAACAATAATAGAAAAAAAAACATTAAATTCCGAAAGGATGAGCATAAAGTATACTTTGATGCCAGTTAACTTATTCTTATTTATGAAAACAATAAAATATTCACTTCCAAAAAAGTTACTGTACTTGGAAATACAAAACTTTTAATAGGACTATGAATAAGTTCCTTGCGGTTTTACAACAGATGGCGTAACTTGATTATTATTCCATCGATCCACATTTCCAAACATTCATTGGAGAGCTACTGTCGTAAGGCACAAACGTCAGTATAAGTTTTTTATTTGAAGCGTAAACAACAATATTTTTACCACACTTGAAAATGTCGAATTTCGTGCCAAATAATGTGTTTTTGCGGGGAATTTTTTAATATGAAGAAAAAAGCAGCCGAAAGTCATCGTATCTTGGTGGAAGTTTATGGTGAGCATGCTCTAGCTGAGCGAACGTGCCAGAAGTGGTTTGCACGCTTTAAAAGTGGTGATTTTGGCTTGGAAGACGAAGAACGCGAGGGTGCGCCGCCAAAGTTCATGGATACCGAATTGGAGGAATTGCTCGATCAAGATCCGGCTCAAACGCAAGAAGAGGTTGCAAAAACTTTGGGAGTTGATCAATCAACCATTTCCAAACGTTTAAAAGCCATGGGAATGGTCCGAAAGGTAGGCCATTGGGTGCCGTATGAATTGAAGCCAAGAGACGTTGAACGCCGTTTTATGGCATGCGAACAACTGCTTCAACGGCACAAAAGAAAGGGTTTTTTGCATCGAATTGTGACTGGCGATGAAAAGTGGGTCCATTACGACAATCCAAAACGTCGGGCAACGTATGGATACCCTGGCCATGCTTCAACATCGACGTCGGCGCAGAATATTCATGGCCTGAAGGTTATGCTGTGTATCTGGTGGGACCAGCTGGGTGTTGTGTATTATGAGCTACTGAAACCGAATGAAACGATTACGGGGGATGTCTACCGACGACAATTGATGCGTTTGAGCCGAGCACTGCGAGAAAAACGGCCGCAATACGCCGATAGACACGACAAAGTTATTTTGCAACATGACAATGCTCGGCCACATGTTGCACAAGTGGTCAAAACATACTTAGAAACGCTCAAATGGGATGTCCTACCCCACCCGCCGTATAGTCCAGACCTTGCGCCATCCGATTACTATCTCTTCCGATCGATGCAACATGGCCTGGCTGACCAGCACTTCCGTAATTACGATGAAGTCAAAAAATGGATCGATTCGTGGATTGCGGCAAAACCGACCGAATTTTTCACAAAGGGAATCCGTGAATTGCCAGAAAAATGGGAAAAAGTAGTAGTAAGCGATGGACAATACTTTGAATATTAAATTTGTAACCATTTTACGTCAATAAAGTTTCAAATTTCGAAAAAAAACCGCACTAACTTATTCATAGTCCATAACTCAGTAAATCTAACACTTCTCTTGACATCATAGATATCTTTTTACATGGTAATTTTCGTAGACTAGATATAAATGGATCGGAAGTAAGAAGAAGCCTGTGCAAAAGATCCGTGTTAGTTACAGTTCTTGAGTGCTTTCTGGTATTGTCACGTCTGAATTGTTTTACTAATTCATTACATGATTCAGCTGCCTCCTCTGATAATTCTCCAATTGATAATAAACAATGATCGATCACCTCCGACCCATGAATGAGCACTTTATGAACTGATGCAGGCAAATTATACCATGAATATTTACTAACTAGAATTTTAGCAGCGTCTAGCGCGTATATTTTGAATTTATTCGAATTAATTTTAAAACCAGATGAAAGTCATAGCTACATCTGTCTATAACGTGTTTGTCTATTCCTGTGATTTCGGATGATATGGTATATGATAAATTCGATTCTATAAGAAACATGAATAAAGTATTCAAAAAATCTAATCTAAGAATGCAGGGGTGATAAACCAAATTCAAACCTACTGGAGCTTACTTGTTTGTTTCTACACTTTTCTAAGTCATTCATTTCTTTAGGTGTCGCACCACAAATATAACATTTACTCGTAGATGAGTCACTAAGAGCACAGCACAATTAAACTTCCATCTTCCGTTCTCGGATCAGAAAAACTTTGCTTGTATTCGCTCTGTCCAGTGCTGCCATCGTAACCCCATTTACCTACTAATTCATACTCAGTGCAACTTGATTCAGATATATTTACCAATACTGGTTTTTGAGATTCGAGAATTCGAGAGCAAGTGTGGTCCGACAAACATTGTAAATTAATTTCGGCAGATGATTCTGTAACGCCAATTCTTGTTGGGTAACATAGGTACACATAGGTACAGATTAGACCCTATATCAATCGCAATTGCAGGTCATCGCAGCTGGAAATTATTTTTCCTTAAAGGGGACATACGTAAGAATATTTTAATGTATGTTTCATTTGTGCAGATTCGTGCGAACTTAGTTAAAACTTTACAAACTTCTTATAAAAAAAAATTAAACGGCGAATTTTAAAGTACCTATTTCGTACGGTCTGAAAACCTATTAAATAATAATTAAAAAAGATAACAAAACGTTTAACATGTCGTGCATACCTTCAACTTGAATTTCCATTGTACAACAGGACATAAACACAGTAATGCTTAGAAAAATAACACTTCCCGGAACTGCGTAAGTACGGAGCGGAGACCACGCTAACCATCACTTTTCAAATTCTCTTACTTTGGAGGCACATTTATAAGTGAATTGCTTGTGCAGTTGAAATTTCTTTTGTACTCTAAGTTACTATGACTAATGAACTAACATTTAGCTAAATATTGCTGCATAATTTTAACATGACTATTTTCATCCAATGTCCTATGGCGGAACCACTGTGCACTGTGTAGAACTGTGGTGGAACTTTGAAATAAAAAAAATGTTAATGCTTTATTCCATTTCGTTTCACCTTCATTGAAAACCACCAATCAATGCTATGCAATTTTCCTGCAGGGAAGTTGCCACTCGGGTGCTGTCTTCAACTGCAGCAAACTAACTTTTAATGGCTTTGCACTTTGCTGCTTTCGTCTGTTCAATTTCGATTGGTTCGGTTTTATTTTTCGGTGCGATTATCGCAACTTGTATTTATTGATTGTATGCACATTTCTTTGTGTATTTTTTAGCAGTTCTAATAGAGACTTCATTCACTTTTGTCGATTTGCTAGTTGCGATTTTTGTTCATTTCCTACATTTTTACGATTGAGTAGGCGTGTTGCATTTGTGGTTAAATTATTGACTGAGTTTACGACTTTTCTTATTTCACGCTATTCATTCACTCAAAACTAATCACGATTTTACAGACGCGCCCGGGCAATGACTAAATTATGGTACGTGTCTGGTGGGTTAAATCGAAATGGCACAGCGATGGCAGCAAAAGACAGGGAAATGTCTTCATTGGCGCAAACAAATGATTTGAAAACTGGGTGGGAATAATATTTTCTTCGTAATAGGTTATGTGGCTATATTTCTCGTAATAAATTGTGGATTTGAAACGGAAAATGGGTTACCTAAAGCATTGATAAACTTTGCTTTTTTTATGTGTATTTTTTATGTGTCCTTTGTTTGAATTTATTTTAAAATAACAAAACAGTTTTAATGCAAATTTTGTAACTATAAAATCAGAGAAAGAGTTTTGGAGAAAATGGCAATCAGCTGAGTGTATTTCTGCTACGAAAAAGGTACGCATTAAAAATCACTTGCATTTTGAAGGCGGCATAAAACTGTAAGTCCCTCCATTTGTGGAACAGCAGAAAGAACCGCACCGAAAAATGGTGGAGGAGTTCGGCCAAACAACCAATTAAAGATGTACGAGTACCCGGTAAATATGTTCAAATTGATACGTTTATCCAGCAAAATAATGAAAGGATTTTATTAGACCAGTCTCAGAAAGACTAGAAGTTAGGTATCTTGGAATGATACTTGACCCCCTTCCTCCATTTACTCCTGCAAATCTTTCTGCCGCAAAAGATGGGGACTAAAGTCACAAGTCGTTCTCTTGATGTATAATGCACTAGTTTTGCCAATTTTAACGTACGGATGTCAGGTTTAGTGGGAAGCTTTTCGGAAGGACTATAATATCACTAAACCCGAGAGGGTGCAACAGACTACTCGTAGTGGTATCACTGGATCATGTAGAATTTGTCCCAGTGCTGCCCTTAATGTCGTTTTGCACCAACTTCCCACCGACTTTCACGTTATTTCCATTGCTGCTCAAAGTACAATAGGTTAAAGGAGGTTGGTCTCTGGAGGCAACATCTCAAGGGACAGGGTAGCAGCTAACACTACATTTCTCCGAACTTCGCTCATATCTCTCTGTCCGCAAACTGGAGTTTGATGGTCGTGTCTGGGCAATATTTCCAAGTAGGCAGGATTGGATTGAGGAGCAAATTTATTCCCATGCTAGATCTCTGTCTTCACTAACGGTTCCAAGTTGGTGTGTAGAGTCAGAGCAGGGGCTTTCTTTAAATCAGCTAATTTATCTTTATCCTTAAAATTGCCGAATACTGCTATTGTGTTTCAGGCAGAAATCTTTGCGATACTGCAGGTATGCAGAATACTAAGGGAACGCGGGTCTAAGGGAGATATTAAAATTTTTTTCGATAGTCCTGCTGCGATCAAAGCACTGACGGCGCCATGCGGCAGATCCAAACTGGTCTACTCCTGTAAGGAGGAGATCAAGGCTAATGAATGTGCAGGTTAACTTCTCTGATTTTGGTTCTATGACATAATAACATAGAGGGAAATGAAATTCCTGATGAGCTTGCCAGAAAGGGGTAGGCTGAATTCGTCTTAGAGGTCTTCCACACGGTCATCGGCATCTCCCTGAATTGTTGTTTAAGAGGAATTGTTGTTTCTGAGAAAAGCGCAGAACAGATCGAGCTTCATTCTTTCGTCTGCTATTTGAAAAACTCTTTAGCGCCAATATAACAGACGTAGGACGCAGAAAGTTTTGGTGAAGTACGCCATTCAGTAGCTGTGTTTACCGGTCACACACGCAGAAAAGCTGGTTTTATCATTTAATCCAAAGAGGTTGTGGGTACTTTTCAAAGGAGACTGTTGGGCATTTTCTCTATAAATGTCCGGGTTTGGCAGTTAGACGATTACGTTCTTCTTCGACAATTTAGGGCAATGCTCCAACCTAATCTCATCACCCTTCTCCATAACATTAACAACTCTGGTTAGCTCTGGTCTGAATGTTGGAGGCCTCAAAATGTTATCAAAACGGCGCTTTATTGCTACTTAGCAAAAGTCAGGCTGGTACTTGAACCATTTCAACCATTTTCAAGTTTTTCACTTATTTTGAAAAGATCGATTGTACTGATTATTGTTTCTGATTTTTCCAGCGTTGCATCACTTTCCGTTTACCGTTTCTTGAATTTTGGATGAATCCATGTGCCATATTTAAGGTTTCTCATAATCAACTTCAGCAGTAAGTGATATTTTTTATTACTAAATAATTGTTAACTAAAAAAATACTAAATTTTTGTTCATACTAATTGAAGTCAATATTTTTGGGGCCTATAACGAGTGCACGTATTTTTTCTTGAATTTCGTTCCTTAGAAGTGATTGCAGATGAAGTTAGAAAAATAAACTTTGCGTGAAGTTTTGTATAGTGACGCTACTAAATGTGGAAGAAGGGTCAATGTATTTTGGAAAATGCAACCACATACTGAAGAAGTTACAAATGAAGAAGTTAAAAATTGGAAGAAAAGAGGAACGACGAATTTCAATCGATCGACGAATGATCCCTTTCGTTGCCCACTACGCTAAAGCTTTCGCAACACATCAATAGGGGATGTTGTGAACATTTGTGATCAAGAAATGGAAGCCTATCGGACATGCTTTAAAACTCGAAAGTGGGCACAAAAAGTAATTATATATTTCATAGACTTGACCTGATATAATGGTTGGATGAAGTACCAAAATGGTTGTAGGGGAATCGGAAACCCGTCAAAATATACGCACGATTTGTAAAGTTTTCGTTCTGAATTAGACGAGGTTACTGCTGCTTCACCTTCAAAATGATACCATCCAGTCGATCAACTATGTACCGAAAAGGGACTAGATAGCCTGGATGGCTTTAAGGGACGGGACAGTAGTAACCGCTTAAAACCAGCCCATATGTGTCGTCGCAAAGAGTGTAAGTGGCGTGCACGCACACAGCGTGCCAAATGCTACGTGAAAGGAATGAAATATGAAATTAAAAAAAATTACAAAAGTTTAATATGTAGCTGCTTTTATTTTAGATTGAAGTCAGATCGAGATGCAACAAATGTACGACTCCTGAAAATGTTTCAAGGATATTAAAACACCAAAACATAATGGTCGAATATGTTTACATACCACATAGAGATTATGTATACCAAGAAATATGAAAAAATTCTCAGCAGATTAATGTCAGGTCTGGGAAGGAGGCAATTGAGAAGTAGAATCCTCTCTGAAAAAACGAAAACAACGCTGTACATATGGCGTATAAACTTGGACTATGACGACAATGATGAGAGAGCACTGAGAGCGTTCGAGAGAAAAATTATGTGAAAAATCTTTGGTCCTTTCTCTTTTCCATATCCGATGGAATAGCGAGCTGTCTGAGCTATACTGAGATGTGGACATAGTGAAGCGTATTAAAATACAGCGACTGCGCTGGCTTGGCCATATCTCGGTGATAAACGAAAGTGCTCCGGCGTGGCCGTACTTCGAAAGGGAATCCACTGGTGAACGACGAGGAAGAAAAAGACCTAATCTACATCGCAGAGACCACAAAATTAGATTTAAAAAAACTGCTTTTGCTATAATATTACGATACCCCACAGTCTTTTTCAGAAATACTTAGTTCTGCGTTTACTGCTGCGAATGAAAAATCGTTTTTATTAGAAAATTTATTTCATAAGACTCCAATTTAAAAATTATGCGTAAGAAGTACGCATGAAAATTTGATACTATTTTGAAAACAGTCAAATACATACAAATACCATATTTCGAGTATTACCCTCTTTATAGTCACTCGAAACACCAACAAAATAAGCCCAGCCTAATAGAAATGTCAGTAAATCAACAAAGCAAATCACTCGCCCGAAAATTTATGCAGCAATAAAATTGCGCTTGTCCTCATAAAAATCAACAGCATCAATAACAACAAAGCATTTGAACTATCAATTCATGACACACACACTTACGCATAGCAGTTGTGCACTTTTAATGGACATCGCCAATAGGCTTGGAGGTACATCCATACTTATTTAGCTCAGTTCGTGGTAGTTAACTGAATTGCGTCTGATTTGGCCTCTAATTTGCATGTAAACGGCTTTTCAACCTCAATGCAAACCATACCACTGAGGCATAATTTTAGGCGTTTTGCCCTGCATACACTGCGAGTAGCTGGTTATAAGCTATTTTACTGCTTTAGTTGTTACTGCTGCTGCTGCTGCTGCTGCTGCTGCTTTTGTTGTTGCTGTTGCTATTGCTGTGCTACAAATAATGGACCACACTGCTGGATACCATATTTCTACGCGTCTCGTCGAATTGTTAGTTCGCCTGTGTGTACACATTAATGTGCATGCATATGTATGTATGTGTGTGCAAGTACGTATGTATGTATGCATAAACATAGGAATAGGCAAGTGACTTGTGTTTCCTGGTATGTGTTTGTGGCTAGGAATTACGTCCTTTCTGCATGTAATTTAGTGCCACCGAGCAAGTGCAAGAATTAAAACTAAATTACATTTTCAGTCGTTTTTGTCGTGATTTATGTGTTAATTAAATTATTTTATGGCAATATTTAAGTCGTTTAACAGTGGGGCGTGCGTACAGTCGAGATGCCAACATACATACATTTATTGTGAGTCACAATATTGATCACGCCATGCAGCTAAGGACAAATAAATTTATGTTGTTGAGTAGTGCCAGGAGATTCCCCGATTTCGGTTGCCACTGCAATTGTTGTGAACAGGGCTACTAAAAAATCAAACCGTTTCACAACTACAGTGTTTCTAAGTATTCCAGCTTTCTCAAGTATGATCTATTTTGTGGATTCAGGGTTCCTATGCAATCGTAAAAAAAGTTTAAGCTCTACCGAGTGGCAGTCACAATCCAACCCATTCGATTACGGTGCCAGCCAAACGAGCTGCTAAATATCTTTGGATTACTTTATTGAGCCTAGTGGATTGAGGTTTTCAAAAGACCTATTCTTATGAGAGAACCTTATTGTTGTTATTATTATTATGAAATGGTAAAAAAGGGCAACTGGCTTATATATTGTATATGGTAGGTGAGTAGGTGGAAGTGGCAGTCGCTCTTTAAATCAACTCAGTTAGTACCACAATAACAATTTATCTGCTACTCCTCGCTAAAGTATTTTGTTTAAAGTGCAACCCCATTTATCTGGCTGAGACTTGTATCCCTAAGGTCATCACTATTTTTCTAGAACGATGAGCCAAAGTATGTAAAATTAGTGAAATACCACGCAGGATAGTGACAGAGAAGATGTCTGACGCAGTTTTCCTCGTACTATATAATCGGCCCTTATTTCTTCTTCTCGTCATACTTCTTTCTAAGATTCAGCGAGAAAAACTTTGAAAGATATTTTCTGCAAAATATTAGTTCCTGCAAAACATGCAGTGGAGAAACAACGGACATTAGTAACCAATAAGGATCAGCGGTTGTGTATGCAATTTACATAAAGAACGATGGACCAGTCTAGAACGCTGCAGAACTGCGAAGTGTTTTGTGACGAGGCCGAACAGAAAACTATCAAACTTTCTACTAAAACTTGAAAGGAACGACGATCGGCTGATGGTCGGTATTATTGCAGGATACAATCCATGTGGTCAGCGTATAACACCATTAGAATCGTTGACGACCCGATTTGGCGGTCTTGCCTAGAGGAGGAGGAGGGCACTGAGCATTTTCTCTGTGAGTGTCCTGCCTTTACTAGAGCAAGACTACGAATTTTGGGTACCGATATCATGAGAATGAGTAAAATTCATGCTCTCAAACTGCAGGATATTTTCAGATTTGTCAAAGAACTAAATACCTCTGCCTAAGTGTCTTTATTCTATCTCATATCTTTCTCTTTGTCATTTATCTCCTATCCTCCTTGACTGTCCCCCTTTTACTTTCCTGAGCTTCGAACACAATGGGCTTTTAGCTTGTGTGTTTTAGGAGTTGCCATTCTCTCGATGCTTCTAGTCTCGCCTTTTTCAAATTTCAATTTCAGATTGCCTACATAATCGCTGAGCCAATTCATGATTCCTGCGGAACTGATTCCTATTATTGGCTCTGGCCCTTGTGGCGAAAGCGCTGATCCACGCTTGGCCAATTCATCGGCAATTTTGTTTCCTTGAACACCGGAGTATCCATATGAGTACAAGGTTTGCTTCGCGTTCTCCAGGACCTTCAGTGCAGCCTAACTGTCACTGAAAACTCCAATCTGTTTCCCGCTCCATCTCTTCTCGATTATCCATTGGACTTCTTTCAGGATAGCAAAAAGTTCCGTTTGGATAACAGTGGGTATCAGGCCATCTTTAGGTGCCAAAAACAAGGGATACTACTCAGATAGCAACTTAAAGATTTCTCTGTGTCCCGAAGTTCCGACTCGTACCATATTTATGGAGTCTAGACATTGCTTATATTGCTTCCTGTTGTATCTTAAGATCCAAGAGGAGCAAATCAAGCATAGCATTTAGGGCATCACCAGAGGTTGTACTCATGGCACCCGTAGTGCATAAACATACACTTCTTTGCAGTCTGTATAGTTCCCGGGGTGTGGATTTAACCATGATCAGAGGGGAGTCCTCTTCCAAAACTCGCCATCGGTTGACTTGATTTCCAACTGACCTATTGGTAAGTGTAAAATCAATCCCCTCCTATTTCCTTTTGGTCACAAAAGTTGGTTTGCTACCAGTGTTTTGAATGACCAAATCAGATGACAGGATAAAATCCAGTAACTTGAGACCTCTGGGGTTGCATTTGCTGCTTCCCCATACAATGTTCTGTGAATTTGCATCACATCCCACTATTAGAATCAGATTATTGGATTCTGCATACTTGACTACTTCTCTTAGCTCCCTCGAAGGAAGTGGCTGTGAAGAGTCGTAGGGTAGGTGGGCCGAAACTATGATAGCTTCGACACTGCTCCCACTCTTCCAGTACTTTATTATTGCAAGCTTACTTCGAAAAAAAAACGATATAATCTCTAAAACTGTAAAAACTGATAAATTTTCTTCTTTGCCGAAATTCGGAAAATTTCAATAGGAATGTTTAGTAACGCTAAATGCTTTACATAATATATCGAGCCTAGCATTATTTAGCTGCTTCAACGATCATTTCCAGACTACAGATATACATACAGTGCACTCGCGGTAACTCGAAAAGCCGCTAAGTCGAACGACGTGCTAACTCGAACACATTTTTTTCCCTATTGACTAGTTTGTAACTCGAACAATATTAAAGCGCTATAACTCGAACAAAAAAACAAATTTATTTGTACACACATTCTTTTCAAACATGTACATTTTGTACATACATACATATGTAATAGTATATGTATATAAATTATATGTATACTAGTGTATTGTCCATATAAATATTTCGACGCTAATATCCCGTTAGTTTTCTGGGAACAACATCTTGCATTGACCAAATTGCTTTAAATTTGTCATTTGTAGTGTATCAGTGCATGTGAGTAATGGATCGTAAAAGGTTGAAGTGTTTAACATTAAAAGAGAGGGCTGAAGTCCTTAACAAAATTAAACGTGGATGTAGTGTTACTTCTCTAGCGAAGGAATATGGGGTAGCCAAGTCCACCATAAGTCTTATAAAAAAGAAAGACAAGGCAATTTTAAAAGCAGTAAACAACACGTTTTTGGGTCCTGGGAAGAGGAGAACTTTAAAAGCTTCTGAGTTTCCTAAAATGAAAGCCGCTTTATACAAATGGTTTCTGTCCCAAAGAAAAAAGAATTACCCAATAAGTGGACTCATCTTGAAAGAACATAACATGAAAAACATAATTTACAGGTCGAATTTACGCTTTATGATGTTAACAAATGGAATGATGGTGCCGAATTTACCGACACAGAAGTAATAATTGAAACTAGTGATTCTGAGTCTGAGTTTAACAACACAACTGAGACATGTGAGCGGATATCATCTGAGGGGGCAGTTAGCTCTATCAATAAGGTAATTCAATGGGCCACAACTGAACAAGTAAGCCCCGCAAAGGTTAACACTCTTCAACATTGCTGCAGGCAAGAAAAGACAAACACACATTACAACTTTCTTTTCGGCCTAACTTTTCTGTTAAAGCTGACTTTTTTTGTGTAACTGACACAAAGACTGCCAAATATTTGATGAAAAATATTGAAACGAATTAATTATTTTAAACATATTCATGTTCATATCCATATGTAAATAAATATATAAATTTAATTGAAAAAAATCGATATCGATGACTGTTTTTTTAACATAGCACACTCAATTGATAAGTCGAACAAATTCGATAAATCGAACAGCGCCTGTTTTAATTAGTTCGAGTTATCGCGAGTGCACTGTACTTGTATAACAACAATTGAAATCACAGTACAGTATACAGACGAGCGTCGACATTCACTGAAAGTTTCTCAGCTCCTTAATGAACTCCCGCTCCACGAACAAAGTTGTGGAAGTCCAATCGAAACCAATAGTAGACGAGAGCTTCAGCTGCCTCGGAAGACCCACGTTACCTCGGCATATTTACGTTCTGGATATTGTAGCAAGTTAAACTTTTGCCTATCCAGGGTTGATCCAGACATGCTCAACATATCCCCAAAACTCTTCACATTCTCACTTAAATCCATTTAACAACAGCTCTAACAGCTCTCATACTCTGGACGCACTCTGTCGAAATAGCCTCTTTGGGCCTATCGTTGGATGAGGTAGACGACGAAGATAGATAACTTCACCACACTGGGCAGGGTTTTGTAAATAGTTACAACAAGAATAACTGCAATATTTCCAATAATTTAGCGAAATTGTATAAATTAATTCAGCCACATTCACACCACAGTTGGTAGGAGGTTTAGTTCGGGTCCACAGCGACGGGGTCGAACGCTTTCTCCTCGTAAAAATAAAAAATAAAACAAAATAAAAATAAAAATAAAAAAACATTCATCGCTATATGTAGATGTGTGCTTAAAGTCTACTCCACAGCAGCCGGAGATTTTTGCGAGACAAAAGGCGCCTTTGTCACCCATCATGGTCAACCTAACTCCAAATCCAAATAATACTAGAAAATTGGAGTTCTTTAAAAGTTTCAAAACAAGCGTGATCAATTTTGTGGTTCACAGTAAATGAGAGTAGAGGGCAAGCGAAGCAGTAGGAAACTGGGATGGGAAATATGAGGAAAGTGCCAAACTGCTTAGAGCGCATGTACTTTTGCAAAAGCAGCTGGTCAGTGGAATGATGCAACTATGTAAACCAAAATATTTGTTCTTGCATACGTACATACAGACACGAGTGTAAGTAGTGTATGCCAAACTTTACTTTGCCGGCTCCAAAGTATTTGTACATTTTGCTCGTGCAACTTCCACAAGCAGAAACCTCGCCAAAACATTGTAGCCATATTTCATTCATACTTACATATTTCATTTCTATGTATGTATGTGTTTTTATAGGTATATAAATTAACAACGCCACAAACTGTTCAACAAGCTTACCAGTCAACAAACGTAATTGGCAACCAGGTAGCAGTTGAAAGTTTTTCACCACAATACTCATACATGCATGCTGGTGATATGGGGTTGACCAAAAATCTCTGCAACAGGGCACAATCTAAAGGTTTTTCTATTTAATAAACTTTATTAAACTCAAATGGGGTTTCTCAGGAATTACTGGAAATATAAAAAATGATAGCCTGAGAGTGCAGGATCAGAACTCAATTAAGAATTTTCCAGCTAGGCTCTCACAGCTTCCAGGCACATTATGACTTTTCCGTTAATCAATTTTTGCTGAATCTATTGAATATTTGGATTGAATCACATTGTTTGTCGACTATAGAGATGGGACTCAATCGTTGGGAAAGGTGATAGAGGCTCACAATCAGCTATTACCTTCAAATGCCACCAAACGCACAACAAGGTCATGCAACAATTCGGCTTTATTCGCTTTGTCCTTTGTTTTCTTGCCGCATCTGAATCATTTTTCTTCAATAGTATATTAGTTACATTAACCATTCGCGCATCTAAATTCCGTCCTCTATACGAGGATCATTTAAAAATTCCGTACAGAAATAAAATTTTACCTAATTGTTTGATGTAATTATTTTTTATTTTGCAAAATAGTCTTCTTTTAGCTTATATATTTCGTCCAACGCTGTTATAGTTTGTTGATCCCTTCCAAATAATAGGATTTGTTCAAGTCTGAAAAATAGCCATTGGTTTCTGCAATCACCTCCTTGTTTTAATAAAAACTTTTTCCCGCCAAAATGTCTTCAAATTTTGGAAACAAATAGTAGTCCGAGGAAGCCAAATCTTGAGAATAGGGAGGATGCGAAAGAAGTTGGAACTCCATTTCCATTAATTTTGCAACAACAACGTCTGAGGCGTGAGCTGGAGTGTTGTCGTGGGAAATGAAAATCACTCGACTTATTCGATTCAAATGAGTTCCGATAGCCGGCCGATCTGGCTCAAAGTTCGTGTGTGTTCTTTCAAGAGATGCCACCAACCAAACATAAACTCGATGCGCGCCAGTAAGGTCATCTCTTTGATTTTGCACAGACTTTTCAAATGATCTTCGAAGTTTCCTGTTAATTTATGTGGCACAAATACACTGAGTTTTTTACGCATCCAGATCTTTTTAAAATGCTTAGAAATATCCGTTGATGGACTATTTTTGGGCTGGTCTTCCTCAAATGACTTTTCAGTAGATAGTCGAAATTCACCTTTAATGTATATATGTATACTAATTACATTTTCTATCGTCAATTCGTTACCGAACTTCTTAGAAAACCCAATATTTTAGCTTTGCCATAAATGTGATAAGGAATTGGTATACTCGTACAACGTAAGTTTAATTTCTGGTCCTATACTTAGAGTAAACTTAAGAACTTTAACATAACTTGGGGAGTTTCTAAGCAAATGTTTTCTATTTTATAAGTACACTAAAAAGAAAGTAAGTGAAAGTTAAAAAAGATATGTCTTCTCAGCGATTTCCAAGTGGTGATCTTATTAGAAGTATCAGGCGTAACCCTGCAATAGTGGGCATCTATTTCGGAGGGAAAATGGTTGATCTCTCCGTAAAGACCAACTACTAAAACGAATTATTCCATATTAATTTAGGAGGACCGGAAAAAATGTTATTTTATTAGAGTAAATTCAATAAATCTGCCATGAAAAAGCTCCTCATAAAAATATCTTCCGTTCGGAGTCGGCTTGAATCTGTAGGCCCCTCCATTTGTGGAACAACACATCACAAACTCGAGGAAGAGCTCGCCCAAACACGCAAAAAGAGAGTACGCACCAATTATATATATACATATATAAATTCAAATAAATACAATATATTTCTTATAAGTTTTTCTTTTTAGTCAATGATGTAATGGCAACAATTTCTATCTATATAAATCTATAAAAATATATTAATTTTTTAGTAAAATATTTGGACATGGCATTTTTCATATCAACCAAATTTTGAAATTGTTTATTTGTTAAGAAGTTTTGCAGTGAACGGAATAAGAGGAAATACGATGGCGCAATGTCTGGCGAGAATGGTGGGCGAGACAGTTAATTTTTCCCAACGTTTTTCGATTAATAATCGATGGATCCTTTTCAAATAATGATTGATTTACTCGATCTAATTGTTTACAATAAAGGATTGCATTAACAGTTTTTCCAGGTTTAATCACATCAAAATGGATGATTCCACGAATACCCCACCAAACACACAAAAGCGCCTGTTTTGAAGTGGCGGTTCATTCGAAGGGAGCCACTGCGTTTTGTGTTTGGGACTATTACACAGGTTCCATTTTTCATCTGTAGTGATCAAGCCATCAGAAACCGATTCTGTATTGAACCGTAGAATCAATGAGTTGCATATCGTTGATTGGTTAGCTCTGATTTCTTCAGGCAGATTATGCGGAACCCAAACACCTGATCTGTTTGTTTTACGAATGTACTGCAAATGTTTTTTGGGATGGCCAGCTGAGGTATTTTCAAAATATTTGACAATTCCTCGATTTTCTGACACGGATTCCACTTCCGTCCTTAATACGTCAAGACCTAAAGTTGTTGGTATTTCTGATCGATATGAGTCGGAAAGATCGAACGAACTTCTATCGCACTTGGGTAAATATCGCACATGCTTTTGGCAGGAACTGTTGCATTACTAAGCCAGTCAAACTCCAAACGCATGCAACGGTGGATATGAGTCCCTTTTGGTATTTGGATAGCAATTTCACTCAAAAGGGCGAAAGAAAATTAAAGATTTAAGTTTTCACAACTAAACATTTTAACTTTGAAATGTTTCTGGTGGGGCTTTCAACAGCTCATAAGCGGTAAAGATCCATTGACAAGCACAGAAACGACATTACTCTTCTGTCCCCCTTTGGTATGTAGGTATTCAACTCTCATTGAATAGGTGAAATTTCAAACAACTTAAAGAATTGGTGAGAAAACTGTGAAAAAGTTTGTGTTCTAATTTTGCTGCAGCTCATGTTAGGTCATTGCCGCCTGAGCCATAGATGACTACATTCAAAACACTCTCATTTTATGTGAGAGCGCGCCCAGGTAGGTAGGTAGGTGAAATGGGTGAAGTGCCGGTCTCGCACTCCTCAAGTAGCCCCGTTTTGATACTATTACGAGACCCCCAACAGCCAGATATCTACAGCCAGCCAAAGCTGTTGATGTAACCGAGAAGGTTGGTGGGATTTAGGCTGGAGCACTGTCTTAGGCTGTCGAAGAAAGGAACGCCCAGTGACGTTAGTCGTCTAGCTGCCAAACCAGGGCATCTACAGAGAAAATGCAATGGGCGTTAAATGATAATCCTGGCTTTTCCGCGTGGGTACCGATCAATTTATGTTATTCTATGGTACACTGTACAGTGGCATAATATCTTTTCAGGTGTTTAGCAATATCTTAACAGTTGTTTCTGACGATATAAAAAGGAATTACAATATTCCACTTTACAGGCTCCGCCTGCATTTGATTTCCATCCATAACGAAATTACTGAAACTACTTAGATCTTTTTAAGAAAACTAGTCCCTTCAGTGAGACATTTTGCAAATTTCCCAGGTCATCAAAAAAATAATTGCCAGGATATTTGGCACGGCTTCTTTGAAGTGCAGGACATTCACAGAGGTGGTGTTGTAACGACTTAATTTCTTCCTTAGCTTTACAACTCTTGCAGAAGTCATTGTGTACACTCATTCTACTGACCAGGGTGCCAATAATGCAGTGATCCGTTATAACACCTGTGAGGACGCTGGTAGCTGATCTGTTGAATCCAAGGAGACTTGTGACTTTTAATATTCAGTTTTGGCCAGTGCGCTTTAGTGACCCTGCAATTAGTAGTCAGAGACCACCTTCTATTGGTTTCCGCGATTACGCTCAAGTCAATCGCAGTATATAGTTCGCTTAGACGAATGCTTATATCCTCTATCACTCGCTGAAGGCCAAGTTCAGAGCCTTTCCTTGTACACTCATACGCTCTTTCATATCCCCTTATTTCAGAGCGACCGGAGACCCAACAAAGTGTGCTGTGGTGTTGTTGGATAAGCGAGAGGGACCTACTGCATTCTTTAACACATCTTGAGTTGATGCGCGCTGAGGCCAGTGCCTTGATCGCTGTTTGAGTGTGAAAAAAAATTGCAAGGTTTGCCGGAGGTAAGTCCATTAGTCTTACCATTTTTGCTGGTTTGGCTACGAATTAAAATTTTTTTATTTTATTATGAAAATGCTCGATCTTCAAGAATAACATATCGCAATATTCGTGATGTTTTTGGTGGAAATAATCGTCCGATTGAGTCGACAATTCAAAGGTTGGTGAAAAAGTTTAAAAAACCTGGTTCTGTTGAGGATAGAAAAAGTACTGGAAGACCAAAAACTGAACGTTCTGCTGGAATTATTGTTGTTGTAGCGCAAAGTATTGCTGTACAACCTACACCCAACAACATCGATATCTCGGCGATCTTAATGAGGCACTCATGAATTGATTGTTTGCTGGATTTGAGATGTAGACGTGCTCTTGGTGGATATTTAAATGATGTCATTTTTTTCATTTTTATGATATAATTTCTGGGGGTAACGGGGAAGTGAACGCGCAAACTACGATGCCGCCAGCTGTTAGTTTTGCATAGCCTCTCCTACCGCAGTCCTAGTTTCACCTCCACGTGGTACTTCTGGAAACATGAGCAACCCACGCAAGGAGCAGGTAACGAATCGCGGTGGAGGTATGGGTCAGGGCAAATGCAACATTCCTTGCCGAAATAGGAAGTTGGACGTAAGACTAACAAGCTACTTCGCAAAAAAAACATGGTTTAAGACCCTCAAAAATGACTCGGATAGAAAACGGAACTAGCAGACGACCTCGGAAACGGAAAAAGGACTCATGATTCGGAACTTGGAAAATGAAGGAGGCCAAGGTTCAACCCGAATCGTCACGTTAATAATGATGATGATGACCTTTCGCATATTATTTTTAAGAGCCATATTTTAAATAAAACTTGAAAGAATGTAAATTTGTACACGTTTTGCTTTAAAACAATATTTAGGCGCTTATTTTGAATGACCCTTTATTAGGTGAGAATGTGCCCTATACTTTCAGAACGACCATTTGCTTAAAACATTTGGATCCCTTCCACGCGTTCCACGCGTTGTTCCACTGAGTATCGCTCCATGACTAATTTTGGCAATGCCCGTAGCAACAATTGTCTTGAAAAATATAAAACAAAAAATTAACATATCACAAACAATTGCTGTCAAAGATCTGTATCACCCTTGAATCATCACCCTATACTTTCATAAAACGACCAACGCAACGGGCGGTCCACATAATGAAAATTGAATGCATAAACTAAAAAAACACATACAAGTGCATAAATTCCGGCTGCATTACCAGGGAAGCTGCCGATAATTTCGAAAGCATCATTTACACTCCATGAAAGCATAAATACCAAAAAGATCTTAATAAAAATAAATTTGTTAATGTCAAAATAACATGAATTAGGCCTACAAAGTAGGGGAGCAGAAAATAAGCAAATAGAAATAAATTGAAAAAAAGAAAAGGAAGTCAGCTTGATCTGAGCGGCGATAAAAAAGCAAATACTTTTTAATTTGAGTCAATAGCATAAATCACAGCGTGAAATAAATTAGGCGACAGTTAAAAATGTCATTAACACACACGAAATGACAAGAGCGACGGCAACAACAACTGAAAACAGAACAAACCGAAAACAATATGAGTGGCAACCAGAAAACTATGCACTTAGAAACACACACACACACACACACATACATATATACAAGCGCATGCATTCGATGACGGACTCAAGAGGCTAGAGATGGGGATTTGGGTATGCTTATATGTATGTATGTATGTGTGGTAGCACTGTCCTGCTTCTAAAGTAAAAAAGTGTATACATAAATAAAATATTTAAAACAGCTAATTAATGTTTTCGAAAGAGAAACGAAAAGAGCAGAAAAGAAAAAAAAAACTACCGCTGAATAAATGGTATGGAACAAAAGCGGTGTCAACAGTGACAGCAGCCACAACACACCACCGATGAGAGCAAACCGAGGCGGCAAAGGGCGTGCGACCCGTCAGAGGAGAAAAAGTAAAGGCAAAAGGTGCCAAAGAAAGAGTGGCCGAAAGAGTTAGCAATGAGGCGCATAAGCACAAAGAAAAACAAAAAAATATTGTATGTACTTCATATATTTTTTTCGTTTTACAGTCAATACGCCCACCTCCCCTTTCCTCTCCCGCTAACTCTAATATCTTTGCGCGCCTTATCAAAACACATGCGAAGGCATTAATTTAAATGTCATGGCATGCTGTCACATCCAATGCGCGGACAGCTTGGCAGCAAACGAGAATACCCGCTCTCTGGGATTAGTGGAGCCGACCTCAAAAATGTTAGGGATATATGATAGTTGGGTATTATGGTGAAAGATCACGTCATTACTTCAAAATTCTTCACCATAGTTCACCGATGTTCTTTGAGGTAATTTCATTTCTTTAGAATAGCGCAACAATTTTTAATCGGGTACTCGAATGGATGAGATAAGAACTGACAAAAAAGCCACCATCTACTATGTTTCAGGACACAAGGAAATTGGAAGGAAATGAGAAAGTGGTTATACTAACCAAAGTAGCCAAAAATTTTTCTGGAGCTTGCACGGTCGGTACACATCCACCACTCTGCAAACAACGACTAGATATAGATGCAGAACTGATTTAAGAAGCCAACACAAGGTAGGAAAGAACCAGCTCATGCGGGGTCACGAAAATCATGCTACTCAGGCACAAATTCAGGTCTACAAACTACATTTTATCTTTTCCCCGGAAAGAGTGTAAAGTTGCAGTGAGGATACTGACTGGACCCTGTCTCGCTCCATCGTACGCGGTCAAACTGAAGCTAGTGCAGAGTGATACATGCAGAATATGTAACGAAATCAACGCGAGAGGAACTCTGGAACACCTACTCTGCCACCGCCTTACACTTAGCAAACCACGAATAAACTGCTTAGGTTCTGCATCATTTAAAAAGACCAGAAAGTGTGGCAGATCAAGAAATTAGCAAAATAATTAAGTTATCTGAACTGTGTATTAAAGAAAAAATATAAAATAAATTCCCCACACTAACACTTGGTATTACTATGCATCAATTTCTGGTCTATTTGCGATCTACAGTTCAGCCAAGTCTAGCCTAACCTAAATCAGTACTCTGTGCTGGCCATTTTAAAAGCTGGAAGTGCTGATGTTTTTACCACTCTTCAACAATTTTCACGAACAATTTTCATGAACAATTTTCACCTGAAACATTTCCCCGTCTTGCTGATATATAACCTCTTCTGTTGGGTATGCGTTTAGGCCAATAAAATCCCGCAAACTGGCCTGTAAAATATTCAAATAGTCTTTGTTTTTCGTTATCCCAAACATTCGTACCAATGGACTAAAATGACACCACGTGAAGGCTACCACCGCCATAACACATCGTTTGTTTTACTTGAAGATTTGGCAACTTTTTCATGACCTCAACAAATCATATCTCTCTTTTGCAGTCGCCAACATTCCAGTGTTTATTGTTTTTTTCAAAAATTCAACCTCGCTTTTACGTTTTTTTTCAAATAATGCTGGCTTTTGTGGCTTGATAGTGAAATCCAATCCGAATTTTTTCAACGCTCTGCGTGCTGTCCACTCAAAGACAAGTTTTTTGATAGACGGGGCTTAGTGAAGTTTAAGACCTATCAAGCCACGAAATTATTCAGCTTTTTCAAAACAAAAAAAGCTTATTCTTTTTAATTGACGCGATAACTTTCTTCTTCCTCTTCTTGAATGACACTATAACCGCTTAAGCGATTTTGGCCGCGTTTAACAAAGCGCACTAACCGTTTCTTTCTCGTGCTAACCCGAGCCAATTGGACACACCTTCTCCACCTGATCTTTCCAACGCACCGAGCATTTGTATCCATTCGTATGGCAAGATCTAACCAACGCAGCTGCTGTATCTTTATTCGCTGGGCTATGTCTATGCCGTCGTAAAGCTCATACAGCTCATCTCTCTATCGCCTGCGATATTCACCCTCGCCACGGTGGAAGCATCCAGAAACCTTCCGCAGGATCTTTCTCTTAAACACTCCAAGGGACGCCTCAGCGGTTGTTGTCATCGTCCAAGCTTCTGCAGCATACAATGGGACAGGCATGATGACAACCTTATAAAGCGTTAGTTTTGTTCATCAAGAGAGGAATTTACTACTCAGTCCAAAGTAGCAATTTCAATTCTCATCAAAAAAAAGTATTTATTCAAGTATTCGTTATCTCCTTACTAACATAACTACTATATGAAATCTCTGAATGCACAACCTCCTCATTTTTATGAACACCAACCAGTCCAATAACAGTGCCAACCAAGTCGACAATGACGACGAATGAGCTGTCAGATTGCATGTTGCTGCTGTTGTCTCTGCTGCTATTGCATGGCGTGCCATGCAGCGTCAGGCGACATGCAGCAAACGCTTCGACGACAACACACTCATACACACACATACACGTGCACCACCGAAGACCTAACAGCAACAACAACAACTACAATGTTAGCAACAACAACCACTGCAATCGAAGTGGAAGAGGCAGTGGCCAAACAACACTATCGCCAACGCCATTCTCATCAGCAAGCAAGTCAACAGCGGCAAATATAACAACAACTAAAGTGGAAGCTAATGACACTGGCAGGCAATCCAAATGTGTTTTATGGTATGTTTATTTGTTGAATGTGCACATATTTTTATTTATACACGCGTGTGTGCGACTACTTTATGCCTCGCAGCAGCACCAAAGTGATTTCTCAAAGTGGTGGACCACCGCGGCAACTGTTGATAATTATTAATCGTCGAAAGAATTTCGGCATAAATCTTTCACGCGGTGAAGCCACAGCAACTGCAGCAGACGTAGCAGCCAGCACTCAAAAGCACGAAAGTCACATAAACCCACACAGGCATTTACTATACATCCGTACATCCATTCAAGCATATATACATTCATACATACATACACACATACGTGCATTTGAATATCCAATATTTAGCGATTCATTCGGTGGCAGTTGCAGCCCATGCGGTGGCATCTTGTTGATGATGTTGAGGCTGATGCTGATCTTGTTGTTACTTTTGTCGTTGTCATTGTTATTGTTGTTATTGCTGACATTCGCCTGCAATGTTTGGTAGGGTTATTGATGTTGTTGCTTTCCAAGCTTTTTTTTTTGTTTGCGATGCGGTTGAATAAAATTACTTCTTGAGCATCTCGAATACTACAGCGGCTACTTAATAATGAAAGAGGGAACTGAGATAATGAGTTGTCAAATGCTATATTGCTAGACATACATACATATAAATGCATACGCATATGCACGTGTATGAACTTATTGTAGCTGAGATAGGTTTGATGGAGCTTATGACAAAAGTGAACTAATTTGGTTCAAAATGAAACATGAGAGGATTTGAAAATTTGCCCAATTTAACATATTCCACCATTCTTCGTCTGCATTTACTTCTCAGAACATCTGCTAGCATCCCAAAGTTAATCTTGATTCGATCGGTAAGACGAAATAAAGGCTGATCAGATTGGAGGTACTTTTCCAATAGGGGTTTTTTGACAAATCACGCGTGACTACAGCTAAACTAATTACATTTATTTTTTTTCAGTATTCATTGTCATTTCATCATGAAAAGACTTACGCCTCAACAACGTTTACAAATTGTACGGTTTTATTACGAAAATCGACGCTCTGTGAAAAGTGTTCATTGCCCGCTCAGGCCAACAATTTCTTTCAGCGGTGAGGCCCATTTTTGGCTTAATGACTACGTCAATAAGAAAATTCCCATATTTGGCTCAAAGAACAACCCGAAGCCATTCAAGGGGCAGCTATTACATCCTTTAAAAATTAACATTTGTTGCTGCCTATGGGCTGGAGGAATCATCGGCTCATATTTCTGCAAAGACGAAGCTGGCGTAATGAAACAGTGAATGGCGAACGCTATCACGCCATTTGGTACCAACTAGTCGGTGTTACTTCCCATACAGCCCGTGGAACAATTGATTTACTGCGTTGTCGTTTCGTTGATCAGTTCATCTCTCGTCTCGGACCAGTAGAATGGCCAACAAGATGGTGTGATATCAAACCCTGGGACTTTTATTTGTGTGGCTATGTAAAGTCTAAATACTTTGTAGATAAACCAGCTTCGATTGAGGCTTTGGAAGCTAACATTACTAAAATTATTCATGAGATACCAACCGAAGTCCTCCAGCGAGTCATTCAAAATTGGTGTTTACGGATGACCGAATTACGGCGCAGTTGTGGTCAACATTTCAAAGAGATTATCTTGAAAAAATAAATATTTTGAATGGTTCTACACAAAAATAATAAAGACGACCCAATCACTTTGAGTTTTCGTTGTTTTATTTCAATTGAAATCGTACGAGGATTCGTTCGATGATATAATTATGGTACCCAAGTAGCAGAACTCCGTCACCTCTTCGATACTCTTTCCATATACTGCGAGCTTACGCCTGAGCCGCTGTTTAGAAATTGTCATGCTCTTCGACTTGGCTACCGAAAGCTGCATAGAAGCAGTTTTCCCGAAGGCATACAACATCCACTGAAGGTCGTCTCCGTTGTCCCACATTATTACTGCGTCATCCACGTAGAGCTTTATCATGGCTTCATTTCTCAGCAAATATCCTCTTGTCGTGTAGATTTTACAGCAGTTATTATCTCGTCCATAATCAGATTGAATGGGGTAGGACTGAAGCTGTCGGCTTGTCTTATCCCTGTTGCCACCGATATTGCGGTTGATATTTCATTATTGGTCTTGACGAAAGTGATGTTCTTGGTGCTGATTTTTTATATTCAATAGCCTTTTCGACGAGCTGGCGCAAATATGAATAGCAAAATCGTTAAAATTGTGATTAAGGAAAGACAACAATGCAATTATTCTTGAATATATTAGTAAATTCCACTACTGGTCGATCCTCTGCTCACCACTTTAAACGATTCGGGAGTCTACGCACAAGCTTATGCGGACGACGTTGCCTTATGAACATCTTTAAGAAAGTGCAGAAACCTCTGGATATGATTGACACTTGGTGCTGAGCGAATGGGCTATCGGCAAACCCCTCCAAAACTGGTACTGCCCTCTTTACCAGAAGGAGGAAGCTTTATGAACTCGTTCTGCCTAAGCTGAAAGGAGTCATAATCCAGCTATACAAAGAAATTAAATATCTTGAATATCTCGATGGTAAACTGCTTTGGAAGTCACACGTTGAAACAAAGACAGCCAAAGGTTGTTTGGGAAAACGTGGGGTCTTTCTCCTAGCAAGTCCTATGGATCTACACGACTATGATAAGACCTATTATCACTTATGCATCAGTGGTCTGGATAAGTAGACTCCCTCTCGTGGGAGTCAGGAGGACCTTATCGAGACTACAACGCACTGTGGCCATCTGCTGCTCTGTCAGAGCCTTTCCCACTGCTTAAGGCCCGGCATTAAATGATTTGGTTAGTCTACTAGCACTTGATGTCTTCATCCAAGGAGAGGCCTTGAAGGACATCTGCAAGCTGAAACACAAACCTGTCCGGTATGACTCCATGCCATCAAGATCGCACTTGAAAAGAGATACAGTGTGGTGCTGCCAGAGACTGAATTGCGGTCAAACTGTGAAAATGAGCCCAGCAAACACTGTTATCGCATTTTCACGGATAGCCTCAGGACCGAGCACGGTTCCGGCTCTGGGGTCTACGTGGAAACAATCGAGATAAAACTGCGTTTTTCTCTTCGAATGCATGCATCTGTGTTTCAAGCGGAGGTGTATGCAGTTCAAGAAGCGATGAACTTTGTTGTGGAAAACCGATGGAGAGGCAGATCTACATATATGTGTCTGCTGACAGCCAAACTGCGCTCATAGCCTTAGACAGCTCCCCAACCATTTCAAGGGTAGTTGAGTCCTGTAAGTCCAGGCTAAACTATGTCGGTAGACATAATAGCCTGATGCTAACATGGGTCACGGACACGTGGGTATCGCGGGTAACGAGATCTCTGACTCTTTAGCTAGAATGGGCTTTGAGGCCAACTTCCTTGGCCAAGGAGGCCTGGCGGCCTGGAGGCCTTTAGCCCATTCTAGCTAAAGAGACATAGATCTCGTTAACCGCGATACCCGTTCTGCCAGTCCCTTTTGCAGCCATCAAAGCCATGGGTTACTCTAACCCACAAACAAGCTTGGTAGACTGAGAGAGGCTGCAGATGGATTAAACTGATGTTACCTGTCATTCCCATCGACTGTCGCAATCTCTCCTGGTTGGATTGATGACACGCCACTTTCTATGAGCAAAGCATATGGAAAAGGCGGGCATCTGGGACAGGGCACTCTGCCCAGGATGTGGAGAAGAATGAGACTGCTGACCACTTTCAGTGCGTCTGTCCAACGTTCGTTTGAATCAGACTTGAGGTCTTTGGCACTGATGTGTTAAGAAGCGACCACCTTGGCTCCTTAGTATCAGACCATCTACTCAGATTTCTTCGGGGATCGAGTAGATTTAAAGAAAATTAAGAAGGGGTGCAGTACAATGGATTAGTTGTGTCTGAGTGCTGTACTTGCTAGTCTGTCCCGACAACAAAAATGAGAATCTAAATAGGTCTAATGACGCAATTATAATTCATTGCTTAATTTGAAGATTGTATATGCGATAATTCACACTACATCTTCAAAGATGTATGTTTGTTACCCATCTAAATGACTTATTTATATTTTACGGAATATGTAAAACCGCGACTGGCTTTCCTACATATTTATAATATTTATGTGTGAACGTACGTAAGTTCATAAATGGCCTTAATTGTATAACCAGGCTTAATTGCAAATATTAAGTATTTAATTGGCATTAAAACACCGATTGTTTGTTGCACGCAATCGCCAATAAATAAATATCACAAATACCGGGACTTAGCATTTTTAATATTTTTAGCGTAAAGTTTTGCAATAAATTTCTCTTCTGTGGATATAATAAATCACCATTATTTCTATCCCCCATGCGCTTAGGCAATATCGAATAAATTTCAAACATTAATATTTAAAATATTTTTCCATAATTTATTAGCAATAATAATAAACACATATTTGCATGCATGCTCGTGTGTGTGTGTGTGTGCAAATAATATTTTGCGAAAATGTGAACATCCTGTTTTGAACAGGAAGTCAACAATGTGAGTTAGTTGTATGTGTTAGATGTAATACTCACGACTAAATACATACACACATACACACATACACAGTTGGGGCAAAAAATAATCAACCATTTTATTAGGCGAAAAATTTATGAAAATTGGTTTAATTTAGTGCTATTGACTCGATGGAGAGATTTGTAGGTAATAACCAAAGCTGCTGGTTTACGAGTACATTGTTTTTGTACATATTTTGTACCGCATTATCATTTGAACAAATCATAGGCTGCTGCAATGCTTGGCATTTCATTATTTATTAGTTTTTCAGTTAATTTATGTCAAATGCGCTTAGAGAATTTTTGCTTGTTTTACTTTGGTTTATTTTAATTCGTTAAATACTGCAATCAGATAAATGCTATTTATTTGTGAATTTGTGCTGTTTTTCCTGTACTTTATGTAGCTGCGAATTGTGTGTGGCATGTAAGTCAATTATTTTTGTGGCATTGTCTTGTTTGGTTGTTTCACATCCGCTTCGGTTTTTTGGCGATAAACATTTAATTTATGAGCAATAAATTTCTGTGTATTCGGCACTTGTGATAAAAAACGATTTACACATTTATAAATTTTAGGAATATATGTATCTATGATGTATTTTTTAAATACCATAGGAAAATAGAGCGCGCAGCAAATGATAGCAGACCATCATTCCGACCAGTTTTGACTATTTTTCTTTATCTCTTTGAATGTTCATTAGTTTTGAATAACTTTTTTTTGTACTGTTATTACTATTTTTTGAATCTATTAATTAATCTTATTACTAACAATAAGCTTTCGACTCTTAGCCTAACTCATAGGAAAATAGAGCGCGCAGCAAATGATAGCAGACCATCATTCCGACCAGTTTTGACTATTTTTCTTTATCTCTTTGAATGTTCATTAGTTTTGAATAACTTTTTTTTTGTACTGTTATTACTATATATTGAATCTATTAATTAATCTTATTACTAACAATAAGGTTTCGACTCTTAGCCTAACTTATAGTACCTACAGCTTCTTGAAGAAGGTTAAGGATGTTGTGGGGGCCTCAAATATGCGTCACAGGGTTGGAAGGTCAATTCTTTTGAGAAGTGACAAATTGACGGTATGCAACAGCGACCGAGCCAATTAATTTGGATGGTGTTTCAGCCTTTGGTAGTCGTTTTGTTGGATTACTGCTATTTCTGCTGCCACTAATGGAACATTTAGGTCTCGATGGATATTTTTATTGGTTATGCACCACGACACTCCACAGTTGTGACGCATACGTCCAGATTGGCTTGATGATTGTATTGTAAAGAAGTACTCTGTGATCAAGGCTAAGCCCGCAACGGGAATTGATTAGCCAATGAAGATCTTTCGTTTTTAGCTTCATCTGTCTACATTTGGCTTCAATGTGCCTTTTTCATGTCAGACGTTTGTCCGTACGAACTCCAAGGTATGTAACTTCTTTAAAATGAGGTATGAGTGTGGAGTTTAGCTATACACTCGAGCTGTCACTTCTATTTAGCGTAAAAGTCACATGCTTACACTTTTGCTCATTCACTTTGATGAGCCAGTCTGCCAACCGCTTTACTCTGTTTTTCAGATGACTGTTGAGTTCCCCCGACGCTCTTATTGGGCACTCGGAGCGACAAAGGATTGCAGTGTCGTCAGCAAACGTGGATGTGAATATTTGCGGGTTTGTTGGAAAACCAGCCGTGTATATTACTTATAAAAGCGAACCCGGTACACTGCCTTGCATAGGGTGGGCCATGTAAAATTTGCTTTTTGAATCGGCTATAAAAAAAAAAAACTAATCAATATTTTTTGAAACTTTTTTTTTTCATTTTGAAGATTGAACATTGTCATTTAGGAATGAAAAATAATATCGTTCAAATGACTGCCACGACTGGCTTTACAGTAGGCCATGCGATCAACCCAATTTTTAAGCACATCTTCGATTGTTCGGGCTCCAATTTCATGAATGGCAACTTCCAATTCGTGTTTTAAAGCATCAATCGTCTCTGGATGGTTCGCATAGCATTTGTCTTTAACGGCTCCCCACAAAAAATAGTCCAACGGGCTTAAATGTCGTCCATGTCATCCTCTTCAATTTTTGGAAACAACTCGTTGAGTATGTCACGGTACCGCTCGCCATTAGAAACTGGAAACTGTAGTCATTTAAATTCAAATGGCACATCAGTCGGAATCATTGGGATGCGTGGAATCAAAACGTCAATCATTTTTTATCGCTAACCGCGTGCCATTGCAAAGACGCGGTTGGTTGATATTTCTCAACATTATAACTACCGATCCAACCTTTAATTGAAGATTGTGAGGTGGCAATCTTGGTAAATCCAGCGAGTTTAAAAATTCAGACGGATAGGTGACGACATCATCTTGGTTTGTTGCCGAATCAACTTATTTATACTGTGGGCAAAAAGTAAGGTGAATTTATTTGTCAAACTTCGCGGGATTAAAATTTCGCTCTAGTTATTTTTTGCATGAGTTGGCAGCACTGTTCATAACATCTGGGCCAACTTTCATGTGAATGTCATTATCAGTAATATATTTACGCTTGTGTTAACCAAACGACCAAGAGTGCATTTTTCGATTTTTACCACGTCTGATTTGATTGAGCAGAGAAGTGCCATCAAATTTTGTTTGCGGAATGAAATTTCGGCTGCGGAAAAGTTTAGCATGTTGTAGAAGGCATTTGGTGATTCGACCATGTCGCAGAAAAATGTTTATAAGTGGTACAAAGACTTCAAAGAGGGTCGAGAACGTGTTGATGACTTGGAGCGCTCCGGGCGACCATCGACGTCAACAGATGACCAACATGTCAATAAAGTGAAGGAGTTAGAGCTCAAAAATCGTCGGTTGACTGTTAAAGACCTTACTGATATGATCGGAATATCAAAAGGATCTATGAAAACCCTTTTGAAAGACCATTTGGGCCTACGAAAAGTCAAATCTCGTTTGGTACCGAAAGCTCTCAATTTCTTGGAAAAAATTCGTCGCGTTGATGTGTGTGAAACAATGCTTTCTGACTATCAGGACAAGCTCAAATGCATCATTACGGGAGATGAGACTTGGATTTATGCTTACGACTCTGAAACAACCGACCAATCAAGCGAATATCGTGCTAAAGGCGAGGCCAGAGCGAAAAGAGCACGTCAAGGTCGTTCAAAAATGAAGGTCATGATGACAGTTTTTTTCGATTTTCGTGGTGTGGTGCACTATGAATTCCTTCCACTTGGCCAAACTGTTAATAAGGAATATTATTTGAGCGTTATGCGTCGTTTACGTGAAGCAATTCGTCTAGAAAGACCAGAATTATGGGCCAACAACTCTTGGTTTTTGCATCACGATAATGCATCGTCTCACACTGCACTCGTTCTTCGTGACCATTTCGCCAAAAATTCCACGCATATCGTTCCGCAACCACCGTGTTCGTCTGATTTGGCTCCGTGTGACTTCTGGCTCTTCCCAAAACTCAAGAGACCACTCCGGGGAACGCGTTTCGAGTCGATTGAGGAGATAAAAGCTGAATCGAAGAAGGTGCTGATGGCTATACCGGAAATGGACTATTTGGCATGTTTCGGGGATTGGAAAAATCGTTGGCATAAGTGTATTTCATCGAGAGGGGATTATTTTGAAGGGGATGAAGTTGATTTACAAGAATAAATAAAGATTTTTCATTTTACATCCAAATTCACCTTACATTTTGCCCACAGAGTATAAACACTTATTAGTCTTCTTATCCTAAATCCGTGACCTAACATACATACATAAATGTGTCTCCAATTTCTGGCCGCCAGATAATCAAAAACGCTGTATCCTAGATTTGTTTCTTTCCACAAGGAATTTTGGTCATTGAGACTATTATGAGTCTATTACTTACAGCCGTTACTTATAGCCTTCGAAGGAGTACTAGCCTCGCCGCGGGGAGTAAAAAGTAAAGGAAGTCTTTGTTTGTTTCCCTTGCTTCCAAAATATTTATTATTTTTTTCAAAAGCATTTTTTTAGTTGTAACTTACCTAAATTTGTCGCCTCATGCGTGCATGGAAGTATTCCAACAAATATGTTGATATGTATTTATTTATGAGTAGAACTTGCGAACAACCGGAAAATGTTCAAGTAAAGGCCGCATAGGATGATTATAAAAAAGTGCTAAAACCAACATATATATGTTTATATACCTACATATTTGTATGTCCATGCAGTAATTCTTTATATTCATAAATCATACTTAGAGCTCCCCTGGGCACCAGCACTTGCGCATCGGTGTTTAATGTGCATATGTGTGGGTATGTGCAAGCACATATGAGTACATAAAAATATACAAACATTGACTATTTGCTCATTTGCAGCTTGTTTGTTGTTGATGTGTAATCACTTTTATGTATTTGCGTAGGCACGCCAATCAGTTTGTGCGTGCGTCTGCGTTTAGACAATAAAACTATTTAACAACAACGACGATGATGGCGGCTAAACAAATTAAAACACACATACTGCCAAATTCTTTGATCTTTGCCGACGCATAACTGACGGAAAGTCGGATAGATGGATGGATGGATGGATGTGTGGATCTGCTAAAAAGCCAGTCAATGAGTGACTGAATGAAGTGTTGTGTGCGTTTTGCTGCTGCATGAGATAACCTAATTATCACACTACTCCAAGCATCAAATATGTGCATTTGTATGAAAACGCAAACAAACAGATGAACAGTGCACCCAAAAGGGCGATGTGAGTAGCCGACGAACTGTCTTTACAATTGACTTCCTTGAATTTTTCGCCTTTCACTTACAGTTGATGTTGATAGTTTTCTACAAACATATGTATGCATGTATGTATATATATTTGCTGCTTGTTGTTTTTGTTTGTATTTGTTTTTGCGTTCTTAGTACTTTGTGGAATGATATAAACTCGTAAAATGTGCAATAAATGCGTTACACGGCACGCACAGGCATCAAAGCGATTGAGATTGGGCCGCTTCGGTTGGAGTCGCACCAAGTTCCTGTGTGCTGCAATAATTAGCAGTATTGTTGTTGTTATGCGTATGTAGTTTTAGTGCTTTGGCATTGATTTGAAAATCCCGACAGCGGACGAGACGTCTGCACCGCACCTTTGCTATAAACAAATCCGCATGCCCACACACATACACGCACATTTGTATAGCGGCTTTCGTTCCTAGTAATAAAACCATAAATGAAAAATAACATTTTTGTTTGTAAAAATAAAATATTTGCGCCACATCAAAGCTAAGGAGTATCGCAGCCGCCTTTTTGGGAACCGCAGTTGGTTTGTAAAACAAATACGTCGATGCCCTTATATGTGGCAGCAAGAGCGATTTTTTCTGATATAATGATATAGTTTTGTGATATAGTGTACTATTGCTATTAATTTCAAATAAATACAGGGTGGGCCAAATAAGACCTACTAATATTAAACACAAATAACGTTTGCAATAATCATTTATTTTTGTTAATTGTTTTTATACATTGAATATATATTATTTATGGAAATTATGTATGAAATATTACATCAGACTAATGTCCACCATTTTTCTCGATACAAACATTGGCTCTTTTTAACGCGTTTTCCATTACACCACATAATGTTTCTGGTTGAAGGCTCAGTATTTCAGTATAAGATACACTTTGTCTTTTAAATATCCCCATAAAAAGAAGTCGGGCGCAGTCAAATCTGGCGAACGAGGTGGCTAAGGGAAATTTGAATTTTTGGAAATCAGACGTTCGCCAAAAATTTTACGCAGCAGGCCCATAGTTTGCCTAGCAGTATGCGCAGTTGCTCCATCTTGTTGAAACCACAAATTAGGATACTACTCCGCCATTGGCCGCAAAAAGTTTTCAATCAATGTTCTGTAAGAAGCTCCTGAAATCGATTGCGTCGTTTCATCCTCATTTTCGAAGAAATATGGACCGATAACTCTAGTGGCCATAACACCGCACCAAACAGTACATTTAGATAAGTGCAACTGATGTTGGTGTGTTGCCCTTGGATTTTCAGAGCCGCACAATCTACAGTTTTGTTTGTTGTCATAACCATTTATATGAAAAGCGCTTCATACGCCATCAAAACATTATTTAAAAAATCAATTTGTGTGGCTAATTGTGTAAAACCAATAGCACATTGTAGTCGTTGTTGGTGGTCTTGCGGTAGCAGTGCTTGCACAATTTGAATTTTGTATGGGTACATCTTAAGATCCATTTTTAAAATTCTACGCAATGACGACGGCGAGTTGAGACAGATGGACCATTTGCAACACTCTGCCGCACAGTTTCCCCGCATGTCCAGTGCGAATATTTCGATGGACACCTCGTCCAGGACGGTCGGCCAGTGAATCCAGTTCCTCAAAACGACCGACCAAACCCCTAATCATGAAGGCTGTGGGAGCTGATCTGGAATTAAAATGTTGCCGATATTTACGCTGCGTTGAAACAGTTGATCGTTGACAAGAATTGAAAAACTCGATAATTTTAACGCGTCGTTTTGTACTGTAGGGTTCCATAATAAATTTCCAACAATTCAATTATAACCTACAAAAAGAGAAAAATATATATGACACAAAATAAAAAAGTTATTTGTGCTTAGTAGGTCTTATTTGGCCCACCCTGTATAATATAATTTTTTTTTTGCTCCTGATAAATCAAATATTATACATGACATCCATAATTTTGAAAACCCCTCAATTAAATACTATTTTAAAAGGGCCTGGTTTTAAAATCAAAAATTTAAAAATTAGAATCTTCCAGGTTTCACTGTTTTTATTCAAAATAAGGCTACTAAAAATTACATGTGCAAAATGTGGGCAAGTTTACAGGTGAAACCCGTCTATTAGTCGATTCATTAATGCCTAATTGTTGAGAACGTCGAGATATCGATGTTGATGTTTTTGCAACAACACTTCGCGCTACAGTTACAATTTTTTCAACAGAAAGTCCAATTTTTAGTCTGCCAGCCCTTTTTCTATCTTCGAGGAAACAAGTTTCTTCATATTTTTCACCAACCTTTGAATTGTCGACTCTTTCGGATGAATATCTCCACTAAAAAATCAAAACTTTTACGAAATGTCGTTCTTAAAGATTGCCACTTTTCATAGTAAGTTTCAATAATCTTTATGCATTGTTTTATAGTGTGAAATTGTGCATCTGTCAGCTTGACAAATGTCAAAGATGACATAAAACAAATGTATCGTCTAGAAATTATTCACTTTTGACATCTAGGCGTCAGTTTTTATATACCCTTTGGTAACAAAGTAGAGGTTTATGTCTCCGTGTTTTAATGAAACCAAAAGTAAATGAAAGTTTAAATCACTTGTAACTGAAACCCAACATAATTTTAGACCTGAGCCCGTTTTGCCACTCCCTTTTGCGGCCATCAAAGCCACGGTTAGCAAATGGGTAAGTACAACCCACAAGCGACCTTGGCAGGTTGAGAGGGGATGCAGATGGACTAAACTGATGTTACCTGTCATGTCTGATCGACTGTCGCAAACCCTTCTGTCATTAAGCAGAGGGAAGTGCAGACGGCTGGTAGGACTGATGACGGGCCACTTTTTGTGGGCGAAGTACATGAAAAAGGTGGGCATCCCAGACAGTGCACTCTGCCCAGCTTGTGAAGAGGAGGATGAGACGGCGGACCACTTTCTGTGCGTCTGCCCAACGTTCGCTTGAATCAGGTTTGAGGTCTTTTGCTCTGATGTGTTAAGAAGCGACCATCTTGGCTCCTTGGCACCATAAGATCTACTCAGATTTCTTCGGAGATCGGGTAGATTTATAGAAAAATAAAAGGGGAATCCAAGTGTAGTACAATGGACTTAATTAATGTCTGAGTGCTGCACTTGCTAGTTGTCCCGACAAAACCAAAAAAAACAAAGACCCTGATCTGGTTTTTCTGGTTTTCGAAATACTCTATACACTGAAAAAATTTAATTAAACTCGATCAAACAATGTTTTTTTTTCTGAAATTCTTCTGGAAAATAATGTATTTTCTTTGGTGTTTGGGATTGAGTAATTCATTTCTGACTCTTTTCATAAATGACAAAAAAAATATTTACCAACAAATTTTTTAAACTTAATTTTTAACCATTAAATCAAATTTATCCCAAAAAATTATTTTTCAAAAAAAAAACAAAAAATTAATTAATAAAAATAGTTTATATTAAAAAAAACTCAAGTAATTTTATGTCTGTAAAACCCCATTTTTGACGTATGTTGCATTGATGACTAAAAACTATCACAACAAGGCCAATAATTTGCCCCAAATACTACAGAATTTCAGTTCGAACAACCAGTCTGAGCTGATTAAATCTTATCAGTGTAATCTAGACCTGATAAAGTAAGGTAAGTAAGTAGGTGAAATGGTTGAAGTAGAAACTGAATGACGTGGAGTCCCTAGAACTTTCCGAGTCCAGCTTGTATTGTTCTGGAGCCATAGAATTTTCGAAATATCACATGAAGAAATGGAGCTTCATCTGATGTGCGCTTTCCTGAGAAATAAGTTGTGCAATTTCCCTTTAACAACAGTCAGGGGGATACCGATGACCGGGTGAGAGACGTCTGAAACTAATTCTGTTGAGCCCTTCCTGTCAAACCCATCTATGTTCTTATGTCCTGGAACCCAGATCAGAGAAAAGTTACCTACATAGCCAAGATATTTGATATCCTCCTTACAAGAGTTGATTAGTTTGGATCAGCACCGCGTCGGCGTCGTCAGAGCCTTAATCGCGGCTTGACTATCGGAGAAAATATTAATATCTCCCTCGCTCCCGCGTTCCTTAAGCATTTTGCATGCCTACAAGTTCGCAAAGACTTCTGCTTGAAAAACACTAGCAGTGCTCGGCAGTTTAAAGGAGATAAATTGGCTGATTTAGAGAGAACCCCTGCTCCGACTCCCGATTCCATATTGGAACCGTCAGATTTTCCCCTCGATCCAATCCTGCCTATTTGGAAAGGTAAGCGTGTTGCGCTGGAGATAATTTAGATTCAATGTGCTCTCGGATATGATAATCAATCAATCTTTCAAACACTTTTAGGATAATACCTATGTATATTCAATAGAGATCGTGAGTCCACCGAGCATGACCCACGTAGTCTCAGGCCGTCGAAATTGAAAACTGACGAAAACATTAATAAAGTGAAAGAAAAGTTGATTAAAACGCAAATTAACTATCAGAAAGCTGGCAGATGACTTGGACATTGCCTTTGGATATCGTAGTTAATGATATGAGTTCGCGCCGTGTTGCTACAAAGTTGGTCCTTGATCCCACAAATCTGAATTTTATGCGAGAAAGGGGCCGCGTTGATATAGGCAAAGACATGATTTCCAAGGCTGAATCAAACCCAACATTCATCAAACGAAGAGAAGACGAGGGTTTATGAGTACGGCACGCAGCTATCAGGTGAGTGAGTGAACAGCGCCGAATGAACGAATTAAAGAACAAAAAATCCCGTCGTCAAAAAAACTGATGCTCACGGATTACAAAAGTGTTTTATACCACGATTTTTTCCAGAAGGTCAGAAAGTTAAAATCGGCGTTATGAGACGTTTACGTGAAGCAACTCGCCAAAAACGAAAGGATTTGTGGGAAAACAACTCGCGTATTTTACAACATGATAACGCACCGTCGCACAGTGCCATGATTATCTGTGAATTTTTGACCAACGATACCAATACCGTCCAACAAAAGCGAATTCTCCTGACTGGGCTCCCTGCGAATTTTTTCTGTTTAATCGGGTCAAAAAACCACTACGGGAAACGCGTTTTAACAGTCGAAAGCAAGTAATGGAAATATCAAAGACGCCTCTAATTTCTATACCGAAAATAAAATTCCAGAAATGTTTCGAGGGTTGGATCAAACGCTTACATAAGTGCGTTGCAGTTAATGGGGAGTACTTTGAAGGCAATAATATCATTTTTGAGGAATACCCTAAACTTTTACTCTGAATTTTCTGAATATATTCCGGGAACTTTTTGATCAGGGGTATATATTTTTATACAAGTACGCGCAAATTATTCATTAAATGAAACCTAGCAATGTGCAAGAACCACTTCGAAAAGTATTTTAAGAACACTTAAAAGTTATATATGTAAATATGTAGCACTCAATCCGTAATAATACTTAGCATGTGTGAAAGGCAGATTATCAGACGACAAACTGTGCAACGGCAGCGCAATGAATCTCTCGTACTTTCCTGTCCTATCTATGAACTGCATGTGCCAAGGATGAGCAGAAGAGTAAAAGTTTAGACTCTTAGTATGTGCAATACGGGTTGGCAATTTGAAAACTTTTTAGCCGCAAAAAGCGTGTAAAGTCCTTAAAACGAGCAGCACACTGACACCGACCGACAGACACTCACACTACCTTTCCACTCAATTAAACGCTGCCACAACGTGACATACCACATACATACGACTGACTGTGCATGTAGCACACACACATATTCTTACATATCCATATGTGTGAGTATTATCTATTGTGGTATGTAACATGCCATATACAAGCCACGGCAGCTGCATCCGTCAGGTGAACTTTCTATTTATATGCGAAAAAGGTTGTGCTTCTACATTTCGCGCAAATTTCACTGCACATGCTCGCACTCGTATGTGGCCTCCTCCCTTTTGTCGTAAATGTCTCTTGCTGGTAATTTACGCCACAAACGCGCAAGAAAGTTAACCCATGAAACGTGTTATACGCGCGCACACACACACACACACAAAGGGACAAACTATGCTCGTACAGCAACACCCGCCGCCACCTCATCGCATTTGGCTCGCAGCTGCCTTTGCGTTCTTTGGTAATTTGTTAAGTAGAGTTAAAATAATTGCTCGTATTTATAATTTATACATTTTAGGAGGCAATTTATCGTCGCTTGGAAATGCTCACAATGAGGAAATGAGAACAGACACATGCATATGCGCGTTTTGAAAAAGTGCTTTTAGGGGGTGTTAAAACCAATTCTGAGTTGGTTCGAAATAGGGCTTTTGCGTGGCTTCACGTTGAAGAAGAAAAAAAAAGTTTGAAAAGAGAGTAGTATTGATTGCAGAATCTGCGAAACTGCACACATTTCCAATGTTGGTGTTGAAATCTGGAAAATTGTCTGTAAGTTGTATGCTTTGTGCTTGAAAAATATTCCGGACTAGAAGATGGATGTACGGATACATTGGAAGACAGTTTCTCACTTATGATAAGAAATATTTACCTAATTCAGAGATTAAATTAGATATTTGAGGGATTCGTTGAATTGCAATTTCTTTGTATGCTTATCTTACGACGCTTAATAACTCGCTCATAGAATCCCAAATTTCTCTATATGAATTCGATTCCCGATCTCAAAAATGACAGGAAAGCCACCGGGCTTCCTACCCAGCATCCTTAAAATCCGACTTGTGAATCTTTACAATGAAATTTTCAATGCTGGAATTTTTCCTCAAGAATGGAAAACTGCTTTAATTGTTCCTATCTCTAAACCTAATAAATCGTCTACCCTTATTACGAACCTTAGACCTATCTCCTTACTTCCTTGCATGTCCAAAATCCTTGAGAAGATCATTTCCGTTCGAATTCTGTGCTTCGCTAAAGCAAAGGGACTTCTTAGCCTCAACCAATTTGGTTTCCAAAAAGGCATAGGAGTGACCCAGTCACTTTTATACTTTGAACATTTCGCATCCTCGGCATTAGCGTCAAGTAATCACGTTTCTGCATTAAGCTTAGACTTCGAGAAAGCATTCGCTAGAATCGGAATTCATCTTGTTCTTAACCAACTCAAGCGCTGGTAAATCGGAAACAAAGTTTATAAATTATATTAGTAAAATCTTTTTTAAGTAATCGCTAGTTTTCAGTCAGCTTTAATAATTGTAAATTACAGGCTCATAGACTCTTTAATGGTATACCACAAGGTTCACCTCTCTCAGTGGCATTGTTCACTATAGCTTTTAATGAAATTAGTTTAATTATCGCCTCTAATGCCGAGGTGGAACATGTTAAATATGCTCATGATGTTTTGGTAGTTTCCAAATTAAAAAACCTTAACAAAGTCATTTACTATACTTTCCTGAACATTTTAAAAAGTATAAGCAAATGGTCAGAAATATCAGGCGACAACATCTCAGCAAGTAAAGGCGCTACTTTTCATTTATGTAGAAAACATAAATTTTGCTTCCCCAGTTTGTCCTTTTCCAATGTATGTAATCCCACTTTCTAACACACTAAGGATTTTAGGCATAGCATTCGACAAAAAACCTACATATTAGGAACATGTAAAGCCATTAGAATAAGCTTATTTTTAAGACTTAACATAATTAAGTTTTTATCTTCTAAGCATTGCTATGTTCATCCACACACACTTGCTAATGTAACAAAGGCCCTACTGTTATCCAAATTTGGATTTTGGACTTTGTATTTACGGACATTTTGCCAAAGAAAACATCAAACTATTAAATGCTCCTTACCATGCGGCAGCTAGAAGGAGTATCCGCGCGTTTCCAACTTCACCAACAAAAGCTGTTCTTGCAGAAGCCGGATTATCGGATATATCCCACAGAGTCAAGCGCAACACAATATTGCTCCTATCCAAGCTTCTTCATTACTTGGACTGGTAAACTAAGTGAAGCAACAATATAAAAATGGCCTCAAACCGTCCAACGTTGCGTTGCACAAACTTAATGTCACATCAGACGCAATTTTTCCATCAATTCCAGTTCTCTCACCAGGCTTGAATGCAAAAACTATTTTGATAGCGGATTTGCTAAAATTTTCCAAACAGTTCACCTCCTCTAATGAATACGTCCTACATTTCAATGAAATCGTTGCTTCTTTGAAAAACGAATGGGAGTTCATTTATACAGATGGATTTAAAACAGACACCAGTACATCGTTTGCAGTCACAAGCCAGCTTGATGTCACAATCTCAGTCGGTGCTTTACCTTACTACTGCTCAGTATTCACAGCGGAAGCAGCTGCATTGCTTCAAGCGGTAGTTTTTGCCTCCGACAAAGGCGTATAGGCAATAGTCAATGGATTTATTACCAACACCACTACAAAAAGTACAATCCTATTGGTATCAAACCCATATATAATATCTTACACACATGTCTTCTCATAGCCTCAAGACACATATTTACACGCCTTCGAATCGGTCGCCCTATAGCCACCCATGTTCACATCCGAAACGGCACAGTCAAACCAGACTGCCCTTTCTGCAACTCAGACGACTACACGATAGCACACCTCGTCGATACCTGGCCAGGATTGGAATACACTAGAAATGCAATTCATTCTAACCTTGAACTTTCGAATCTACTAAACAACACAGATGACAATAGCACTTAATTTGTAAATTTTTTAAACTAACTAAATTAAAACTTTAACTTAACTATATATGTATAAAATTATACTTCGATCAAACTCACACTACCCACTAATCTTCTAATACTTCCTCAACTACCCTCTCCCATCCTCTTGTATAGTTACTTATCTATATTATTACTCTAGTTTAAGATACCATAAGCCGAAGGCCTTTTATATATATAGTTATTAATAACTGTTACTCTTTTAAATAAATAAATAAAAATAAATAACTCGTAGCTGTATTTACCGGTCATTAAACGATTGGCACATACACAGAAAATCCGGATTACTATTTAATTCCCATTGCAGAAGCTGTGGGGCCTGTCAGAGAAGGAGAGTGCTGAGAACTTTCTCTGTAAATGTCCGCGTGTGGCTGCTAGACGATTAATGTGGGGAGTAGATATCTGCCCGTAGGAGATCTGAAAATGGTATCAACAACCTTTTACGCTTTGTCAAAAGCTCAGGATGATTCAATATGGAAGGGGAAATTAGCCCAGCCCTTGCGGCACACAACGAACCCATTTCGTGGTCTAAGTGGCATCGCTGTCTCTATGTGCCTAACCTAACATAAGTTTGAAATTACAATATTATGCAAATTTTCGGTTTTTTATGAAATTTGTATAGGATTTGAAATATTTATGAAATTTTTTTGAAACTTTGATTTAATGTTTGTGGTGGAATTTAAAATATTTTAATAAACAATTAATGAAAACTAAGAAACCAAACGAAAATGGGGTCAAAACTGAAGAAAATATCGCGTGGTTAATTATATGCTTACAACCTTATACGCATACATACGCACATACATATGTAATCGTGCATTCTTAGAAAAATCTATTTAGCCTAAGAGGTATGCATGTAAATTGCTTTTCAACGCTGACATTGTGCATATTTATTTTGACTGCAATTGATCTTGGGCTTTTTTATGTAATCAAAGTTTTCCTTGACGAAGTGTTGAATTTTATCAGTTGCTGCTGTTGTGAAGGCGAGACAAATGACTCAATACGGGGAATATTTATGGCACAAACATACTTACATACATAGCTCAAATGCTGTTTATGGCGAGCCCAGGTTTCCTAAACATGCATACGATATGTATAAACGCATTAACAAATACATAGCATGAATCAGGTCCGTCCATAAGTTGGTGCGTTTTTTAAAGGTCGTTTTAAAATTAATAAAAAGATGTTTAAAGTATTTATTAATCAATAATATATTTTCCTTCATTATTAACAATGTCCTCCCAATGTTTAGGAAAATTTTTAATTCCCTGCTCAAAAAATTTGTTGTCCTTGGAGCCAAAATATCCTTTTTTATAGCTTCTTTTGAGGAGTAGTTCTTGTTGCTCATATGGGATTGAAGTCCACGGAAAAGATGATAATCACAAGGTGCAATATCCGGAGAGTATGGTGGATGCGGCATTAGCTCCCATCCGAGCTCGTTCAGCTTGCCTAATGTTTGCCTTGCGGTATGACGTTTTGCGTTGTCGTGGTGAAACAAAACTTTGCGTCTATTCACTAAAGACGGTCGATTTTCGTTAAGTGCCGCATTCAGGTTTGATAGCTGATGGGAATAATAATCAGCAGTTATCGTCTGGTTTGGTTCCAGAAGTTCATAATAAACAATACCGGCCATATCCCACCAAATAGACAAGAGAATCTTCTTGGAGTGAAGGCCATCTTTAGGGGTCGGTTCTGGTGTTTCATCTTTATCTAACCATTGACGTTTACGAACAGGATTATTGTCACCAGTAACGATACGGTTAAAAAAACTTTCATTGCAGCAGCTGAGAACACACATTCACTCTCTGCTGAAGGTCGGCGGCGGAAAGTCTATGCGGAACCCATTTTCCCAGCTTTGAAACCTTTCCCAACTGTGAACTGTTCCATGCGATGAACTTAACCTCTGAGCTATCATATCGACTTTGAAATTTGGCTCAGCCTCCACGAGTTCGAGCAAGGCGTCGGAGTTAAAGACTTCAGGACGACCAGCGCGCGGGGTGTCCTCCACATCGTAGTTACCACTTCGGAATTTTGAACACCACTTTTGCGCGGTCCCTACACTCACGGTATCCTCTCAGTGAACAGTGTTTATTTCTGCAGCAGCAGTTGTTGAATTTTTACCGCTTTTATAAAAAAATCGAAAATATGCTATCCATTTTGTTTTTTAACAACACGTGCTCCTATCCGCGATTAAAATCACTTGTTGAATGCTCAATATATCAAAGAAATTATAAATAGTTCCATTATATTCCGCGAATAATTTTCTGTATGCAAAAATCGTACAAAAGTGAACTTATGGGTAAAATGCGCACGAACTTATGGACTGACCTGATACAAAAGCCTACATACACACATACACACGTAAAAATGGACACATGGCATATATACAAGCAAAGCAGACTTTAATTTAAATCCATACATGTACAAGCATACACACATATATACATACATATATTACTTATGTATTCATGAGTGTAATTTTGGGTGTGAGCCGAAAGTGATTAATTACAACTGCTGTAACTGTGAGAAAGAATAATAAATAAAATCACAAATGCACTGAAAGAATGATAGCAATCAAAACATTGTGATTGAACCAAATTTATCTCAATTTTCAACACATACTCGTACATACACATGCGCCAACAAACCCAATTGTAATAAAAACAAGCAACAGAAGCCAATCAATATGCACCGCATAGGTAATTAGAATGATAATGAAAGACTGAGAGAAACTTCAAAGGAAGTGTGGATTTACTATTTGAAAAGAAAAATCAAATTGGAGAAAGAGAAATTTGTATTTGCATACAATTTGTGGCAACGAGCAATAAAGCACACAATTGAGAATATCTTAGGTAATACATGCATATGTATATGTATATGTACAAATGCAAGTATGTATGTATGTATGTATATTCGTATGTCAACAACACTGCTGCTACACAGGGTTCCATTGCACAGTGCTACAGTACAGTTAAAAAAATATGCAAATTATTGAAGACAAAAATTTGCATCGATTTTTTCTGTGGTGGCGAATTAATTGCTTATCCGATTTTTGCCTAAGATTGATTTTGCTTTGCGCTGTTGATGAGAAATCAGATCAATTCTAAAGCGCAAGGAAAGAAAGCGATTGCATGCGGCCTTATACCACCTTCGTTCGAAGAATTGTTTTCCAGAGAACGATCGAATCCTAAGTTTTGAGGCCGAAGGTGAACTGAAACAAAGATATGTCAACCCAATTTTTCAGGACTTTTTTGAAGGTATCGGTACTTACGGGGTTAGGGGTAGTCAGAATTATCAAAAAATTGGATTTTTTGTATTTCCTTAAAATATAATAAATTGTGTTAAATATTGTGTGAAAATTTGAAGTGAATCCGAAAAATACTTTTCGAGTTATTCAACAATTAACAGAGGGCGCTCGGGCGCTCCGGAGTGTTCGAGAGCAAGTAGCCAAAACTTGAAATACGTTTTTCTCAAAACTAGGTTTTTTGAGTTGGTGATCACTGTAACTTAAAAACCACTTGATAGATTTCAAAAAAATTTGTACTGCTTTTGAAAATCATAAAAAACTCGTGCTTGATCGAAGATTTTTTTTTCAAAAATTTCATTTTTTTTTTAAACAATTAATTGTCGGTTTTTATCTCGAAAATCTGAAAAATATTTTCTGAGACCACCATATTGTCAATTTTGAAAAAAGCTTCGATCATGCACAAAGTTATCTATTAAAAAACTAATTTCTTTTGTCCGATTGATTATATAGGGCCCGCCATCTATCGTTACGGATTTGAACTAGGTATTATTTGAAGAATGGTAACACTTAGCTGTCATCTGATTTGACAGAAAATTAGTTTTATTCTTCCGCTGAACGAAAATGGTTGTGTATACGCTCAAAGAACGCTGGGAAATATTGCGACATTACTTTGAAAATCATGGTAATGTTGCAGAATGTGTACGAAAATTACGTACGGCAATGGGAAGAAGAAAAGCACCGAATGAAGCGTATGTGCGATACTTTGCGAAAAAAGTAAGAGAAACTGGGTTGCTTATTGACAAACCAACGCGTGACCGACCAAAAACCGTGCTTACACCCGAAAATATTGCTGCTGTGGCCGAGAGTGTTCGTGAATCACCGGAACATCAGTTCACCGTCGTTCTCAACAATTGGACATTTCGGAGACATCATTCAGACGAATTTTGCGTAAAGACCTTGGTATGACGCCGTACAAAGGCCATATGAATGAAGTTGTGTTCCATCATTAACCGGAAGGATTGTCCTTAAAATAAAAAAAAAAGTTTGGAAAAATATTGAGTAGTTTCTTTTTTATAGCATTTTTAATTCCGTAAAGTTATATGGCGGACCCTATAGATGAATCTCCAAGGACTTGTGATGATCACCGCAAGGGACTTCTGGAGAAACGGGCTCCACACAAACAGCGATAACTTTTACAATTATTAATTTTTTTTTTTAATTTTGCTAAAGTCAAGTCGAAATATGATGTATTAATTATGTTTTTATTTTTGTAAAATAACCCTAAAAATAAAATAATCTAGCAAAAAAAAACAAATTATTGAAAATCATCATTTTTTCATGATAGCTTCGATTTCATATCTCTACTCTTGAATCATCTCAGTATGCTTGGTGTTGCAGCTTCAAAGCGGAAAGTTAACATCCCCGTTTCGAGTAATTACTCAAATTTCGATATTTTTTATCCGATTTCGTGTTGCCCAACTTTTTTTAAGCGAATATTTTGTAAATGCTGAGCTATTTACTAAAATTAAATAAATAAATAGGTTCAAGTTAGGCTGAACGGTCCATAGCGCTACTAGATGGTGTTCGTTAGTTATACGTTTTGAAATAGTCCACCTGATGCCTAATGCCTGTTTCTATCGCGAATTTAAGGAGACATTTCCGATCCACTGCTGAGTTGTCTTCCAATCCGTCAAACTGTGGTGCCCCCGAATTTTTTAAGCGTGTTTTGAATAACGCAGGACATCCGAAAAGGAGATGCTCTACATGAATATTATCATGTCTGCAAATGGACAGACTCTCCCAGCTTGTCCTAAATTTTCTGATCGAGCTTGCGGATATCCGAGGATAGAGAGACCTTTACTTTCGCTATACCGTCTACTATCTCTTTCTCTTCAAAGCCGTTATGGCCTGGAACCCAATTGATTTCAACAGGACGGTGCCACTTGTCACACAGCTAACGAAACAATGGCTCTTTTGTGCGAAAAATTTGATGGCCGAATAATCTCACGTCGTAGCGATGTCAATTGGCCGCCAAGATCATGTGATTTGACACCGTTGGACTTCTTTCTTTGGGGTTATTTGAAAGAAAAGGTGTATGTTATAAGCCAGCAACAATTCAAGAGCTAAAGAATGAGACAATTCGGCACATTAACGACATAGAACCTCAATTATGCCTCAGCGTCATCGAAAATTTGGACCATCGGATGGAAGTGTGCCGCCGAGGCCGCGACGGCCATTTGGCCAATATTTTGCTCCATATGTAATTGAGCCATACCAATATTATCATAATAAAGAGAAATGAAAATAATTTCCAAAAAAAATTGTATTTTATTCAAAATCAGCACCGGCCCTTGAAACTTAACCACCCTTTATTAACCTTCCGAATGTTGCTATTTGGTTCACGTCATTCATCTCCATCGTCCACACTTCACAACCGTATGCCATGATTGGGCATACCCAACTTTTGCTTTCTTGACAGGAGTTTGGGCTTGAATAGCTATGTACGGGCGAAGTATGCCCGATTTGCTGCTTGTTTCGAAATCTGCATCACTCGAAACTCAAAAACTTTTTTTTTTGCACTTTTAAGTCCAATCGCAACGCTTTGATCTCTTTTACGCTGTGATCTCTTTTAACCACTTTGATTGATCAATTAAATTTATTTGTAAACATGTGGCAAAGTGACATTTACATAAATGTTGCTGCCACTATGGCAATGCAACTATTTCATTTCACTCCATTTGTATGCATGTCTCTTTGTCTATTCGATGCGCTATCGACTAGAGATGCGCCAATCATAGTGGTGATGATTGATTCCCTCATTTCGGGATAATTTTAAGGTAATCCTCGGTTTTTATATAATCCCGATATATAACTTTTTTAAACTCAATAAAAATTTGATACTTGATTTTTTTTTATAAAGATTATAAGCGTTTTAAAACACTATGATATGATATTAATGAAAATTCGCTAAAATTTGCAGTCCAACTTAACTAGTCCTTATTCTTAGAGCCATTTTTACAAATTTGTGTTGGGAGATTTGGATTTCATATAAAATAAGTCAGAGATCAGTATTGATTTGGCAAGCATAGAGAGCAAATTATCAAAAAATTTTGTACTATTTCCATTGGTAGCATAAAGAAAAATGTAAGTAAAATAGGTAACTTCTTTTGAACAAAGAATAATTGAATTATGGATGGGTTAATCTGTAGAATGCCACGTGGAAGACATTTATCCGATGAAGAGCGTGGTCTGATTAAAGGGCTATGCGAAAGTGGCAGAAGTATTTATGAAATCGCTGCTAGAGTAAATCGGCATAGGAATACCATCAGCAACTTTCTTAAAAATCCAGAAACAAATGGTCAACTCAAACAAAGCGGCAGGCCAACTAACATCGACAGCAGATGCAAACGAGAAATTCGTCGTCTGGCTGCTCAAAAAGAAATGTCTCGCACGTAAATCAAACACCATTTACATAAGTCTTAAGGTCACCGATAGACGAATACATCAAATTTTGGTCGAGGACGGAACACTTAAATATTGTTTGCGGGAGCCGTTACCAAGACTATTAGCACGCCACATTAAGGCTCGTTTAGCATTTGCCGAAAAATATAAATTTGGGACTAACGAATTCCGAAACGTTGTATTTTCGGTCGAAAAAAAGTGCAACTTAGATGGTCCAGATGGTTGCCAGAGATAATGGTGGCACCTTAGGCAGCCACGGCAAACGCGCCATAAGCAAAACTACGGTGGTGGGTCTTTGATGATTTGAGCCGTTTTCGGACATGGAGGAAAGTCTCCAATTTGTTTTATTCCGACAAGAACCAACGCAGAATGCTATGTTGAAATATTAGAGGATGTTCTCATTGAGTTTGTGGGAAATATATACGAAGACGACTGGGTTTTCCAGCAAGACAATGCCCCAATCCATACGGCTCGTTTAACTAAGGCCTTCCTGTCGACAAGAAAAATTTCAGTTTTGGATTGGCCAGCACAAAATATAGATTTAAACCCAATTGAGGGCCTCTGGGGAATATTGTCGGCCCGTATGTATTAAAATGGTCGGCAGTTTGGGACAATCAAAGACCTGAAAGGTGCTCAAATATTCAAAGCACTTTGCCACTCAGAAATGGATACCTCCAAAACAAGTTATTTAAAGGCTTCTACAGATTTGTCAGACGTTGAAAAACGTTGCTGGCCTGGCATTTTATTTTTGATAAGCTGGCACAATAACAAATCAGAAATCATTTGGCGATTAGAACTGTAAGTCGGATGACCTATTAATTTGATCTCTTGAGTGCTCAAAAACTACCTTGCGTGAGCAGATACCTGAGAGCTCGCATTGTCTTGGTGAAGGATGGTTCGTCTTCGTCGGTTATAGGTATACATACATACATGTATGTGGTTCTACGACTCCACGGGGGAGCAAAAGGCTAACCTCTTGATTTTTCTCCAAGATTTTTTGGTTTTGAATCAGTCAGCTTCCTGATTCCTCCTCCAAGTCAGTGCTGGTCTACCTCTACGACGGGTGCCTTGAGAGTCCCGGTTGTTTGCGCTGCGGGTGATGCCGGTTTGGTCTCTTCCTAACACGTGCCCGAGCCAGCTCCATTTACTTTTCAGGATTTCCAAGCAATGCGTGTGGTTACAACGATTCCACAGGTTAGGGTTTGATATCGTATCGAGCCAGAAAATTCTGAATATTTTGCAGAGACAACAATTGGTGAAAACTTGCAACGTTTGGAAGTCAAAGGATGGAAGGTTCCAGGTTTGGCACCCGTATATAAGAGGAGAGTTCACGTTGCAATTTAAGTTCACGTTAGTTTTCCTTAATTCTCCGAAAACTTCTGGCAAATAAATGGTTGTATACCACTCAGAATTGGCTGTTTGCAGTTTCTCTAGTAGTACAGTTGCGACATAGTTATGTGGGATTAAGCTCGTCCCGGTACAGGAATACTGTCTAATGCTGTGTTATTTCCGGCTCATATGCATAGATCCAAGATTTGTCACCTGTTTCGATAACCGCGACTGAATTTCTTCAACATTTCCTTACACCAATCGACATGGGCCGTTTCTTGGGCAATTGTCAAATTATGCGGTATCCAACGAGAACAAATCTTCTTGACGACAAACTATACATGCAGTACTGAATTTTATTTTCTCTTACTAATACCCAAGGATGTCTTTATCTCACTATACTCGTATGCCACATGACGGCCTTGCGTTGTCAATTGACGCACAGCATCGATTGTTTCTAACACAGGAACCTATTTTGGAGGGACTTTAGGAAATTAAGCCTGGAAGGACCGACAGCCACGTTGGAACTCGTTATACTAGCGTTACACAAGGGCTAAGTGTACTGCTTCAACGCCAAAAGTTGAAGTAAGTTGTACTCCTCATTGCACTACTGTTTCGATAATCCACGTCAAAAATCGTAATAAATCATCGTACGAAAATTTTCATTAGTTAATTCCCAAAAAATATCGAACTACAACTCATCACTTGTAGTATTGCAAATGCGCAAAATATAAAAGAATAAAAGACACCACTCGTACGTCAACTTGAAAAAATTAACAAATTATCGCCGCACTCAAATCAACTAATCCCGAGATTTGCAATACTTAACAAACGCTGCGATTCAGGAATGCCGGGATTAAGAGCATCCCTTTTAGCAGCACAGCGGAAACTTCCGCGCGTCGTTTGTTGTTTGCCGTTGTTGCTGTTCATTTGGCTTTTGCGCTATGTGGTATAAGTGACTACTCGCATGCACATTTTGCGGCGATGCTGAAATGTTGCATGCGGGTCGTTCCATCTCTTCGCTTTGCTTTTTAAATTTAATTGATTTCTCCAGAGCGCGTGTGATGAACATGAACAGAGCGATTTCACGGAGGCGTACATCTGTTGGTACAAGCGAGTATTCATATACTGGAAGGCAGAGAGTGTTATTTACTTATCAATCGTTCTTGCGTAGTAGGACGTCTTATACATATACACATACATACGTACGCTTAACTTAGAGATAAATACATGTACAATAAAATTTGTGTCGATATGAGAGCATAATTAATTGATGATGGCGCTGAAATATTTTTAACCCTCCATTAGGCGCATGGACTTCGTTCGTAGCCCAACTTATTTTTCTGTTGTAATATTTTATAAAAATTTATTTTTTTTTTTTTTGCTAATAAATGCTTATTTATATTATTTTAAACGCCTAAAATATATTAAGTGGCTTTCGTTATAAAAAAATGAAAACAGTTAATTCATTTTCTTTTGAGTTGTTTAATGGCAATGTTTGCAGAATTAAAGAAAATCAGTCAAATTCATTCTTATAATAATAAAGTAAACTTATATCTAATGCAAACTGGCCAGTAAAAAAATACAAGGGTATACAAAAGAGTAAACATAGTTCAAATATAGAGCATATTTTATTCTGCCACACATATCTCTCATATTTTCTTTGCATTCCTATTTACTACATTTTTGGCAAATTTTTCTGGTGGATTTATTACGACTCCTTGAGTAAATATAGCATCGCCGAATACAATTTACCTCGGGTTGTGGAGGCGGTGAGGGGTATTTTAAGCCAAGTAAATGCAGGGTTCGGCGCCGCCCTTCTTTTGACACGTTTGGAATGGTTGATCGTTCTTCAATTTGAGGTGTTATTAGCTTCCAAGCAATCGTTTCAATAAAATCAGATCTTAAAACTTTTTTTTCATCTTCATTGTCATCTGATTTTCTCTCTGCGTAGGTTTCTTGCTTTATAATAGCTTCTTCTTCAGCCGAAGAAAGTTCTTGTTCAGAGTCTGTTTGATGATCGCTACTTTCTACGACGTTGTGCTCTAGCTCATCTTCATCTGCTTCATCTATTGAACCTTCCTCTTCGCAAGAAAGCTCATCTAACCATGTTGTCCAACAGCAGGATCTGTGCTATATTCCAAACGATTTTTTTTTTGCATTAGACATTTCAATCTCTATATAAAACAAAAATATTACTTTCTGTACTCAAATATTTGTTGAAGTGAATAGTCTCTAATTATGAAAATACTAAGATTTATAAAAAATTCTATTTTTGGAATAATATAACTTACCTAGGTGTTCCAACAGACAAACTTTTTTAAAAAATGTTACGTAATTAGGCGCGTGGATTACAATTGTAGTCCACTCGTATTTAACTTGAAATAAACGGCCTAATCGTGGGTCTACCCTTTTAATTTTGCACTAAATTAGTAGTTCTGCATATTATAGACATCTATGGAAACGGGAATTCACATCTTCAAGCTAAGTTTAAATTGGCTATTGATTAAATGGGGGTGGATTACATATGTAATCCCCGCGCCTAATGGAGGGTTAATGGACGAGTGCAAGACTTTATTTAAGCAAAGTCAAAAATCAGAATTATCAAAAAATTTTGCCCTCTTTCATATACTATATTCCCCTTCCATTCCCTAGTTTGCACTCTATAAGTATATTATATATGCTAGGAATTTGTGCGTACTGGAGGAATTATGAGCCGTCTCTAAAGACTTAGCACCATAAACTAGTGAAGATCGCTGCGGCGGATTAATTGTCCTATAGTAGGAAAAATCAGTAATTTTGAGTAATTGAGAAAGAGTCTGGAATACACGATTAATGTAAGCAATAAGGCAATTACATCATTAATACTCGACATACATACAGGGATGGCTATAACTTCCCGAAAGCATTATCTGTCTTTTTGCTCTTTTCCAGATAAGACATGAAGGATAACAACTTAACTCAAGAAATGAAGATAGATGCAGTTATAATCACCATATGAACAAATCCAACCGATTTAGAAATCTCAAATTTTGTTAAGTGTGCCCGTTCTTTTGTTCATAAGATTCGCCGTGAAAGAATCAGGATTCTGCGATGCAAAATCCATGACGAAACGCAAAACAAAACACGAGAAACGTTCTGAAATTGTCCGACATGCAGAATTTATTAAACAAGTGCAAGCGGTCATTGACGAGGACCTTTCAAAATAAATGAGGGCCTTTGCAAGGGAGCTGAAGGCTTCTGACTGTGTTATCTGTTGAGTTATATGAAACATGAAGATCTATGGTATAAATCCATTCGTTATGCACAGAATTCAGTTTATGTTGGGGCAAACACGATTTTTCGATTGAAATGCCTTCTAAACAAAATTAAACACCCTGAAGCGCTTAAGATGTTAACGATAAAAACTTTAACCAAGGCCAAAAGATCAACCGCAAAAATGACCAGAACGACAAATAGAACATCCAAACCTAGAGAGTTCCTGTTGTCACGTACCTGCGGTTTCCAACCACTGTTGTGGTTTTATGTGCTCTGAGGAAAAATGGACATTTCGAGCCACTACTCCGCTTTACTCAAGGATTTCGCGCGAAATTCTGCTACATATATCGAGGTTCTAGAGACAGTATTGAAACTATGGACTGGAACTTTACACGGTGACAGCCCATACATCTTTCAGTAAGACTCTGTTTCTTCACACAAAGCAATGGCGATTAAAGATGGGATCTCAGTAAACTTTTATGACCACATAACACCGTATTTATGGCTACCTAACTCCCCAGGCGGCGGCCGGCGTGGCCGGATGGGTTGGTGAGTGACTACCATTCGGAATTCAGAGAGTGAGCGTCGTGAATTTTAATAATTTCAATTCGTTGTTTAAGTGTGTACCGCTGCATTTTTATCAATGGCGTAGTTTCTAAAGAAAGGGCATTGTGTCAAAAGAATATCAGGAATTTCTCATTTAAAAATTGCGCGTTACACATACCTAGATATAATTGGCTCTTACACGCTTTTTGGGTGCTTGGCCGAGCTCCTTCTCCTACTTGGGCATGCGTCTTGCTGTTGATTCACAAATGGAGGGACCTACAGTTTCAAGCCGACTCCGAATGGCAGATATTTTTTATGAGGTGCTTTTTCGTGGCAGAAATACACTCGGAGGTTTGCCATTGCCTGCCAAGAGGCTACCGCTATTAGAAAAACCGTTTTCTTCATTTTGGTCTTTCACCGAGATTCGAACCACCAACCCATTCGGCTACGGCGGTCGCCTTCCAGAGATTACGTACTTTAAAGTTAAGCAAAAACAAAGAAAATATCGGGTGTTCTTACCCTTTACGTGAAACTCTTTCTAGCCATACTAATTATTGCACTACGGCTAAATGAAATAACTAACAGAAAATCTAACCTATACATATTGTATAATTTTTCCTATGACTTAACTTTAAACGGACTGCTATCAGATTTACTTATACTTTCACTCTCGTTCGCGCGCTTGTTTGAGGAGATCACTGAAACCGCAAGGCGATGATCGTATCTTTTGACATTTAAACGTCAAGTTGTCAAATGTTAATGCACGCAAGCAGCACATTTATAAACCCAACAGCCCAACAATGAGCATAAGTTCATACATATTTACACAAGAAAACCCATTTAGTACAAAACGTGCGCGCGCGTACAGTGACTCACATTGAGCGGCTCTTTAACCACCACACACACACACACACACATTGCCTACTAACCGTACTGTCTGCTGTCAAGGAGGAGTGCGGTTTATTTCATTTCGTAAGTATACAGTCACTTTAGCGCTTTAACGCCGCTGTTGCCTTCGCCGCATTTATTTTATCTGCACATTTCATATGTTTCCACTCTAAAAAGTGACATGACATGCCATCAAAGTAACAGCCTCAATTTGAAACTGTCAGTTTATATGTCAGTATCAACTGTCAGTGCGTGTCAGAGTCACAAGAGCTGAATGAGCCGCATAGACAGCGCCGAGAGCACGCAAAGAGGAGTACAAACGAATTAAAAACAAAACAAAAAAAACCAACAGACATACAAAAAATAGATTTTTTATTTCGTATTTTCCCTGTTTACAATTAGCCTCTGCGTGCCCAGCTTAACGTCACAGTGGCTGTCCGTAGGTCCGACTGCATGTCCGCATGTCCGTCGGTTAGACATTTGTTGGCAGCATTTGAAGTGCCTTAAAGAGTAGTTTTCAAGTGGTTTTTGTAATCCTCATCATCAACACGTCGTGGTGCCGGTTGTGTGGTTGTGTTGAAGTGGCTCGATCGAGGTGATGGTGAAGTATGCGTACTAAACACATCCATACGTATGGTACATATGCGAGTATAGGTATGCATGTATGTATGTATGTTAGGTGTTAAAACGCTACATTATCGAGAGTAGTTGCCTACGAACTTAAACCCAGAAAGCATTCACTCAATCATACTCATAATAATCATCGCCCATAATAAAGCAACAATGAAAAGCGGCATTGCATATAATGGGGCCCGTCAGTTTTGTGTCAAAATAAATATGGCAAAGTGATATTTTAATCAAGGCGCGCATTTCGGTCGCAGGCTTTCAATGCTCATTCACCTCTTATCTCTGTGCATTTCATATTTGTGGACTTTTGACAAAACAGCTTAAGTCGGCTTAGCACTTTCTACATATATGTTAAGCACAAAATTGCAATATCCAAACTATTAATAATTATTAGCTTAAATCAAAAATCGCGTTCAATAAAATTTTAATAAAACAATAAAATTATCAGAAATTTTGAGGAAGTCTTGATTTATTTATCTATAAATAAAATTTGTTGAAGTCAGCTAAGTTGTTTGTGTCAAAAGTCCACAGATATTTGTTTTTGCCTTTGTTGTGCTTACAAAATTAGGCGACACTTTTATGGATAGGTTGTTGTTGTTGTTGTTGAAGTGGTTGAATATTTCCACTGAAATAATCCTAATTAGTGACCAGCACCGTTTTACTACCACCGTCCTCGTATAATGAGGTTTTTTTTTTGTTTTTGTTCTAAGTCAGATCCATTTAGTGAGGTCCAAGTATAGCAGCAAGTCCTTTATCTCGATGCCTGAGATCTTACAATATTAATTTGCTGCAAGAAAGGTTTACCAAAGGAGCGGTGTCGTACCCTAGCTAGCCCTGGACATTCACATAAGTAGTGGAAAAGACTTTCCTTCGCTCTTTCCGCAAGGATTGAAGGGTAGGTTGAGTCTAGCTGCAGTGATGCGTGAGATGTTAGGCCGAGAGCATCCTAACAGATCATTCGTCCTTTGGATTTTGTATGACGGCCATGTGTTTTTTGTTGTAATATATGTAGTTAGTTGCTTCCATCTTCTTTCGGATAAAGCATGATAGTGTGAAGCAATGGATAGGTAGATTAATTTATTTTTCAAAACTATTTGCAATATTTTTTACTTCATTGAAATGAACAACGGCAATGATTTTGAAAGTCGTCTGCCGGAAAACATAGGTAGATATTTATTTACAAAACTATTCATCTATAATGAATTGTCTGTTCTTTAAAGCACCAGTAATAAAATTGATTATTTTTTTCCATTAAAAATCAATTAAACCATTTAGAACATGAACTATTTTCGTTTTATGATATTAAGGACGGTGCAACGGTACTGTTTTAATATTGGGCATCGTCCAAGAAAATATTGAATGGTTTCCCTCTCATTTAAGTTATATTTATAAAAATTAGTTTTTATTGTAAAGGTCATTAAGCATAATTTAAAATTTTTCTATGTCATCCTTAAAATAACTTTGGCCTACACTATGGCCCAATTCTTTATATATTCTGCCCGTGTTGTATAGTTCTCTATTCAACATTTATGCCGTTAGGGGGACGCCGCAGGGTGGCCCGTTTTCGCCCTACCTTGGCTAGTTGCTACGAACGAAGTTCTGTAAATGTTAAATAAAGGTGGGGTTAAGGTAGTAGCATACGCCGATCACTTGGTCCTAATGGCCGTTTCCCTCAGATGGCTGTACTCAGTCGCTGGGCTGCGACTTGCGGCCTTCGAGTCAACTCTGCCAAAACGGAGCTGGTGCTATTTACCGGAAAATGTAAGCCCCCACCCTTTCGACTTTCCAAGTAAAACAACCACGTTCTCCCGCTTTCATCGGAAGTTAGGTATCTTGGAGTGATACTTAACTCCAAACTCCATTGGAAGCTGCATACTGAAAATCGGGTAAAGAAGGCCAGTAGAGCCTCCTATTCGTGCAAATCCATGTTCGGTAAAAAATGTGAACTCAAGCCACAGGTCGTGCTTTGGATGTTCAACGTAGTAGTTCTGCCAATTTTAAATATCACAAAACTGAGGAAGATGCAAAGGACTGCATGTATTGGCATCACCGGAGCATGTAAAATTTGCCCCAGTGCTGCCCTTAATGTCGTTCTAAGTTTACTTCCCGTCGGCTTTCACGTTATTTCCATCGCTGCGCAAAGTGGAATCAGGTTAAAGGAGGTCGGCCTCTGGAGACAATCTCTTAAGGGACATGGAAGCATTTTCGGTTAACACCGTATTTCTTCGAACTTCGAACAGATCTCTTTATCCGCGAACTGGAGCACGGGGGTCATGCTAGGGCAAACTTTCCAAATAGGCAGGATCGGATCGGGGGGAAAATCTGCACCAAAGATTCTACCTCTGTCTTCGCTGACGGCTCCAAGATGGAATCGGAAGTCAGAGCAGGGGTTTTCTCTAAATCAGCCAATTTATCTATCTCCTTTTAAACTGCCGAACTCTGCTAGTGTTTTTAAGCAGAAGTCTTTGCGATCTTGCAGGCATGCAAAATGCTTGTCAAGCCGCGATGAAGACTCTGACAACGCCATGGTGCAGAACCAAACTAGTAAACTCCTGTAACTCCTCCCCAAGTGCTTTTATAATAAAATCACTAATATTTAAAGATAATATTTTTTTATTTAGTTTTTAATTATTTTATTGGTTGAATGGTCTTGGCGTTTCCTAGTCACATTCAAAGTCAATATTCCTACAGTCAGCGTTCACCCTTAAATGCATGGACTCCTCCTGTGATGTACCAACTTGAGATTCAGGTGATATCTTAAGGCTTAAAATACGTCTATATGCCGACTGTATGCAAGGATTTTCCCATGTGGCTCCATTTTTCCGGTTAATGCCAGTTAACCAAACAGAAATAACAGTCATCGTGGTGGTTCACAGGTTCCTTTCAGACCATAGCAGATTCGTACCTAAATCTATTCCTTTTCTTATTTCTCCATAAACGTAAAAAATCAACGCATATTTTGCATGCCTTTTGAGGTTCCAAGACATATTTTTTGTTTCCATCGGGTGACCAAAGTATTTTTTGTAAGCCTCAATTTCGAACGGTGTCACATTTAATCTGTACTCTTTAAACATATACTCTCCGCAAATGAAAAAAAATGAATCGGATCGTTTACACAAACTCGTCTTAACGATGCCATATCAAATTTTAATTATAAACCTTTTTTTTAATTTTTCAACAAGATATTTTCACGAAAGTTATTTCTCGTAAATAAGAGCTGTCACAAATTAATTGAGGTATATTTAGAATCACCGACGTCCAATTAGTAAACAACAAGTGAACAACAATCATCAGAAAAAAGTTGCAGTTTTGTAGGTCAGCAATAAAAAAAAATAAAACTCAAAACATAATTTAAAAATCAAAACTCACAATATAATCATTATTTCACCACGAAAAATTAGCGCCTCGAAAAATTATTTTTATTTGTGATCAAACAAATGTAACTCGACATTTCATTATTTTTCCTGAACAGTACAATAAAACTTAGAAGTTTCTTATTCTTATTGATTGCAAATTTGAAAATCTCAAAAAAATATTAAGTGCGCAATTAAGTTCCCGCTGCCTGTCAATAGATGTCGCCAGCAGTGTGTGCTAGTCGATTCTAACATAAACTAAACGTCATAAACCAAGCTTAGATATATGGTAAACAAATTGCTTCGAAAAATATAATAAGTGATTTTATTTTGCTATCATATACTTTTGGTTTTGTGAATATGTCTGATTTTGTGCCGAATAATCGTCATTTGCAGCAAGTCTTGATTTTCCTCTTTCATTCGAAAAAAAGGTGGCTGAATCGCATCGAGAGCTACAAAAAGTTTATGGAGATGCTACTTGAAATAAAACAACGTGCCAAGATTGGTTCCGTCGCTTCAAAGACGATCATTTCAATGTTGACGACCGTTCGCGTGGAGGAAGGCCAAACACCTTCGAAGACGCTGAATTGGAGGCATTGCTCAATGAGGATCCGTGTCAAACGCAAGAAGAGCTTGCTTCAGTATTAGGAGGTACCCGCCAATCCATTTCCAAGCGATTGCATGCTTTGGGAATGATTCAGAAACAGGGGACTTGAGTTCCTTATGAGTTCAAACCAAGATATGTTGAACGTCGTTTTCTCGCCTGTGAACAACTGCTCCAGCGGCAAAAAAGGAAGGGCTTTCTTCATCGCATCGTGACGGGTGATGAAAAATGGATACATTACAGCAATCCAAAGAAAAGAAAGCCCGGTCACGCTTCTACGGCGTCGCCTCGCTGCGAAGGTTATGCTATGTAGTTGGTGGGACCAAGTTGGTGTTATTTATTTTGAACTGTTAAAGTCAAGCGAAACCATCACTGGGGATCGGCATCGACTTCAATTGATGCGATTGAGCCGAGCACTGCGCGAGAAGCGGCCGCAATACGCGGAGAGGCATGAAAAAGTGATTCTACAGCATGACAACGCTCGTTGCCAAAACCAGTAAAACCTACCAGGAAACACTGAAATGGGAAATCCTACACCACTTGCCATATTCTCCAGATATTGTGGCGTCCGATTATCACCCGTTCCGATCGATGGCACATGGTCCAGCTGACCAGGAGTTCCATTCATATGAAGACATCAAAAATGGCTTGATCCGTGGATGGCCTCAAAAGATGAACAGTTTTACCGCGACGCTATACGAGATCTACTAGAAAGATGGGAAAAAGTAGTAGCCAGCGATGGGCACTTGTAACCATTTTCTTCAGAATAAAGTTGTATTTCCATAAAAAAAACAAAAACCGAGAACTTAGTTGCACACCTAATTATTAACTATCTACTATTCTGATAAAGTTCATTTTGATTGCAGTCACTGGTGCAGAGACTTTAAAGCATATAATCTTTGAGGTCTGTCCACTTATTGGTTTCTAGAGATAATCATACGAGGGGTGCAAAATTAGTCCCCCATGGGAAGATTTATATATTTTTTCAAATGGCTTCGTTCAATTTTATCTGACATTTGTCAACTAAAAGCTGCAGTATACGAACAGGCAAGCAGTGGAGCGCGTAAAGGTTAAAACAAAGATTTCCGTCACTCAAAATCATTTTTTGTTTATTTAAGAGGGAGTTATAGAAAAAATTAATTGGGTGATTAGTTTTGTGCCGTTGGAGCACTTTCTACATAAAGTCTATGGTTTCACTTACAGGACCATGCGGTATATGGTACACCGTCCAACTGAAATCACAGGTGTGACACTCCAGATCCCTGTCGGTCCCACTGGTGATGACAACTCGATTTTCTTTGCTTTTGAGAGATGAAGTATTGCCTTACTATACTTCCAGCTCACGTACCGAACCAAAGATTGCATTTTTGCAGTTCATTGCTGTTTGCTGAGTTATCAGTAAGCTGCCGTTGCGACATTTTTGAATTATGGACAATTTTAAATTTGTTTGCCGAAGACTGATTTACGGAACAATTGTCCACAATTTGTGAACGTTGCTAGAGTGGCAGTCCTTGAGTTATGATAACAGACAATAATGGAAGAAGAATTGGTTTGACTTGTAAAATTAAACTCCAGATGTTAAAACTTTTTCTTTCTGCAAAAGATCTTGAAAACCTAAGCTGAAATAAGTTTATCCTTTCCAGTCCTATTTATTTTTAAGGTATCTTCAACTTTATTAGGCTGGTGGAGCATTGCAGCAGTTTGGACTAGTTTGAGGCATGTCCTAAAGTGAGTAGTATACAACTAGTCAATTTGTGCTTGCAGAATGCAGTTGCTGTTCTAGCGACCAATTTATATTTTTTTGATTACCTCTATTGCATTGTTATTGCCACAATAGGGTGAATTGTTGTTGTTGTTGGCCAGCACAGTTTGTGTTGTATTTGTTAGTACTTTTGATAATTTGCGTTTTCTTTGTTGTTTCTGCTGTTTTTTTTTTTCTCTTTTTCTAGTTGCCTACGTACAAAGTATTTATTAAAATGCCACAAATCAATTTAAACTTGACAACTTAACAGTCTAATCGAAAGCAGTAACAACAACAATCAAGAGGAGGGGCTGTGTTTCACGCTTGCTGCACCCTGCTGACAAACGCCAAACTCGGCTTTGCCTTTTGTACTTGTTGTTGTTCGTGTTTCCGTATTGCATGCGCGCATGCCGTACGCTGATTGTCGCTGCGCAGCCGCCTGCATGTCCGTCTGAAACTGTCATATTGCATGCGCACGCAACTCAGCGTAAATGTTGAAAATCATGGCAAAACTAATAAATTACAATGTTGCCGCCACAATTTTAAAAGGCTGGGGTTCGTACTCAATAAACAGCAACAAAATTTCGTGCGCACATAATTAATCGATTGCTTGTGCGCGCACCCTGCCACCTCTCCTGCCTTGTCGCGCTCATCCCCATTTGTTCACTTCCTCGGTGAGCCCCTTTAAGCGAGTAATAAAAACATATTTACATTCATGCGAGTACACATAGAAGTGGGCAAAGGAATAGTGGCGTAGAAGGCATTACGACTTAGAGCTGCTCAGTTCGGCAGCCAGCTACCCGCTCTTAGCCCAGCTAAATTGAAAGGAAAAATGTCGAATAATACGAAGCTTGTAAATATGTATGTACGTTTAGTGTAGTTGAATGTTGAAGGAAAAAATCGCATGAAACTTTTAATAGCCAAACCATAATCGTAAATCTTTTGCGCTGCGCATTCAACATTCTCGTGCCTTCATACATACATACATATGCCCATACATATAAACTTCTTCAGCTGCAAAAAGGCAACCACCGCAAACGCATTGACTGATGTACTAACAAGTAATCGAGAACTGCAAAAAAGTTTAGTTTTTCACAACTTTATTTCCAACCTTATTGCTTTACACGCCAAGAAGCAATGGAACATGGAGCACATGGCCTGCCACATAAGTTTCGATACAAATGCCGACGCAGTAGAAATACAGAGATAAAGTAAGCACGTAGTTTCTTTACTAACCGAATTCGCAGTGGGTCAAATCTAAGAGAGGTCTGACGTCATTCGTATAACCAAAATATTGATACATCATTTGGTGGATAAGACAGTTTTTTATAAAAGCGTTTGTTGTGTAGGATTTCGTGCTAATCACAACAATATTTGAAAATTTTAGAAGAATATTTTTGACCTCTCCACATTGTCGGTAGGGACGGTAGTCACTCTCTGATGCCTGTGAGTATTTGACTTACATTAAATCACATATTTACTATGGTACATTTTTTTTGGGGATGCAGCTGCTCACAGAGATGCATATTCCGGAAAGCTCTCTGACTGCCAGGCACTTGAGCATGATCCGAAGCGACTCCTTTGTTGAATAGTTGAAGCAGCTCATCAATTCCAAATTCGGCTGGATGCATTCTGTCAAAAAAATATCGAGAATTGTTCATTTAAAACGCATTATGTCCAAATTTGTTTTGCTGGAATGTTGGTACAACTGTCATTTATAGTGTTGCAGAGTTTGAGCGTGATATGTCAATTAGCCTGTTTTTGGCATTTAATTATATCAGTCAACCGCTGGTGTACTCTGCGATTTTCACTGTGGATAAAAATATCGAACAAAGAATTTGTCTTAAATTTTGTGTTTTGAACAGGATTTCGTATGCGGCATCGTTGAAAATGTTGCAGAAAGTCTGCTTTATCAAAAACACGGGTCTACGAGTGGTATATGGCTTTTGCAGAGGGCAGAGAAGTCGGGGAAGATTTGCCTCGATCTGGTCGCCCATCAACGTCTTCAACGATTGAAAACGTCGACAAAGTCTAGTAAATAGTGCTGGAAAACCATCAAATCCTCAATTCGCAATATTTTACACCATCAATTGGGCATGAGACGTCAAGACGCGGGGCTGCTCGACTCGTTCCAAGAGAGTTGAATGTCTTTAAAAAAAATTCATCGGAAGAAAGTGGCTGAAGCCACACTTGAGCAAGTGAATTCGGACCCAACGCATCAGGTGATGAGACGTATGTATATGAGTTCGACATGCAAACCAGCCAACAAGCGGCTTAGTGGCGTTATCCACATGAGCCGAAACCCAAAAAACTACGTCAAAGTCGGTCAAAAGTGAAAGTTATGCTACTCGTTTTCTTTGATTATCATGACGTTGTGCACCCGGAATTCGTTCCAAATGGTTCTACAGTAAATAAAGATTATTATTTGGAATTTATGCGACGTTTGAGAGAGAATATGCTCAGGAAACGGAAAGAAACCTGATGGATCTTGCACCATGATAACGCACCGTCTCACAAGGCTCATATTGTGAACACATTTTTGACCAAAAACTCAACAAATATCATCAAATAACCACCGTATTCACCGGATTTAGCCCCCTGTGACCTTTTTCTTTTCCCAAAACTTAAATTGCCACCCTGCGGATGCCGCTTTGAGTCGATAGAGGCCATTAAGAAGAATTCGCTGAAGGAGCTGAAGAAGATCTCTTCAAACGCGTTTAAGAGGTGCGTGGACTAATCGTTGGCATATTTGAATTGCTTCGAATCGAGCCTTTTTTTAAGGCAATGAAATAAAGTTTCATTATCAAACAATTATTTTGCGTTTTATTGAAAAATTCTCGGTACTTTTTTGACAAAATTTATTCCCTGGAAACCTTCTTGATAACTATCATTAAGTGAACTAATGTGAGAAGGCGACAACCACAGGCCGGCCAGGCTGTAAAAATAATGTGGTACCTAACTGCTTGTATAGTTGTTGCACCTTGAATTCCATCACTTACCCTATTGTCGAACAGTAGGTTGCATGGGACCGGTAACGTGTCCGTAAAAGTCAAAACACTCAAGAAACGAAAATTCCGTTCAATGCTCCGACTGCGAGCAAAAATATGTGCGGAGAGATGTTTCTTTTATAAAGAGTGATCAGATTTCGGTACTTTTTCCAATAGAGCTTTTTGATAGATCACGCGTGACTCCTGGCAAACTAAATACATAACTTTTTTCAGTATTCATTGAGATTTCATCATAGACAGACTTATGCCTCGACAACACTTACAAATCGTACAATGTATTATGAAAGTCGAAGCTCAGTGAAAGGTGTAAATGGCACGATCCCACCAACATACGGTGTACATAACTATCCTACCGAAAGCAATATTCGGCAAACCATTGATAAAATTGAGAATGATTTTATATTATTGGACAATACTCGACCGATTAGACTACTTACGGAACGAAATAAACAGATTATTGCGGCTGTAAATGAGAGCTTTGCCGAAGATCCGGAAGAATCGATTTGGCGCCGATCTCAACAACTTGGCCCATCTTATGGCAATACTTGGGCAAGTTTACGCAATGATCTTCGGTTGGAGGCGCAAAAAATACAGCTAGTCCTACATTTTAAGCGGACCGATCTTCTAAAATGGCATAATTTCCATCGTTGGGCTCTTGAAAAACTAGCCGAAGATCCGCAATTTGGGACCCGACCTTTGTTCAGCGATGAGGTCCATTTTTGGCTTAATAGCTACGCCGAAAACAAAATTGCCGTATTTGGACTGAAGAGCAACGCGAAGCCATTCAAGAACAGCTATTACATCCCTTGAAAACAATCGTTTAGTGCGGCCAATGAGCTGGAGGAATCATCGGTCCATATTTTTTCAAAGACAAGATTGACGTTAATGTAACAATGAATGGCAAACGCTATAGCGCCACGATAAACGATTTTTTAATGCCGGAAATTGAAGTCCATGATCTCCGCCATATTTGGTTCCAACAAAACTTGCCATATAGTCCACAGTTTATCTCTCGTCTCGGTCCAGTGGATTAGCCACCATGATCGTGTCATATATCACACCTTTGAACTTTTATTTGTTTTATTTGTGGGGGTATCTAAGGTCTAAATGCTTTGTAGATAAACTAGCTTCGATTGAGGCATTGAAAGCCAATGCGACCAGCAGCGATATCTTATACACAGTCACAGTCAAAGTGAGCCACCAATTCCTTGAAGATATTTGTTTAAACAACTTTTGTAAATACTTTCAAACACCCATTATTTTTTGTCAACTTTATCAAGTGAGCATGCTTGTGTAATCTAACTGTATTTTTTCTGTTTGTTTGCTGCCGAAGTAGGAGTAATAATGAAGAACAAAAACAAACGCACAAACTATCGTCACACTCAAAGTGAGCCACCTAACATTGTTTCCTTTAAAATAACGGGATATGTATTTTTGGATATTAATTTTCGCTTGCATCTTATTCTTAGAGTTTTAGTTGTTTATTATCAAGCGGCTTATAAAGATGGGTCGACAAACAAGTGTTGAAATTAGACAGTTAGTAATTGATCTTTTTAAAAAAGGAAAATCCCAAAGAAAAATTGCGGAATATGTGAATAAAAGTCGAGGAACTGTCCAGCACATCATACATCGCTTTACTAGAGGAGGAAGAGTAGGAAACAAGCAGAAAGAAAGCAAAAAAAAGGCGTTTTCAGAAAGGGACGAGGCATTTATTTTGCGGGATGTGAAGAAAAATCCTCATCTTAGTGCTCCAAAATTGACGAAGATGGTTGAGGAGCAGCTAAATATCCACGTTAACCCCGAAACTGTAAGAAGAGTTCTCAGAAAGCATGGTTATAATGGTCGTACGGCCAGAAACAAGCCATTTATTAGCAGCAAAAATCGAAAAAAAGGTTGGAGTTTGCGCTGAAATATGTCTACAAGGATATGAGTTTCTGGCAAAGGTTCATAACGGTATAATGCACCGTAGAGGCTATAATAATATTTTTGTAGGTTCTCTTTACAGACGAAAGTAAATTTAACTTATTTGGCTCTGACGGTAAGAAGATGGTATGGCGACAAAAAAACACTGACTTTCAGCCGAAAAACCTAACTCCCAGTATGAAGTACGGCGGTGGCTCCGTCATGGTTTAGGGCTGCATGGCAGGTGGTGGAACTGGAAATCTTCAACATATTCCAGGCATAATGGATAAATACGTTTATATAGACGTTTTGAAGCAAAATCTTAAGCCAAGTGTCGAAAAACTAAGGATCGAAGGCGACTTCTATTTTTACCAGGACAATGATCCTAAGCACAAATCGTTTGTTGCGCGGGAATATCTATTATATAACTGCCCCCACGTATTGGAAGTACCACCGCAGTCTCCAGATATAAATATAATTGAAAACTTATGGTTCCGTCTTGACCAAAACCTACGGAAACATAGCATTTCTTCAAAACAAAGTCTTTTAGATGCCTTACAAGACGAGGGGCATGCAATTCTTTCCACATATATCTGTAAGTTATTAGAATCAATGCCTCGACGTCTAAAAGCCGTTATTTCCGCCAAAGGTGGCCCAACAAAGTATTAATTTCTTATTTAAGTTCAGTTCAGCTAAGGTGGCTCACTTTCACTGTGAGATAGATTTGTGAATTATTTTAGTTTTTGTTCTTTTTTTTATAATAAACAAAGAAAGTTCTTCATGTAAGAGCTAAATATTAGCTTCAATATATTCAAACAATAAAAACACATAAATCTTTTTTCCAATCTGTGGTATTTTTAAACAAATTTCTACTAAATCTGATGACTAGGAAGTGTGGCTCACTTTGACTGTGACTCACTGTATATTTATTATATGTAGATAAACGCATATTAGTCCTAGCCATGACACCTTTCTGATTATTTTGAAGGGGTGCTAATTTTTTGATTGTTTCTTTTGGAATCCATTTACCCAAATATTATATATTTTTTTTGGCTCTGGAATATTCCGCGCTATTATGTACGCGTTTGCTGATCTGTCACCAACACCATCATGCGTCGCCCGAACACGCCATAAAATGTCAATTTGCCAGGAATGTGCGCGATATGTTAAGTTTTATGCCAATGGTTCATGCGCCCTTTCGCAACGACGGCTCGTCTGTTTGCTGTCTGTTGCGGCACATAAAACTTTACCCAAAGTCACCCATAAAATTTAATAGTGCCCTGACTGTGATTGAGTTTTTAATAACCCGCAGACACTTTGAACGCCGCAAAGGAAGCGATGAAATAATATATACGAGTAAATATGTGCGTATGTATAATGCATAAAAGTAAAAATAAAAGCGCGAGAGTCAAAAGGAACAAAACCAGCTGTTAAATTGATTTATGGGCGGCAGTTGGAAAGTGTACAAGGGGAAAAATAAGTCACTGCCAGCGCTGTGTTCAGCATTTAGTGTTCAACGTGTTGACGTTCACCTCTAAACCAGACAAATTCAGGCAAATGCGCTGTAACCATCAATCAGTAAATTAATTTACGATAATATAGCAGCATAAATTACGTGGTTGTAGTTTTACAGATTAACCAATAAATCTTGCAAGTGTTCACCAGGTTCAGTGGTTACAGTAATTAAATATCTACATGGGGAAGTACGAAAGCGAATAGTACCGCCAACTGGGGAGATTGAATTCAACTACTAACTATAAAATCTTTAAATTACCCAAGTCTTGAAGACCCTTCGACATACGGAAATAATGGGAGTAGGTGCAAGAATGAGAGAGACAAGATTGCGCCCATCAGAGAGTGCATGACGTCGTATCAGCTGAGTTGTGCAGTGTAGCCAGCCAAGGATATGGTTCGCAATAAATATAGTGATTTTCTATACCTAAAAAATGTATTGCTACCGAAACTGTAAGTTAAAAAAAACTGTATTTTTAAACAAAGGAATGTTCAAAATGCTCAGAGTGACCGAGAAGATTTTAGTGTTAATAAAAATTTGTTGGTTCTTATAAAATTTGATATTTTGTTAGTGAAAATTTAATTTTTTACTCTTAATAAGATTATGTTCTTCTTCTCTCAATTCTACTTAACATTGCAAAACCCTTTTACACATCTTAAAAAGCGTTTGAATTTACTTCTTCTTCTTAATTGGCGCGATAACCGCTTACGCGATTTTGGCCGAGTTTAACAAAGCGCGCCAGTCGGATCTTACTTGTGCTAACCGGCGCCAATTGGACACACCAAGTGAAGCCAAGTCCTTCTCCACTTGATCTTTCCAACGCAGAGGAGGCCTTCCTCTTCCTCTGCTACCACCAGCTGGTACCGCATCGAATACTTTCAAAGCCGGAGCGTTTGTATCCATTCGGACGACATGACCCAGCTAACGTAGCCGCTGGATCTTTATTCGCTGCGCTATGTCTATGTCGTCGTAAACCTCATACAGCTCATCATTCCATCGCCTGCGATATTCGCCGTTGCCAACGCGTAAAGGTCCAAAAATCTTACGCAGAATCTTTCGCTCAAACACTCCAAGCGTCGCTTCATCGGATGCTGTCATCGTCCAAGCTTCTGCGCTATACGTTAGGACGGGTATGATGAGAGCCGTGTAGAGTGTTGGTTTTGTTCGTCGAGAGAGGAGAAAAGTAGAAACTACGCCATTAACAAAAATGGAACGATACACGCCATTGAAATTATTAAAATTCCCTATAAAAATGGTGAAAATTTGGCAGAGACGGTTCGTAAAACTCGAACATTTTTGGGTCATCGTGAAGCATCTTGTCGGACCGCAATACAGAAATTGGTGAAAAAATTCGAGCTGTTGGGACAAGTTAGTGATGTGAAGAACCCGTGCACGTCGCTCACGAAGAGCCGAAAATCGAAAATATTGCTGTTGTAGCCGAAAGTGTTGCGGAAACCCAGGTTTGTCCATTCCTCGTCGTTCTTTGGAATTAGGCATTCCACAAACGTCATTACACCGTGTTTTGCATAAAGATTTGGGGGCTTAAGGCTTATAAGTCCAGTTAACACAAGAACTCAAGCCGGCCGATCATCAACAATGTCGTGTCTTTGCTGATTGGGTCGTTGAAATGCATGAAAATTATCCGGAATTCCAACGAAAAATCATCTCAAGTTATGAGACCCATTTCCACCTCGGTGACTTCGTCAACAAGCAACATTGTCGGATCTGGGGCTCAGAAAATGCAAGAGTTATTGTTGGAAAGCCTCTCTATCCTCAACGTGTGACTGTTTGGTGCAGTTTATGGTCCGGCGGAGTCATTGGACCTTACTTTTCGAAAATGAAGCTGGAGCAACAGTTACGCTGAATGGATTGCGCTATCGAGAGATGATTAACAATTTTTTATGGCCGGAATCGGATGGTATTGATCTGGACAACGTTTATTTTCAACAAGACTGCGCTACGTGCCACACAAACAACGAACCCATTGATCTTTTACGGGAAAAGATCTCCAATAACACCTCTTATTGGGAAACCCTGTATAACACGTTATTAAAAAAACGTACATTCTAAAGACAATTTGTCACGCATACAAAGTTCTTTAAGTAATTTAATAAAAGTTCGGTATTTTGTTTTCTTTAAATGAGCATTTCAGAGCGTTTTTATATCCACAGCTAGGCAACACTGCAGTAGCCAGAGAGAGATTTGACTGCTGAAAGAAGAAGAACACCAACAATTACCGCAATCGCGGGAATGCGATCAGATGCTAAAAAAAGTAAAGCTAAATAAAACTGAGTGAATTATTAAAGTAATTTTTAAAATATGTATATTTTACAAAATTATAACATTACATTTTAATTACAACAAGCTAGAAAACTGTAATGAAAACTCCGAGACCAAATAACAAAAAAATGCTAAATCAAGTTACGAAACTGGTAGTCTGGCCATACTGGTGCTAATGCGACGATCACTCATTGTCAAATTTGGTGAGAGCAAAGTAACGGTACCACGATAGGCGCCATCTCATCACAGTAGGTTGTATTATAATTAATTTCTTCTTTTCATTAGCTGAATTTTATACACAGTACTAGCAAATACTCAGTATAAGAAGTTCTCAACCGAGGTTTTGTTCGTGTTTTTTTATCGCGCCAATCAAGAAGAGAAGAGAATACCAAATACTCGGCATGCGCTGCTATGTCGTTAAGCCGAAGGAGTAGGGAGCACCATTAAAACAAATCAGTAGTTGTATTTATAAGCTGGCATCTCTAGAACAGTTGATTTGTTTACTGGGATTTGGTGATCTGAATGTCACAGCTATCTGTCCTTTGCTTTGGGTAGTTTTGTTTATTTACATTCAGATTGAAATTTTGACATTCAAAATACCAAAATGCAAAAAAAACACATGTAAGTTTCGTTTTTGTACCAACTATTGCTTTCACTTTGGGCATCACTTTCGATATGAAACATGCTTCATTTCAGTGACTATTCAAAAAAATCCAACTCTATTAAGTGCAGTATGTCAATACAAAGAAAAATGTTTTCTTAAGGGGTTACAAGGGTTTCGTCGGTTCAAAAAATCGATTTTTTGCTTATTAATTTCTATAACATCTCAAAAATGTTATCCTAAATTTTCAAGTCGATCCGAATAATAGTTTCGGAGATACAGCTTTTGGAATGTGTGGGCTTCAAGCCACTTTTATTGTTACTCAAAACTTTAAACGCGTTTTTCTCGGAACCGGGTTTTCAAAGTCGGTTGTCAAATGTTCTCAAAAACTACTCAAATGATCTTGATGAAATTTTACACAGGTGTTCCAGATACAATTTACTCCTGCTTGAACGAAGGATTTTTTTTCATTTACAACTCTTAAAAAAAAAACAAAATGTCAAGCCAATTTGACCGAAATTTTCATTTTTTTTTTTGGAAAAATGTCTGCCAAAACTCCAATTTTTACTTTTTTTTGTTTTTTCATTTTTGATGATACTGTCAGGAGTTATACTGAGAACGCGGACGCACCTTTTTTTCGAGGGGTCACCGGAAATGACGTCACAATGGAGGAGTTTTAATTTTTTTTGTTGAAAATTTCAGAAATTATTCTTTAAATATGTATATAGGTATAAGACAGAAAAAAGTTTGAAATAAATAAATAATTTTTTACATAGAAAAAAAAAATATTGAAAATAGGCCTTTTCTCACCCGACGAAACCCATGTAACCCCTTAATAAAAAGAAAAATTGTAATAAACTTTTAGTTAGCTGATGAATAACACTAAGAAAAAATTATAATTTTTTTTAAATTTTACAAAAAAACAAAAAATATCATATTAACTTCAATTAAATAGGCGTTGCTTAAATTTTTTGTGGACACCCAATCACTCCTTTTGGTCGCCTGGGCATAGAAGCAATTAGTCCTTTAAGGTCATAATCATACAGGTACATTGGAAACTTCTCGACAGCTCCACATGCTTACATTAAGGATAGGTGTAACTATTGATTTGGATACTATTGAGAAATCTTTCCGATTTCCAAATTAATTGCTTCTTGCACCGTTTGCACAGTTTTCAGAGGAGCTCCTCAATGGTCGGGGCTGTAAAGTAATTGCTTATGCAGATGCCATAGTTGTTTCCTCATGGGGCAGATATCTTTCAATTCTAAGCGATCTAATGCAAACCGCTTTTAGTAAGCTATCTAGAAGGGCTCTAAATAACGGTTTGGGTGTGAACCCTTAGAAAACAGAATTAGTGCTGTTCTCGAAGAAATACGAAATTTCACAATTTGTGAAGCCAACATTAGAGAGGGTGTAAGGCTGAAAGTAGAAGGTAGCGCCAAATATTAGAAAATTAAATATGTTCTCGCCAAGAAACTAAAGAGGAACGTGGACATAGAGAAAGAGTAAGGAAAGCTCCTCTAACTTTATTTTCATTCAAAAATGCCATAGGACGTAGGTGGGGTTTTTTCCGAAGAACACTCACTAGCTGTATAGACCTATCCTCCTTTACGGGATCGTAGTGGATGGCGGATGGCTCTCAACAAGACAATGATTAGAAACAGGCTTCTGTTGCTCTGCATACTTTTTTCTTCTTACCTCCCCTAGATTTAGTTGGTAAACTGAATGCACTTAAGGGGACAGATACCTGTAAAATTTCGAAAAAAAAATTTTTTTTCATAAAATGTTAATATAATCCTTTAAGAATATGTAAAAAAAAATTTTAGAATGCAAATTTAAGTATTTCTTATTGTATATTATAGATCATCAACCGTGACGACTCTATTCTTTCATTGAATTTTCATATATTCAAACTTTAGTCGCGTTTTCTCAAAACTAGATTTTTCGAGTTAGCGTACACGATAGCTCAAAAAGTTATTGACCAATCTCCCTGAAATTGTGCACACATTTTTTTTATGATATTACTATACTTTCTATGTGAATTTACAACTAGAGAATTTTAAAAATTTTTAAATTTTAAAATTTATTTTAATGTATTTATAAATAATAAATTTGCCAATTTTGAAAAAAATATCTTGACTTCTTCATTTTAAATAATTTTAATGCAAATCAGGGAAAATATGGCAGTTTACAGGTATCTGTCCCCTTAACACTGCTGCCCGGCTTGCCGCAACTCATCAATGGCGCGATTTACGTGTTGGCTACTCGACCATAACACTGGGTCCGGGTTCAACTAATCCTGTTGACTATTTCTTGAGGAAACCATATTCTAATGGATTATTTAGTACTAGAATTCCAGCTAAACGTGAGTGGGTTCACAATATTCCTGATCGAAAAACCTGCTTACGTTTCTTTACAGATGGCGCAAAGCTTGACGATAAAATTGGCTTTGGCGTCTACTGTAAGAAGGCAAAGGTAAGCGTTTCGGCTCGTCTTCCTAATCTGAAATTCTAGCCCTTTCAGGTATCTTGACTAATTTTTCTTTAAAAACTTTTAATAGATCGCTTTTATTTGCTGACGTTCTTCTCACCATATTTTTTTCTAAGTCCTCCCACGGAATAGAATAGAAATTTAATAGAAAAACTAATGAGTATCCCTTGCGGGGGGAAATTTTGTAAAATCTGGTATACCTTTGTTGGGTATTTGGCCGAGCTCCTCCTCCTGCGTCTTGAAGTTTTTTACCCAAATAGAGGGACCTTTTACTTGAGGGTCTATCTTATGAGGAGCTTTTTCATAGCTTATGTTCAACCCCTAAAGTTTTCTTCCTCATCCTTGCAGCTGTGGCAAAAGTTGTTTGGCGTTCACCTTATTACAACAACCAAACACTATACTTGTAGTCGGCCGCTGTAACCAAGTTATTTATACTTGACCAACATTCGGTTAGTCTGAGATCGAAGTCCACTTTCTAATAATTGTCGCCCATCATCTTTGGAAAACTGGATGCTGAACGTAGTGGCGGGATGTCGACATCGAAAACTGATGAAGGCATCGAAGAAGTGGAAAGTGAAAGAAAAGTTGTCAATAACCGCAAATTAACCATCAGAGAGCTGAGAGAGAACTTGAAGATTGCGTATGGAACCGTTAAGGACTATGTAGTTAATGTTTTGGGCTTGTGCCGTGTTGCTGAGAAGTTGGTCCCAAAGGACCTGTATTTCAGGAAATAAAGGGACCGCGTTGATATCGCCAAAGACGTTTTTGCTAACGCTGAATCCGACCCAACATTCATTAAACTCCTCAATGCTGGAGACGAGGCTTGGGCTTATGAATACGACACATAATTCAGACATCAGGCGCGTGAGTGGAGAGCTCCGAATGAAACAAAACCAAAAAACAACTTCAGTTTTAGTCAAATAAGAAAGTTTTGCTCACGGTTTGTATGGATTACGAGTATAATGGTATTCTACACCATGAATTTTTGTCAGAAGATCAGATAGTTAATAGGGACTATTATTTAGGCGTTATGAGAAGTTTATGTGAAGAAATTCGCCAAAAAGGAAAGAATTTGTTCGCAAACAACTCGTGGATTTTGCGCCATGATAACGCACTGTCGCACCATCAAACAGTGCCATTATTATCCGTGAATTTTTGACCAAGAACGAAACGAATACCAACCAACAGTCATCGAATTCAGCTGACTAAGCTCCCTGTGAACTTTTTCTGTTTGATTGAGTCAAAAAACCACTACGGGGAACGTAGTTTAACGTTTTAACAGCCGAAAGCAAGTAATAGAAAAATCGAAGACGGCTCTGGTGGGTCTACCGAAACTAGAGTTCCCGAAATGTTTCGAGAGCTGGATCAAACGCAGGCGTAAGTGTGTTGCAGTTAATGGGGAGTACTTTGAAGGCGACAATATCTTCGCTGAGGAATAAACTTATATTTTGAATTTTCTGAAAGTTTTCGATCAAGGTGATAGATTGACAGTTGGATGTCATTTGCAGTTTTGACTGCTGCTGAAAAATAACATTTGGAAAAATTATCATTGTTAATTGGTCGCCCTGGGATTTCTGACCTTTCATTTACTTTCTTTGAGTGTAGTTTTGGAAATCAGAAATAACGTTACAGAGAGAGCTGCCTTGTCTATTGCATATTCTCGTGCTCGTGTGCCTGCAATTGTTATTTGTTGGCTGTCATTCGTCTGAGCGCACCCATTGTGAGCGCCAAGCAAACATTCAAACACAAAACAACATACAATGCATATGTATGTGTGTGTGTGCATATTCACTGAATGCATATCCATTTGTACGACTATTGGGTATACAAATGTCTATGAAATTTATTATTGTCCAGCTGTCCGGCATATAATTCACTTTAAAATAAATTTATCACAATTTGTGTGCTGCAGCGTAACGAACGAACCAAAACGAATTCGACTCAGCCGAGGCAAATGAAAAACGCCACACAATTTTTAACACAATAACGACACTGCACACAGATATGGCAATAAAGACAACAACAACTACAATACAATGCAATAAAATTGTTACTTCAATACAAAAAAAAAAATAACAACAACAATACCAACAATGCGGTAGTAGTGGTAAACAAATAGTAATAGTTTTTGTTTTTTTTTTGTTTTCGGTTGGCATAGTGGTTGTGTGATGGCGGCAGCAATGACCACATTCATTCATACAAAAGTCCATATGTATGGGGTAGTGAAAAAATATGATTGCAATAAATGAGATAGAGCCAGAAAAAAACAGAGTAATGACTTTAACAACTTTTCAAGTTAAAGTGAAATTGAAATTTATTTCTTAATTTATCGTCATGACAGTTTTTTGCAATATATTAAAATTTACGAGTGCATATCAATTTTGTAGTGTCTGTGCAGCAGCGGCTGCCGTTGGAGTTCGTTTTCCCACTGAAATAAGGTTGAAAAAGTGAAGAAAATCGAACTACATAACATTTCAGTGTGGCGGTTGATTATTTGCAACATGAGACATAGGCAATAATATTTGAAAATTATGTTTGTATGTATGTATGTCTGTGTAATCTATTGGGTTGGGGAATAAATTCGTAGCGTTTTTATCGAAGACTTTCATTTAAACAAAAAAACAATAATTATATCAATAAGTTAACTAATTCTTAAGGGTGGTTAAGCTTCACGGGCCGGTGTTGATTTTGAATCAAATACAATCTTTTTAGGAAATTATTGTCATTTCTCTTTATTATGATAATATCGGTATGGCTCAATTACGTATGGAACAAAATATCGGCCAAATGACCGCCGCGGTCTCGACGGCACACCTCCATCCGATGGTCCAAATTTTCGATGACGCTGAGACATAATTGAGGTTCTATGCCGTTAATGTGCCGAATTATCTCATATTTTAGCTCTTGAATTGTTGCTGGCTTATCGACGTACACCTTTTCTTTCAAATAACCCAAAAGAAAGAAGTCCAACGGTGTCAAATCACATGATCTTGGCAGCCAATTGACATCGCCGCGACGTGAGATTATTCGGCCATCAAAGTTTTCACGCAAAAGAGCCATTGTTTCGTTAGCTGTGTGACAAGTGGCACCGTCCTGTTGAAACCACATATCGTCCACATCCATATCTTCCAATTCGCGCCATAGAAAGTTCATTATCATCTCACGATAGCGAACACTATTCACATAACTGCCTAACCGACCTCATTTTTGAAAAAATACGGCCTAATGATGCTGCCGACCCGTAAACCGCACCAAACAATCACTCTTTGTGGGCGCATTGGTTTTTCGGCAATCACTCTTGGATTATCATTCGCCCAAATGCGGCAATTCTGTTTATTGACGAATCCACTGAGGTGAAAATGTGTATTTTGATTTGCATATCTTTCCATGGTTCAAATTGAGTTAGTCTGAGGTTAAAAAATGTCAGCTCCAATGCAGAAAAAAGCTTGGCGTTTAGGTGTGCATCACATTCAACAACGGCCCTTAAAATTTAACCACCCTTCATATTCGCCTCTTCCCACCTCTCGACCAATTTGTTCATGCCATTCCGCCAAAAATTCTGGCGTCAAAGAAGTTGTTGAGCCAGTTTTCAAAGACCTCTTTGTTATCAAAGGTGATGCCCTTCATATGGTTTGACAGAGAGCGGAAGAAATGAGAATCGGTCGGTGCAAGATCAGGAGAATGCGGCGGGTGCTGAAGAACTTCCCAGTCAAGCTCTTGGAGCAGGGCTTTGACGACTTGTGCAACATGGCACCTGGCGTTGTCGTGAAGGAGTATGGTTTGACCATGTCGATCAGGTCTTTTCAGTCGAATAGCCTCATTCTAGCGCTTTTATTGCTGTTTGACTGTCCGAGTATATGAAGACTTCATTTGTGGATAATACTCTCGTTTTTAATACCGTAAATCCCTCTTTTATGGCATTGACTTCCGCCTGAAATACACTGCAATGATCAGGTAGACGAAAAGATTGGCTAATTCCGAGTTTATCGGAGTAAACCCCTCCACCTGCTCTGTTGTCTAGACTTTGACAAAGAATTAAGTTCCGTCCCATGTGATGCCATACGGAGGAAAAATAGAGGAAAAAAACCAAAAAAAGGAGTTTGGATTGGAGGAGGACAATTAGCGGGGACTAATTACATTCAAGCTACTGATGAAATTCATCGGGTAAGTGATATTTAAACTGCTAGCAAAAAAGGGAAATCACAGATATCTGTAGCGTCGCTAAGAAAAAAGCGCTGATATGATTCCACTTAATCGGTTGACAGGCAAAGTTGTTCAAAATATCAGATTGTAGGATATGGTTTAACCGAGCAGTTGTAGATACAAATCAGTGGTTATGCAATTTGTGGCGAAAATAATAATTTGGTTATTTATAATTTAAAAATATATATTATTAAGGGGGTATTCTGGTCTAGACGCCTTAATTTTAGGTATTTTTAAAACTAAGATAAAAAAAAGAAAAACATTTTTACTATCCATTTTTTATGGTTTTTATTAATATTGGAACAGTAAAAAATTATTATTAAAAAAAAAAAATAAAAAAATTCTGGAATTACAGGCTGGCGGAGTGGGAGCTATATAAAAAACGGTGCTCCATGGTTGACCTGATTCGAAGCGTTGTAGTGATCTAAAACAAACAATTTAAAAAAATTCTTCATAAGTTGGGCTGTCGCTATCGGATTACGCCAGATCAAAGAAAAAAAATTCTCAAAATGGCGTCAACTTGAAAAATAAAATTTTTTGTTCTTTCTTTTTATCCCTTTTCAAATTTTTTAAATATAGTTCAAACTTAAATTTTTCAAAATCCGAGGCAGGCGCGATACACAGATGCATAATAAAAAAATTCTTATCAAACTTCAAAGCGATCGGTCAAGTAGAACTTGAGCTATCTTGACGATCATCTCAAAAAGGGTAGTTTTGAGAAATTCGCGTTTGAAGTTTGAGCAACAATTCCAATAAAATAACTTAGATCATAATATTTACTACTCACTCTGGATTAATCGGCGATATATTTCCAGGTATATATTATAGACATATATATAAAGTACGCCGTAGCCGAATGGGTTGGTGCGTGACTACTATTCGCAATTCACAGAGAGAACGTCGGTTCGAATCTCGGTGAAACACCAAAATGAAGAAAAACATTTTTCTAATAGCGGTCGCCCCTCGGCAGGCAATAGCAAACCTTCGAGTGTATTTCTGCCATGAAAAAGCTCCTCATAAAAATATCTGCCATTCGGAGTCGGCTTGAAACTGTAGGTCCCTCCATTTGTGGAACAACATCAACACGCACACCACAAATAGGAGGAGGAGCTCGGTCAAGCACCTAACAGAAGTGTACGCGCCAATTATTTATTTTTATTTATTTAAAGTACAGTGCCAGCTCGCTAATCCGAAGGTGTGTAATCCGAATTATCCAGTAATCCGAATTGAATTTATGACGCATTACGTGCTCTATAGTCCGCATTCGTTGCAAGCTCGTTAAACCGAATTTTTGTTTTTTTATTTTTGAGTCTGTTTTTTACAAAACCATGAACGGAATTTTAAAACTAACGGGACATTATTCAAATACAGAGCCTTCAATGTATGTAAGTGCGTATTTATCTTGTTGCAAATAGTTTGGTTGTGGTATTAGTCGCGAAAACATCAATTTAAATATAATAACATGGCAAAAAAACGTGGACATAAAACACTGTCATTAGCTGATAAGCTTAAAATAATAGAAGAAGTAAATCGTGGACAATCAGGAAAAGTTTTAGCAAAGAAATTTGGTCTAGGAGCTTCAACAATTTGCGACATAAAAAGAAATGCTGAAAATATTAAAAGGTAAAAAACCTGTGTAAAAAATGTATTCTGTAAATATTACTGTACATACATATTTATTCTTTTATAAGAATTGCTGAGAATTCTGATGCCAAACTTTTAAAAGAGCGCAAGACACTCAAATCGGGAGAGAATGAAGAATTAGAGATTAAGTTGTATGCTTGGTTTGAAGAGAAGCGGTCACGGCATCAAACCATTTTCGCAGAAATTTTACGACAAAAAGCTAAATCACTTCATCAAAAAATGTATCCGAATCAATCATTTCACGCTAGTGACGGATGGTTGCAAAATTTTAAGAAGCGAGTTTCTGTGCGAACTTTGAAAATATGCGGCGAATCCTTATCTGCTAGACTTGATCTTGTACCTGATTTTCAAAATAAGCTCTATGACATTATCGAGACTGAAAACCTGATTGACGACCAAATTTACAATGCTGATGAGTCTGGACTCTTTTGGAAAATGTTTCCAGGAAAATCTTTAGTGCATTGTAAAGAAAAGTCTGCTTCTGGTACCAAAATGAGCAAAGAGAGAATCACCTTCTTGTGCTGTGCCAACAAATCTGGAACTCACAAGCTTAACATTGCTGTGGTTGGGAAATCCAAAAATCCACGTTCGTTTAAATAACAACATATTGTTGAATATTACGCATCGAAAAATGCATGGATGACAACATATATTTTTACTGAATGGTTTTTTAAATCGTTTATATCACAGGTAAAAGACTATCAAATTGAAAATAATTTGCCCAAAAAAGCTTTATTGTTACTGGATAATGCGAAGTGTCATGGAGAGCCGCTGGTATCTGAATGTGGGCAATATAAGACTATGTTTTTTCCCCTAAATTCTACTAGTATTATTCAACCTATGGATCATAACGCGATACGACTAACTAAGCTGTTTTACAAAAAAGATCTCTTGGGTAAGCTCTGTAGCGGATGATTCAGACATTTTTTTGAAACAATTCAGTTTGTGAATTGCTTAAACGATCTTGGGACAGGGTGCCCAATTCTTCTATAAAGTCTTGTTGGAAGCATATTCAATCTCAGAGGTGGGCTTCAGATGATAACATCCCTCTATCATTGTTACAACAAGAGTTGCCAGATAATGATCGTGTTGAAGAAACAGAAGAATTTCGCACAATAACCAACTTATTTCACCGCAACAATGAAGTGCATATTTCTGAAGATGAAGTTCTTAGCTGGATTATGAGCTCTGACAATACTTCGTGTAGTAGTTCAGAGTCAGACACAGCAAATGTAGAACCAGAGCATTTAATTACGAAACACGTTAAATATCGTGAAGCTCTGCAGGCCTTAAATATTTCAATAGATTGGGCAAAGGAACGAGTTCTGAAATCAGATTACATATTAATGCTAAAATAATTGCGGAACAAGGCTTTAGAAGCATGTGCACTGAAAGACAAGCAAACCTATATCACAAATTATCTACGTAAAAAAAAAACGTAATATGTAAATACATACATACATATGTACATATGTACCTATTTATAAAAATCTTTAATTTTTTCATTGTTGATTAATAAAAATCAAATAAATTTGTTTTGAAATCCTGGCTTTTGTTTTATTTTCGGATATAGTGAATTATAAGCATAATAACAGCACATCCAGTAATCCGAATATCTCGTTAATCCGAATCAGGGTCTGCAATCATTAATTCGGATTAGCGAGCTGGCACCGTATATATATATGTATAGAATAAATAAAGGTTGTGTGGGATACAAAAGATTTTCTGGAAAGAACGAGTCCTCAAGTCGTGCGGTAACATCTGCCGTCATTGTGCGATTCGCTCCACTCGGCCGGCTTAGACGCCACGTGACAAAATCCGCTGTATCTCCGAAAATAATTCGAATTTTGAAAAATCCGTTGAAGGGCATATTTTAGAAGGTATAAGATTTGAGAATATGCAAAAAAAATCGATTCTTTTAAATTTCTAGACCAGAATACCCCCTTAACAACTTGACAGACCTGCCAAAATAACGGACAAGTGAATCTATTCTAGTCATTCAAGTGCTTAAATCGAAGATCTCGAGCATGCATAGAAACAAATATTTACGAGTACTCTCAAGTGTTATTTATTCATATTTCGTAAATGGAACGGTTGTCAGTTGTCGTGCAATGATCAAGTACCTGTGCAAGCACTTTTAGCTGTCAGTAATATCATTAATTAAATACCAGATTAAACTTAAAACTTTTCACATATCTGCAACTGCGACATTTGACAAGCACTTGAAGATATACTAATATATAATATGTATGTATGTATGTAATACATAAAATGCCAATTTGCAAAGCCTGTTACAGGTCAATAGATTTAATTACTAAAAATTGTGCTCTAAAATTAAAACGAAAATTACTTCGGAAATACGTTGTCGAATGGATTTGTACAAATTTTCTATATAGCCTTATGAAATTGCAGGCCACGCCGTTTTAATGATTCGAACTAAAGCATTTTTGTCTTCAAATTGTTGCCCTTTTTCATAATCCTTACAATCAAGCCATAGATTTTCAATACTGTTCAGAACTGGGAAATACTGTAGTCATGCTAAAGTTTCAACGTTTTGCGACACAATCCAAGTTTTGACGTCAATTGAAATGTGTAGAGGTGCATTATTCTGTTGAGGGATTCAATTAATAGGTCCAGATGTTTGACGAATCTCGGGAAAAGTTGATTCCAACAGAGCTTTATAGCTGTTTCCTGTCCTTTTGTAGTCCTCAATTTTCAATACGAGCGCGCCATAGTACGATATTGCTCTCCATACCATAACACCACCTTCACGGCCGTAATGTCGACTGAAGTACCTTCCTCCCTTTCTAAAATTATGGAAATAGTAATTCAGCCCATCCAGATTGAACTTCTTTTCGCCACTAAATACTATTTTTTCCATTCACCGGGTTTGTTAATTGTAACAGAACTCCAAGCCATATGGTCCTTTGCAAAATCGAGGCGACATTCTTTGTGAAATTTATTCTAAAGTTTTTTTTTTACAATTTTTTATGCTTCAGATGCGTGCTTTTAAAATAGACCTTCGAGCAGTGGATTTTCTACCTGCAATATTTGCCATTTTTTTAGTTTTTGGTGTTGAAAGTGCGGAACACTTGGATGCAATCCTTAGGTCTTTGTAGGGTTTCTGCGGTGTTAAAGCCATCTGTAGCAGTTCTGCCTTTGTAGCTCCTACCATAGGAGGCAACTTGTTTCACGTAAGCATCCACAGCATTTGGCCTTCCACTAATATTTTTGGCAATTTGGCGATTTGAACAAAGTACAGCCTTCACTTGAATTATCAGAAATCCTTGTGTTTCTAGATCAAATACCGTTGCTGTAATAACCATTTTATTCCATAAAAAATATTACCTCTAATCAAGTGAACTGGACACTTTAACACTTAAACACTTTCATTATTTACTTTAATCAGCTTTTTCGAATAACAGCCTGGCATATCTTGCTACAACAGTTGTGAAATTGTGCGATCTATGAGTATCTATAAACAACAGCACTTAATAACTTGTGTGCTATCCAATATATAGAAAAAGCGTGTTAGGTTAACTTACTTACGCACGTGGACATAAGTACAGTTAGTGTCATAAGTCTACGCTTCTTTGTGGATAGTTGAAAAAGTAATGCGAAAAAAGTCATACGCCTTATACTCCTACAAATAACTCTACGGGAGTATAAGGCGCCTTATGCTCCTACCCAAGATTCTTCATTGCAGAAATACAATACTACTTGGACTGGTAAACTCAGCGAAGCAACAATATAAAAATAGCCGCAAACCGTCCACCATACAACGTTGTGTTGAACTAATGCACAAACTTAATGTCACATCAGACGTGATTTTGCCACTAATTCCAGTGCTCCCACCAGGCTTGAATCCAAAAACTGTTTTGATCGCGGATTGGCTAAAATTTCCCAAAGAGTCCACCTCCTCTAACGAATAGGTCCAACATTTCAATGAAATCGTTGCTCCTTTAAAAAACGAATGGAAGTTCATTTATACAGATGGATTTAAAACAGACACCAGTACATCGTTAGCAGTCACAAGCCAGCTTGATGTCACAATCTCAGTCGGTGCTTTACCTTACCACTGCTCAGTATTCACAGCGGAAGCAGCTGCATTGCTTGAAGCGGTATTTTATGCTTCCGACAAAGGCGGCAAATTCATTATTTGCAGTGATAGTAAATCTGCCATTGGACGCTCTATTGAGCCATTCGAACGAAACCCCATTAGTCATCGAAATCCGAAATAATATTTATTAAATAATAATTCCATAAGGATCATATGGGTGCCGGGTCAAAACGGAATACAAGACAACTAGTGCGCTGATACCACAGCCAAAGAAGCTGCTCAAGAGCCCTTTCACTTCAGTGCACATTTTACCATCAAAGATATTCGTAAAATTGTACAAAAATCGCTTCAGGAATCGTACAATAGTCAATGGATTAATTACCAACACCACTACAAAAAGTACAATCCTACTGGTATCAAACCCATATCTCCTACACACATGTCCTCTCATAGCCTCAAGATACATATTTACACGCCTTCGAATCGGTCGCACTATAGCCACCCATGTTCACATCAAAAACGGCACAGTCAAACCAGACTGCCCTTTCTTCAACTCAAACGACAACATACCTTGGCGATACCTGCCCAGGGTTGGGATACACTAGAAATGCAATTCATCCTTACCTTGAACATTCGAATCTACTCAACAACACAGATGACAATTTGTGACTTAATTTGTAAATTTATTAAACAAACTAAATTTAAACTTTAAATCCTTGCGAAAATTATATATGTATAAAGTTATGGGGTTAGGGGTAGTCAGAATTTTCAAAAAATTTTCCTTTTCTTAAAGTATAAAATCTTAAAAATATTGTGTGAAAATTTGAAGTGAATTCGACAAATACTTTTCGAGTTATTCAACAATTAACAAAGGGCGCTCCGGAGCGTCCGAAAACAAGTTGCTAGCAGCAGCTGCAAGCAACCGACTTCTAACGATAACACTCGAGAAGGTAGAGTGCTACGTAGGCAACAGCAAAAAAAAAAACTGCGATCAGGTACAACATTATCTATTAATAAAACTAATTTCTCTTCTCCGATTGATTATAAAGGGTGTTTTTTTAGAGGTTAGGTTTTGAAGTTGGTACTATTTTTTTCGTAGATGGTCTTTTTGACAGCTGTCACTTGATTTATGCTCAGTTTGGTTTGCCATTTCATAATGAATAGACTTACACCTGAACAACGTTTGCAAATCGTGCAAATTTATTACGAAAATAATGGTTCGGTTCGCGCGACGCATCGAAGAAAATTTTGTTCAGCGATGAAGCTCACTTTTAGTTGAATGGGTATGTCAATAAGCAAAATTGTCGCATTTGGAGTGAACATAATCCACAAGCCATTGCTGAGACGCCGTTACATCCTCAAAAAGTCACTGTTTGGTGTGCTCTATGGGCAGAGGGAATCATTGGTCCATATTTCTTTAAAAATGAAGCCGGCCATAATGTTACAGTCAATGGAGAGCGCTATAGAGCCATGATTACTGACTTTTTCGTGCCTGAATTGGACGATGTTGATGTGGACGACCTTTGGTTCCAACAAGACGGCGCTACATGCCATACAGCCAACGCAACAATCGATTTATTGAAGGAAACTTTTGGTGAGCGCATTATCTCGCGCCGTGGACCTGTGGCGTGGCCTCCAAGATCGTGCGATATAACACCGCTGGACTATTTCTTGTGGGGCTATGTGAAGTCGCTTGTCTACACAGATAAGCCCGAGACGATTGACGTCTTGGAAGAGAATATTCGGCGCGTTATTGCTGATATACGGTCCCAATTGCTGCAAAAAGTGGTCGAAAATTGGGCCTCTCGGCTGGAATTTATTCGAGCCAGCCGCGGCGGCCACTTGCCCGAAATCATTTTTAAAACATAATGGCAAACCCTTATCTTTATAATAAAGCTAAATTCTTGGCCATAACATTAAATTATATACGTTTTATTTCATCTTGAAAACCTGACCTCTAAAAAAACACCCTATAGATGAATTTTCAAGGTCTTGTGATGATCGCCGCAAGGGACTTCTGGAGAAACGGGCTCCACACAAACAGCGATAAGTTTTACAATCATTAATTTTTTTTTTAAGTTTTCTAAAGTCAAGTCGAAATAAGATGTATAAGTGCTATGTTTCTATTTTTGTAAAATGAAGCAATTGACTAGCAAAAAAAAATTATTGAAAATCATCATTTTTTCTGGCCTCTGACTACCCCTAACCCCTTATGACACCTAGTGCATATGGCTGTCTTCAATAGCCACAGTTAAGTAATTACGTAAAGGAACCGTCCTTTGTGCTACCAGGGATATATAAAGTGAACGATATGAAGTGTTACCAACTTCACACTGCTTGTATCTGTAAAACAACTCATGACATCAACGTCAAAATTGTTCTAATGACAGTTCAATATATTGTTTATAAGCCATCAAAAGCACTTGCGTCTCAGTTTTGTTGAATTTTTTTCCTGTGATGGAACTCAAACGTAATAGTGTGATTGCGTTATATTTGGCAGGAAAATCACAACCAACCATTGTTCGTGAGCTCAGTCACCTCAAAGTTAATAAAATGTTTGTGTATCGCACTATAAAACGTTACAATGACACTGGTAGCATTGGAAAACGCTATAGAGGTGGACCAAAAAAAACCGCAACAACGCCAGAAATGGTTCGGAAAGTGAAGGCTCGACTTGAACGAAATCCACGTCGAAGTGGAAGAATATCGACTCATATTGAAAAATGAGCGCAAGATCAAGGCTTACAAGTTCCATAAAGCACACGATCTTTCCCCACAACAAAAAAAGTTCGGTGCGAAATAGAAAAGGAGTTTTTGCGCTTGCACGAACGTGGCGAATTTCCTAACATTGTGTTTTCTGATGAAAAAAAAATCCCAATTGAGCAGTTCATAAACGTGACCGAACCCTCATACGACAAGCCTACGTATGGCTACTCGAAGCAATTTTCCATCGCAAATAATGGTTTGGGCCGCAATGACCGCTGATGGACGCTCTCCAATCGTTTTTATCGAGCCTGGTGTCAAAGTGAATGCGACTTATTATCGGGAAAATGTTTTAGAAGCTGCTTTAGAGCCGTAGACACGCAAACATTTCGGTCGCAGACCATAGACGTTCCAACATGACTCGGAACCGTCTCATAAATTTCGTGTAAACCAAGAATGGTTACAAAATCATGTTCCACACTTCATTTCGTCCACACAATGGCTTTCAAATTCGCCAGACGCAAATCCGATGGACTATTCCATCTGGTCCATTTTGGAGAGCAAGGTGAGGAATACAAAATATGCCAGTATGGATGCGCTGAAAAAAGCGATTATACGAGAATGGGCCAAAATACGTCAAGATCACATTCGTGCAGCATGCAACTAATTTTTTGACCGTTTGAAGGCTATAGTCAAGGCAAAAGGTGGTCATATCGAGCTAAAGTGAATATATGTAAAAATTGTAATCATTTTTGAAAATTTTGTCTTTGAAATCAATAAAAACTAATTTCACAAAAAAAGTCTTGAATAGGTAACACTTCATATCGTTCACCCTGTACATTGATTGTCTGTTTGTATACTCCAGCTGCCTAGCTCAAAAGTGTCAATATAGTTGACGTACGTCGCCACTTGCAAAAACTACAAATCTTCCGATGGGGTGATTCATTTTGCGCCACCTTATAGTTGAAACCTGGCAATTCATCGCGCTACTATTATTTTGAGCACAAGTGTTCATATGTTAGTTTGTGTGCACATACTCATACTTTTGAGAATACTCTCCATGGTGATTGTTCACACTTGACATCCTTAAGTTGAGCAATCGCTGCAAACCATTGTTGAAATTTATTGCGCAATCGCATTATTTCGCCTACCAATTCCCAACGACAAGAGGCTCATGTAAAGTGATTTCGTTTTTTTCTCCTTATTTTCCAATGTGAAAACACATCCACACAATAAATTGTTCAATTGATACTCATACAAATAAATAAACTAATAAATGCAGCGACAATCATCAGTGAGTGACAGCGTACAAATCATTTCAATTGCGACGTTGTCAATTCAATTAATTTAAATTGTATTACAATGCGCAAACAGTGATTTTCACTGCAACTTAACTTCGAGCCCACAGCAAAGTCCCTCAACCGCGGCCGCCAATCAAGGATGGAATGAAAATTGACACAAGTTCCACTACACAATTACGAATAGTTTTGTCGTGTATGCATTTGTATGTGCACATGCATGGATGTTGTAGTTGTAAAATATTAATAATTCTGCATTTAACCTTTTGTTGGACGCGCATAAATCAGAATTTATTAAAAATTAACTCTGCCCAAATGTATGCGAACTTGTATATGGATATGCAAGTTTGTGTGTATGTGTATGTAGACATTTATGTGTGCATGAAGTTATTGCAGTTCGACTTTAATCAGAAACACAAATTGACAGCCATGATTGTGAAATATTTCGTTGTCATTCTTGCATGCTCGTATTGTCATTCGACGACAATTAAGCGAATGAACACAGAAACGAGTTACAATTGATGACATGAGAAAGTTTTTACTATGTGCTGTCGAATTGAAATGAAAATATCGTGAGCACTTAATGTTCATAAATTTATTCAAGTGGATTCTGACAATTTGTAATACATTTAAAAGTCAATTCGAAAAATTAAATACTTGGGTGGCTGTTTGCCGTGATACAAGAACGGAATGAGGTCAGAAAGTTCGCAGAACGACAAGGAAGGGGTGTAAAATGAAATATGGAATTATTATTAATATTTTGTTTTTGTTAATTTATAGATTTCAGAGCAAAATACCGGGTGTACAACTAATTAATTTCGTATTTGCTACTAACCTCATATCTATTTATGCAGTCAATATTTTACAGGTGACAGCTATTCTATGTTAAGGCACGCCAAAAAATCAAGTAAATTTGATACATATAAATAATTGGCGTATACACCCTTTTTGGGTGTTTGGCCGAGCTCCTCCTCCTATCTGTGGTGTGCGTCTTGATGTTGTTCCACAAATGGAGGGACCTACAGTTTCAAGCCGACTCCGAACGGCAGATATTTTTTATGAGGAACTTTTTCATGGCAGAAATACACTCGGAGGTTTGCCATTGGTTGCCGAGGGGCGACCGCTATTAGAAACAACTTTTTCTTAATTTTTTGATCTTTCACCGAGATTCGAACCGACGCTCACTCTTTGAATTCCGAATGGTAGTCACGCACCAACCCATTCAGCCACGGCGGCCGCCAGTAAATTTGATATGTCACAGTAAATCTTAGTAAACACACAAATTTTTTTTATTACAGTCAAAATGTAAGTATAAGTTAATACAGTAAAAAAAAAAATGCAACAGTAGCACATCGTTTATTCTCAGAAGCTTATCCTGAATATGCTCCAGAGGTTAGAGTATGTCAGCAGTGGTTTGCACGACTTTGACACAGAAGACAAAGAGCAATCAGGTCCATCAAAAAAGTTTGAAGACGAAGAATTGGAGGCATTACATAAGATCCATGTCAAACTCAAGTCATTGGAAGTCACTCCCGTTAAGATCTATACGGACGGTTACTTTACGAAGAGCTTTCTATAATATTAGTGAATCTTTTAAACTACTGTAGTGTTTTTCAAGCGGAAATAAACGCTATTCATGAAGCCTTAAAATGGTTAAAGATAAACAGAATATCATCAACGGATATCTGCATTTTATCAGACAGCCAAGCTGCCCTAAGAGCCCTGGATGCATTCCAAACAACATCAAGGAGTGTCTTACGTTGTCGCCAATCTCTAAATGAGATGGCCAAACAATATCGTATAATATTATGCTGGGTCCCAGGCCACAGAGATATACCAGGGAACTGTAGGGCAGACCAACTTGCAAGAGAAGGTACCTGTATGCCAGACATAAGTAATTTTATGGAGATACCTCTCGCAACTTGTAAGCTTCTCATTAAGGATGCACTAATCAATTCTGCAAATCAGAGATGGATTAGCGCTAACACCTGCGAAATTGCTAGGCAAACATGGCCAAGGCTAAATTTACGTCTGTCCACGAGTATTATAAAACTGAGTAGACTTCAAATCAGGACCTTAGTAGGGGCCCTCACAGGACATTGTCTCATAGGAAATCATGCAAGGAGATTAGGCGTATACACGCATGATTTCTGTCGTAACTGCAGAAATGAGGAGGAATTGGAAACAATTCAACACCTTTTTTGCACATGCCCGGCTCTAGCCAGAAGCAGAAACCGATTTTTAAAATCCTACTTCTTAACGAATATAGATAATCTATACACTTTAGGTATCAACAACCTTTTACGCTTTGTCAAAAGCTCAGGATGGTTCAATATGGAGAGGGAAATGTAGCCCAGCCCCCGCGGCTCACAACGGACCTATTTCGTGGTCTAAGTGGCATCGTTGTCTCTATGTACGATGCGGCTGCCAAACCTAACCTAACCTAACACATCGATTAAAGTACCAAAAGTTTTCTATTTCATTACAGAATATAGAACTTTAAGAACGTTCAACAAAAATATAATTTTTTTGAATTGTTTTTTCTGTCAACTAGAATATTTTAGTATTCTATGGAAGCGCCATTTGCATTAGCGACACAAAATAACCTTTTTCCCATCGATTCTGCTAACTTTTTAAGTAAATTTACACCTAGAGAAGCCCATTCTGTCTTAATTGCTGGTTTAAGCTCGTTAGTGTTGTCAAATTGGCGATTGTTGGCGTAAACTCTTCTGATTAATATACCCCAAATGTTTTCTATTGGGTTTAGATCCGGAGAACACGCCGGGCAGTCCATTGTTTTTATGGAACAATCGGTCAAACACTGCCTTGTTTCCTTGCTTACGTGGATTCGGGTGTTGTCTTGCTGAAAAACGAAGGGTACTTCCCGATAATCCTGAATAAAAGGAAGGAGACTATTTTTCAAAACGTTTTTGAAGTCCCCACTATTCATTTGCGATGATGTAAACTGTATATCAAGAGTTGCTTTCGATGTAAATGCACCCCAAACCATAACAGAACCTCCACCGAAGTTGCACTTGGAAAATAAGAGGGGGCTCTTGCGCAAATCTAATTTAAAAAATCATCGGGTCCATCTAAGTTCCATTTTTTTCATCCGAAAAAATTACCTTTTTAAAAAATAATATGAACATTAAAAATATTCCAAATATCTTACTGCGTCCCAGTTGGTGTCTAGATGTTTTTCTGCAAACTGAAGAAGCGCCAGCTTGTGCCGTGGCAAAAGATGGAGTCCTTTTCTTATTTTTAATAATTTTAAATGATTGCACCTCTGTAATGTGCGCCGAACTGCTGTTTTTGAAACCTTATTTTGAACAACAGCAGCCAAGTTGGCGCAAGACTTAGTCGAGTTAGATGCTTTTCTTATGATTGCTCGCTGTTCTCGACTTGATAGTGATAATTTTCTTCCAACGCGCTTCAAAATGCTGTAATTATTAGGATTCCGTAAAAAATTCCGGATAACGCAACGGCTTCTGCCTGTTTTTTGCAATTAATTTGATTGGCAAGCCTGAATCTGTGTGCCAAAAATGTTCCACGCTCCTCTTGTGATGATATTGAACCCCTCGGCATTTTAGGTTAAATTGAATAAAGTTATGCTTAAAGTCATCCAAAACAACAATCACCACCTTCTACATATTACAGTTTTGCAAAGTATGTACTTGGATCACTTAGGCTATACTATTTTTCATACCCTTCACTATCACTTGATTTTCAGGCCTTTTTCCCTTTATTAATTCACTCTGCCAATGCTAAAATTTGCATTAGGCTAATAAAAGGAATAGTTAGTTTGCTTTGTATCTGATTGCAAACCAGACAAGTGTAAGCCTATTTCCAAGGTCCTGCTGTACGACATTTCCCAGAGGTGGTGATGCACAACAGATTTTAATTAACACCCCAAGCAGTAGACTTGCTGCCAGTTGCCAGTGGCCTAGGGATAAATAAAAAAAAAAAATAAATAATTGGCGCGTACACTTCTGTTAGGTGTTTGGCCGAGCTCCTCCTCCTATTTGTGGTGTGCGTCTTGGTGTTGTTCCACAAATGGAGGGACCTACAGTTTTAAGCCGACTCCGAACGGCAGATAGTTTTATGAGGAGCTTTTTCATGGCAGAAATACACTCGGAGGTTTGCCATTGCCTGCCGAGGGGCGACCGCTATTAGAAAAATGTTTTTATTAATTTTGCTTTCACCGAGATTCGAACCAACGACCTCTCAGTGAATTCCGAATGGTGATCACGCACCAACCCATTCGGCTACGGCGGCCGCCTAGGGATATCAACACACAATAAATAAAAGCTCTGATAAAGCCAAAAACCATGGTGAAAAAGTTTTTAGAAGAGTGCTTTTTAGCAGACTGTTTTTCGGTGGTTCTGAACGAATTTGACAGAGTCAGCTGATGGGCTGACGTAACCAGGGTCATGTTTACAAAAAAACTCAGGTTACGTTGGTGATATACGAAAAAAATCGACACAGTTTTCGTCAACTCTACTTCGTTGTCGTCTGAACAATGACAGAGTGGATGAGTGTATGAATACAAGTGAAATGATCGTGCAGGATGCAACTGAATCTCCGAAGTGACGTGGCGGCCGAAGTTTCCCTCACAATTTTCTTCTTCACCATAATTAAAAAGCAAAACTGGTAAATCTATCATCTTTAGCCATGATTATAATAATACAGGGTGGGCCAAATAAGACCTACTAATGTTAAGTACAAATAACTTTTTTATTTTTTGACATATTAATTTTTCTCTTTTTGTAGGTTATAATTGAATTGTTGGAAATTTATTATGGAACCCTTTAGTACAACGATCAATTATTTTAACGCAGCGTAAATATCGGCATATGTCGGATGAAACGCATTTCCATTTAAATGGTTATGTCAACAAACAAAACTGTAGATTGTGGGGCTCTGAAAATCCAAGGGCAACACACCAACATCAGTTGCACCCATCTATATGTACTGTTTGGTGCGGTGTTATGACCACTAAAATTATCGGTCCATATTTCTTCGAAAATGAGGATGAAAAGCCGGAATCCATTTCAGGAGCTTCTTACAGAACTTTGATTGAAAACTTTTTGCGGCCAATGGCGGAGCAGTATCCTAATTTGTGGTTTCAACAAGATGGAGCAACTGCGCATACTGCTATGCAAACTATGGACTTGCTGCGTGACATTTTTGGCGATTCTGATTTGCAAAAATTCAGATTTCCCTTGGCCACCTCGTTCACCAGATTTGACTGCGCCCGACTTCTTTTTATGGGGATATTTAAAAGACAAAGTGTATCTTAATAAACCAGAGACTATTAGACAGCTGGAGCTAAATATTCGAGACGAAATACTGAGCCAGCCTCAACCAGAAACATTATGTGGTGTAACGGAAACCGCATTAAAAAGAGCCAATCTTTGTATTGAGAAAAATGGTGGACATTTGTCTGATGTAATATTTCATACGTAGTTTCCATAAAATGTATTCAATGTATAAAAACAATTAACCAAAATAATGATTATTGCAAAAGTTATTTGTGTTTAACAATAGTAGGTCTTATTTGGCCCACCCTGTAATAACTAAAGAAATATATATCTACATACCTCACAACAATTCCTCACTTCTTTTCTCAACAACCGGGCGCCACTCTCCTTTTCAACTAAGCACTGATAACTTGCCTTATGTATGTATGTATGGACTTGAATAACAGTTGTGGTTTTTACGCTTCACATCGATTAAGCCTACGTGCCTATATTCGCATACATACATACGTACGTATTTTTACTTTTATATCTGCAATATTATACTTATTTAACGTCTTTATCTCCCACTAAAATCTGGCTCATTGAATATTGATTTACGCTTGAAAACGAAAAAAAATAAACCTCAAAACATTTATTTGCCACTTATCGCTAAGCGACAGCACACCCAATCAAGATACAAGGAGGACGACCGCTTGTAGGTATGTCAGCCCCTCCAAAATAAATTAACCATATTTAATATGATTTAATATCTTTTATCTACAATCAAAGTAGTAATTGATTTCAACAAATTGTCAATCGCACATCTGGAGGGTGACACAAAGTCGAACAAAAGCTGTTTTCAATAATATTTCAAGTGTATATGAACGTTAGACTGCTAAATATCAACATCATAGAGTATCTACAGTCCACTTTGTGCTGCGACTCTTTTATGCTTAAGCGTGATGGAAAAATGGTTTGTGCTCAGTGAACAAAAAAATGCTTTAGCAAGATATGTACCTATGTGCATATGTAAGTAGGTAAGGTTAGGTTAGGTAGTAATGGTTGCCCAAAGAGCGGGCCCACTTGGACGTAAGAAGTTTGGTTCATCCTTTGTGATACCACTGCAAGAGGGGGAAAAGAGGTGAAGGAAAAGAGGACGAAAGGGAAAGCAATGGGGAGAGTTGAGTGTTTATGGACTATGAACGGTGACTAGTCTGCGGTTGTGTTAACCTCTTTATGCTGCTGATGATGTTCATCAGATTTTTGTTATCAAGACCTGCTATATCAGCAGGCGCAGAAAAGAAATGAGAACCAAGATGCTTGAATCTTAGTCCCGCGAGAGCTGGGCAGCTGAGAAGCAGGTGCTGAGATGATTCCACCTCCTCCTCAATACAGCTGGCGTAAAAAGGACTCAAAGTAATTCCGAGTCTCACGGCATGTATATCCCGCGGATAGTGCCCCGTGAGGATGTCTACGAAATGTGAAAGATGAGACTTTGTCATCCTCAGAATATCCCTCGAACGCCTCCTATCCAAACATGGCCAGAAGGACTTCGCGACCATACACGCTCGAGTACTTGCCCAGCGCTCGCTGAGTTGGTGCAAAGCCCATCCTTTCAGGAGTAGAGCGCAGGTTGTCAAGGGGATCCCGATCTTCTCCTTTCGCGGGCACACTGCCTCACAGGCTTCTTGTCTGGCCAGCTCGTCGGCTTCGCAGTTTCCAGCAATTTCACTGTGACCAGGTTGTATGTATGTAACAAAGCTGTAATATGATTTAATCAATGGAGATTTAAATCACATATAATTCATTTCAGAGATATTATTGTTTGATTACAATCATATATAAAGCCACTTTTCGAAAAAGTTTAGAAATTGTGATTCAAAAAAATGATTAGGTTGCTGCTGAATGGAAGAAAAGAATTTTTTGGTTTCTGAAGAACTTGTTTGGGCATGGGAATAAGTCTCCGCCCTCGTAAAACAGGTGTCGCTGCCGATACTATTTTTGTGTTCGCTCTAGTAATTTACTGGTTATTTGAAGCTGTATATGTGAGGTGTCGATCGCAGCAGTTGACTTTTGTTTGAAGCGTAAAGATCCTTTTTTATTTGACGTCAAAAATGTGTACGTTCGTCCCGAAAAAACAGCATTTGCGGGAAGTCAGGCTTCATTATTTCATTATTACCTTTTAAAGAAAAATGCGACTGAAGCGTTTCGTATATTGATCAATATTTACGGTAATCACGCGCCATCAAATTCAACTTGTAAAGAGTGGTTTCAGTGCTCCCTATTGGCAATTCGACGTGAGTGATAAAGGTCGCGAAGGGTCACCGAAAAATGCGAAATTCGAAGATACTCAACTACAACATTTATTGGAAGAAGACGCATGTCAAACCCTTGATGATATGTCTAAAGAATTGAATATTGACAGATCAACTGTCGGTAAACGTTTGCACGCGATGGGAATAGTTTAGAAAGCAGGTAACTGGGTGCCACATCAACTGAAGGATATCGGAGAGGGATATCGAGAGACGTTTGGTGTCGTGTGAGATGTTTCTTGAATGACAGAAAAGAAGGAGTTTTCCGCATCGCATCGTCACTGGCGATGAAAAATAGATCATTATGCTAACCTTAAGCGTCGAAAATGTTAGAGTCTGTCAGGTGAACCAGGTCCATTAACAGCGAAAAAAAATATTCATTCTTTAAAGGTTATGTTGTGCATCTGGTGAGATCGGAAGGGTGTCATCTATTATGAACTCCTTAAACTATCTGAAACCATGACTGATGATCGTTACCGATTGCAGCTAATGCGTTTGAATCGATATCTCAAAGAAAAGCGGCCGGAATAGGATGGAATGGGACGGTAAACATGGCAAACTGAGTTTGCTGCATGACAACGCCAGGCCACACGTTGCTAAATCGGTCCAGAAATATTTAGAGGAACTAAATTGAGAAATCTAACCCCATCCGCCGTATTTCCCAGACATTGCACCTTTGGATTACCATCTGTTCCGATGAATGCAGTCAGGACTTATTGGAGAGCGGTTCACTTCTTACGAGAGCATCGAAGACTGGCTCAATGATTGGATCAAATCAAAAGAACTCGAAGTTTTCCTTAGAAGAATCCGTATGCTGCCTGAAAGATGGAGTAAAGTTGTAGTTTCTAATGGCACATACTCTACATAGTAGCAGGGATTATTGAATTGTTTAAATAATTCGTAACTTTGACTAAGAAAGGACGGAAACTTATGGCCATACCCAATAAACAAAATAAATGTTTTTGAGTAATGCAAATCTTTATTTGGAAAATATTTTTTTAGGATTTTAGCATATCTTATACTTTAAAAAAATGTTTTTTTTGAAAAAATCTTGCTAAAAAGATTAAAACCATTGTTAGATGCAAAATGCCTTGCACCAAACCATCAATTTGGTTTTCGAAATGAGCACTCAACGATTGATCTAGTGCACCGCATTACTCATATAATTGAAAAATCACTGGAAGAAAAACAAATCTGTTCTGCGGTATTCCTATATCCTAAAAGATATTAATGCAGGTGTCCCACAAGACAGTGTACTCGAGCCAGTTTTGTATCTCTTATATACTAACGATATACCCACATGCAGCAATACAACAACTGCAACATTTGCCGATGATACTGCAGTATTAGCAACTGATGAAAAACACTTAGAAGCAATTCAGAAGTTACAAGCATCAGTAAATGCAATTCAAAATTGGACCAAAAATGGCGTGTCAAGTTAAATGAAACCAAGTCTGTGCATTTTGACTTCACTAATAGAAATATAAATTATAAATATATATACCGCATGCAAATACGGCAAAGTATCTAGGAATGACCTTAGATGCTAAGCTGAGATGGAAAGCACATGTCAAGAAAAAACATGAGGAGTTAATTCTTAAATACAAGAAAATGTATTGGCTGTTAGGCCGACATTCTAAACTCTCTATTTATAACAAAATACTTTTATACAACCAAATACTGAAACCAGTGTGGTCATATGTCATACAGCTTTGGGGCTGCACCAGTGAAAGCAACAAAAACATCATTCAACGATTCCAAAATAAAGTATTACGCGACATCGTTAGAGCGCCGTGGTACATTCGAAATTGCAATCTAGATAAGGGTCTTAATATAGACACCATTACGGATATCATAAAAAAATTCGCAAATAAACATAAAGAGAGACTTCAGCAGCACATCAATAATGAAGCAGCCAAACTACTTGTAACTGATAACATCACGAGAAGATTAAAAAGGACGAAACCGCATGATCTCTTTTCATATAATAAAATTTTGTCTTTACTTGAGATGTTTTAATTTAATTAAATATATGTAAAATGAATTGCTTATTAGTTTTGTTAACTATATTGCAATAGTAATAAAATAAAATAAAAAAAATCAATTTTGTTTTTGAATAACTTTTTTAATAAATAAACAAAAAAATCATTTTGAATGATGAAAGTCTTTATTTTGACTTTTACAAGTTCAATCACTTTTCTGTTTGTACACTGAAGCTGTCTAGTTCACAGGTGTCAAATATGATCGACGTATGACGCCATTTGAAAAAATTTTAAATCTCCCGATAGGATTGTTAAAACGCATAACAAGTTAAAAAACTGTATGTGGCGAAACGGAAACTCATAAAAATGCATTTGAGTTAAAATGTAATATTTCAAAGCTCAAAATACTGCTGGGTTGTTCAATAAGTTTTGAGTTTGGATAAGAGAGGGCGTTTGTACTAGTCTAATGTTTGTTGCATGTTATGCTGGTACACTCTTCCTGGGAACGTATGTGAAGTTTCATTTTAAGGGGTAACACCACTGTAGAAATTTCAAAAAATAGATTTTTTTTTTATAAGCTTAAAAAATTCGTTGAACCTTTTAAAATACAGAACAAAAAGTTTTATACGTTACCGAAGTTTATTTCATAAATATTTTAAGCTTTTACCCAAGCGTTAGTGACTGCTACCTAACGACTTCTCCAAATTTCCAAACTTTAAACGCGTTTTTCTCAAAACACGTTTTCTGAAATTGGCACGCAGCATAACTCAAACAATTTTAAATATTTTTAATCAGGTTTTTCACTACGTCTGTATAATAACCTTCTTAAGAGAAGAGCGTAGGGGATTTTCGATAGATTAATTTAAACGATTGTTATAATTATTTAAGTGCCGTTTTTTTAGTCCAAAATAGAGTTTTTTCCTTCAAATGCTTGCTAATTCCACAAAAATAAATATTTTTTAAATCCCCTACGTGTTTCTCTAGCTATTCTTATCTAGATTAAGAAAAAAAATTTTTCTTTGTTCCAGATTAAAATTTGCACCCTCTGTGCTGCGTGCCGCGGAGCTCTTTCAAGAGAGACCACATTACAAAAATGTCTCCTATGCCGCCATTTTGTAAAATTTTTCGATCAAACTTTGTAGTTTTGTATTTTAGTATATAAGTAATAACTTTCCAAATCAGAGTGATTGTTTTCCCTTTTCTTCTATACAAAAAAATTCTTTAAAAATCGTGTTTATTTTACGCGTGTACAGTGGTGTTACCCCTTAATCTGTTAATTCATTCTTTGTTTCCAAGCCATTTAGTATAGACGTGTCACAGTAATCAAGTATCGTACTCCTATCTGTGGTGTGCGTCTTGATGTTCATCCACAAATGGAGGGACCTACAGTTTCAAGGCAATTCCGAATGGCAGACATTTTTATGAAGAGCTTTTTCATGACAGAAATACACTCGGAGGTTTGCCATTGCCTGCCGAGAGGCAATCGCTATAAGAAAAGAATTTTTCTCCATTTTGGTGTTCCATCGATATTCGAACCTATGTTCTCTTTGAACTCCGAATGGTAGTCACGCACCAACCCATACGGCTACGGCGGCCGATATGATTAGACTCTCATATAGTCTGTAAGCATCCTTTTTGTTCATTCTTGAGAAGACATCTTCCCATGGAAGCAAGGTTGGCAATTTTATAGAATGAAAATTGATGGTCAGGAGGAAAATTTAAGTTAACATATCAAAAAGTGCAGAGAAAAAAGTAATTAAGTTATTTTCGCACTAAAAAATTTGAGATTTCTAAGATATTTTCTTCCAATCGAAGCTAATTCGCAAGTGATTCAGTTAGTATAAACCAAAAGCGTCGTTCACCGTAAAACACATTTGCCAAACTGCCAACTAACAAACCCTCAAAGGAACGAAATTGGTGTGAGTCCCTATGGTATTTAGCTTATTTCCTTACATATCTAAAGATATTAAAGTAGGTTCGCAAGCTGCGCTAGAGCTCGGGGATGATATTGCAATTTATGGGTGTTTTAGTAGTTTTACATTAATTTAGCCATAACTGCCACAACATAAATTAGCTTCCGTTTTAACTAATTGCATGAAGTGCAATCAGTCAACCATAAATTTTATATTACGGAAATAAACTCAAACACATATTCTGAAGACAATAAGTAGATTGTGCGGTTTATCTATATGTACAACACATAAATATATTGTATAATATTTAGGTATTATAATATCAGCCGCATCACGCCACACCAGAAAACGAAGAAAAAAATTTACGTAGCAGATACACACAACTTCCCAACACTCACAAATGCCACAAAAACGCCCTCAAATTATGTGACTGCATTGCACAAAGAGCCTTTACTCTTTTGACATGTACGATTACACCCATATTCACACGGGCGTACATATGTACGTACATGCCCAGCAAACAATATACGGAGCGCTCAGAATTTGGGGTTCTTACAGAGAACTCTTGGATATGAAAAGTGAATTCCAGAAGCTACATAATAATTGAGTGATATGAGAACATACCACTTTGACCAATAGTTTCCGGAATATGTTCAGAAAATTTAAAACACAAGCTTATAGTATCTCTCAAAAGTGATATTATCGCCTTCAAAATACTCCCCGTCTACTGTAACCCACTTATGTTAGATCTCGAAACATTTCGGGAACTTTATTTTTGGTACAGAACTGTCTTCGTTTTTTCCATTACTTATTTTCGGCTGTTAAAAAAATTCTCCTATCAAAACAGCAAAAAATGCAGGGAGCCATAGCAGGTGAATCCCATGGCTTTTGCATAGTATTCGTTTCGTTTTTTTTGTCAAAAATTTACGGATAATGATGGCACTGTGCGACGGTGAGTTATCATGGTTCAAAATCCACAAGTTGTTTTTCCACAAATCCATTCCTTTTTTCCAATTTCTTCACGAATTTATTTTGTGCTAAATTGACGGAAATCTTAGACCAGTTGTATTTATTACAATACATATAAAAGGCCCCTCAAAGAGATACACTATAACCATAGTAGCGGTTCCTGGTTACAAGAGCATTTAGAGACCGGCGTGGCGCACCTTACAGGCCGATAAGAGAGCATCCTATTATTATGTTGCCAGTATCTGCTTTCTTGGCGGCCGCCGTAGTCGAATGGGTTGGTGCGTGATCACCATTCGGAATTCACTGAGAGATCGTTGCTTCGAATCTCGGTGAAAGCAAAATTAATAAAAACATTTTTCTAATAGCGGTCGCCCCTCGGCAGGCAATGGCAAACCTCCGAGTGTATTTGTGCCATGAAAAAGCTCCTCATAAAAATATCTGCCGTTCGGAGTCGGCTTGAAACTGTAGGTCCCTCCATTTGTGGAACAACACCAAGACGCACACCACAAATAGGAGGAGGAGCTCGGCCAAACACCTAACAGAAGTGTACGCGCCAATTATTTATTTTTTTTTTTTTTATTTTAGTATCTGCTTTCTATATATGCTTCTCTTGAACGGGTAAATGGCGGATGGTCCATCTAGCCAGAGGTAGATGAAAACATTTCTAAGTTACTAACCTATTTTAACTGGCTCTCCATGAGATAAAAAGTCGGTTCCATAAGAGGATACTGTCTTAAAAAGAGAGTGGACTTTCCAGCCGATTACTTTTAGATGAAATATGTGCTTGCGCAGATTACATCGCTGTTCTGTCAAGATATAGGAATGATTTAAAAGAAATTTTCCTAAAAACTAACAAAATTGCGAACGGTATTGGCCCTTTTGTAAACGAGGGCAAAACCAAATATCTGTTGAAATCGAGGCGGCCTGCTCAGATTTAAAATTTCCATGTGGGCGTCTTTACTTTTGAAACAGGGCAGCATTTTAAGTACCTAGGAATTATGTTCGAATGTAGCGGTGATTCAACGTTCACAGTCAGGGATCGCATCAATGCCGTCAACAAGACGTATTACGCTCACCTTAAGGTTTTAGGGTAAAAAAAAATCGATTTTGGTTTATTTGAGAAAATGAATGTACATAATCTCAAGAATGTTGTGTCCAAATTTTAAGTCAATCGTTGCAAAACTCACAAAGTTAGAGCATTATAACCGCTCCGACTCGCTATAGAAAACTTTAAATCGATTTTCTGGAAAACGACGTTTTTTAAGTCGGTGGACACTTTTTCTCTGAATCTACGCGACCGATCTTCCTGAAATTTTGTACACACTTTCTCTACATAATTACCGAGGTAACGCTGGGAGGCTTTTTTTCAATTTTTATTTATTTTACAATAAACAATATTATGCGATTTATCGTCTAAAAATCGCACTTCTACTTCAAATGTTAAAAAAAATTGAAAAAAAAAAAAATTTTTAATAAAAACTCGACAGGGTTACCTCGGACAATTGATTACCTAATGAAAACTCTTTGATTTTTTGATTTCAGATGATCCAATGCTGTCTGTCAAACTGTCCACGGCAAATTGCCTTTTTTTCGAGACGTCTGCGTAGATCTGCTGTCAACGGCTCAATTTTGTATATTTTCTTGTGAAAATTTTTGAAAATATTTTTGAAATATGAGTTTACAGTATACTAATTGGATAAATAAATTTACATGAATCATCTTTCCAAAAAAAATTCATAAATAAGTGCATATTTTTAGTGGAATTAACCCTACCCCCCTTAAGGAAAGATCTTTGGCCCAATAAGAATTCGATTGAACTCTGAACTTAACGATCTAACTCAGAACGAGGCAGCTGTACGTTTTGCTAAAGTGCAGCGCATAAGATGGCTAGGTCATGTGATCCGTATGCTTGCTGACTGTACCGTGAAGAAAGCCTTGAAAGGAAATCTAATGGGCGTGAAGTCCAAAGGCAGACCCGGGAACCGTTGGATAGACGCAGTGGAGCACGATCTTAAGGAGTTGGGAATACGTAACTACGAAGCAACAGCTCAAGATAGACCGCTTTGGAGGAGCATTTTGAAGGAAACTTTGACGCACCCCGCGTTGTAACGCTATGAAGGAAGAAGAAGACTTTAAGACGAGGAGGAAGTGACGAGTTTCCAAAATTGATGCTGTAGCGCTCCTGTACTGGCTAAGACGCAGTACGTTTATTTACTTATACAAAAATGTTTATTTGAATGCTCAGCGGACTAGCATTCTAAGCTTCATTAAGTGCGCTCCGAGTTTTAACTTTTCTGGGAATTTAGAAGGAGGCTACCTGTCATAATCAAGTAGATTAAAGCATGATTATTCCCTTAGTTCCGAGAACAGTGAAACTAAGATGTAATAAAAACACTTCCAATACTTGTCTAACAGATAGCTTTAATAATTTGTATCTCGCATGTATAGGGTGGGCCAAATAAGACCTACTAATGTTAAACACAAATAACTTTTTTATTTTTTGACATATTTATTTTTCTCTTTTTGTATTGTAGGTTATAATTGAATTGTTGGGAATTTATTATGGAACCCTACAGTACAACACAACGCGTTAAAATTATCGAGTTTTTCTATTCTTGTCAACGATCAATTGTTTTAACGCAGCGTAAATATCGGCAACATTTTAATTCCAGATCAGTTCCCACAGCCTTCATGATTAAGAAAAGAACTGTAGATTGTGGGGCTCTGAAAATCCAAGGGCAACACACCAACATCAGTTGCACCCATCTACATGTACTGTTTGGTGCGGTGTTATGGACACTAGAGTTATCGGTCCATATTTCTTCGAAAATGAGGATGAAACGCCGGAATCGATTTCAGGAGCTTCTTACAGAACATTGATTGAAAACTTTTTGCGCCCAACGGCGGAGCAGTATCTTAGTTTGTGGTTTCAACAAGATGGAGCAACTGCGCATACTGCTAGGCAAACTATGGACCTGCTGCGTAGTAGTAGTGGTAGCTCTTATTTGGCTCACCCTGTATAAATGTGAACGGGTTACATTAGGTGGTGTTAGAATGTTAAGATTTGATTTCAAGCAAGCATTTGATTCTGTTGATAGACGAAACCATGCAACTTACTATGTGATTTTAATATGCCTTCTAATCTTGTAAGGCTGGTTGAAATGGCACTTTCAAAAAGCGAAAACCGCGTGAAACTCTTTGGACAACTAACCGCCTCCTGAAACCTGGAAATTGCGAAGGGGAATAAAGAAAAGCTTAACATATTTGAGCGAAATATTCTCTGCCGCATTCTTGGACCGGTGTGGGTAGTTCACGTCTACTTGTGCTTTATAAAAGGGGTCACCCAAGGAAAACTTGGATTGGGCGCCAAGCTCTTTGCACTGAAAAACTGGAGGATGTCCGCAAAGAGTGGAGATACTTGATCGAGGTTATTGAGGGAGGCCAAGGTTCAGCCCAGACCGTCACTCTAACAATGATAATGGTGGATGAAAGTAAGTAGTAAAGTAAAAATTAGAATACATAATCCGTATGACTAAGACATTATCGATCTGTAGGAAGCATAATAATAGCTTGATGAATAAAAAAAAATTTAAATTGAAGGGTATTTTGTAGCCACCTGAAATTTGCGCTTCAAAGTTCGTTCCTATAAAGTGATGGTTTTTACGCGATGTCAGACATGTTGCGCACTCTTGCTGGAATTTTTAACACATCGATTTTGAGTTTATGAAGAAATTAATTTTGGAAGAAAAAAATGTGTTGCTTAAGCTTGCCATTGTAAGGGCAGAATTAATTTTCAGTACTAGAAGCGGGAAGATAGCCGTAAATGCGCTTGGATGTGCGCATTTTTGCTGAACAGAAATGCTAAAAATATTTGTTTTCTTGTATTAAAATATGCCCATCTTAAGTTCCATATACTGTAATAAACACCCTTTACATATACTAAGTGGCTGCGTAGACCACCAATTAGATGCTCATCCAAGCAATTAACACACAAGAATGACATAAAACAAAATCGCTACAATATAATAATCATAAATATCGAAATGCAACCACGAAAACTCAACCAAGCAAACGCAAAAGATCTGAAGCTAACACACGGAAAATAGTAAATCACCAAGTAAATATTATAAGTACATACACACGTACAAAGAAAGATAGCCTACAAGGAATTGACGCTGTCGGGTCCCACATTTCATACACAAAGGAGGCAGTCAAGCGAATTGAAACAGTCTGACGGCGGTGGCGCTTGGATGAAGGTACACTCAGGCGATACTTACATACACCCAACAAACTGGTGCATTTGGCAGGTAGGACGAGCAGACTGAGGTAGCAAGCCATATTGTCGGCTGATGTTGACGTGAGGCAATAAAATTCAATTAAACTGAAAAGATACATAACGTCAAGCTAAGGGATAAGCAACGACAGTAGTAGCTATGGGCATATGTACACACTCATGTACTTACCGTGTATGTGTGTGTGTAGGTATGCATGTAAAAACATATCTGCTGAGATTAATGGGTGTAATACGTTGAAATTTAAAATATTTATCAGCGTCAGAATTGGTGAGTGCATAAAGAATGAAATATGCAGAAAGAATATTTAAAATTCATCCGCTTAACAGTGGGACAACACCAAGACGCACACCACCACAAATTGGAAGAGAAGCTCCGTAAAACAACTAATAAAGCTTATTATATTCATAAAATAAATAATAAATAAATAACGAAAGGATTTTGAGTGATAGAATTTTTATTTTGACTTTTACGCTCTCCAGTGCTCATCTGTTTGTATAGTACAGCTGTTTAGTTCACAAGTGTCAAATATGATTGACGTACGACTCCATTTGCAAATATTATAAATCTTCCGATAGGGTGACTAATTTTACGCCACCTTGTCTATAGCAGGGCCCCACTTGTTTCGGTTATATCTAAAGACTCAAGCGCACATTCTTTGGTACTACTAATGGACTTAAAAACACTAAGTGTTAGTGCTCACTCTTCGTACTTGAACTAGACTAGAAGAAATAGAAACTAGTAAAAGTTTAACGAGTGCCGTTCCAAAAGTTCGTGCAAAAATAAAAACTACTTCATTTTTTTTTTGTTTCCTTTTAGGCTCATTCATTTCTGCAATGCGGGCGGCCGCCGTGGCCGAATGGGCTGGTGTGTGACTACCATTCGGAATTCAGAGGGAGAACGTCGGTTCGAATCGCGGTGAAAGATCAAAAAATAAAGAAAAACATTTTTCTTATACTGGCCGCCCCTCGGCAGACAATGGCAAACCTCCGAGTGTATTTCTGCCATGAAAAAGCGCCTCATAAAAAATATCTGTCGTTCGGAGTCGGCTTGAAACTGTAGGTCCCTCCATTTGTTGAACAACATCAAAACGCACACCACAAATAGGAGGAGGAGCTCGCCCAAACACCCAAAAAGGGTGTATGCGCCAAATATATATAAGGTTGTCAAAAAAGTCTTGCGGTATTTTTATTGAATTTTCAATTGTTCATAAAATTGGTTATAATAATGCGATTTAAGTCAAATGCCAACTTCATAATGCCCCTCTTATAGAAGCTCGCTTCCCTATTGTCAAAAAACTCGGAGAGCCAATTTTCACAGGACTCTCTTTTGGACAACTCCACCACGACCACGCTCGTTCGCCATGGACAGAAATAGGTGGTAATCACTTGGAGCGAGATCCGGACTATACGGTGGATGCAAAAGAACCTCCCATCCGAGCTCCCGGAGCTTCTGGCGCGTCACCAAAGATGTGTGTGGCCTGGCGTTGTCCTGATGGAAGACAATTCGGCCTCTGTTGATCAAAGATGGCCTCTTCTGCATGAGTGCTGCATTCAAGCGGTCCAGTTGTTGGCAGTACAGGTCCGAATTGAGCGTTTGGCCATAGGGGAGCAGCTCATAGTAGATGATTCCCTACCAATCTCACCAAACACACAGAAGAACCTTCCTGGCCGTCAATCCATGCTTGGCCACCGTCTGGGCAGCTTCACCGCTTTTCGACCGGTCACACGGCAGACAATCTGCCTTGTCAGTCTTATCTAAAACATCATTTGGCATAAAATTTCATGGAGAGCATCTTCCTAATTCAGACCGAGCTGATTACTGGTTGCCAACTGAGAACATAGAATACCTAATACAATTTTGCCTAATAGCGGAATTTTTCCACACGGAAGCAGTCGTAAACCTTTGAGTGCATTCCCGCCACAAAAAAGCTTCTCATAAAAACCGTCTGTCATTTGAAGGCGATGTAAAACTGTAGGTCTCTATATCTATGACAGCATCGTGTGTGTGTGCGTTTATTTCCTAAATTTTTTTTCTTTGATTTGGCCAAGTAGAGCGCACCTTAACAAATAAGTACCTACATACGTGCTTATTCCTGCAAATTCTTTCGTAACTTCATTATTTCTTATTGTCGTGACAGCTTCGAGACTTGGCATTTTGCTGTCAACATGTTGTCAGTTTCGGACGCAAAGTGACCATTCCGCTCATTTGCCGACTCTCTGCCGCTGTCACTGCCACCAGCATGCATTTCGTACATTTGTTGTTGTTGTGTGCTTGAGCATGAAAATTTCATTTAAAAGGTCTTGCGGTTTGATTTTACAAAGTGTCAAAAACGTACACAAATGAATTTGTGGTAATGTGACAGACAAACTGACCAGCAATCAGAAAATTTATGAGGTGGGGTGAGGGTCGTACATTAGACAAGTATTTGTGTGGCATTTGAAGTCGAAGAATTTTTCCACATGGCTAAATTTTTGCGAAATAAAGACTAGAGCCACATGTATGCGCATGTGAATGTATATTTTAGTTGAATGCGTTTGGGGCTGAGTGTTTATTACTACGCATTTAACCAACTTCAAAGGAGAGTACAAACAGAAGAATCAATTTTTAGTTCTGAGGGTGCCCAAAAGTGCAGCGCATCTAAAGCACTTGAATGAAAGTAGATGAATAATTGTGTAAAGGCTTAACCACTAAAATGTAGACAAACAAATATTTCATAAAGCACTCAAATTCAAGTAGAAATATGCCAAGTGGTCAAGAAACCATGGTCGTCGACAAGGGTGGTATTCAGAAAATGTAAACAGAGTCAAATGGGGAAATATTGAAAACTTTGCGAATAAATTAAATAATACTTCTACTAGAGAGCAAGTAAATGATCATAAGAGCTGGGGCTTTAGGGCTCAATGGATACTCGAGAAGGAAAAAGTTTAACTTATTAACGGGTCCTAACTAAGCTAAAACTCTCAAGCAGAAATCGTTGACGTTCCACTTATGTTAGAATGACTGCCCTGATAAAAATATTACTCTATTTAAATTTTAAATATATATAAATTTAAAAATATACATGTAAATGTAAAGGTGAAGTCCTAAATAAAGAAGACTGGTGTCATAAAAATGTTTTTGATGGCGCCATCTTTTTAATGAGTTGCTGCGTTGGAAGTTACATCTCTAGCTGACATCCAGTGAAAGCTTGGTAACATTCGACTCAGGGGAAGCGAAGTTATTGCGTCTAAAGTGTCAGTATGTTTGTGCCATCGGTACAAAAATGAGTTTTTAACAAAGGACTAATATCAAATTTTGTTTCAAAGTCGATAAAACGTTTACCGAAACATTTGAATCGATGAAAACAGTTTATAGCGATGATTACCTATCTCGTGCCAGAGTTCATGAGTGGCAATGAATATACGGGCCGCACAAAATCAGTAATCACCGAAAAATCCATCGAAATTGTTCGTAAACTTATGAAAAATGAACCAAAATCATTATTGAAATTCATGGAATCGGAGTTGAATATCTCCAAAACATCGACTTATCGCGTTTTAACTCATCATTTGGGCTTACGAAAGGTCTGTGCACGTCTCATTCCGCAAAAGCTATCAGAGGACCAAAAATTGCTCAGAATTCAACATTCGAGAGACCTCATTAAAGAGGCGAGAAAAGACGAGAACTTCCTTTACAACATTGTAACTGGTGATGAAAGGTGGTGCTTCCAATATGAGCCTGAAACTAAGTGTCAAAGTGGCGAATGGAAGGCTCCAGACGAGCCACCACCCAAAAAATCGCGATTGGAGAAGTCAAAGATCAAGTCGATGCGCATTTGTTTTTGCGATTCCAAAGGAATTGTCCCCAAGGAGTTCATGCCAACGGACCAAACCGTCAATGGAATTTTCTGTCTTGGCGTTTTCGAATTCTAACACTTTAATGAACAAAAGCGCTATGCCATCCCCGAGTGTTAACTCTTCTAAGTGTTCATTGAAGTTCCAGGGTTCGCCACGTTTGCTTCTTAACCAGTTATTAAACAAATCGTCGAGGATTACAGGAAATAATAATAGCGATATGAAAGATCCTTGTATTACACCGGATTTTGGGTGCATCTCATCCGAGAGTTGCTCGATGTGTAGAATTTTACACTCAAGGCTTCTAGAACGCAATGAAATCCAACTGGAATTTCGATCGATGCTGTCAAATGCTGTGCCTAAATTGAAAAACAGTCATATGGATATCCGACTGTCATTATTTGGTATGTTCTAATATTATGCGGAGAGTGACGATATGATCGGAGCAGGACCTGTTAGTGCGAAAACGGGTTGCTGCTTACGTAGATGCAGTTCAAGACACGCTTGTCTTTCATTAAGCAGGAATAAAGTTAAATATTAGATGGGATGCTGATAAGTGTGATGCCACTATAATTTTTACAGAGGCGATCTCTCCCTTTTTTTTGGACTTTCACCAAGATGCCGGTCATCCAATCGTCAGGCAGTTTCTCGACTCGCCAAATCGCATCAAAGGCAGAAGAAAAATATAGCGACGAGAGAGCGGGGTCAACTTTAAGCATTTTAGAAGGGATCATATTCCTGACAGATGCTTTTTCGGGCTTGAGCTGTTTACTGGTATGTTTTATTTGTTCTCGAGTTGGAGAAAAGGATGATATCAATGAACAGCTATTGAGTGTGGTAATTGGGTAGGTGACGAGGTAGAGATCGATATTAGAATTGAGAATTGAGGACTTCGGAGAAGTGCATAAACAATCTAGACATTTGCTCAGGTTCCGATGTAATAAGGGCCCCATTTTCTTCTTTAAAAGGGCGGCTTGAGCTTCCGTATTTGCCAGTGAGCTCCCGGCTCAGCCTACACAGTTCAGGAAGGTTGTTCTTCAGGGCGGCATCCTACGCTTGGCGTGGAAGATTAGAGACCAAATTTACTTTTCCGTACAGCAAGATCGTTTCCCGTATTTGTAGAGAGATCTGTATTGGCTATCAAACATTGCTTTTAGGGCATGCGTTCGCGCACTGCCTCTTAGAACCTTTACCTTGCGTCTGTTTTCGATGATTGAAGTCGCTTACCCATACATTTTTCATCTTGTGGTTAGGCTTAAGCAGATTTTAACACACGTCAAAGGAAAGTAGTTTTATGATTATGATTTACTTCTATGGTATGATTACGTAGAATTACCCTAAATTTGTGTGCTTACATTCTGCCAAAATAGTACCGGGAATTGTTCAATACAACGTAAAATAATTGTTTAATCATCAAAATTTATTTAGTCACCTTCAAAATAGGCTCCATTCGAAGCAATACACATATGACAACGATTAGTCCAGTCATCTCAAAGTACCTTTTAAACGCGTCTGAAGAGATCTTCTTCAGCTCCTTCAGCGAATTCTCCTTAATGGCCTCTATCGACACAAAGCGGCGTCTGCGGAGTGGCAATTTAAGTTTTAGTAAAAGAAAAATGCAGCCGCCGTAACCGAATGGGTTGGTGCGTGACTACCATTCGCAATTCACAGAGAGAGCGTTGGTTCGAATCTCGGTGAAACACCAAAATTAAGAAAAACATTTTTCTAATAGCGGTCGCCCCTCGGCAGGCAATGGCAAACCTCCGAGTGTATTTCTGCCATGAAAAAGCTCCTCATAAAAATATCTGCCATTCGGAGTCGGCTTGAAACTGTAGGTCCCTCCATTTGTGGAACAACATCGAGGCGCACGCCACAAATAGAAGGAGGAGTTCGGCCAAGCACCCAAGAAGGGTGTACGCACCAATTATAGGTATATGTATATATAAAAGGAAAAAGTCCCAAGGGGCTAAATCCAGTGAAAACGGTGTTTGTTCGATGATATTTGTAAACTTTTTGGCCAAAAAAGTGTTCACAATATGAGCTTTGTGAGACGGTGCGTTATCGTGGTGCAAGATCCATGAGTTTTTCCCACAAATTAGACCGTTTACTACTCATATTTTCTCTCAAACGTCGCATAACTTCCAAATAATATTCTTTATTTACCGCAGAACCATTTGGAATGAATTCCGAGGGCGCAACCCCATGATAATCAAAGAAAACGAGTAGCATGACTTTCACTTTTGACCAACTTTGGCGGGGTTTTTTGCGTTTCGGCTCATGTGGATAGCGCCATTCTGCCTCCTGTTGGCTGGTTTGCATGTCAAACTCATATACCTACGTCTCATCACCTGTTATGATGCGTTGGATAAATGTTGGCTCCGAATTCACTTGCTCAAGTATGTCTTCAGCTATCTTCTTCTGATGAATTTTTTGAAAGAAATTTAACTGTCTTGAAACGAGTCGAGCCCCCACGCATCTTGGAGTGTCATGCCCAATTGATGGTGTAAAACGTTGTGAAATGATTCGTGAGGCATGCTAAGGTCACGAGCCACCTCCCTCAAACTTAAATGATGGATTTGCAGCAAAATTTCCTTGACTTTGTCGACGTTTTCATCCGTTGAAGACGTTGATGGGCGACCAGTTGGGCCAAATCTTCCACGACTTCTCGGCCCTCTGCAAAAACCTTATACCATTCGTAGACCCGTGTTTTTGATAAAGCAGACTTTTTGCAACATTTTCAACGATTCGGCACCAGAAATCCTGCTCGAAACACAAAATTTAAGAAAAATTCTTTCTTCGATATTTTTATCCATAGTGAAAATCGCAGAGCACACCTGCAGTTGACTGATATAATTAAATGCCAAAAACAAGCTAATTGACAGATCAGGCTCAAACTCTGCGACACTATAGAGGACAATTGTACCAACATTCCAGCAAAAAAAATGTAGACACGCGCTTTTTAAATGAATAATTCCCGATATTATTTTGATAGAAGTATATTGGGAAAGTGCATCACTCTCCATATGAATATACTGTTTTTCGATGGGTATTATAAGACCTCAGCTGAATATTTCGGAAATTATTTAAATTAATATGAGCTGAATCTATGTGAAAGCTGCACCAAAATATAAGGGCGAATCTTTTGCTCCCTTCATTGCTACTTTTGGTGTACCTGAATAAAGTATTTGTAAAAGATACTTGTAGTTGCTTTTCCTTTGCTAGGCACTTATTATATGCAGACGACTTGGAAGTTTGCCGCAATAAGAAACTCAGAGGATGTACTTACACTTCAGGCTGATCTCAATGAACTCTCTTCCTGGTGTACGTATTAATGTATCATGTTTCTATAAATTAAAAAAAAACTAGTATTAATTGAAGTGAGTTACTGCAAATCTGGTGATATTTAATAGTCATCATATAATATCTCTAATAATGTCATTCAATTCGTGCATAAGATCAAAGGTCTTGCAGAAATTTTTTTACTAACATTTTTCTTTTTCAAGCATATCAACTTTGTTATGTGATCTCAAAATCATACTCAAACTTAGTCTTCATAGGCATACTAGTTAAAATTTCTCAGACTCTTATAGAATTCAATTATTCTTAGCACCTTTGCTCGGTCTAGTTTGGAAATGCTTCATTCATTTAGAGACCTTAGCACCAATCCCTGTCAACAAAAAGTCTTTGATAGCGTACATTGCCTGCGATACTCGCCGTCGCCAACGTGCAAAGGTCTAAAAACGTTCGCCAGAATCTTTCTCTCAAACATTCCAAGGGACGCTTCATCGGATGTTGAGTGGATGCGCACCAGTTTGTAAACGTTGATAAATTTTGCTACCTTGGCTGCATGGTCACTGCAGACGGTGGTTCTGGAGTGGATATTTCATGCAGAATTAGCATTCGTAAAGTCGGCCTGTGACATCGTAGCTCCAGTATAGCGAAACCATAACTTCGGCCCTCGCATAAAGGTATGCCCCATTCAACTCCAGTGTCAAGTCAGTGCTTCTGTATGGCTGCATCACCTGGAAAGTAACTGCGACGATCACGAAGCAGCTATAAATATTTATCAACCGCAGTCTTCGGCGAAAGTTGCGAGCCTTCTGACTAAAAGAACAGCCTCACAAGTGGATGTTGCAACCGAAATGCGACAAAGGAAATGTCAGTGGATCGGCCAAACGCTGAGAAAGCGCGATTACCACATTGGTAAACAGGTTCTGCGCTGGAATCCTTTTCAGCAAGCCGGTCGAGGAATTGGCAGACCGCATACCACTTCACAATGCTCCACGGATGCATAAATGAAATCTCTCGGTATAACATGGCATACTTCGATCTCTTGAGTGCTCAAAAACTCTTTTCTGTTAGTCGTGTCCTGATATGTGAGTGCTCGCATTGTCTTTGTGAATGGTAATTCGTCTTCGGCGGTCGGCTTTCCTTTATTCTCCAAAAACTTCTGGCAAACAAATGGTTGAATGCCGCCCAGAAGTGACTGCTTTAAGTTTCTCTAGTGACACAATTGCGACATGAACCAGATTTTCTGACGTGCTTCTTCCGCGCACAACTTTTTCTGGATTTACTATTTCTCGATCGCTGTTTTGTTTCCGTCTCATGTGGATAGGATCCATGGGAACGATAGCATTGAAATGATCGACGGCCACGTTGGAACTCGTTATACTGGCATTTCACAGCCCCTAATGGGGCGCGTCATCGGCAAAAGTCGAAGTAAGTCGATCAATACACTCCTGTGTCGATAATCCACGTCGAAACTCGTAATAAAGCATCGCACGAAAATGTTCACGAGTTGATTTCATCTTTTGGGCGATATGAATTTTTCAACTCACTCGAAAAAACAAAGCAAATAAAACTAGCAAATAAAAGCATTTAGGCTACAAAATACTCAAAATAGCGAATTACAGCTCATTACCATACAGCATGAAAAACCATATGACTTAAAGTTTCAAACTTTGTAAAAAATAAACAAAAAAATCAATGAATTTATATCAAAATTTCTAACGTTCTACTCAGAATTTTTAGAAAAATGTTTATTTTTCAGAATTTTTTCTTGCTGATGGTCTTATGTTTTTTCCTATATGCAAGAAAGTGCATAACACCGTCAACATAAAAAATTTCAATAATCACCGCAAGTTTCGAGCTACTTTAACTGACAAAAAAATTAGTCCAAAAATACCCATCAACATACTTGCTTCATAACATTCTAGATAATACACGCATAGTTCATACATTTGGTAAACTTTTAACACAACTTAATCTGAAAAATATAAAGTTTCAATTGCGAAGCTATTAACTTGTCCCGCATAAAATATTAAACCAACAGCCCCACCCACCCAAAAGTTCCATCGGCCACTCAGCAAGGGGACGGAAGCTAAAGTAGAAATTAAAACCACTTAACATGCTGTAATTTATAAGCAATGTTTACCTAATTAGCCCCAAGAATGATGCATGGGGGAATAAATATGCTGACAAAGAAATGCCGGTCCTCGCCTGTATTGGCTATCCTGCCACAGCATGTCTTTAACGCTTCATGAAGCAGGGTGACAAGGCAAGGCGACAACAATAAGAAGCACACAAACCAACAGAGCAGCATTTTAGATATGAAACTATGGCAAACCAAGTGAAGGCAGTCATAATTCTTAGCCGAGACACAAGAGTGCTCGAACACCCACACCGACTGCTTGCGATTACAGCCAGCAGCAGCGTAAGGCTTTGTTAAGCCGTCGTCAGTCTGAATCCGTACGTTCTGCGAAGTATAGCTTTCGGTAGTATGGAAAATGGAAAATTGCCTAAAATGCTCATAATTCATAGTAGCACACAATATATTCACATTTGTCCTTTGCAATCATTTTTGTTTTTTTCAAGATTTTCCTTGCTGAAATGGCTCGACTGCCGTCGCTTTGGCTTTCTTCGCTGTGTGTTTGGTTGGTGGTGGTGGCGTTCAAATAGTTTAAGATCAACATAAATAAAATCTGAAGCGTGTGATGTGGTCGAGTAATAAATAATAAAGCACGAGATAGATGAATACATGTAGAATGAGAGTAGGAATCAGAAAGTTAGACGAAAACTTCCGGATTCTGTGCTCAACCTCACGAGATAAAGTGAACTTTTAACGTAATTCAGAAAATGCTGTTGTTTATTTCCTGCTGCTTTTCTTAAGTTAGTTTAAGTCTTTGTTTTACATCGTACGACTTCACTCCCTTCTAATATGTGATTGTCTAGCCGGGTTTCTCGTAAGCGTCTTGAATTATGTGGTGTCAAACCACGTGTCAAGCAGTCTGTTTAATCAGTCCCCTCTTTATTGCTGCTGCGATTATCCATTTTTCCTTTGCTGGGAAAAGTAAGCGAATTCATTTGGTGGGAATATACTTTACAAATGTATAGACAGTAATGCTACTGTCATGTGAATATATATAAAGGGTGATTTTTTAAGCGCGTGTATCAGCTATTTAAACCAACTGTTTAAAAAGATGATGGCTAAAAAATCACCCGTTATATATATATAAAGTGGCGCTTACACTTTTTTCTGGTGTGCCTCTGGCAATGGGTGAATCCACAGTTTAAGCCGACTCCGAGCGTCAGATGGTTTCTCTTATTCTGAGGAGCTTTTTCGTTACCGAAATACACCCGGAGCTGCGTAATTGTTTGCTGCGGGGAAACCGCCATTAGGAATAAAATTTCGATCAATTGGTGTTTCGTGCTCGAAGTTTCGAACCTCTGCATTTTCGGATGATAGCCACGCACCAACCCATTAGACTATGGCGGCCGCGATATTCAAATTCATCATCACCATTAGCACTACAGTCTTGTGCAGGCCATTGCATATGCAACCACAGCTCTCTACTTCGATCGATTCTCTAACACATATGTTGTTGTTGTAGCAGCAATACAAGCCCTGTCCATGTAGTGTGAATCACCGGTCGTCTTCGTCTAATTCATCTAAAGGTGGGCCCAGGAAAATGCTGTTTCGACAGGTTGGGTCCAGAAGGAGATGGGTGTTAGATGAGTGGGTTTAGAGGGGCATGTGAAAAGGCGGTTAGTGTCGTGCGGGGTGCCTTCACATGCCGTATATAGGGGTCAATTCTGGATTAGTAGGAGTTTAATCTGCTGCAATATCTAGAACAAAATTGTGCCAGTGCTACGCGGATCTCTAGAGGAAGCTGGAGCTCTTCACCTGCTGAAAGTGAAGGCTAGACTCCGATTTCGGCACTCGGTGGTCGGGAGTTTAGGAAGGTGGTGATGGTTTCCCGATGAATCCTCTACTATGTCTTTCGCAGGTCAGCTGTTGCCTCATCAATGCAGCGTTTACTTAACTCTTTGGAAGATTAGTATTTATTGAAGGTAATATGGATCGTTATAAATACAAATCACTATTGGAAGTCAATCTAAAATCTTCGGTGGATGATTTGGAGCTTGGTCCATGTTAGGCTTTTCAACAGAATTCCGAACCAAAGCAAACAGCACACATTGTGAAAGATTGGCTGCTTTACCATTTTAGATCGAAAAATTAGAAAAAATCCGATTTCAAGCGCTTCAGTACTCGAAGAACGACTAATAGAAGCTTGGAACAATATAACTTCTGCAGAGTTAACAAATTTAGTTACCGCGACGCCACGACGGCTTCAAGCTGTAATTGATGCTAATGGTGAACCAACTAAATACTAAGAAGAAATATTACATAGGTAGAATTAAGTGAAGTTTTTCACACTGGAGTGAGATATTTGTGTACTGTATGTAGACTTTTGTCAACGTTGGTTTTAGGTTTTTTTGCCATAGCTTTGCTATTTTATGTTAATGTATGGATTTTTTTAAGTTTATAATGATTAGAAAAAGCTTTCAAATAAAACTGTGTAAACACATTTTTCAGTAAAGTTTTTTAACTTTCAATCCAGTGGAAATGGGGGGTGTATGTAGACTTTTTCACTGTATATTTTCCCTATTTCCGGTTCATTATATGCAATACATTGTGTGATATAAAATGAAATGAATTTTTGCTTTCTTTAAAACCTCATTGAAATGATCGTTTCTTCTCCGCATAGACTCTCTGGACCCAATTTGGTCCAAAATTTACATTCTTCTCAAGCATCACGCTTTCTTGGATTGTGCACAAGGTCATGTCAAGTCTAGTCTGTGAAGTATATTTCTGCAAGCGTGAAACTGACGGCCATAACTTATAAGAGTAGAGCCAGAGACAAGGCAAATCTATTAAAGGTGGTATCGGTAATCAGCTAATTTGTTTTTTTTTTTCTTTCGCCGTGTCCATGTGGCTGTCAGCACAAAACGAAACAAGGCGAATTCATTCTTTGTTTTCTACTGTGCCAATATTTTGCAGTGACAAGCAAACCTACAAAAAACATTGTTGTTGGTCTAGTACCACCACATTTAATGAATGCGCCTTGGCCAGAGAGAAGCAAGTTGTAGTTCCGAAAGTTGGTCTCCTTCCTGAGAGGCGAATGAATCGATATCAAGTAGAACAATTAGGCCAGTATTTTCCCCATATTTATACCTATATGCCCTCATAGTAATGAAATATTTTCTCTGAATAACATTTGCTATTTTACCTACATAGGTATAGTTTGGAAGAAGCGTAATAGGTTGCTGAAGAAACTATTGTAATTTGCATTGTTGCGCTATCATTTAACGCACCAGCCCTTGCCGAATATATTATTATATGTTTTTTTTTTCTCAGCACTCTGTCACATATTTTTTTACTTTTGGATGGGCGAGGCTCAAATCGCACTTTATATCGCTTTTATTTTGAAATTCTCCTTCGTAAAGATAATTGATGAGGCTGCACTGCTCCGAATTCTTTCTTTTACTCCTTTTTTTTCTATTGAGAAAATAACAAGGATTTAGTGCATAAAAATTTCGTATTCACATTTCAGCTTATCATTTTCATTTTGCTAAGCTCTCTTGACTACCTAACATCTAGCTTGCGTAGTATTGACCCGTACGTTATATTAACTTCAAATTAGGTTTCTTTAACCCAGCACGAGAAGCATCAAAACGAAGGAAGTCCCTAAAAGGTCTATGCAAGTGACAAGGGACATTAGAATGTAGTCATTCATGAGAAGAAGGCTGGATTTACCAGATACTATATAAGAAATGACGCCGACTTACACCGACGATACCAACAAAAACCTCTCGCTCAAGAAATCAGAGAGCACAAGTGAACGTGGCTGGGCCATACACTACGCAAAGGAGGCACGGAGATCAGAGCAGGCAAGCACTAGACTGGAATCTTCAGGCTCAGTGAAACCACGATATAGGGGATCATGGCATCGAAAGTGAAATAAAAGCTGTGAATAAAAATATTATTCAAAAGTAAAACAGTTGCAAAAAAATAAATAAATTCACTATAGCAAGCGGTTCATCTTTGAAATCGGTACCACACAGTTCTAAGCTCTAGCGCAATGTCTTCATCTTCGTTGTTGTTGTTGTAGCATAGTAAACATTCCTCATTCATATACTGCTGAATGCTGCTGAAGTGACAGTAATTCTTTTTCTTAATTGGCGCGATAAAGTCGTTTCTTTCTCGTACTAACCGGCGCTAATTGAACACACCAAGTGAAGCCAAGTCCTTCTCCACCTGATCTTTCCAACGCAGAGGAGGCCTTCCTCTTCCTCTACTACCACCAGCTGGTACCGCATCGAATATTTTCAAAGCCGGATCGTTTGTATCCATTCGGACGACATGACCTAGGCAACGTAGCCGCTAGATCTTTATTCGCTGGGCTATGTCTATGTCGTCGTAAAGCTCATACCACTCATCGTTCCATCGCCTGCGATATTCGCCGTTGCCAACGTGCAAAGATCCAAAAATCTTACGCAGAATCTTTCTCTCAAACACTCCAAGCGTCGCTTCATCGGATGTTGTCATCGTCCAAGCTTCTGTAACAGTCCTTGGTCGGATGTAAAGCCGGCTCGCTTCGCTTACCGTCCGGAACCGACGGTCGTGGGATCGTCTTTATCTTCGTCTTCGGCTTCGCTGCGTTGTTATCACTTTCATGTGTTTTTACTGCACTGTTTTTCGTTTTCGGCTTCGTCTTCATCTTCGGCTGACACGTCATAGAGGATTCGTCAGCAGAATTGTGCCTGCTCATTCTACACGCATTCTTTCACCCTTCCAATCACTCGTTGTTTAAATGGCAACGAAGTCACACACGTGAATACAGTGCTCACTTTTTTCGTATATCACTAACAAAATCTCAGCTTTTTCGTAAGCAAACCTATGTGACGTCAGTCCAGCAGTTGATTCTTTCGCGTTCGCTGAGAACCAGCTAACGGGATAATCTTGGCCACACCTTTCTAAATCTTGTCACCATGAGTATTTCTATAGAGATTTGAAACCCTCTTCAATTAGTTGAATATTGAGCATTGATACAGTGTAAATATATTATAAGTCTCATGGGACTTTCCAAGGTCAAAACTCGTTTGCGGAGTTGTTTCGCACGAGAATTATAGTCAAGCAAGCATAGAAATGTCTGTATGTATATATACTTGCCGATGCCTGTATGCATTTTGCATACGTAATATATATTCTGCATACATACATACTTACGTAGATTTTTGCTTGCCGCATTTATCACAGCAAACACATTGATTTATGTACTACATATTTGTATGCTCGTGTGTAAATATGTTTGCCCATGGAATATCAGGAGTCTATACCTATCTTCATAGGCGAAAGCGCATAATAATTTATGAGTGCCATCAGCAACCCTTAAACCTTAAATGATAAATGGCGTGCCAGGCTGGCGGTCGCTGCGTGCTGTGAACCCCAAAAATATGGAACCAACGAGACAAACCAAGTAGTCCGTGCTCTTCTTGCCCCAAAATCAACAGCCAGCTAAGCTGACCCATACTCAGAGGTGAAGTCTAAGAACGTCAGTATGCAGCTTTGTTGGTAGTCTTCCATATGGTAGGACATATACGTTTGTAGTATATAGAAGTTAACAAAAAACCAAAAATGTGGACATAAAGCACAGTTGCATACACAGATATGATTTTGCAATGCTGTGTTTGAATTTAATTATTAGCGAATGCACTGTGTTCTGAATGCTTGTAGATTTACATATACAGCAGTTGATGTTTTCCTCTTTACTTATCTCCATTTCCCATTTTACTATTCCACTAAATGCTGCCCGCTTGTCACACGTTCATTGTCATTTCCCTACTAGTCTCTAACTAACCTCATCTCTTTACTTCATTTGCTGTTTGCCCTTTTTGAAGGTTTAGCTTTTGTACTAAATTTGGCTTGGTTAGGTTAGTTAGTCTTTGTTAGGTTAAGATGCGCTGTGAACATTAGAAATGACTGAGCTATTTTTTCTAGATTTCTCAAAATAAATTACACGTCATTTTCATTTCTACCAGTATTACCTCGACCGAACCTAATCCAATTATACAGCTGTACTTAACATAACAAATGGGCTTAAAAGTCCCGGGCCTAACAAAGAAACCACTTTCTTATTTGTTCAAAATTAGCTTTACTCATCAACGTAATTTCCATCAAGAACAACGCAATTATTCCAGCGCCGCTCTAACATTTCAATACCACTTTTGTAAAACGATTCATTTTTTGCCTCAAAATCGGTCTCAGTTTCAGCGATAACCTCTTCATTCGAAAGAAACTTCTTACGGCGAGCATTTTTTTAAGTCTGCGAGCAGCTAGTAGTCGCTGGGAGCCAAATCTGGCGAATACGGTGTATGGCGAGCAATTCGAAGTATTCAACCCCATAGTTCCTTTCTAGCCACGTCGTAAGGATAGGTATTAGCTCATGCGTCCACCTACCGTTGGGTGACCTGCTCCATCGGTTCTGCCAGTGGACGATCGAACAACGCCTTTCCTCTGCTGCAATTTTTTTGTGCCTTGCTCTACCGTTTTGTTCAGATAGCCTTAAATATGCCTACTTCATTGCTGTTGCCACAATGTCTAACGGGAGTAGTCCTGCAATGACGAAGGGTGCGCCATCGGAAATTGTTCGGAAGCTGCAGATAGGTCGCAAGGCGCTTAGCAGATACATGGCTATTAGTTTTTTTTTTCATATCTATTTATATTCAATGCCTCAGCCCAGATCGGTGAATCGAGCTAACAACTAATATAATATGATTTTGCTATGGCCAGGGTCCTTGGTCCTACCTACTTATTCGCTGGCGACCCTCTGAATAGCTTGGATTTTGACACTATAACCACAGCGATATCATACGCGAATCCAATGGCTTTGGTTCTAGGAGGCATATCCAGTCTAAGAATACCGTCATACATAAAGTTCCATAGTAGTAGACCTAAAACTGAACCTTGAGGCAACCCTGCTGTTACATTGCACCCTTGAATGCCCTTGTCAGTTCTAAACCTCAGTATACGGTCCGAGAAATAGCTCCCAATTAGTCCGATAATATAAGGCCTTCTATTATATGCTGCCAGCTAGCTGTATTAAAAGCGTTTTTAACGTCCAGAGTTACCAAGGCGCAGTATTATTTTATCCTGCCACCACCATCTCTTGTTCCAAATGGCTTCTGTTGCTTAATCCATCACTCATTTGACAGCGTCCACTGTTGAACGGATTTCCTGTAGCCGAACTGGTGTGTGGATAAAATACCTCTACCTTCTGCGATAGATTCTCTGACTGTCGCAGATAATTCTCTCAATAATTTTCCCCATTGTATCTAGTAAGCATATCGGTCGGCACGGCTTTTTATTTCCAATGGTTTGCATCTTGCACCTCCTTGGGAAAGTGCCTTCGTTTAAGCTGATTTGGAATACCGCTAAGAATATGTCTGGACGTTTAGAAATCGCCATTCTCAGGGCCCTATTTGGTAGGTTGTCTGGGTCTGGAGCTTTCTGGGACTTGATTTTATTGCACGCCACTAATATAAGGGATATCACCTATTTCGTGCTGCATCCAGTGGGGCAATACGTTCTCATATCTGGGAGGAAAAAGGGTTGTACTAAGTGTGCGCAATCTTACTGGGCAAGTAATTTGGCGTTTCTGTGCGGTTTTTGTGTTTGATAGCACTCCCCGTTAAGCTGTGCCCCAGCGGTTGATACCGTTTATTCGTAAAGTTTTTTAGAACTGTTTTTGATAAAGTTTGGAGAAACGATTCGCCGAAAACTTAAAAAAAACAAATTTTATGTAGGCATGTCACGACGAAAGCCACATATTTCGAAAAACAAATCAAAAGGCTAGGTTGGAGTTTGCGAAGACGTTCCAATTTGAGAATATAGGCTTTTCGTCTAAGATATTCAATCAAAAATAATATAACAATATTGCGTTCAAAATGTCGCTAGAATTTATCTGAATTCTCCGTTTCATTTACGGATGAAACCAAAATTAATAATTTTGGATCAGACGACAAGCCTGCCTAGAAAAGAATTGGAGGACAAAATAATGATATGGGGTTGCATATCGATGGCTGGAGTCGGAAAACGTATGGATACCCTGGCCATGCTTCAACATCGACGTCGGCGCAGAATATTCATGGCCTGAAGGTTATGCTGTGTATCTGGTGGGACCAGCTGGGTGTTGTGTATTATGAGCTACTGAAACCGAATGAAACGATTACGGGGGATGTCTACCGACGACAATTGATGCGTTTGAGCCGAGCACTGCGAGAAAAACGGCCGCAATACGCCGATAGACACGACAAAGTTATTTTGCAACATGACAATGCTCGGCCACATGTTGCACAAGTGGTCAAAACATACTTAGAAACGCTCAAATGGGATGTCCTACCCCACCCGCCGTATAGTCCAGACCTTGCGCCATCCGATTACTATCTCTTCCGATCGATGCAACATGGCCTGGCTGACCAGCACTTCCGTAATTACGATGAAGTCAAAAAATGGATCGATTCGTGGATTGCGGCAAAACCGACCGAATTTTTCACAAAGGGAATCCGTGAATTGCCAGAAAGATGGGAAAAAGTAGTAGCAAGCGATGGACAATACTTTGAATATTAAATTTGTAACCATTTTACGTCAATAAAGTTTCAAATTTCGAAAAAACCCGCACGAACTTATTCATAGTCCTATTAACAATATTGCGTTCAAAATGTCGCTAGAATTTATCTGAATTCTCCGTTTCATTTACGGATGAAACCAAAATTAATAATTTTGGATCAGACGACAAGCCTGCCTAGAAAAGAATTGGAGGACAAAATAATGATATGGGGTTGCATATCGATGGCTGGAGTCGGAAAACGTATGGATACCCTGGCCATGCTTCAACATCGACGTCGGCGCAGAATATTCATGGCCTGAAGGTTATGCTGTGTATCTGGTGGGACCAGCTGGGTGTTGTGTATTATGAGCTACTGAAACCGAATGAAACGATTACGGAGGATGTCTACCGACGACAATTGATGCGTTTGAGCCGAGCACTGCGAGAAAAACGGCCGCAATACGCCGATAGACACGACAAAGTTATTTTGCAACATGACAATGCTCGGCCACATGTTGCACAAGTGGTCAAAACATACTTAGAAACGCTCAAATGGGATGTCCTACCCCACCCGCCGTATAGTCCAGACCTTGCGCCATCCGATTACTATCTCTTCCGATCGATGCAACATGGCCTGGCTGACCAGCACTTCCGTAATTACGATGAAGTCAAAAAATGGATCGATTCGTGGATTGCGGCAAAACCGACCGAATTTTTCACAAAGGGAATCCGTGAATTGCCAGAAAGATGGGAAAAAGTAGTAGCAAGCGATGGACAATACTTTGAATATTAAATTTGTAACCATTTTACGTCAATAAAGTTTCAAATTTCGAAAAAACCCGCACGAACTTATTCATAGTCCTATTAACAATATTGCGTTCAAAATGTCGCTAGAATTTATCTGAATTCTCCGTTTCATTTACGGATGAAACCAAAATTAATAATTTTGGATCAGACGACAAGCCTGCCTAGAAAAGAATTGGAGGACAAAATAATGATATGGGGTTGCATATCGATGGCTGGAGTCGGAAAACTACTCGATATTGATGGGATTTTGGATGGTAAAGGGTATATTGACATTTTAAAACAAAATGTTCTCAGCACTACAGGAAAACTTGGCATTCGTGAAAACTGCGTGAGCAGTAAGTCAGATTTAAAACATGCAGTATTGGAGGGATGGGTAAAAATTGAGCCCAGCCATTGCTGAAAACTCATTGCAAGTATGCCACGGTGCTTACAGGAGGTAATAAAAGACAAAGGGAAATCGACAGAAAGAATTACGACAATCCTTATGAAATTGTTGCTTTTGCGAGTTATAAACGGAGTGTCCCCTTTTGAGTGTGAGCAGCATATATGGCAATAATTTCATACAAAATGGAATTCTCCTCATTGTTTTTGATTTAAGTGCAGTTAATTCCTAAAATTCTACTTCCAGGGTTTGGCAGCTAGACAATTAAGGTCACTGGGTGCTCGTTTCTTCGACAGCCTGGGTCAGTGCGCCAACCTAAATCCCATCAATCTTCCCCATTATAGCAACAGCTCTGGTTGGCTATAGATATATTCCTGTTGGAGGTCTCATAATGGTATCAAAACGGCCCTTTAGTGCTACTTGAGAAGTACCAGACTGGCACTTCAACCATCTCACCTACCTACCTATTTAAGTTAAAAGATCTTATATAGGAAGTGTCCCATTTTGAATGTGGCTCACTGTATCTCCACTTCAGATTCCGAAACAAACCAGAGAAAACATTCGGTGCACCCTAGTATATATGTATGCACTTTGTTTGCGATGGGAAGCGCGTGCGAGCCAAAGAATGCACTAAAAATGTTTTTCGATTGTTGTTGCTTAGATGACATGGTCAATTAAAGCACACATACTCGTCTGCATAACAATAAATACTGAAATATGCATGAGTGCCTTTATAATTTCCCCTACCCACTGCGCATCGCTTTACCAAGAGTGGGACGTTTTGTGAGATCCTTAAGGCGTGTGTTGTACCACAGCGCTACTCACCCACTTTCTCCGTTGACTGGCGAACAAAGCTCCCTACTTGCTCGCCTGTTTGTAAATAAGATTTGTCATTTTGTCATTTATGTGACGCATTTTGTTTTATTGCTTCTCCACACACATAATTACAATCATACACACAATGCTAATGTTTTAACTACAACAGTCGTCTGCACATTTTATTATTATAATTTTAGCTTGTTGACACAATTAGTCACCCCGCTATCGTTGACCGTCGTCGGCCACGTCAAACACAATGCGAGAAAAATTACGCTCGCAATTAGTGAGGAAATTGTAGACAAGTCAGCAGCAGCAAGTGTCTGCCGCAGTACCGGGGAAAATAACGACGGACGAGATGGTATGAAATAGGGACGTGAAGTGAGCTAAGTTAGTTTGTGGCATGCCACAGCATGAGTGGGCACTGGTATTGTTTATTGTTATTGCATGTGGCTGTGGCTGTGTGACTTCCTTGCTGAGCACGACAATTTTTGACATTTGTCCAACGCCATTAAATAAATTAATCAACTTAATTAGACAATGACGTGTGAAAAATCCATTCAGGAAATGCAACTGTTTATTGCTTGAACTATGCTGCAATAAGTCTTGAGTGAGCTCGCTGGGTAAAACAAAGGCATTTGAGGCATGCAAAATTGTAACAAGTCGATATGATACGTACGTAAAAATAACGGTTAATAACGATTGATAGGAACTACGTCAACTGAATATGTGGAAAACAAAAATCTATAATGGATACTTGAGACTATGTCCGCATGGGGCATCAACTGAGATTCGTCAATGCATGGAAACGATTTGCATTTTAATGGAGAGGTAGTGGGGAACAGCGAAGTTCGTTATCTATTGATTTTGCAGTGTTCAAGGCGTGCAAACTAACCTCGAAGTAAGATGATGTAACGAGGTTGTGGAAAATGATCAGGCCTCTTCTTCCCTTCCCTTTCTCCCCTTTTTTCCTTCACCCTCTTGCAATGGTTTCACAAAGGATGAACCAAACTTTTTTCGTCCAAGTGGGCCCTATACTCTGGGCAACCATCACTACCTAACCTAACCTAACCTTCTTGAAGCAAGACACTGGGTGCAGTGGCGAAACCGCCAATCTGGTGTAAAGTAGAGAAATACTGTTAACAGAAAAATCTATGCCAAATATCTTGCAGTGGGTTAAAAGTTGTCCCCAAGGTGGTAAAAGAAAAGTAGACGAAGGAGTTTCAAGAAAAGCACTCAAATATGGGGTTGAAAAATAATTTCATAGCGTTTTTACATTTTCTATTATTTTACAACGATTTGTGTGCTCTTCGGCAAAGGGTAAATAGTCATTCGATAGAACTCTTTCTGCTATACAAAACTATGTTAATTCTATTTTTGAGTTATGTAAATTTTGATTAGGTTTAATGCTCAGAAATGAATACCCAGGATCCAAAAATCATCGAGCAACACGCGGTCATAAACAGCAATTTTCGTACCGAATCGTCACGAGAGATGAGAAATGGTGCCTCAATATGAAGCAAAGACAGGAGTGGGAGATACGCCAAAGCCGAGAGTCAAGACGGATCTTCATCCAAAGAAGATCATGATATGTGCTTGGGGGGGCTGGGAGGGTACGGTACACTGGGAAATGTTCGAAAAGAATGCCACGATCAACAAGGAGTTCTACATTGCCCAGCTACACCGCTTGAATGAGGCTAATCGACTGAAAAGGCCTGATCCACATATTCAAACCATACTCCTTCACGACCACACCAGGCCACATGTTTCACAAGTAGTCAAATCAGCACACCAACAGCTCAAATGGGAGGTCCTTCAGCATCCGCCGTATTCTGTGGGCCTTGCACAAACCAACTACCATCTTTTCCGCTCCCTGTTAAACCATATGAAGAGCGTTACCTTCGACAACAAAGAGATCGTTAAATACTGGCTCAACAACTTCTTTGACACCTGACCAGATGACTTTTGGTGGAACGGCATCAACAAATTGGTCGAGAGGTGGGAAGAGGTTGTAAACAGCGACAGCGAGTATATAATTGATTAACTTATTGTTTTTTGTTTAAATAAAAGTCTTCGGCTAAAACGCTACGAACTTATTCCCCAAACTATTGTAATATATTCTATAAATTTCCTAAACGCAACGAACGTAGTGTAACAGTACAAGTCATGATCCACCAACCTTGACATTATCTGTCAAAATGCCCACCGCCCATCTGATGGAAAGAGTTGCCAGATATGCATGAGGAACATCTCAGGACTAATGATGGGTGGTCTTACTTACTTACTTTCTGCTGTCCTGGTCTCCTCGTGGAGCACAAGACCTGTATGGCTTCATTCATCATGTTGACATTTCTACATGAATTTGGCACTTCCATATCCGTTGTGCCGGATTTTCGGGAATTAATCGATTACCTCATAGGAACATATTTCCATTAGGATTTGGATCCGGGCCTAACAACAGTATTGGGTAAACAGTCAATGTTTGATGAGTTCAAGGACCGTTGGACAGATTTACATAGTAAGCCGCTTGATTCAAGGCCGACGCCCGCTTCAGCTGCACTTAACATGGTGAACAGACGCTGAGGTCAAGAATGGTTTTTAACGAACTTTTCCTTCCTCGGACTTGTTTGGTTCGCGGGAGATATTTCATTTCTCTCCTACCATCCATGTCTGGGAAGCATTCGCCATAACGCGTCGGGGTTACAGCCATTCCCCAAGGGTCTTACTTGCTCGAAATATACCACGGTTTTCATACTAATAAGGTTTAGGGTAAGAATGGAGCCCGATGGAGCTCAAATTACTCCCAACGTTAAAGGCTACAACTGTAGAGGTTATCTGAAAAGGGTTATTGGCTAAAAACTTTTGGTGAGCGAAAAGCCAAACCAAATAGAGATGGTAGTGGATAATTTTGTAATTATTGTGTAGATGTCGACATGAAATTCAGTAATGTCTGGGCATCGTCTCATTTGCTTAAACCAAAGCTTTATCATATATCAGTATGCGAAAGAAAAAAACAAAAACTTACACCAGGTGAGGGAACATGCAGCAGTGGTAAGGGCTATTTGCTTGTTGCGGTTATTTACTCAGATTTGTTAGAAATTCTTCAAGTGAAATGAATTTAAGTCCGAGTTCAGGATAAGAGACGAGAAATAATTGATTGGTGATGAATCATGTGTTGACTTTGTATTGGTATGTTAAGCTGCATTGAATTTCTCAGAAGAAAATGTGTTCGAATATTATGGATATATGGCAGACTATTGAGGCAAATTCGAATTCACACTTTCTGTCCTTATAGAAAACTTTTTAAGGGAAAGCACTTCTATTGAGATAATAAAATAATTGAAGATGTAGGTAGGTAATTGGAGATGAGTTATGGATAGAGATACTATACTGAACTGATACATCCCACGACACTTCGAGCTTAAGGATTTAGGGTGGCTCCTCTCAGCATCATTTGAAAATTTGATTCTATGTAACGTGAAAATATTAGTCCTAACAAGGGCTAGTGGGCAGTCTGCAAGTAATAAAGAAGAACAAAATTCCGCTATAAACGAAGTTGACTAAAATGAAGACGAGATATCATAAGAAAAACATTGCTGCCTGAAATTCACTTCTTTTTAACAACTTCGGAACCATAAACATCGCTGCGCGACCTCACGACTTTGATGCTTGCATTTAATATTTACCCGCAAGAATTCTTAGGGAAAGAAGCAGTTTAACTTCAACACTTCAAAATTGCGCACATGCAGACATGTAAATACATGAAAAAAAAGAAAATAAAGATGAAAAGGAACTGCGAACTCCCTGTCTAAGAAAATGTCCAATAAAACGCAAATTGTGCTGTCATCAGAAATTATGTCATTACTTCAGTTTTTATGACGGTTCCATCTACTAGGTTTGTGAAGCAGACGACTAGCTTGTCTTATCTAAACGACCAAGTAGACTTTTAAGGGATATGAAATAAAAAGCACTCAGCCAAAGAATGTAAAAGGAGTGCTAAGAGGAGGGTGAGAAGGATATGGAATATTCCTTTATTTGGAAACAACATAAAATAGGAAAAGAGTTTGCCTGTTTGCCATTTGAATTTTTAATCTCCAGAGAAAATCCAATTTTACTGCAAAGGAAATTGGAAAGGCAAACTTATGTACGGCTGTGAACACACGGAACGAGAATGTGTGTGGTAGCTGAAAGTGGTGGTGTAAATGGCTGTAGAAGAGCGGATTAACTATTACTTGTTTATTTGTGGCGGATGCATCTCTATATGACCCAAGGCGCATATATTCAGATTTGTAAGTCGTCTCGTCGGATTAGACTAATAATGTGCTAAAAATGGATAGGCAACGAATCTTAAGGAAACTTAATAGCAAATAAACTTAAAGACTTTAAGGTTACAAGGTGGCAACTAATGGACGTGAGTAACCTCGGTAACCGTTTAAGTGGTGGGCGGGCAGAATATCAGTGAGATGAAATGCCACTGGCAAGTAAATATGTACGTATAGGGTTTTCCAAACAGAGGTGTTATTTTGATATTCAAAGAAATATGCTATTTTTTAATAAAGGGTGGTTAAGTTTCAAAGGCCGGTTATGATTTTGAACAAAATACAATTTTTTTAAGAAATTATTATCATTTCTCTTTATTATGATAATATTGGTATGACTCAATTACATATGGAACAAAATATCGACCAAATGGCTATCGCGGCCTCGGCGGCACACCTCCATCCGATGGTCCAAATTTTTTGTCCTGTTGGAACCAAATATCGTCCACATCCATATCTTCCAATTCGGGCCATAAAAAGTTCGTTATCATCTCACGATAGCGAACACTATTCACAGTAACTGACTGACCGGCCGCATTTTGTAAAAAATACGGCCCAATGATGGCGCCGTGGCATAAACCACACCAAACAGTCACTCTTTGTGGGTGCATTGGTTTTTCGGCAATCACTCTTGGATTATCATTCGCCCAAATGCAGCAATTCTGCTTATTGACGAATCCACTGAGGTGAAAATGTGCCTCATTACTGAAGATGATTTTCTTCGAAAATTGGTCATTCACTGTTGCCTTTCCTGCCACCATTCTGACCATTGACGACGCTTCAAATGGTCAAGAGGCTTTAGTTCTTGAGTCAATTCCACCTTGTAAGCGTGTAAATGCAAGTCTTTATGCATAATTTTCATCAACGACGAGCGTGAGAGGTGCAATTGTTGGGCACGACGTCGAGTTGAGGTGGACGGCTCTTCAACCACACTATCGCGAACAGCAGCAATATTTTCTGCAGTACGAGCTGTACGAGCATGCACTGGTGTTTTCACATCTCCTACAGACCCGGTTTTCGCAAACTTTTGCACAATTTTTCCGATTGTACGCACATTTGGACGATTAAATTGACCGAAAAAATTACGAAGTGGGCGATATGCATTTCGATTTGAACGCCCGGTTTCATAATAAGCTTGAATAACTTTAATATAACGCGTTGCTCGATTGTGTATCTTTCCATGGTTCAAATTGAACTGGTCTGCAATTGCAAAATAGCAAATGAAATGCAGACAAAACCTCGACGTTTAGATGTGGTTTACATTCAACATCGGCCCTTGAAATTCAACCACCCTTTATAAATCACAAGATCTCGGTGCCCAATTGTGATCACCTCTTCGAGAGGTAACTCGGTCCGTAAACTTTTCCCGTAAAAGTTCAATGGTTTCGTTGCTTGGGTGGCACGTAGCGCCGTCTTGTTGAAAATAAACATTGTCCAGATCAATACCATACAATTCCGGCCATAAAAAATCGTGAATCATCTCTCGATAGCCTTTTATATATTTAAATAATACCTGTTATTGGAAAACCCTTTCGTATGCCACATTATTAACTGAAATTATATCACAGAGTTTGCAAGTTTATTTCTCTATAAGAAATTTTTTATGTCTAAAGCAAAACTAACTGGGTGCATGTGGAAATGCACATAGGATTAACAGATTTATATGTAGTCGGCGCTTGCACCCTTTTTGCGTGTTTGGCTGAGCTCCTGCTCCGATTTGTAGTGTGCGTCTTGATGTTTTCCACATATGGATTTTACACCGCCTCCGAACGGCAGATGATTTTTTTTTATGAGGGGAGCGACCACTTTTTCTATCATTTGGTGTTTCATGTACAGGGATTTGAGCCTGCGTACCTCCGAATGGTAGTCGCACAATAACCGATTCAGCCACAACGGACACCATTTGGTTGTGTGCGAAAATACTTATAGGTGGGAGGTACTTTCAAATACAATCCGTTTGAGCTTGAGTAGAGAGAGCCCCACGTTTTGGATGGTGATCCAAAGTACATCATTGGATTTAAAAAAATGTTGAAAAGTTTACCTCCAATGTGTCTTAAAGACAAATCCTGTTCTATTTCAAATAATGCTCACAAAATCTTTGATCGCTACCTATGTTCAAGATGTTGAAGAAATACATTCCTTGTTCCAGGAACAACCGCCAGTGCTTTTTGTTACAATGCTAAATTTGTGATTAACATGCCCACCAATATTTTATCACTATTGCTTGACGTTTGTAAAAGTTATGCCGTCTTGAGTAAATCTATATCTGCGTGTGTTTTCGTTTTTTTACAGTTTTAAAAATGGATTTGACTTTGCAACAATGAGTTTGTATTAAATTTTGCGGTAAAAATGCATTAAACAGTGCGAAAACCTTAGAAGTGCTGGGAAAGAAATGAAGTGAAGAAAAGTTGATCAGTAACCGTAAATTAACCCTCAGAGGACTTGAGAATTGCATACGGATCCTTTGAGGGCATTGTAGTTAATGATTTGGGTTTGCGCCATGTTGCTGCAAAGATGGTTCCAAAGGATCTGAGTTTCATGCAAAAAAAAGGACTGGATTGATATCGTCAAAGACATGACTTCCAAGGCTGAATCCGTCGGCCAAAAAAGAAAACGTTGCTCTTGATCTTTATTGGATTACGACGGTATTATAAACCACGAATTTTTGCCAGAAGGTCAGACAAATACTATTATTTGGGCGCTATGAGGCGTTTACGTAAAGCAATTCGCGAAAAAAAAAATTTTTAGGAAAACTTCTCGTAGGTTTTGAACCATGATAACGCACCGTCGCACAGTATCGTCATTATCCGATGAATTTTTGACCAAGAACGAACGTGTTTTAACAACCGAAATGAAGTAATGGGAAAATTGAAGGCGGCTCTGATGGCTACAACGAAAAGAGAGTTGCAGAAATATTTCGAGAGGTGAATCAAACGCTGGCATAAGTGCGTTGCAGTTGATGGAGAGTACTGGGGAGAAGGCGATAATATCACTTTTGAGGACTAAACTTGTGTTTTGAACATATTCCTGGATCATTTTGATCAAGATGGTATGTAATAGCCAACTGGCGTAGGAACAGAAACTTTTCGGCCATCATGTGTATAATGAGCTGAAGCCCAATCGGATTCTTAGCATGAAGTCAAATTTAGCGAGTTGGTTGATTTCGGTTTTAATAAGTACGAGTATGTGAATTCGTTTGTTAGTTAAGAAGACAACGGCTCATTTTGAAGTGGAGCGGAGTAAGTAAGAAAGTAAAACGACCAAACCTCTATTACTTACCTTTGAGTAAACAGCTCCTGTTAAATTTCAGTACGCCGGTGGTATCAAAACCTAATATTTCCGCTGTCGTATGGAAATAGAGAAAACGAATGTATGTGCCTAGGTCACGCAAAAGCCGGCCAACTGCTTAGAAGATGTCGAGATAAGTTCATCTTTTTCTCCAGACATCTGCTGGAAAAAAGGCCTGAAGTAGTACCAAGCTTTACCGTTTGAAAGTCTAATGAACAAGTCCTGTATATGACACCCACAACGATCGAGAGCTGAGTCTCTGTTAGATTCAGAAGTTCCCTCGAGCGCTTGCAACATAATTTTTGTACCGTCCAAGCGATAAATTTTTAAGATCTTTTTGCATGCGAAGATTTACAACAAGCCGTCGCTCCTCTCTTCATATTAATTATTAGTTATTAGGTGAATTATCTTCTTCGCTGCTTACGTTACATTTAATATTTTTCACTTAGTTAATTAAAATGCAAGAGTTATGCGCAAAGTACCTATTTTAATGGCCATGCAAAATTTCTCTTTATGAAAGTAAACGAATCCGTACAACCACTAACGCAACTTATTAGGTGCGCAACTAAGTTTCCACTGTTTGTCAATAGATGCCGCCAGCAGTGTGTGCTAGTCGATTCTAACGTAACCTAAACGTCATAAACCAAGCTTAGACATATGGTAAAGAAACTGCTTTGACATATTAGTGATTTTGTTTTGGTATCATATACTTTTGGTTTTGTGAAAATGTCTGATTTTGTGCCGCATAATCGTCATTAGCGGTAAGTGTTGGTTTTCCTCTTTCATTCGAAAAAAACGGCGGCTGAAACGTATCGAGAGCTACAAAAAGTTTATGGAGATGCTGCTTTAAGGGAAACAACGTGCCGATATTGGTTCTGTCGCTTCAAAGACGGTGATTTTCATGTTGACGACCGTCCGTGTGAAGGAAGGCCAAAAACCTTCGAAGACGCTGAATTGGAGGCATTCCTCAATGAGAATCCGTGTCAAACGCAAGAAGAGCTTGTTTCAGTATTAGGAGTTACCCGCCAATCCATTTCCAAGCGATTGCATACTTTGGGAATGATTCAGAAACAGGGGACTTGGGTTCCTTATGAGTTAAAACCAAGGGATGTTGAACGTCCCTTTTTCGCCTGTAAACAACTGCTCCAGCGGCAAAAAAAGGAAGGGTTTTCTTCATCGCATCGTGACAGGTGATGAAAAATAGATTCATTACAGCAATCCAAAGAAAAGATAGTCATGGGGATTGCCCGGTCATGCTTCTACGTTGTCGCCTCGGCCGAATATTCACGCTGCAAAGGTTATCCTATGTATTTGGTGGAACCAAGTTGGTGTTATTTATTATGAACTATTAAAACCAAGCGAAACCATCACTGGGGATCGGTATCAACTTCAATTGATGCGATTGAGGCGAGCACTGCGCGAGAAGCGGCCCGAATAAGCGGATAGGCATAAAAAAGTGATTCTACAGTATGACAACGTTACGTTGCCAGACCCGTTAAAACCTACCTGGAAACACTGAAATGGGAAATCCTACCCCACACGCCATATTCTCCAGATATTGCGCCGTCCGATTATCACCTGTTCCGAGCGATGGCACATGGTCTAGCTAACCAGGAATTCCACATGAAGAAATGGCTTGATCCGTAGATCCGTGGAGACTCCAAAGATGAACACTTTTACTGCTACGGGATCTACCAGAAAAATGGGAAAAAGTAGTAGCCAGCGATGGGCAATACTTTCAGTGATTCACTTGTAACCATTTTTTCAGAATAAAGTTGTATTTTCATGAAAAAAGCGAGGACTTAGTTGATAATAATATAACGGGTCTTTTGAATTCACCATGAGGCAATGCTGTCATTTGTAAAAAAAGCGAAATTTCAGTAAAATTTTTCCGAGCGGCACAAGGAAACCGATAGATAAACACAGCGATTTGATAGAAATTGTAAATCAGACACTTTGTTCAAGTGATTGCGTACTTTTGCTTAGTTTTGCTGAATGTACGTCAATTCACTGGCCTATCCTGATTAAGCAGTCAATATTCGTTAGTAATAAAGATATATCTACAATTTTTTATGAAATTTAAATTTTATATTTTAAATTTATTTTATTGAGTTTGAGCGGTTACTGACAAACAATTATAGAATGCAATGGTAGCAGGATGTTAGCATCTGTATGCATTTACTAGATGAGTTTTCTGCATTCATAGACTAAAATGAGAGGCCGGTTTTACCTCGGTCGAATAACGCTTATATAAACAAAGTCTGCAAGTCATATTTATTAAGCTCTTGACAAGATCTAAGAGCTCTCTTTGGTTGAGTATAAATTTTTAATGGAATTTACAAAGAAGAATTAAACTAAATGTGGGTTGTACAGAAGTCCCGATCGGCTAGTGACCGGTGAACACCGGTGAATAGCGCGGGTTCCCCGCACTGAGCCGAAAGTGTTTTTGAGATAGCTACGATACCATCTGCCTTGTACTTTTTTAAGGAAGAAACTAAGCAGTTTCCCTTTAACAAGGCCCAGCGGGTTTCGACGGCTGAGGTGGGGACAACTGATTAAAAACTAGTTGCTTCACATTCAAAATTACAAATTTTCTCACTCAATTTATTACAAAATATTATCCAAGATTGAAACTTTAGTGCAGAATGAACTATATTTTTTTTATAGAAAAAAATGATTTAAATTAAAAAGTAAAGAAATGTTTTTCACCGAGAAACTAGCAAATTTTGTTGAACAGAAAATATTTATTAGTTTCACCTGCATTAATTCCTTACACAGAGCTTAGTCTATTACATCAAAGTCAAGGCATACACTCGCAAATCGCACTGGCTACCGAATGGTAACGCAGCAAAGCAGGATGTTTGTTAAGCTCAGAAGAAGCGACAAAGACTCCTGCAAACCTGCGTCATCTGTGTGGTTCACGCAGTCAAGTGACGCATATCGTTGGACAGGGCATCAAATGCACACGAAGTGAACATAATAACAATATGGCATAAACTAGTAAAGCAACAACTATGTATAACAGTATTGGTACTTATGTATGTGCATATCCTTAGCAAGGCAGAGGAGAAGCTTGACAGTGCGTCCAGCCGGAAATGGGAATGAAGTACAGTCGGTTATAAAATAGCAACGCACGCGTGCATACACACAAATCTAGTTGAAGGACAAGTATACTGACGGGACGTTTGAATCCTACAACATATGCATACGAAATTGGCGTGCTTAGCACTGACAGCAACGCCAGCCGCACTTGGTAGACGAGGTTATGACATCCTTACTGTCTCCATGGCATGTGTGTACATACATGTGTATGTATTTTGCTTGTGACAACTGCTAATGTTACGAGAAATAAATCAAAATGCATTGTCATAAAATGCAACATGCAGTGCTGACATTCACTGACATTTCTCAGTGCAACGTCAAGAGTGCTTGTGTGGCAAGCAGCATGCAGTAGGACCAAGCCACATACCACTTGCATGTGTATGTAAGCATGGCCACATGTTTGCAAGTTGAGAAGTTTAGGGCGAAAAGTCATCGGACACATCGTCAACGGCATCCTGTCAGTGGATTCTACTCACATACACCCACTTCAACAAATATGTGTATGTAAGTATGTGTGTGTGTAAGAGGAAGAGGTAGCAGATCACTTGCATATGGAAACGTACATAGGAGTTGCATGCCTCTTGAAGGATATGCTGTAACTGTATTACATAGGCATTTGAGATTTGTTGGAATCGAGGACGGTCAAAGTGCATGTCTGTCTCCCAAGTTGATACTTCTACTTGCCTTCAATTTATACGTTCATGTGTGTGCAGCTACCCTGCAGGGAAATCCAGTGGTTCTAAGTAAGCTGTTACGTTTCTAGTGGTGATTGGGCAACCATGTTTAGCTCATTCTGCATTCTCAATCCATTGAAATTGAAATTCGAAAAGGTCGAGCCAAAGAGCACCAGGAGATTTGGTGGCTCGTACAACACTCAGGCTAAAAAGCCCATTGTATTTAAAGCTCTGGAGGGAAAGAGAGAAGTATAAGAGAAAGAGATAGGAAAGAATAGAGACAGAGATGGAGATATTTAGTCCTGTGAGAATTTTCCAGATTCTTTGGCAAATCTGTAAATATCCTCCAGTTTTAGAGAACGAATATTACTCATTCTCATGACATCGGAACCAAAAACTCGTAACCGTGCTCTAGCAAAGGCAGGACACTCACAGAGAAAGTGCTTAGTGCTATCCGCCTCCTCCAAGCATGACAGGCACACTGGGTCCTCAATAATTCCAATGGGGGTCATATGCTGACCCCATGGGTTGTGTCCTGTACCGAATATCTTTCTTCTAAGTTTTAGTAGAAAGTTTGACAGTTTTCTGTTCGGATTTGTCACAAAACACTTTGCAGTTCTGCAGCATTCTAGACCGCACTATCGCTCTTTATGTAGATTGCCTACATAATCGCTAATGCAATTCATGATTCCCGCGTAACTGATTCCGATTATTGGCTCTGTCCCCTGTGGGGCACCGCTGATCCACGGTTGGCCAATTCGTCGGCGATTTCGTTTCCTTGAACACCGGAGTGTCCCGGAACCCATATAAGTACAAGCCTGTTTTGTTTTGCGACAGAATTAAGCTTCTCCTTACATTCTTCAATAATCTTTGAGGTTTGCTTCGCGTTCTCCAGGGCCTTCAGTGCAGCCTGACTGTCACTGAAAACTTCAATCTGTTTCCCGTTCCATCTCCTCTCGATTATCCATTCGGCTATTTTCAGGTTGGTAAAAACTTCAATCCATACTACTATAGAAGAACTGGAGATGACAGCATTGGCAGTTGCTTTTCAAACTAGTGTTAAATTCGCCAAATGCTGCTATAAGGTGGCTCAAAACTAGTCACCCCATTGGACGATTTATAATTTTTGTAAATGGCGGCGTACGTCAATCATATTTGACACTTGTGAACTCGACAGCTGTAGTATGCAAACAGGCAAGCAATGTGAGCGCATAAAGGTCAAATAATGATTTTCATCACTCAAACTAACTTTTTTATTCAGTCAAAAAAGTGATTCAAAATCAAATTCGATGTTTAATTTTGTATATAGTCGAGTATGGCTCTTGAATGACGCATTATGGACACAATTGGAACACTGCCCAAAAGAAAAACAGTTTGCGATTAACCGCTTTTTTTCATCCAGATTTCAAACCATCTAAGAAGCTAAGAAATTTAATTAAAAAGTTGATCCTTTCAGACTAAGAAAAAGCAGCAGTGAAAAAACCAGAAAGCAAGTGCATGATTGGGTCTGCAATGAACTTTATATAAGCGCCCACATTCCATGTAAAATTCAATTTGGGCGCGCGCATAATAAATATTAGGAGAAATGCTTTCCTTTCTTGTAGGTCTACGCAGTGGTTGACTTGCAAAAATTAACAACCAGTCCAATCACATTTTACTAAAATTGGGACGGGCATATAAATTTGATTCCATAAAGGAATAGTGTTAGGCTCAGACATATCTAAGCCAAAAGACTTAGAATGTTGAGACATCTGCCCGTCTGTCCGTGCAATGAAGCCTGACGATAATTTACAAAAGAGAAAAACTCGCGATATACTTATTAGAAATAAAACAAAATTTCTTACACTATTTACAAATGGTGGACCCAATTAAAAAAAACGACTCAAGTAAAGTTAAAAACAATTTACAGTGCCACGCAAGGATGTTCGATTACTAGATTTGGCCTTTAGCTGTGGTGAAAAACGATATTGAGCTCGTAACTTCACGAGGTACTCGGCAGCAGATCGGTGCCTGCTCAGTTCTTACATATTCACACACTCTCGTCCAATCAGTCGTTCTTCCGACCGCAACGAAGCAATATGAGCGAAGACTGTGGTGATTTTTTTTTCGTATATCACCCATACAATCTCAGTTTTTTCGTAAACGAACCGCTGTCATGATCCCAGTTATATCAGCCAATCAGCTGATTCTTTCAAAGTCGCTGAGAGCCGGTTAACGGTCTGATATTGGCCACACCTTCTGAATATTTTTCACCATGGTGCCATGAACTGGTTTGGATAAATGCCGTGAAACTCGTCCAAACTTCGTATACTCTCCTCGTTTAGATCCTTCATAATATTTATTGATATCGGATAAAAACCACGTTCGCTTTCATATGATCAGACTCAATTTCCGTTTGTCGCTCTGATGATGTTAATAGCTACAACTCTGAATGTCTATGAGTTTGTTTGATTCTAAAATAAATAAAGTTCGCTCCGAACTGAATTTAACCTCTTTTATTAAGTTCTTTTCGTTTTATATTTTGAACTGGAAGATAAATTTTCGAACTAGTAAAAGTTATTCAAAAAAATATTGGATGATTAATTCAGCGCCACTAGCAAGACGCATCTGCTAGAACTTCACCGAACCTCTGGAAGACCTAGCTCATGCGGATGACATTTGCTAATTATCAATATAGCACTCTGGGATGCAAGCAAAACTCGACGCTCTGTGCGCCGAGTCGGGTAAATTGGGTCTTAAAATTTGGTTATCGAAAAAACGAAATCAATAAAATTGAACACCAAAAAAGGAAATAATTTTATGCTTCATGGCAAAGAAATTGAGCAAGTCGAAGATTTTATCTACCTAGCCAGTACGGGAAAGGATACCCTGGCCAGAATAAATGAAGCAAGCGGCCTATATGCCCAACTGCGCCAAATCTGGAACTTATCACAAATATCCTCCTAAACCAAAATTAGACTATTTAAATCAAATGCCAACTCACTAATGCTCTATGAATGCGAGACCAGGCTTGTCACCGATCATCTAACCCGAAAAATTCAAAGTTTAGTCAACAGATGTCTCTGGAGTATTCTCAAAATGTGGAAGCCAAACGTCATCAGTAACGATGAGTTATATAAAAATTGTAACTAGGTTACACACTACAAAAAGATGCGACGGAAGTCGGCAAACTCTTGTTTGGAAACCCTAAAGAAGCCGCAAGAGGGGGCGACCTAAGACTACATGGATGGGATCGCTACAAAAAGAAATCGATGAATGCGGGAAATCGTGAAATGCACTAAAATTGCTAGCCAAAAACATAACCAGGTGGAAATGCTTTATTGGGGCTCTATGCTGTAGTGGAAGATAAAGGAAATAATAATGATAACCTTGTATTTCGCCTTTACTTGTAAATAACGCTGATTTACTATAAATTTGATGTATGGGCTTATCACTGAATTTATTTCATAAAAGTGTGGTTTAGCAAATGGACACCTTGGACAAAATGCAAGGAAACGCGTTATCCGAACACGCGTTAAGCGCATGCCATTTGAACGGTCGCTAATGACACAACCTGAGATCTCATAATGCTTTGTATTGTAACCAAATGCACAGTCACTTTGCAGATCTCTCGTTTTTATTTGTTGATCATGAGTTGGGTTTCAAAAGCTTTCCAGAGATATATGAAGACATAAAGATGAATGATTCCATTGCTCACTTACATAAACTCTAGCGCGCCCATATTTACGGAGCTCATAGTTTGGGGTTTTTGTCGTTCTTCCTCTGCGATTCTTCGTCGTGATTTTTATCTCACTTTTTAAGTGACGTTCGCGTTATTTTCTTCCCGCCTATAGGTAAATAATGTATAGTTTATCATTTCATTTTCCGAGCTGATCGCTGCATCTCTCAAATGCTATAAGAACTGGTAAGTTAAACCCTAGAGTGCCACCCATATTTTACGTAAGAAGTAAAATATTATTTTTATTAAACTTAAATAGTTTGATAACAGATTTAAAAACATCTTTCAGGAACATAAAGATCAAAATCACACATAAAATCTATTCCTAATTACATCACGTAGCAAAGAGAAAAAGCGAGTCATAATCGGCGCACCTTAGTTTTCTAAGGTTAAAGCGTACACAGCGTGCATACTACAGTCATACAATGCACCAACTGGTCAAACAAGCGGTTATCCCGAACCTCTGCTCTTAACAGCGACTTTTTCAAGAGTGCGTCGAGCCACAAGGCTCCACAGACATGGCACACGCTATTTAGCCACGGCTGCGCCTCGGCAGGCAATGGCAAACTTCCGATAGTACTTCTGCCATGAAAAAGCTCCTCATATAAAACCATTTGCCGTTCAGAGTCGGCTTAAAACTTTATGCCCCTGCATTTGAGAAAGAATGAGGAGTACCATAGCTCGGTCAGGCTCCCAATAAAGGGCTCCTTCACGTGGCCCCAAAGAAAAAGTCAGAAGGTGTTAAATCAAAAGATCTCGGTGGCCAATTGTGATCACCTCTTCGAGTGATAACACGGTCCGGAAACTTTTCCCGTAAAAGATCAATGGTGTCGTTGCTTGTGTGACATGTAGCGCCATCTGGTTGAAAATAAACGTTGTCCAGATCAATACTATCCAATTTCGGCCATAAAAATCGTTAATCATCTCTCGATAGCGCAATGATAGCGCAATCCATTCACCTGTAACACCTGTTATTGGAAAACCCTTTACTTATATATATAAGGATTTAGCCACGCTTCACTAGTGGGCGCTGACAAGCCCCACAAGCTATAAATCTCAAATCAATAAACCCCTAAAAGCGAGCTCACTCAGAAGCTCGGATAATACTTCCACAATCCTCAGTTCCCCACTCTCCCAATCACTATTCCCTCGCACACATTCCATATTGGACAGATTTTTACTAGAAGTCTGTTATACTGATGGCCCCATAGTTTGCCTTCCCATATTAACCCACTTTCCATTAGGCTGCTAGGAAACTTCACCCAAATCAGTAGAAAGTTGTAAGATGCTTAAATCGTAACCAAGGGAAACTTTTGAGGCCACTCGCCGACGAATGGCAATCGAAAGCCATCCCCATTTCTATGGACTTTTGCACACGAAGGCATCCTCCTTCCTTTAACCAATATTTGGATTTTCTTTGTGTGGAGCGGGCATTTTGCATTGACCTCCACTCCACCTTTAAGTGGATCGAGGCTTTATGTCACACACAAATTCTGAATTGAAATGACTTTACAAAACCTCAATATTCTTAGGGGGGATCCAAAGGTTCCAAAATGTTGTTGTGACAGACACCTCACTTACGGGGTTTTAAAATTAATGTAACCCGACTCACAAATGCAATTTTGATTTCGGCCACTATCCCACACCACATATTGCCATTTGACATTTGGACTATGTCACTTAAAATGTATTACTGTGCTGAGTCGAATGCAGCGAGCAAACATTTCAAAATTACTATGCAGCAAGGATACTGGCACGTCCATGAACGACTACAATGCATGGCATAGCTAACACAAAAGCATTCAATCAGTTGAAAGAGCAAACAAGCTCTAACACATACACACACGCACACACACACACACACATTCGGGCACTTGAGGTTGGGTGCGGCGCAAGCGTAAAGCTCGTATATCACAGTCATAGATTGTCATTAATTTTGGAAATGTTTTCATTTGTACTGTTGTGCATTTATGCCAGCAGCAACTGAAAAAAGAACGATGATATCCTTGCGCGTTGCTGACAGCCTGACAGTAAGATATACATTCGTACACCGGGAGAAAAATCTGAGTGGAATACCAAATGCAAAAGTAAACAAATGACATTTCAAGTGCAGTCATGGCAAAGGAATGCCATGCCAGGAGGATGTGTGCTGCCGCAATGGAAGGGGAATGGAAGGAGATGTTTGTTTGTACGGACTTGTGTTGCTTATTCATTCGTTGGCAGTGAGTTAGTACGTTGGCAAGACGGAAACGGTGGCAACAGTAGTCCAAGTAGAGGCAGCGGTATTTACAACAAAAACGTTAACAAGAGCAGTGGATGGATGCACATTTTTTGCCAGCAACAAATGGGGCTGCAGCAAGGCAACCACTTGGCGTCGCATGCATCACGTGACAGTAGCAATAAAAATGCAACAACAACGGCGAGAGCAGCTCGCATGCTGCAGCTGCAATCCGTCGTCGGCATACGAAAAATGTCAGCGTTGTTGTGTTGTCATTAATTTCGGCACACAAGCATACATAATCGTACGTAAAATACATTTAAGTTATCTACAAGCGCATAGAAATTTGCACAGCATACTCAACTAGTGTCAGAGCTGTCACTGTCACTGTCACAGCAGCAAAACGAAATCCATTGCATGTCACGCCACACCAAGTTGTGCCGCAATGAGCCAACGCACACATACCTACAACTGTGTCTATTCCCCTACGCCTTCCTCCTCTCTCTAACCAGGACAGCCTCTCACACACTTTCATACATCTTTCGCTTTCCTTGCTCAATCTCCACTCTCTGCATTTTCGTTACATTTGGGTGACGTTATGTTACGTTAAGCTGTCAACTTACAATGGTGTCACTGTCGCTGTCACTGGCACAGCTGTAAGGACACTAGCAAACTTACCACCACCTATACACGCGTGCATACTTATATGGCTTTAGAGCAACGAGTAGAAAGAGGCTTTGGCGACTCCGCATGCATTGTACGGGTGACAGGCTCAAAGCGATCAAAGTAACGTGCGAGCCGGCCGAATGTCTCCCGCTGAGACAACACCGTTATTGTCACCATTGGAGCTTCTGGTTTTCCAGTCACTGGTGCCTTTGTTGCGTGCGTAACTGTTATTTAGTTGTAATGTTAGTTTATTTGCAATGTTAGTATTATTTTGTACACTTCACAAATATATCCACATATGAATAAGGCTTGACGTCAAGAATGAAAGAATACAAAATAACGCCATATTAGCTCGTGACGTCAGCAGGGAAACAAAATAAACAGGGTGAAGGGGAAGTATAAACGAAAAGAAGTACAAACCAAGAGAAAAACAGCATTTAGAGGATTAACTATGACTCGTGATTTCATAATTCAAAACGCGGCTCTTAATACAGGGAGGTCCATGTAAAATTTGCTTTTTGAATCGGCTATAAAAAAAACTAATCAATATTTTTTCAAACTTTTTTTTTTAATTTGAAGATTGAACAATGAAAAATAATATCGTTCAAATGACTGCCACGACTGGCTTTACAGTAGGCCATTCGATCAACCCAATTAAAATTAAGCACATTTTCGATTGTTTGGGCTCCAATTTCATGAATGGCAACTTCGGTTTCGTGTTTTAAAGCATCAATCGTTATTTGTCCTTAACGGCTCCCCACAAAAAATAGTCCAACGGGCTTAAATCACAGCTCCGAGGCGGCCAATTGATATCGGAATTTCGGCTGATTATTCGGTTTTCAAAAACGGTAGCCAAAAGTTCGAGTGTAACTTTGGCAGTGTGACAAGTTGCACCTGTTGAAACCAAATGTCGTCCATGTCATCCTCTTCAATTTTTGGAAACAAATACTCGTTGAGCATGTCACGGTAACGCTCGCCATTTACTGTAACCGCGGAAGAAGAAGAAGACTCACCCCTTTGGAAATAGGTTTTCAATATTTCCCAATTTTGTTCAAGCGTATGGCGTCCCATTTCGTAAATGTCAAACCTTTAAGTAAATTATGAACACATTTGACATGTCATTTGTGTTACCATTCTCAAAAAAATAGGTGGTTCAAAAAGCAAACGCTATATGGCCCACCCTGTATTTATCATTTTGTTTCCCAAACAAGCCTTTTTTTTGTTTTTGTCGGGACACCTAGCAAGTAAATCACTCAAACAACATTAAGTCCATTGTACTGCACTCGGGTTCCCTTTTTAATTTTCTTTAAATCTACCCGATCTCCGAAGAAATCTGAGTAGATCTTGTGGTGCCAAGACCTCAAACCTGATTCGAGCGAAGGCGGAGCAGACGCACAGAGAGTAGTCGGCCATCCCATCCTCCTCTTCACAAGCTGGGCAGCGTACACTGTCTGAGATGACCACCATTTCCGTATGCTTCGCCCACCGAAAGTGGCCCGTCATCAGTCCAGCCAGCCGTCTACACTGCCTTCTGCTTAGTGACAGGAGGGCTTGCGACAGTCGGTCGGATATGACTGTTAATATCAGTTTTGTCCATCTGCAGCCCCTCTCAGATTGCCAAGCTCACAATCACTTTGCACACAAGGGTTAGTCTATTTTTTGTACTAACGTCACTTCTTCTCTCAAATTCACCAAGAATAAGCAGCGATTTTCAGTTGGCGCCAAGCCGAGCTTTTCTTTGTGCTTTTTATTTATGAATTGAAGAGTCTTTCAAAAGGGACGCCTAGACGTTAGTAGTGAATAATCCCTATACCGTATCTTTTTTCGTGTCATCTTTGCTATTTTTCAAGCAGACAGATGCACAATTTTACACAATAAAACAAAAAATAAAATTATTGAAATTTATTATAATATAAAATTAGCCGATCTTTAAGAACAACATAACCCTAAATTCGTGATTTTTTTGGTGGGCGTGCGCATGGTGGGCTTTTAAATGACGTAATTTTTCACATACCTATAATTGTAAAGACTCGAATTTGGAATAAAAAGAGTGAAATGTGAAATAATTTAAATTTGTAATATTTTTTTGTAATATTTTAAAACATCATCTAAGCGCGTCTTTGGAAGGACTCTTTATTTAATGGCTTATTGATTTTCCATATTTTTAATCAGTTCAAATATTTGTTTAATGACTCTTTCTAGACTGTTTTTAAGAGAAGATTCCCTATGGAAAATACATATGTGATAATATTGTGAAAAAAAAAATATTTTCTTACGTTTTCGGTCATTACATAAATCAATTATAAATAAGAGATTAACAATTTGTTTTTAGAATACATTTTAGAAAAATATTTATATTCGAAGCATTTCAGTTTAATATAAAAATGTTCTAAAAGAGAAGAAAGTCTAATAAAAACATACGCCACTATGTAGAGAATACGGAAGGTGGCGCTTTTCGAAACTCGCTACTTTATTTTTGGCGAGTTGGACAATTAAGTCTCGTCAGTACGGAGAATAAGCAAAACTTTGAGTGCGAGTGTATGTGTGAACGATTTATTATAAATATTACTGGCTCTCCACTCACTTTTATTTATGTTTCCTCTTCTTTTTGTGGGTTTATTTTCAGTACTGACTTTACCGCACTAGGGAAGGCGCAACCTTGTATTCTATCATTCTTGATCTTACGTTGAACCAACTAATTAGGCAGTCATATTTTGAAAGTGCAGACGTACAAAATTATTTTTATTTATGTTTATTAGTACCGCTGCATCAAACATCGAAATCATCCAGCGGCAAGCAAACAAGGTGCTTAGAGGCATGGCCATGTTCCTTGGTATATAAAAGAATAAGAAAAAAGGCAAGAAGAGCATATAAACCTCGAAGCTTCAGCACTTAGAGAAGCCATATACATAAGAAGGCTACGAAGAACCAAGCCTCGAGACTTAGTGGCCAACGCGTTATAATTATGTTGCATAATTTTAATTGTTTGTATGTTATCAGTTAAGTATACCGAAAAATATTACTTGTTAGCTCTGCTAGTTGTAATACTATGAAATGTTTTTTGTTACGTTTTAATAAAACAAAAAATATGTTTGTTAAGTAAAAAGATTATAAAATGCATAAAAAGATTAAGGGAAAATTTATTTTAATTATTATTGTAAAAAAAGTACTTGAAAAGTGGCTTTATGGTGCTTAGCCGTGGAAGGAAATAAATAGTAAATAGAATAAGTCGGTGTTGGTATGAATTCTGGATTTTTTTCGAGTGAATAATTCTCGGTATTCGGTGGGAGCTGGCTTACATTCGGAGCCGCTCAACCTATCTCAGTCAATTCGTCTTCCTGACTTTGCCAGCGTATTCCAGGCAGAACTGTTGGGGATCAGAGAAGCATGCAAATCACTTAAACTCCACCAGAAAGTTGGTACAAGAGTAGCTATCTTCTCAGACAGTCAAGCAGCTATAAAGGCCTTAGACTCGAACTCGATTTCATTCAAACTAGTCTTTCAGTGTAGAGAAGCAATTCTAGCGCGTATCCATTGGCGTGAAATCACTTTGATATGGGTTTCCGGTCACAGGAACATACGGGGTAATGAGATAGCGGATGAGCTAGGAAGAAAAGGTTCACTGAACACAATAAAAACATCCATTGCTTCACACTATCATGCTTTAGCCGAAAGAAGATGGAAGAAACTAACTACATGTATTACAACAAAAAACACATGGCCGTCATACAAAATCCAAAGGACGAATGATGTGTTAGGATGCTCTCGGCCAAACATATCACGCATCATTGCAGCCCTTACAGGCCATTGGAAAGTAGGGGATCACGCAGCTGGACTCAATCTACCCTTCAATCCTATCTGTAGAAGCTGTCAAGCGGAAGGAGCGAAGGAAAGTCTTTTCCACTATTTATGTGAATGTCCGAGGCTAGCTAGGGCACGACTCCGCTTCTTTGGTAAGCCTTTCTTGCAGCAAATTAATGAGATCTCAGACATCGAGATAAAGAATTTGCTGCTATACTTGGACCTCACTAAATGGATTTGACTTAGTATAACCAAAAAAACATCATTATACGAGGACGGTGGTAGTAAAACGGTGCAGGTCACTAATAAGATTATTTCAGGGGAAATACTCAACCACTTCAACAACAACAACAACGTCTTGTACCAAGGAAGTAGCCCTACTTTTGGGCTAGGAAATTTAGACTAATCACCCGTCTTTTCGAAATAAACTGATTACTTAAACCAGGCTTTAACGTTTCAACCGGAGTTAAAGTAAAATATATATAAAGCGTTTTTCAGTAAGAGCGCTTGAACTTTTTTTTTGAATAAAACACAAACGGTTTCACTTTTTAACTAATTTTTTTTTTATTATCGAGTTTGAACATATACATTTAAGTATGAAATTCAATTTCTTTTGCATGACCACCGCGTGCACGTTTTACGAAGTCCAATCGTTGAACCCAATTTTCGACCACTCTTTTGCATAAATCGGCCGAAATTCCAGCAATTTCGCGTTCAATATTGGCTCTGAGCTCACAAATCGTCGCCGGCTTGTTACTGTAGACCAATGACTTCACATAACCCCAAAGAAAATAGTCTAGAGGCGTCAAATCACACGAGCGCGGCGACCATTCGACCGGTCCATTTCTGGAAATAATGCGCTCATCGAACTTACTCTTCAACAAATCAATTGTAGCGTGTGCTGTGTGGCTTGTGGCCCCGTCCTGTTGAAACCACATGTCGTCTAAGTCCATACCATTCAATTGCGGCCAAAAATAATCGTTTATCATGTCGCGGTATCGATTTCCATTCACAGCAACGTGGCGATCGTTCTCGTCAACGAAAAAATATGGGCCAATTACGCCGCCGGCATGTAAACCGCACCAAACAGTGATTTTTTCGGGATGCAACGGTGCCTCATGAATCACGTGTGGATTGCTTTCTGCCCAGTAACGCATATTTTGCTTGTTGACAAAGCCATTGAGCCAAAAGTGAGCTTCATCACTGAAGATGATTTTTCGACTTTAAACTTTTTTAACAGAACACGCATTTTTATAATAAAATTCAATGATTTGCAATCGTTGCTTAAGTGTGTAGCGTTCCATGATAAAATGTATACTAATGAAGTTTACAAATGACAAGCGAAAAATAAAAAATATTGCGTCGTTCGCCCTCCCTATCGGAAAAAAGTTGAAGCGCACCTATTGAAAAACGCCTTACATGTACAGATGCGTACGGTATTTGAGGACAACTTGAGAGTAAAACTAGTTAGCTTTTATACTGAACACAGTTTAATGAAAGTTCATTAATTTTTTACACAACATTAACTTTAATAAAATTTCCATTATCTGCAATAACCTCCTCGATCCGGGGCCGAAAACGATTGCATACCCGAATCAAATCCGTTTTATTCATATTGACCATAACGGTATTAATTGCAGCCTTCAGAGAAGAGATGGTGTTATGAGGATGCTTATTTGTTTCACGTTCAACTACGCCCCATTCGTATTAAGCCAGTAAATTGCGGTCTGGGTAGTTAAGCTACCATAAGTTCGATGTTAGGTGATCATGGAAATGTTGTCGCCATCGCTTTGTCTTGTTAAAAGAAGTGTGAACTGTCGCCGCGTACACTACCAATCCAGGGTTCCACTACTGCTCCTATAACATTGATATATGCAGCAGAACTTACTCGAAATCTTTGAGTAAAGAAGTAGTGTGGCATGACATGTCCTTTGTTGCTCACTACGCCTAAAAGCAAAACAGTTGACGGAAATTCGTATGCATTACCACAGAAATCACTGAAGGATTGGAACATAGCCATTTGTTATTTCTTCGGTTGGTATTTTAATAAAAGAAAAGGAGTAGCATGACAGGCAGTTTTGACCGACTTTGACGTGGTTTTTTGGGTTTCGACTCATGTGGATAGCGTCATTCAGCCGCCTGTTGGCTGGTTTGCACGTCAAACTCATATACACAGGTCTCATCACCTGTTATGATGCGTTGGGTCCGAATTCACTTGTTCAAGCATGTCTTCAGCCAACTTCATCCGAAGCATTTTTTGAAATAAATTCAACTCTCTTGAAACGAGTCGAGCCGCCACGCGTCTTGGCGTCTCAATCCCAATTGATGGTGTAAAATGTTGCGAATTGATTCGTGAGACACGCTATGAACACGAGCTACCTCCCTCAAATTTAAATGATGGTTTGATGATTTTCCAGCACCATTTCCTTGACTTTGTCGACGTTTTCATCCGTTGAAGACGTTGATGGGCGACCAGATCGGGGCAAATCTTCCACGACTGCACGGCTCTCTGCAAAAGCTTTATACCACTCGTAGACCTATATATTTGATAAGGCACACTCGCTATAGGCTTTCTGCAACATTTGCAACGAATTCGCGTTCAAAACACAAATTTTAAGACAAATTCTTGCGCTATGAATAAAGATCCAGCGGCTTCGCTGACTGGTTTATGTAGTCCCCTTTGTTCAGGAGGTATGGTCGAGCTCCTTCTCTTATTTGTAGTGTAAGTCTTGATATTGTTCCACAAATGAAGGGACCTACCGACCGACTCTGAACGCAAAAAGATGTTTTATGAGGGGCTTTTTGATGGCAGAAATAGTCTCCGAGCTTTGCTGTTGCTTACGAAGAAGCGGCCGCCATTAGAAAAAACTTTTTCTATGAAATCGTGTTTCGTGCACGCAGTTTCAAGCCTACGCACTTCCGAATGGTAGTCACACACCAAACCATTCGGCTGCACCGGCTGCCAATATTTACACTATTAATAATTCAAAGCTGTAGTTGAACCTAGGTTTGCTTTAACAGTGTTAAAAAGAGTTCACTAAATGGATAATATAAACTCAATGTGGAAGCATTTTTCCAGTCCCATCACTGCATGGCCGGATGGACTCTACTTCATCCTTCTTTCCAGAGAGAGCTCTTCCTATAAAAGTCTTCACGGGCTCTGAACATGGCTGTCATTTGCCCAATAGTCCAGTGTCCCTTGAGAAGATATATAATATATTCGATTTTGAGAACACCGTATTTTTCGTTCATTGAATGTTGGTAAAAATGAGCGGGATACCCTGCAGAAGCCCAGATTATTTAGTGCTGTTAGTATGTAGTTGCTCTAGCTTTCTCCCCTTCTAGTGAGTACCAGAAACATTGAGGAACTAAGTAAGCTTGAACTCGATTTCCCAAGTCCTGCCGCAGACCCTCGTGTGCGCGGCTGCTTCCTCACTTCCGAAAACCCAAAGCAGTACAGTTCAAAGATGAATGCTCAGAATCAATTTCAATAAAAGATCAGCACTCACTGTCGAGCTTGTTTAGTCAGGTCATCTTCGTGCAATGCACGCGTATGGACTCCTTCCTTTGCAAAGTCACTCTGACAGTTCAATGAATTTTTTGCATTTTCGTAAATTGCTTCGATTTTCGGTCAATGTCTGGTTGATATAAATTTCTATGAGCACAGATGATACTTCCACACATACACTCATTTCAGCGGTACTTCTAATGCTTCTGTACGAGTAAATATGTACGAGTTTGTATGTGCTCTGCATATTTTGTACTGCATATTTGGCTAGAAATTGTAAAATTTTGTTTGTGCTACTGGTATTCTATGTGTTGCCGTTGTTGCTGCTATCAACCGTCACTGCAAATGACAGCAGGATACGTTGCCCGACTACTGGTGTGGTTGCTTCTGTTGTGCGAATTTTAAATAATTTGATCCTGTTGCAAACTTTTCGTTGCCGACCACTGAGCTGTCAACGATTTTGACTTTCATTTCATTTTTTAAGTACCAGTAGATTGCAAGTTGCTGTGGTAATTGTTGGCAGCATTATTGTTTTTGCCTGGCTTCGGTATTGCGTGCATAAATTGATGAAATCTCCTAAAGACAAATTGCGATGTCAAAGGTCATGTTTGTGGTGCGCCAAGCAACTGGTAATTAATGCCGATGCAACATGAAGAGAATTTTTCACCGGAAGCTTTATTTGGAAAATTGGAATACTACGAGTACCAACCTATGGCCCTTGCTTTTGGCTAAAAATATTGTTTATTCAAGCTGAAAATGGTTTTTTTTCTTCTAATTTAATAGGAATTTTCAATATTTTAACATTTTTCTGTTGGTTTGAAACTTTTGCTGTTAGTCAATTAATACATAGATTTACATAATACTAAGCATTCAAGAAGTATTTTCGATAATAGCAAGTGAAGCTTTTTTGCTAAATATTGTGAACGTTTCCATTAGAAATGCTTTATAAACCATCGCACTAACGCATATTTATTTCAAAAAATACAAGAAACTTTAAAAAATAGGACTATGAATAAGTTCGTGCGGTTTTTTTTCGAAATTTGAAACTTTATTGACGTAAAATGGTTACAAATTTAATATTCAAAGTATTGTCCATCGCTTACTACTACTTTTTCCCATCTTTCTGGCAATTCACGGATTCCCTTTGTGAAAAATTCGGTCGGTTTTGCCGCAATCCACGAATCGATCCATTTTTTGACTTCATCGTAATTACGGAAGTGCTGGTCAGCCAGGCCATGTTGCATCGATCGGAAGAGATAGTAATCGGATGGCGCAAGGTCTGGACTATACGGCGGGTGGGATAGGACATCCCATTTGAGCGTTTCTAAGTATGTTTTGACCACTTGTGCAACATGTGGCCGAGCATTGTCATGTTGCAAAATAACTTTGTCGTGTCTATCGGCGTATTGCGGCCGTTTTTCTCGCAGTGCTCGGCTCAAACGCATCAATTGTCGTCGGTAGACATCCCCCGTAATCGTTTCATTCGGTTTCAGTAGCTCATAATACACAACACCCAGCTGGTCCCACCAGATACACAGCATAACCTTCAGGCCATGAATATTCTGCGCCGACGTCGATGTTGAAGCATGGCCAGGGTATCCATACGTTGCCCGACGTTTTGGATTGTCGTAATGGACCCACTTTTCATCGCCAGTCACAATTCGATGCAAAAAACCCTTTCTTTTGTGCCGTTGAAGCAGTTGTTCGCATGCCATAAAACGGCGTTCAACGTCTCTTGGCTTCAATTCATACGGCACCCAATGGCCTACCTTTCGGATCATTCCCATGGCTTTTAAACGTTTGGAAATGGTTGATTGATCAACTCCCAAAGTTTTTGCAACCTCTTCTTGCGTTTGAGCCGGATCTTGATCGAGCAATTCCTCCAATTCGGTATCCATGAACTTTGGCGGCGCACCCTCGCGTTCTTCGTCTTCCAAGCCAAAATCACCACTTTTAAAGCGTGCAAACCACTTCTGGCACGTTCGCTCAGCTAGAGCATGCTCACCATAAACTTCCACCAAGATACGATGACTTTCGGCTGCTTTTTTCTTCATATTAAAATAATGAAGAAGAATTCCCCGCAAAAACACATTATTTGGCACGAAATTCGACATTTTCAAGTGTGGTAAAAATATTGTTGTTTACGCTTCAAATAAAAAACTTATACTGACGTTTGTGCCTTACGACAGTAGCTCTCCAATGAATGTTTGGAAATGTGGATCGATGGAATAATAATCAAGTTACGCCATCTGTTGTAAAACCGCACGAACTTATTCATAGTCCATTAATAAAAAAATATTAAGAAACTGATTTAAAGATTCAGGGGAGTCTACTGAGCACACCAACAGGGCATCTACTCCTTACGTTTCTCCAAAATAAAAAGTATTTTACAAATAATCATTTACTAAATTGGAGATCAGTTCTACGACCCAGGTTGGGTTTATTGTAACAGCGCATCAACATCTACACCACACATCCTGGTTACATACCCAGCACTCAGTAAGATCAGAGGAGAAATATCTTCATCGAACACGCCATCAGAGTTTTTATAAGCCCCTACTGCAGAAAAGATTTCAAGAATATTCAAATATATCAGCAAAGCTAAATTAAGTAACTAAATTTAATGAACTTAAACTATCAACTTTAGTTCGGGATATACAAATTATACTTATCTATACCAATACCAATATAGTAGCATGTATTATGTACACTAAGCAGCTGAAGGCATGGTTGCTAGTGCTGCCACAAATATGTAATATATTATTTAAGTACATTTCATTATATTAAATAAATAAATAAATATTGGCAATGCCTCATTTTAACCCCAGTTAAAATATTTTAATGGAAATTTTAACTGGCCTACATACGAGTATATCGATTGTGAGTTCACTAAGCACTTGATAAATTGGCTTGTGAAGTTAGAGGTTAGTTCAGAAATGGCATTAGTGAACAGGGTCAAGCAGTCGAAGTGTAACCAACTTCAGACGGGCATAAGCTGTATGTTAATTCGCTAAATGGCAGTCCAGAGTATTGTTTACAAACGCGCGGAAGCATTTTGTCGAGAGTAAACGCGAAAAAAGAAAATGGAAATGGAGAAAGTAATGGATTTCAAACGTAATAGTGTGATTGCATTTTTCAATTGGCGCGGGTCGATTTTGGCGCCCTGTGGCAGCCATTTTGTTTTGGCGACGTCTGTCAAATCTTTTGTTTATTATTCAGTTGTTTATGCCATTTCATCACGGCAAGTTACACGATTGAACAGCACGTTCAAATGATAAAACTTTATTATCAAAATAAGTGTTCATTAACGCAAACGTTGCGCGCATTGCGCCCACTTTTCGGTAGACGTGGTGGCCCTTCAAAGTCGACTCTTCAACGGTTGGTGGCCAAATTTGAGACGACCGGGTCAGTAAACAATCAGCCAACACCCATACGTTCAAGGAACGCAAGATCTGCCGAGAACATTGCCGCGGTCCGTGAAAGTGTACAGCAGAACCCGAGGCAGTCTATTCCTCGCCGTGCACAAGAACTTGGCTTCGAATCGTTTGGAAGAGAACCCCAGTTTTGGGCGAAAAATCATCTTTAGTGACGAGGCGCATTTTTGGATGAATGGCTGTGCTAACAAACAAAATTGCCGTATATGGGACGACATCAATCCACACGAGGTTCACCAGGTGATAATGCATCCTCAAAAAGTTACCGTTTGGTGTGGATTTTGGGCCGGCGGCGTCATTGGTCCGTACTTTTTTGAAAACGACGTTGGTGAGGCGGTCACCGTCAACAGCGAGCGCTACACAACGATGATAACCAATTTCTTATGGCCCCATTGAACCACACAGCAAACGCCATTTTATTCCATTTCAACATCTACTCGTACCCGCCCTTATTGAAAAACCCTTTATTGGCCAGGAACATCACAATCATGGAGGTGGTCATCAAAAGACTGAAACGTCACGTGAAATGGTTCAAAAAGTGAAGGAACGACTTGAGCGAAATCCCCGATGAAGTGCCAATCAAATGGCGAAAGAACCGAAAATATTTGAACGTAGCATCCGCCGCTTACTAAAAATGATCTCAAAGTCAAGCCTTACAAGATGCAAAAGGCGCATGATCTCACACCAAAGCAGCAACAAGACAGACTTGAGAGAGCGAGGGAGTTGCGTCGCGGAAAGCGGTCAATTACCGCAAATTGTGTTTTCTCGGGAGAAAATTTTTCAAATTGAGCAATTCGTAAACTCCCAAAACGATAGAGTTTATTTGACCGAACGTTCATACGAGAATGTGAGTCATCGATTGGCCACCAGGAGGCAGCATCCGCCACAGGTAATAGTTTAGGCCGCTGTAAGCTCAGATGGGCGCTTTCAATCGTTTTCATCGAGCCTGGCGTCAAGGTAAATGCGAAATATTATCTAGAAAGAATCCTGGAGGGAGCGGACAAACATTTCGGTGACAGACCATGGACGTTTCAACAGTACTCGGCACTGTCTCACAAAGCTCGAGTGAACCTAAAAAACAACGTTCCGAACTTCAATAACAGCCAATGCTTTCAAATTCACCAGACGGGAATCCGATGGATTTTTTTCATTGAGCCATTTTGGAGAGGAAGATCCGAAATAAAATATTCATCAGTTTCGAGGCGCAGAAAAAAGGCATTGTCTGCGAATGTGCCAAAATACCTGCAAGTCACATTCGGGCAGCTTGCGATTCGTTTCTGGACCGTCTGAAGGCCAAGGCAAAAGGTGGTCATTTCGAGCAAAAGTAAATTGATTCTTAATTATGTATTATTTTCACACATTTTTTACTTTGAATTGGTTACACTTCGAGTGCTGAACCCTATAGTAAATATGAGTACAGAACAAGGCGAATAGGGTCCATATAAATCTACATACAGTATATAAATGAGTCACTCTTGTTTAATGGATTTATTTGCGACTGCCCTTCGGAATAGTCTGGGTACGAAACCCACGCTGGCCATGACACAACAAGTGCAAAAACGGGTTTTCTAGCAGGGGTCAACCGCGGGAGCCTCCTGACCATGAAGCTTCTTATCAAATACCAGGGGGTTGCTACTTGTTTAGACGAAAATTGTTAAAGGGACTTATTTCTTTTATTTTGGCAGTATTCCCTTTCTTTATTTTTCTAAGCGATTGTAGCCTTATTCCCGTGCCAACTGACGCCAATTAGAAACGCTAAGTCCTTTTTCACTTGGTCCTTCCAACGCAGTTGAGGCCTTCACTTTCTTCTGCTACCACCCTCGGGCATCGTATCGAAAACTTTCAGAGCCGGAGCATTTTTGTTCATTTCAATGACCTAGCCAGCGGAGCCACTGAACCTTACTTTGTTGCACTATATCCATGTATGCGTATAGCTCATCGTTTTACCGTCGAGAATATCCGCCATCGCCAACGCATAAAGTTCCAAAAATTTTCCACATAATCTTTCTCTCAAAGACTGCAACGGTCACCTCGTACGATATTGTCATCGTATAAGCTTCTGTGCCATATAAAGAACGGGGATGATGAGGGGCTGTGCATTTATGTTTAATTGACGCGCGTATCCTTTGTTGGTGTTTCACAAATGAAGGAAACTACCGTTTTATGTCGCCTCCGAACAGCAGATGGTTTTTATGAGGAGCTTTTTTATGGCAGAAACACACTTGAACGATCGCTTTTAAGAAAATAAATTTTTTATCATTTTGGGTTATCGTGCTCAGAGCGAGTCACGAATTCGTGCACTACCGAATAGTAGTCACGCACCAACTCAAGCGGCTACGGCGGCCTATAGAGGCGTGATATTAGTTCGTCAAAAGGACTTTAATGTTCAGTTGCTTACTTGGTCCAAGGAGCACTTGTCGAAGGCTGATATTGTTGTCGTTGTCACTGCTAGTTTCCAAGTAGCGAAGTCCGCTACTTATGCAAATTTATGACTGCCAGGCGGCTTTGAAATCTATAAAGAAGTGTGTATCGAGTCCAACCTCGCGGTTCTTTCCACAATTTAGCGTATTGTGAATATGTAGTCTATGGTTAATTTACCAGGTCTAAATTCATGCAAATAAGGTCCTAGTAGTGCATTGACGGTAGTCTTTAATCTTCGACACCCTTTTTTCTGCAGAGAGGCGTGTGCGCCCTCTCGGATAGTGTGCACGTCCGAGACACTTTTAAAGTAACTGCTTCTCCGTAAAAACATAAATTGTACCTTTCCGTTTTATAAATTTTATGTTGGCAAGCTAAGGCTTCTGACCACAGTTGGTATATAATATCCTTATACACATTCGAAGTGTGTTCAAAAGGTATCGCATATTTGGTATTTTTTCAAAAATTATTTATTTATTCATTAATATCTATTTTTTCCCCTTCAAAATAATCCCCACGAGATACTTTTTTGTCATCTTCGAAGCACTTCAGCAAAAGTCATTATCATCATCATTTATCTGGTTCAGCTCCTCCTTCGATGCCGTCTTTATTTCGTCAATCGTAGCGTAGCGTCGTCCTTTCATCGGCCTTTTCAGTTTCGGAAACAAGAAAAAGTCACCGGGGGCCAGAACTGGGGAATGCGGTGGCTGTGACCAAAAAGTCACGCACAAGCAACGATGTGTGAGCAGGGGCGTTATCGTGATGCAAGAGTCAATTTTTGTTCTTCCACAAATCCGGGCGTTTCTTTTTTCTAGCGGATTGCTTCCCGCAAATTGCGCATAACTTGCAGGCAATGTTCCTTATTGACCGTTTCATCCTGTGGCAAGAACGCATAATGCACAACAGCCTGGAATCGCTGCAAACGAAGAAAACGGTAAGCAAAACTTTTACATTCGACCGAACTTGACGCGCTTTTTTCGGTCTTAGTTCGTGCGGCAGCTTCCATTGAGATGATTGAGCTTTGGATTCCAATGCATAACCATAAACCCATGATTCGTCACCAGTTATGACCCTCTGGAGCAAATTTGGGTCGTCGTGGACAGGGTCCAACATCTCATTAGCAATGTTCATGCGATGCTGCTTTTGGTCGAAATTGAGCAGTTTTGGTACGAATTTTCCGGCGACCCGTCTCATGCCCAAATCATTGAAAAAAATCGAATGGCATGAGCCAATCGATACGTCTAGGTCCTCAGCAACATCTCTAACGGTGATTCGACGAATGGTCAATACCATTTTCTTCACTTCATCAATTTTTTCGTCTGTTGTTGAAGTGCTCCGGCGTTCGGTACGCTTTTCGTCCTTCGCATCTTCTCAGTCTTCTGAAAACATTTTGTACCACCGCTAAACGTTGCTTTGGTCCAAAGTAGCTTCTCTGTGTGACAAAGTCAACATTCGGAATGCATCCGCGCACTGAATTTCGTTTTTCACACAAAATTTGATACTGGTTCTTTGATCCATCTTTTTGAATAAGAAAAAATCGAAGACGGACCGAAACATGTGCAAGCAAAGCAGCTGTCACAATTAACTGAACATTCAAAATGGCCGAACTCGTCAAAAAACAACAAAAATCGAAATTCGAATATACTTAACCTGCGAAAATTCAAAATTCGCGACACTTTTTGAACACACCTCGTAAGTAGGGTAAGTATGTAGACTTCTTGGTATTTTAAATTAATTAGTATTTTAATTTTAATTATATTATTTAGGGATCAAAATTTATTAAATCGCACCCCACTTGCCGCAGCATTTCCCACTGTTTACATATATTTACGTTTAAAATACGATTTCAATAATGTGACTGCTTCTGCTCGTTTCACAGAAGCTCATCCTGCCAATTTAAGAGTCCAGCGCTTAATAACTAAATACCTAAACCGCTATAAGCAAAGATCGTCCTTGTCTTTGTAGAGTACGCACGCAAATTCATGTTCTATGTCTATCGGCACGCACATTATGACAACAGTGATCGATAGCCTGAGCACTTAGCGCTTAGCTATTCACGATCGTTGCCAAACACTAACTTTCAGATGTAAATGGACAAGTGAGGTAAGGCCGCAGGAATACACTCCTTCACAACAGGCTTCCTCTACCTTTGCTCTAAGTATCGCGTTGGCTTCAGCGGCTGCCACTTCTGCCCAAAATCCTCCAAACCAAACAACCTCAAACAAAATTTTATGAAATTATTGCTTTGTTACAAATACATATGTATGTACATATAAGTGTCAGGTAAAAATATTTCTGGCACTAAATAATTTGCGATGTCTCATTCCACTTTTCACAACGATCATTTTACCTTCAAAATGTGTGAAGAAAAAACCCAACCAGTCATTACAAAAAAATGCTCTTCAATGCATTTAATCATCATTTCCTGCGTCATTGAAAATTTATACTTTAATTAATCATCAGCAAACTCAATGCAGAGAGGGGCGTACACACTTAGTGCACTGCACAATGTTGGAAAATATCAAATTTCATGCCATTTAATTGAAGAGTTACGTAGCAGAAATATCCGATGCCAAGCAATTTGATTGCCAGTCAGAAAATAAAAATGAGAATTTCGGTGCAAATAAATTAAGAATTTTATTGTATTTATTCTTGTTTGCTAAGCATAAATAAATGGACAAATATGCACGTATGTGTGCATGTGAATTGGGTGGAAGTATTTGTTCAGGATTTGTAGTCGTGGATGTGGCGCGGCAACGCCTAATTCAACACTCTATTTCATTTATCATAATACGCATGGATCAGTCAGACGTGACAGACTTAGCAGCAACAGTTCAGCTCCGACTTGACAACAATGTCATTGGCAATTACCATCAAAATCTATTGTTGTGAGCGAGCTCACATTTTCCTGTCAATGGTACGGATTGGCGGCTGGTTTAACTGCCCCTGTCGAGTCTGCGTTCCTTCGTTCATTATTTGTCTGCAGTTTGCTGGATTTTCTTCTCACGTGTTATTTGAACAAAAAAAAGGTGTGCATTTCGCCGCAAGTGGCTATGGCAACCAGCTGTGGTAGTTGCCTGTAAATTAATGTATTTGTACTTATGCGAGTAGTTGTGGGGCTGCTTGTGGCGGGATATGTCATGCAATTCATCGTGTTATGCGCTGTCAGTCGAGGTACACTCACAGTGGCTGTGTATTACTGCTTCGACTACTTGATTTGTAGTTGTTGCTGTTGTTGTTGTTGTTGTTGTTGTTGTCTCGCTCCCAGCATGTTACTGTCGGCTCGCCATTCATACTCGCTTTTGAGTTATCTTTCATTTTGCTAACACTGCTGTCGAGTTACCACATTTACTCTGCGCTTCCGTTGGGGCAGCCAGCTAGTCAAAGCTTCAACAACAACTGACGATACACAACTAACTATTATATAATATTTCGCCTTTTCGCAGGTAAGTATAACACAATAAAGTGACAGCGAAGGCGTTGAATGACAGCTACGTACTACAGTGATGGAGGAACAGGAGCGGTTCCAAGCAATAACATATACGATGTAATCTTTCAAGTATTACCAGCATGAGAATTCTATAGCTTTGAATTCAAAATACATTAATATGTATAAACTAATTTAGGTATGTGCTTACGATTGCGAGGAGGGTGCAAAAAGTAGAATGACTTTTTATTTTTCTCGAAAAATATTCATACATAAATCAAACTTTATTTCGTTCCATTAAATAATCCCCTTCAGATATAATACACGTGTTCCAACGCTTTTACTAATATTCGAACCACCTTTTTCCAAAAACGCTTTCGTATGGTCTGAGCATTTCCAACTATGCGAAATTTATCTCCACCATCGCGGCTAATCTCTTTCCTTTCTTTGTTTTGTTTTTGAAGTGAAACTTCTTAGACGTCGATGGACGAGCGAGAATGGAGAGTAAAATTTCAAGGCCATGCAACGTTTTGGGCATTTTCGTTCCGCGAGAGTGAAAAAAGATATAACGTAGAGGAAAAGGAGAGAGAGAGCTATGCCTTATATATATAGTATCTTAGATATTTTTTTCTGAGTTTTTCCTTGTGGTTGCTAATTTCTAGTGAGAAATAACGCTGCCTACTTTTTGGCGCTTGATTGTTGGTGAAAACTTGTGGAAATAAATTTTTGGGGCCTACTTTTTCCCATTATATTTCCTTGGTGCCTACTGTTTGGGGCGTTTTTTGGTCCGAATTTTTTTGGGGTTTTTTTTTGGTACCTACTTTTTGGCGCTTATTTCCGTTTCCTGGCTACTACTTGTGCGTACTATAAAGTGCTATCCATTCCGGCGACAGATTTATTGGTACTGCCTTGCGGTAATTTGTGCCGTTGCGGTGCGCGTTGTTGCAACGGTTTGCGTCCGGCGTTTACCTACACCGGTCGACCCTTCCCCGTTTTTTGTAAATTTTGTCTATTTGTATTCTCTGTAAATGCTGTAAATTTATTTAGATATATATTCTTTCTCTCTCCTTCTCTGTCATTTTCTCTCTCATTCTCTCTCGGGTCTCTCTCTCTTTCTTTGTCTGCCTTGAAAGTTTGACTTATGTTATGAGTATTACGCTAAACGCACTTTTTTTTATTTGGAAGAGAAAAAGATCGCGTAAGGTGGCAATTCGAGTGAGTAGTACTGTTTAGGCAAGGTTACGGTGTTATTTTTGGTCAAAAACTTCAGATTTTTTAATACATACAGACAGCAGAAAATCGCCAACTACACCAACTAACGTCTAGCCTTGGTATCTGTAAAAAAAAACCCGAAATATGCCATATATGTAGCTGAACCTGCAAATATAATCGTTGATCGCGAAATTTGTTCAATCCCCATACTTTTTGAACACACCTCGTACACATTGCGTGCATTGTGGTAGAAGTAGAAAGAAAGCAAATGTCGTGCCAACATTACAGTTCACGTCAAGTTAGTTAAAATGTCAGCCGCACATTCTCGGCGCCACGTGGCGTTAGACTTTTGCATAATATTAGTGTACGAATATTAATATAGTTTTGAATAGTTGAAGTGACAACGAATGAAGACTAGACAGATACAATAAACAATGGTGTTACTTGGCTTGAAAAGTGGTTGAATGACTTATTATAATCAAAATCTGTTTGCTTTATTCCCAGCAGAAAATTTATCTGGTTCAAAACTGCCGCCTTTAGTGGAATCGGTTCATGAACCTTTTTTATTGAGATTCAAAGCCGGGTGAAATATCTATATATTTTTTTAATTGTTATATTATTCAAGAAAATTTTAGTGAAAAATATCTTTATACATAAAATTCAAGTATGGCAAGGTGTGAAGCACGTTTTGCAAAGCGGTAATTGGCACTCTTTACATATCGTCCTAGTGCGAGTCTGAATTTTTTGAGAACTGCAATTGGTACAACGACGTCGTGTAGTACCTTCAACAGGAAGGTGTATTGCCTTGGGTTTGGCAATTTGTGGTGTTCGTCCATGCTTTGACCGACGAACGGCTGTAGTTTGTAAGCCGTCATGGATCAATGCCTAAGTAACTAAAAACGATTTGAATGGTACCTTTTTCCGGTTGAGGTTGTTATAAAACGTTCAGTGCTGTCATCATTATCCGACGGTAAAACACTTTCTTCCAACACTTATCCCATTTCCTATCGTATTCATAGAGCCCAGACATCTGATCAGCCAAGTCGACTCCTCCTATGATCTCCCTATACAATTTTATATGACTTGGACATTGCACTAGAATTTTTTTCCTGTTTTCAACGTTTTTGTAACATTAGTCACAGAAGGTTCGTGACAATTACTCAATACCAATACTTCTTTCGTGTCGTGTCTGATCTATGCATCAATGCCTTGGTATGTGGTTTGATATCGTGCAGTTCCGAAGTCCATAAACAGTTTTTTTTTGGTACAAAATTTTCATCGTCGGGGTTCGAAGCGACGTCATCAATATCGCTTTCAATATCGCTGTTAGAGCTCAAGACGCCTCTAGGTAAGAATCTCTCGTCAGCATCCTCATTTTCCTCGTCTACTGAAGTTTCGCTATCACTGGAAGTAGCGGAATAACTTGGAAGAAAGTTGTCGGAGCTTCCCCTAGAGAAGTCTACTGAGTCGCTGGTACTATCAGCTACGTCTTCCAGGATTTTCCGGATATCTAGTCCATTTTCTAAGAATAATATAAATTTTGATCAAAACGAAGAGTCACATTATGTAGTATTTATAAGACTAGTGGTACATATGTGGGGTACACATAAGTACTCTATGCTAAAATAAGTGCAAAACTATATTTTTTTATAAATACTTACATGCACAAATTGTAGACACTTTTAAGAACCTTTATTTTATTGTAATTTTTATATTTTTGGCACCTTAGCACTGAATATCTTAGAAAAACACCGCGAAAACGAACCGCGATTTTAATTTTCACTGCTTGTCAATGCAAAAAAACAAACTAACTCCGTTATTATGTATAGACAACAAAAATTGTAACGGAACTTATCCGTATGCATTTAGAAAAGAGTAGAGATGATTAGGTGAATAGCATAAACCAGCAGAAATTCACTGAGTCATTTACCTATGTGACATTTAATCTTTAAGTGCTACACATGTGTACCATTCGGCACGAAAGGGTTAACACAAATTACTAAGCTTCAAATTATAAACTAACCCTGATAATTCTATTTGTTTATTTCAACGATAACAACAGTGGCCTTATACCTTTTTTCGTTCTATAGATTTTAATTTTCTTATTGAAATGTGTGATCATTCCTGGATATTTTTAAAACATTTATCATTACATATTTAAATATTAAAAAACATAAATTGTTAGCCCTAAGCTGATAATAAAAATATAAGAAATTTAGTTGGTCTTATATTTGTTTCATGGGGTGTATTACTGCTGTTGTGCAGAATTTTGCTGTACAACCTACGTTGCTGTACAATCGACGTTCTCAACAATTAGGCATTCATGAATGGACAGCGAATTTTACCTCTAGTCGTGCTTTTGGTGGACAGTTCGATGATGCCATTGTTCACGTTTATTTGTTAAGAGCCTTATTTTAAAAGAAAATAGTGAGGCCTGAATGAATCAACATTTTTAAATACACTAGTCAGAAAAAGTTTGGGCACAGGCAGACTGGGCATTAAACTATTTAAAAAGTAGATTGAAAATAATTTATTTCGATCAGAAAAGCAGGTTTTATTTACATATTGAAATCCAGTTTTAAAACAAATAAAGTTTTGAATCCAATAATACAAAAACAAAAACAAAAATAACAAAAGACTATGACCAGCAAAAAACCCTTCAGAAAAAGTTTGCGTACAAAAAAATTAACGAGTTTTCTAATACCACAAAATTGAGGAAACCAATGTTTAATAGCGGCCGCCGTAGCCGAATGGGTTAGTGCGTGATTACCATTCAGAATTCACAGAGAGAACGTTGGTTCGCCCCTCGGCAGGCAATGGCAAACCTCCGAGTGTATTTCTGCCATGAAAAGGCTCCTCATAAAAAGGAAAATATCTGCCGTTCGGAGTCGGCTTGAAACTGTAGATCCCTCCATTTGTGGAACAACATCAAGACGCCCACCACAAATAGGAGGAGGAGCTCGGCCAAACACCCAAAAAAAAGGGTGTACGCGCCAATTATATATATATATAATGTTTAATAGCTTGTCGGGTATCCTTTACGTTTTAGAACTTCTGCTAATCGCTTCAGCATCGATTTGACTAATCTTTTTAATTTTATTTCATTCTTCGAGAATGCCCCTCTACAAGTCGGGTTTGGATGAAATGTTGTGTTCCCGAATCCTGCGCTCCAATAAGTCCCACAAGTGCTCAATTGGATTGAGATCTGGGGATTGTGGTGGTGTAAGCAACTCTTTTGACACATTATACAGTAGCCATAGATTGATTATTTCTGCGGTGTGTTTGGGATGATTATCCTGTTGAAAGTAAAACACATTTTCCAAACCAAATTTTTGAGCACTTTGCTTTAAATTCGCCTTAAGAATGTCGAGATACAATCTTTTGTCCATAATTGTGTCAATGAATTCGAGGTTGCCCACACCACCACTAGCCATACACCCCCATACCATAACACCATCACCACCGTGCTTAACGGTAGGTACTAAGTTTTCGTTATTTAAACCAATTTACGTCCTTTGATTCCAAATATGCAAAATTTGCTCTCATCCAAAAATTCGAGTATCACATTTTCCCAAAACTCTGTTGGGTTATTCATGTGCTCATTGGCAAAGCAATTCGCTTCTGCCTTTTTACAAGTGATATGTACGGTTTCTTTCGAGCAACTTGACTATGATATCCGCTTCTTTTGAGGATTTTGCATACAGTATCACTACAAATAAACTTATTAAACCTTTCTTGAACATCTTTTGCTATTTGGGAAGATTAAAGTCGGGGATTTTTCTAAACTTATTTAATAATGAACCTCTTTTCTCGGTTACTCAGCTTAGAAGGGCGTGCAGAACGATGCTTAGCAACGGTAGAACCTCTTGAATTGTAATTAGAAACTACTCTTTGAATATAAGAGTGAGTTCTTCCTACGGTATTCCCGATTTCACGCAATGTTTTTCCTTCTTTCCAAAGCTTAACGATTATGTCTCTTTCACCGAAACTAAATAGTTACTTTCCTTTTACCAGCCATTTATCTAAACTTCGAACTTGTGGAACAATTCTAGCAAAAATGCCAACTACGCACAAACAAACACTTTTTTCCACTGAATTCGCTAAAATTAGTAATGTGGGAATCCCCTTTTCAGATTTTGTACGCACTTTGTCACAGAAGGCCAATTTTGAACAATTAATCGATAAAATCGATGTTTCCTAATTATTTCCAAACGATAATGGGTTAAATACAGCTCTTAAACATTACGTTTAAAATTATAAACAAAAACACACAGAATGGATAAATTTTATTATGAGCAATGAACATTGCAAGTACATAGCCGACTGTGTACGCAAACTTTTTCTGACTAGTGTATTTCATTTTAAGACATCTATGGACATTTTTTGAAAGACCCTTTACATATGTGTGTATGTAGTATATAAAAAAAGAACAGTCTTTGGGAGATTTTGCAATCACGAAAAGTTATGGAATTTCAAATAATTTTTTTTTATTTCATACTTTTACTTAACCAGTGCTGTCAACCAACCATGACAACTCAAACACTTTTAAGAATATTTGAATAATACACACTTATGTACATACTTACATACTTACTTACTTACTCACATTTAATATGCATGCGTGCTGTAAGCGCAGTCCGTAAACCACAGTTGGGTACACACGAAATTTATTTGGTGTTTGCATTATTTGCACTCCGCTTGGCTTTTCTTCCATTTTATTTTGATAATAAATGTGCTAGAGAGACTTGAAAAGAAAATAAGCAAACTTCACTTCAGCGAGATTGCAACCAACAAAATGAACGCCACAAAGAAAGTAAAAAATATTTCACGCTGTTGGATAAGTACAAAAAAAAAACAAAAAGATTATATAAATTTGTATGCGTAACTCTGTACAATTATGTATGTATTTAATAGCTATGTGTATGTAGGTAGTTGTATGTTTTCATACGCAAATGCATGCTCATATGATTGTGCAACATGCTTTTGCAAATTGTCGTTGTTGTTGTTGTTGTTGCCGCTGGTGCCGCTGTTACGGCACCAATGTGCGCGCTAAACAATTCCCCCATCATCGTCATCATCAAACAACTCGACTGTCACTTGTCACATCTCACATATCAACGCGTCAGTGCGTCAGTCGCACATTTTGCCAGGAAGGGGAATTGTTGCTGTTGGCGTTTGCCGCCATCCTTGTGCAGACTTGCGCCTAGCTTAAAATGAATTATTCGCGTGAAGCACAAACCTGTCAAGGCGCTGTCAGTTAAAGAAGTGTGTTTGTGTGTGTGTATGCGTGCTTCTATGCGCATATGTGCATATGTATGTATGCACAATTCAATGTTGCGTGCTTCCAACATCACTTCCTTTTACCTTGCCACCGCGAGTTGGCAGCGAGTTGAGTGGCATTGTGTGGCATGGAGTTGAGCGAAGACTGTTTGCAATTTACAAAAGAGATGACAGCAGTAACACTGAATTCTAAATACACCCAACCACACATACTTTTGCACATACTAGGGATGTTTTGCTTTTTTGAATTGCTGTGGTATTTTCCAAGGCATCGAACAAAAAACATCAATACTTTCCGTATAATGAGTGAGAAAACCTAGGGTTTCTATTCGTTCGCGGTATAAAAAAATATATTTAAAACTGGATTTCATATTTTGCGAATTTCATAATTACACTGGTTAACAAATAATTACTGGTTTTTACACAAGAATCAAACCATCCAAGTCTCATGTAAATCGCTATGAATTATAGAAAAACCAGGTAGATAATAACAATGTCTAAGGTAGTAAAAGCCGAAGGTACCAAGCTGGCCAACTCGTTACCTAGGTTTTCCAAAGCAAATCGCATCACAGTCTTGTTCAACGGCTTACTTCTATTAATGAAATTTAGTACTAGTGAGGAAATACATACTGTGAGCGTCAAAATAAAGTGCACAAAGCATTTTGTTATAATATGGATTTTATTTCAGTATTTTATAACAAAATAATATATTTTAATTTTATGTTTTTTAAATTAGTATTTAATTCTCTAATAATTACTAAAAAACAACAAAAAAATAAATTACAACAACAAAAGTTGTAAGACAAAAACAAAGTTTAGTGCATATTTTAAGTGTCAAAATAAAGTGTACAGAGATATATTTTACAAAAATGATATCAATTTAGTATTTTGTTGATTTTCCTTTTGCTTTGATAACGGAAGACAGTCTTCGGGGCATCGACTCAACTAGTTGTTTTGTCACCTCAGATGAAATTGTATCCCACTCTTCCTTTATAGCGAGTTTCAGCATATCCATATTGGTGATTGTCCTTTTGCGGATTTGGTGGTCTAAATGCTCCCACAAATGTTCAATAGGGTTTAAGTCCGGTGACCGGCCATATATCCCCACACCATCACCGAACCCCCACCGTGCTTAACTGTGGTTATCAAATTTTGGTCGGCATACTCTTTGTTTTTGGTTCTCCAGACTTTAACCAGTTTTTTCTGCCCAAATACCTCGAACTTACTTTCATCGCTAAGCAGGACATTATTCCAGAAAGAAACATCCCGATTTTCGTATTTTTTTGCGTGATCAAGACGTTTTTTTGATTAACTGTCGGTATTAGCGGCTTTTTTTGTGGGAAGCGACCATGTAACCCATTTGCGTGCAACGCTCCACGTATTGAACTGGCACTTACGCTAGTATCTGATGCAGTTGAAACTTCTTGTGATATTTTTACTGCACTTTTAAAGGGATTTTTCTTGACATCACGCACTTTAGACCTTACTTCAGTCTCATTTAATATTTTTGGACGGCCGAACTTTGCCTTTTTTTTATATTAATCGCAAAAATATTTTTAAAAATGGATTTTAAAGCTGAAGAGTAGTACTTTGCGATGCCGTTGTGAAAAATTAAAAAAAACTTTAGCTCGCTCAAAAAAAAATTTTAAAAATTAGTATCTGATGCAGTTGAAACTTCTTGTGATATTTTGACCGCACTTTTAAAGGGATTTTTCTTCACATCACGCACTTTAGACCTTACTTCATTCTCATTTAAAATTTTTGGGCGGCCGAATTTTGCCTTATATTAATCGCAAAAATATTTTTAAAAATGGATTTTAAAGCTGAAGAGTAGTACTTTGCGATGCCGTTGTGGAAAATTAAAAAAAACTTTAGCTCGCTCAAAAAAAAATTTTAAAAATTACCAAAATCTGCATTTTTTAACTATTTAACCTGAAATGGCCAAAAATCCTGACATGCTGAAGCATTTTCAAGGTCATATGCGTTTTCAGCACAAAAAACCTTCAAGAAACACCCATAGCTGTTTTAGAAATGGTAGCTCGCAGGACTGTGTAATTATTTTTAGTAGTTTTTTTCAATATTTTTGTAAGCAGCTAATACCGGCCTTTGTTGCCTGCGATCCATCTGTAACTGCCAAACTATCCAATAAACAAATCAGCTGTTCACTAATCCACGTAGCAATCGTCTGTCACCGGCCGGCGGAGCCGGATGGGTTGGTGCGTGACTACCATTCGGAAGGCGTAAGTTTGAATCTCCGTGAAACACCAATATTAAGAAAAAGTGTTTTCTAAGCCGCCCTCGGCAATTACAAATCTCCGAATGTACATATATCTGTCATGAAAAAGCTTCTCACAAAAAATAGTTGTCATTCGGAGCTGGCTTGAAACTGTAGGTCCCTCCATTTATGGAGCAATATCAAGACGCTTACCACAAATAGGAGGGGAAGCTCGGCCAAACACCCATTTTTGGTTAGATTCACTGCCCCAGTAATCCAGATTAACATCGCCGCCTGTAAATTTTTGTATGGATTTCGTTTACAAATTCAGACCCACTATATTTGATAGCTGCATGATTAGCCTGAGTTGGTTTCTCGACCACCTCCAAGCAACTTCTTATGTCAACAACCTTGCAACGTTACATGGGTGGTATTCGTTTACTAAATAGTTCACCAAAGGCGTATCTGTTCAAGAGTAGGGTCACAGGTAGCCAAAGAATTCGTTAAGCTTTATAGTCTACAGCTACTCTAGTTAGTTGATCCACAATACAATCTCCAGGAATATCAAAAACATATTCAAAACCGAACGAAAGAAAACTGAATTATAGATCTAAATTCACCTTGGTTTTCTGATTAAATGCAGCCCCTATTGAGAGGAAATGCTTTCTTAATGAAAGACAAGTGCACAATAATAATCTGTAAGCTTGAATTTGAAGTATAGTAGAATGATGGTTTCTGGAAAAATTGTCTTACTACAGTGATATCCTAGAACTGGAACTGCTTCATTGATCCTTTGTTTCGAATGTTGCCAAATTCTCCACTGAAATGTAGTGGAGAATAAAGGATTCGCTCAGATTCGATGCTTGTGAGAAATAATCCGTACCATTTGGAGGTTTATTATCTAAATGAAACTTGAAACCCATTTCCTTAACCTAATTGTGGCAAAAGCAGCAAGGGTTCTCAAAACAATGTTCATGGGCATAATATTTACCATCACTTTAGGCACTCGAGAAAGGGTCGTCCGTAATGCTTCATTATTTCTAGCCACATTTTGCATACATAAACGCCTTGTGCCTACCCGGCAAGATTTGCACACTCATATAAAGATTGTAGACAATCGGCTAATCTCCGATGCCATCTAATCGAATTTCGTGTTTGTCAACTTGTTGTATACATTTGTATGTTTGTGTGTGAGCTTCTTATAAATTCGCATGCGTTGGTATTTTTGTGACAGCCGACGTATTGCTGTGCAATTGCCGTATAATTATCTCCTGTATATTTATTTTTAAACATTACATTTTGACGCCTCCAAAATTTTCTATTTTCTTATTTCCGTCAATTGTTTTTGGAAACTCCTTCTTAGTTCTTGCTCCTTTGTGCTGTGGTGTTCCTTGTGGGCTCTATGCATACGAAAGTATTTGTGCTTGTGTGTGTCACATGTCAGCTGCTTTTAATCTTATGATGATCAACCCATTTCCTGCTGCCAAACCTTCGTCCCACTACCTGACTGGTCGCCGTCATTCGTCCCAGTAGCAACTGACAATCCCAGCCCGCCTTTCTCGCCTTCATCCGTTGGGCGTTGACGTTGCTGTTTTCTTCCTTGATGGTAGATTAGTATGTGGGCTTGTATGAAATGTGTTTTCAGGCAAATATTGCTTATATTTCATACCATCTTCTACTCAATCAACTGCTCCTCTATATTCGTGTTATGCTGCTGCTTCTGCTTTTGCACATGCATATGTAGTTACATACATACATACATATTATTTATAAGTACATACATATATCTCGCCTTTTCTTGATGTTCTGCTGTCAGCGCTGTCAGTTTCTCTGCATGTTTGTATGTGTGTGCGTGAATGTGCACATGCCTGCAAAGTGTAAAGCGAGTGATTGACAGATAACAAGGAATAATTCGTGAGAAATTACGCGCCCATACTTTGTATGTATGTGTGTGTGTCTGTGAGTGAAAATTTGTTCGTAAGCCCGTCCTCCGGGGACTATTCGTATTCACATTATTTGACGTGTTTAGTTGCTTGCTCAGGTGTTTGCGCAAACACTACATAAATTTATTTGACGTCCCATCCATGCAATCCGCAAGGATGCTTTTGTGGCAGATAAAGTTGGATCAGTTAGCAATTTACAAGTAGACATGCCAGCTTATTTTATGCATATGAGTAAAACTTTGACTGCCACGCAATAATAACTTTGTGGGGCACGTCAAACCAATTTTTTTTAATCTGTGTATCTTAGTGCATTAGAATCAGTTTTTAACCCATCACCATATTTTTATCGTCATAACAGTTCTTGCGCTTAACATATTTTCTTACAATAAGGCCGTGTTTAAGAAAAACTGATCATTGAGGCAGCGTTGCACGAAAACATGCGGCAACAATTTCTACGTAATATCCCGTGGGTTCTAATTTATTATTTTTAATTGTGAACAATACTTTTTGTAAAGTTACAGGTTTTTCAAAAACTAAAATAAAAGATAGAAGAAGACAACTTAAGTGCAAGTCAGGTTGACTTTGCGAAAGAATTTAAAGAATATATTGGGTATTTGAATAAGTTTCCGTCCTTTCTTAGCCAAAGTTACGAATTATTGGAAGAATTAAATAATACATGATATTATGTGGAGGACGGGAAGTATGTGCCATTAGAAGCTACAACTTTACTCCATCTTTCAGGCTGCATACGGATTCCTCTGACGAAAAATTCGAGTTCTTTTGACTTGACCCATTCATTGAGCCAGTTTGCGATGCTCTCGTAAAAAGTGAACCGCTCTCCAAAAAGGGCTGACTGCATTGATCGGAACAGATGACAATCCGAAGTTGCAATGTCTGGGGAATACAACTTGTGGAGCAAGATTTCCCAATTCAGTCCCTCTAAATATTTCTGGACCGATTTAGCATGGTGTGACCTGGCGTTGTCATGCAGCAAAATCAGTTTGTCATGTCTACCGTCCCATTCCGTTAACTTATAATAGATGACACCCTTCTGATCCCACCAGATGCACAACAAAACATTTGAAGCATGAATATTTGTTTTCGCTGTCGATGGGCGTGGTTCACCTGGCAGGCTCCAATATTTTCGACGCTTAGGGTTATCATTTATCATAAAAGATCTACTTTTCATCGCCAGTGACGATGCGATGCAGACACCTGACAGACTCTAACATTTTCGACACTTAGGGTTCTCATAATAGATCCATTTTTCATCGCCAGTGACGATGCGATGCATAAAACCTTTTCGTTTCTGCCGTTAAAGAAGCATCTCACACGTCACCAAACGTCTCTCGATATCCCTCTCCGATATCCTTTAATTGATGTGGCACCCAGTTAGTTACCTGCTTTTGTGACAATTCCCATCGCGTGCAAACGTTTACCGACGGTTGATCTGTCAACATCCAACTCTTTAGACATATCATCAAGGGTTCGACATGTGTCGTCTTCCAATAATTGTTGAGTATCTTCGAATTTTTTCAGTAGCCCTTCACGACCTTTATCACTCACGTTGAAATTGACACTTTGGAAGCGTCGAAACCACTCTTTACAAGTTGTATTTAATGGCGCGTGATTACCGTAAATATTGATCAATCTACGGCATGTTTCAGCTGCAATTTTTTTTTAAGCTAATAATGAAGCATGATTTCCCGCAAATGCTGTTTTTTCTGACGTCTAAAAAAGGATGTTTACTCTTCAATCGCGTGTCAATTACTGCGATCGAGACCTCACATATACACCTTCAAATCACCAGTATATTACTAGAGCGAACACAACAATAGTAGTAGCAGCGACACCTCTTTCGCTAGGGCAGAAACTTATTCCCATACCCAATGGAATAAAATGAATTTGAAGATGAACCCCTTTCTTACCTAGAAGGTCCATTATTACATATCCCCCATGTCCACAAACCCATCCTAATAATACTGTGTTAAAATTCCCTAACATGTTATGAAGGTACCGGAAGTAATATACCATTTTTGTGGTGATTATAGTTAATAGAAGGGCTTTCAAAGCCACCCGAATATCTGAAAGTATATAAATGTGGGCTCTTCTCATTTTCCTACAGATACATTCCCTCACACATGTCTTGATGGCTTGTATTTCTGACTGGAAGATTATTGGGTAAAATCCCATTTTAATAGATTTTCAAATTTAGGTCCATTAATTCCCACCCCTGTTCTACCATGTTCTAACTTCTACCCATCAGTAAACCATATCTGGGATCCACGTTTAAAGGTGATATAATTATTTTTCCAGGCCGTACATTCATTAATAGGAGCTTGCAAGTTCCTGAAGATAATGGGTTTAGGAGCTAAAGTATCAACCCTATAAAGAACAGGAATATGTCTGAGGTCGTCTAAGAATTTTAAATGTCCTTTCATATCTCCGGTTTCTTGGTCGGAGTTGCCTTTTTGTCTGAAGGCGCTCAAATGTGCTTTTTTTTCAATTAAGATGGGAAGCGGTGGTATACATAGAAGCAAAACTAATACGTAAGGCATCCTTTCAATGCTCCTGTTATGCCGACGCAGATGAGGCGGTATAGTTTGTTGAGTTCATTTACCGCCTTTCGTTCTTTAACCTTAGGCCACCATGTTAGGAAAGTGTAAGTGACATAAGGCCATTGTCAACCGTAGTGAATTGTTAGAAGATCTTTACGGGGCTTTTTCCAAAATGCTCTGTGCAAACAAAGAGTGCTCTTGTCGATTTTCTCTTTCGAAGTGAGCGTTTTATCAGGTTGATGTCAAGGTAGTTCGCTTCTGTGGAGAGTTGAAGAGTTGATCAAATTAGGACAGTACATTTCATATACTTTATCGGTGCACCATTTGTTTATTATACTAAGTGCTTGTTGCATGCGGGCAGAGTAATTTCTGACAAGCTACTTTCAGCAGAATAGTCTTAAGATTTTTAACTGGTTACTTTAAAGGCCACTGTAGCCTCAGATATTGTGATACTCAAACAAAATTGGTCTCCCTGAGACCTTCATTTGCCGCTTGTGTAAAATGAGCACTGAATTTTCAGTATTATAATTCAGTATTATTTAGTATTCTTTGTAAATGTCCATATATTGCTATGCATCAATATAAATTATGGAAAAATAAACCCCAGAATGTGCTAAAATCTGCAATGGGTTGTGGTTGGACTCCGATAACGGCATTCCGTGGCGAGAATTTGAGGAGGAGGTGAGAGTCTTGCGAGCAAATGTCTGCAGAGGTGATTTCTATGGAATCGATTCTTATAGAATTAGCTGAAGTTGCTTCCTGAACATTTAACTATGGCTCTTGCCCGGGAGCATGGAAGTCTCGCTGTGAAGCTCTCTATGATTAGTTACTTAGGGGAAGACATGAAGAAGATAAAGAAGTCTTATAATAAAAGTTAAAACAAAAAACTTTTCGGACGAAAGGACTGCTATCAAAAGTATAAAAATCAGCAACATTTTTTCTAGAGTTCACCACAAACATTTGCAGAAGGACACCAGGTTTTATTTAACATTTACTTACAGTTGCTCCATTTCGTTCCGTTTCATTTTGTATACAGCAGTTGGACGTTCCGTTCTATTTAAGGCGAAACCATTCAAGGTGACAGCAGTAGTGCAAAAGCAAAATTGACACCGCTTTTTTATAATTGGGTGGCTTGAATGTCAAAATTTCGTTTAGATTATAAACAAAAAAGCGGAACAACAACAAAAAAACATATCACTTTGGATTTGAAGCCATGAATTCGTAAGACAAAAAAAATCAGCTGTTCTCCGGTTATCACCTCAAACCGGTTATCACCTCAATTCAAGTAGGATATTTTGAGTTGTTGTTTCCACATAATTTGCTGAATTTCCTATCGTTCTTTTGCCAGTCAGATATATTATGCATCGCTTACAATAAGCATTAGGTTGAGAACGAGCTCACATCCAACCTTAGTTTTCCATGGTTCATTGTATGTATAATGGAAATACATTCGAAATGGACATATAAATATTTAGACATATATATATACTTAACCAAAATGCTCAGAATGATTAGAGGGGTCAATGTAGGAGTTATTTGTCCGTCCAGCCATCAGTGTGCGGTAGGCCGGGTCGATTTGTGGGGAGGCAAAAAAATCGCCCATTGCTCTGTGAAAATCATATTCTAGGGATCAAAATAAGAAACTTTGCCGAAGGAACCAAACCTCTAAAACGAATTCTGGTGTCCCCCAATTTGGGTCGAATTTTTTAGTTTCTTTTCTCATGTAAAGGCCAAAAATGGTGATATTTTGAAATGATTGTATGGGGAACCCCCCAGGGGAGTTCCAGGGGTGTGCCACTGGCATGGGTGAATCGGCCGTCCAAAGTTAGTGGGGGTCGGTCATACATTTGGACTCGATTGGAGCACTCTAAATGGGTCAAAGTGGGATTTTTTGTGCGACCCAAATTTGGGGACATCAGAATTCGTTTTAGAGGTATGGTTCCTTCCGCAAAGTTTCTTATTTTGATCCCTAGAATACGATTTTCACAGAGAAATGAACGATTTTTAAATCGACCCGCACTCCATCATATTACGATACACATATCCTCTCCTTCCCAGGGTATTAGTTTGGTATTGAAAATGGGTGAAATCGATTAGTAACCAAGCCCACCTTATAGTGTGCCAGAAATATATAATATGACCTTATCTAAAGTCCTTAAAGTCCCGGGCATGAAGCATCAAATGATGGAACGTATTTTCTAATCGCGGGCGCCCCTCAGCAGGCAATGAAAAAACTTCCTGTTCTACATATTTTACTATTATGAATATAATCTTTGAACTACTGGTTGAGATAGATGCCAGGCACAAATATCCGAATATATTGCAAACGGTTTGATATTTCATATCTAAATCCAGATTAAGGCCATCGATTGTCATATTCTACTAAGTAAAAGTATGCTGTCCATAAATTTCTTGTTCCAAATTAATTAAGTTAAATAAGATTGCGGTTTTGTGAAATCTCCTTAAACTTGACATAACTCATTTGCACTCGTTGCTGGGTTTGATTAGTTCAAGGTTTTGCCCTGACAGCAAATGGTTCAACAATAAAATCGTGCACGCATATGTTTGTATGGATGTATGTATGTATGTAGATAGATCTCAGTACTCCTATATGGATTTTTGAACGATTGCTAAAGGCGCATCATCACCAACCCTACTCATCGTGGCTCAGTCATCATCATCCTCCTCAGTCATTCAACAGAAACAGCGAGTGACAGTGACAATGTTGATGAATGACAATCAATCTCAAGTGTCAAGTAAATAAAAGTTTATTTCAATCCGCAGCACAAAATGCGGGTCACGCACACACGAACATATATTGTTCTATACAAAACAAAAACAATTTCGAGTGAATGGAAAATATGCAAAAAATACACACAAAACAAATATTCAACAAATGAAATGAGAATACTAAATGCGAAGTGAAATGAACGAGGTATTTATCTACAGATACGTACATATACATACATACAAACAAATAGTCAGAACATGTAACCGTTTGTCAGTCAAGGCGTCAGTGCGTCATTCCCCGCCAATCTGTCACTCAGCCCAGAAAGAAAGCGTGTTGCAAGCAAAAAGGGGTTGGGGTGAGTTGACTGACAGCGAACACTACGCAAAAGAATAATTCTCTTACCAGCTCGAGCTGACTGCTTTTCTGTCTGTTCGTCTGTCAGCGCGCAGTGCAAAGTGACATTTATGTCACAGTCACACTATGGAAAGAGCAAGCGTGGATGGCTGGAGAACTTGAGTTGGTAGTTGGCCAGAAGGCAGGAGGCCTTAACCAAGAGGTGTAGGTACAAAAGCGAAAAAAGGTAAGGAATAAGTTGAAGTGGCATAGAGTGGCGGAAAATGAGTTGAAGTGTGGGAAGTTGAAGTACGGCGTGGAATATTGAATTGTAAATGAGAGCAGCTATTTTAAAATAACGAGATCAGATGCGGGATAGCAACAGTGAAGATGAAAAATAATAGATTGGCGCATCCATGCTGAAAGGTGTTTAAACCAAATTTTTCCTCCCGTGTGTTGTGCCAATGTTGTCCTAAAAATGGCAGGTCCTACAGTTTTGTGTCGGCCCTGTGTAGCAGATGATTTTATTAGCAGCTTAAATGTTCGTCGAAGGCAGCTTGAACGACAAGCATAAGAATCATTCGATCATAGTTCCTACAGGGAAAGTAGAAAATCTAATATTATATATATTCTACATGCTTACTTTTGTTGTTAATTGAAAAAGGATCAGAGTTGAGTGCAATACTTTGAAATGGATCATTTCAGTCTTACTATCACCAGACTAGTATAACCAGGACAAAGAAAGATAATACAAGGAATATGAACCATTGGCAGGTCACATCTTATGATGAGTGCAGCTGAGCGCAGAATAAATGTATTATTACGTATTACTTTACCATACCAACTTGATTAAAAAGTTCTTGGAATATATTCAGAGATTTCAAAATACTCGTACAAGTTTATTCCTCAAAACTGATATTATCACCTTCAAGTACTCCCCATAAACTTCAACGCACTTATGCCAGCGTTTGGCCCAGCTTTTGAAACATTTCTGGAACTCTATTTTTAGTATAGCCACCAGAGTCGTCTTCGTTTTTTCATTACATCCTTTCAGCTGTTAAAATTCTTTCCGCGTAGTGGAATTACAGGGAGCCATATCAGGATGAACAGGAGTTCGATGGCTGCTGGATGGTATTCGCTTCGTTTTTGTTCAAAATTTCGCGAATATTGATGGCACTGTGCGATGGTGCGTACTCTTGGTGCAATATTCACGAGTAGTTTTCCCAACAATCCTTTCCTTTTTGGCGAATTTTCTCAGGTAAACGTTTCACAACGCCCAAAAATAGTCAAAATTAACTGCCTGGCCTTCTGGCAAAGCCTCGTGGTGTACAAGGCCGTTGTAATCCATAAAAACCGTGAGCATCACTTTCTTTTTTGACTAAAAACGAGCGATTTTTCTGGCCTTGGTTGACTCGGAGTTCTCCACTCACTCGCCTGATGCCTGTATTGCGTGTCGTACTCATAAGCCCGCGTCTCGTGTCGAGTTATGGTACGTTTGATGAATGTTGCATCGGAATCAGCCTTGGAAATCATGTATTTGGCGATATCAACGTGGTTCCTTTCGTGCTTGAAATTCAGGTTCCTTGGAACAAAAAAAAAGCCAAAATTATTAAGCAACGTTCAAGTCCTCTGCCAGCTCTCTGATGGTTATTGATTGATTTACGGTTACTATTCAATTTTCGTTTCACTTTATTGAAGTTTTCATCAATTTTCTATGTCGACGGTGGCAGGCCGATATCGTTATCTTCGATGACTCAGGATCTGTTTTGAAGCGTTCATGCCACTCATAAACGCCTGTCGGCCGTTTTTTTTAGAGTATCATTACCGATTCAGTTTCCCAACATTTCTAAGGTTTTCAAATTCAAATCCATTTTTAAAATTCATGAAGGCGTAACTTTTACAAATATCAAGCAATGGCGATACAGTTTTGGTTGGAATATTAATTACAGATGTGGCAGCTAAGCACAAAAAAATAACAGACATTAATTGATTTAGAGAGTCACCTGGCGGTTGTTCAGGGAACTTTTTGATCAAATTGGTATTTGCCTTCTGAAAACTCAAGTCGCCGTGACTTGGATGTACACCCTAGCCAATGGAGAAGCATTACTTATAATGCAGAAACATATTTTTTATTTATTTTTAAATCGTGCTTTTCTAGTCTAAGGCAAGCACTGAAAAGTTTAAATTTGAATATTTGTTATAAGTTTTGATGAAAAAAGTTGTTGAAGGTAAACAATTCATTTCGCCACTTTGTTTTTCTTCACTTTTAGTAAAATGTTAAACAAATTATGGCTTACCAGTTTTTACCATGTGAAAGAACGTCTCAAACTCTATCCGAGTTGTCAAAAAAGTGAAGAATGATTTTTGCATTCAGCCCACTTTTCATGGACCAAGTCACATATAGTCTTCCGATTTAGATGGAGTAAAATCAAATAGAGCTTCGAAGCTGTAAAGATTTTGCTTAGCTAGGGTCCAGTAATAACACCACCAATAAACTCTGTCTGAAAATCAACTGAAAAACAACTCTTGCTAACAGCTGGTACTTCGGGCCCGAATGAAAAGTATAACAAAAATGTCTATACAAACTTTATTTTATTTTATTTTTATCGTGAACGATATCTAACGAAAATGACACTGGTTTAAAAGCATTCGAGGGAAAATACGAAGATAGAATAACGAACTGTACGAGATTTGTAATGACGACGACATAGTCAAATAAATAGAAACACTCGATCATGATGTTCGGAAGAAAATATCCCTCGACTCGGCACCTACGGATGCACAGTGAAATCGCATACGAACATAATAAAAGAACATCATGCAGAAGGACGTGTGTGCACTTGATACGACTATTTGGTGGAACTTTGCAAAGCATAGAGTCGAAGGGTTTTGGACTCGGCTTAAACGAACAAACGGTGGAATAGAGACAAATAAGAAGGCGTTTAGAGATCGTTTAGAGTTCTTTTGATTTCTGATTGACCCAGCGCAGTGAGAAACTATCATGCGATCTTCAGTAATATTAAAAACTATACAATGTCTTTCGGTAAAAAAATTCCAAAATTTCTCTCAAATTTTAGAAGGATTCAAAGCATTTACGAGCATCATGAGATAATTAGATAAATACGCTTTAGGGGAATTAAACGAAACTAAATTAAACTACGACTAACAGCAACGAATACTGCCTTCAGAACAAAAGAAGGTGATTTTTGGAAAGCTTGGTTGTTTCGTCATAGTGTCATTTTGGACAGCCACAGGCTTATTAGCAACGTATCAGATTTTACTATGGCTACCCTAAGCTTTAGAATAGAGTATAAGATAAAGTTCCCCACGCCAAAGGAATGGTATTTGAATTCAGTAGTCGAAGAGAACACAACTGTACTTTACACGGACGGATGAAATATGGGTTGCGGCGTACAACGATAGATGTAGAAACATAAATCAAGAAGAATCTATGGAAACAGTTTTTCACTATCTGTATGAGTTCCCAAGTCTGGGTGCTGCACGACATAGAATGCTGTGAGAATTCTCGGTGGTTAACTTGAAAGAAATTGCGGAAAAGAAAACAGACGACTTAGGCGGATTCGTAGTCAAATCAAAATGGTTCGACTAATAAAAGGCAATCGATCTACAAAAGGTGTATCAAAATGGCATGTTTTGTGCAAATTAAGTCTGAGCTCTATCACTTAGACAACACCTCCCCCACCATAATGAAAATTGGGTTTGCATTCCCAATTTGTTGTTAAGTATTCAAGTCAATTTCCATTTGCTAGCGCGTCGGCTGGGTGTGAAAAATATAAATTCCAAAATTCGAAAATAATAAATTCTATTGGGATCGATTCCTGATTTAAGCATTTGTAGCTGTCGTGAATGCATCGCACAGGCTTCGTCTCCAATATCCTTTGGGTCGACCTCTACTGCGTAAGCCTTGCCAATTCCAGTTTAAGAATATCCCGCTGATGTCAGTCTCAAATTTTCGAAAAGTCTGACCAATCCATCCCATTTACGTTCGCGAATCTTAATTTCAACTGGCCTTTCCCTACCTCGGGCGAAAAGCTCATCATTTGCCACCCGGTTAACGGGCCACCATATGCGCAAGATGCCTCTAAGGCAGCGATTTATGAAGGTCTGAAGATTCTTTGTTGTCGCAACGGCCACGCACTATGTTTCACAGCATATGGCGGTGTACTGAGTACTGATTTTACTTTAGAGTTCACAATCCTATGCTTTGTTTTCGTGGTTAGCTGTTTGGAATAACAGATCAATAAATTTAAAAAAAATATATTATTAAATAAATCATGTATTTAGAGGTTAGTATAACATTTATAATAATGCAGTATTTTAAGTATTTTGTAGGTCAAAAAAATATATATATAAAGGGTGGTTGAGTTTCAAAGACCGGTTTTGATTTTTAATAAAATACAATTTTTTTAGGAAATTATTGTCATTTCTTTTGATTATGATAATAGTGTGTGGTTTACATTCAAAATCGGCCCTTGAAATTAAACCACCCTTTACAATTTCTTTGTTCCGAAGCCAACAATGTTTTGTGTTCAAAAGGGCATATTTTCATTAAGTAGTCCAAAGAATGGTCCATAGTAACTAGTCCAGGAATATAGAATCGACAGGCATATAGAATGATCATCGATTATCCGTACCAGCAGGTTAAATTTTTAAAATGGTCTAATGTAAGCAGTTTAGGCAAGTTGCGCATTCGCGTGTAACGCTCTCTTATGTAGCGATAGACCAGGCGGATCAGTTTCAATGACATCGCAAAGTGGACATATGGTACCCTTATATTGGACCTTTTCGGTTTCTAGTGTTCTTTAAGGTGTAGCGTGATTCGAGCTGGAATCCAATATAGTCCCACTTTTTGCAGGGTAAAGAATTACGTATATGCGTATGTAGATAATCATTTTTTTGTTCAAGAGTATGAAACATTCCAGTACTTTGCCACATCGTTGTTGACGGCGAAAGCAAGAGTTGTTTTGCATTGTCTTGTCCACTTAAAATGCATTGTCATCCACAGACGATATTTCAATGCACATACATACGTGCATATACACATTTTTCATATTTTTACACACACACAAGTTCCCTTGTCATCTACGCACACGTAAATGTAGAAGAATTCATATCTAAAAATGATTGAATACTCGACCGTTCATCAAGATGACAAGACTTGACAGTAAGAAATAACGCGGCGATATGTCTGCGGCAGTAGCAAAAATGGAAGAGTAGAAGAAGTGGTTTTGAGTGACAGCGATGTCAACATTAGTGACAATAGCGCACGGTAGCGATCCACTACCCAATGCGATATAGACGCATAGATACATACATACACACGCGTAGATTTATATACATACAAAATTTATCAAATGACATTGGATGCGACGGTCAATAGGATAGAGTGCCGCTGGTGACACAGTAGCAGCTGCTACTGTCCATTTATGTCATTGTCACTTTTTGTCGTCTGTCACGGTTCGTTGCTGCTGTCACAACTACAAATACGATTTCTTTGCATTTGTTGAAATGGTTGTTGTTTTAAGAAACATTGCTTGCAGCCAATGGCATTTCATCCTTTTTAAATTTTATTTGCTTATTTATTTCTTGGTTGTCAGTGTGATTTTATCCTTTCATTTCATTTAAAAGTCTGACAGCTCAGTCAATGTGGCATCAGCTGTGCGGTAGCATTGTTTGTTTGTCTGTTTATCAGTTAGCTTTGTTAGATTTTAATGTCGATTTGGTTGGGAAATTATTCGTTTGTTTGTAGTTGAAAGGAATTCGGATTTAGAAAAGTGTTGAATGCACTTAAAACTGACAAACAAAATTAGATGGCATAATGGGATTAAATCAAAAATATGGCTGCTTATACTTTTGTTTTTTTGCTTACACTTTGGAGGCTAATGAATCACTCTACCGAAAGACGATTTATTATGGCTAATTGTGAAATAAGGAGATAGAAAAGGAAACTATTTTCCATCGACGCTGAAGGATGGCTTGAATTCTTAATTATATTTCATAGTTCGGGAGTCGCACATCTCACTGAAAGTAGATTATCTAGGAGACGAGATTGTGAATATTCGAAGACTGCCTTGTCACTACTAGGGTTATCACTTTAGGCTTTTTATACCCATACGCATTAGTGCACTAAGATAATATAACTTTGTTCGAATAATCTTTATTTGTAACAGGATAACTGAATTAAGATAAGGCAGATATATAAATAAATAAATAAGAACTAAAGAAAAATGCTTAGAATGACAAAATCTCTCAACTGAGTCATGTGTGCACGATCATCCGCCCCGTTGTTCTTCTTTATTGGTGCAGTAACCGCCTAAGCGGCCGCCGTAGCCCAATGAGTTGGTGCGTGACTACCATTCGGAATTCAGAGAGAACGTAGGTTCGAATCTCGGTGAAAAACCAAAAATTAAGAAAAAGTTTTTTCTAATAGCGGTCGCCCCTCAGCAACCAATAGCAAACCTCCAAATGTATTTCTGCCATGAAAAAGCTCCTCATAAAAAAAATATGCCTTTCGGAGTCGGCTTGAAATTGTAGGTCCCTCCATTTGTGAAACAACATCAAGACGCACACCACAAATAGGAGGAGGAGCTCTTGGCCAAACACCCAAAAAGGGTGTACGCACCAAATATACATATAACCGCTTAAACGATTTTGGCTGAGTTCAACATAACGCGTTATCTATTTCTTTCACGTGCTAACCGACGCCAATTAGAAATGCCAAAAGATCCAAGTTCTTCCAACTCATTGGAGACCTTTCTCAGCATTTGCTACTACCCACGGACATTGTATTGACTGCTTTCATGTAAGGCACAAACGTCAGTATAAGTTTTTTATTTGAAGCGTAAACAACAATATTTTTACCACACTTGAAAATGTCGAATTTCGTGCCAAATAATGTGTTTTTGCGGGGAATTTTTTAATATGAAGAAAAAAGCAGCCGAAAGTCATCGTATCTTGGTGGAAGTTTATGGTGAGCATGCTCTAGCTGAGCGAACGTGCCAGAAGTGGTTTGCACGCTTTAAAAGTGGTGATTTTGGCTTGGAAGACGAAGAACGCGAGGGTGCGCCGCCAAAGTTCATGGATACCGAATTGGAGGAATTGCTCGATCAAGATCCGGCTCAAACGCAAGAAGAGGTTGCAAAAACTTTGGGAGTTGATCAATCAACCATTTCCAAACGTTTAAAAGCCATGGGAATGATCCGAAAGGTAGGCCATTGGGTGCCGTATGAATTGAAGCCAAGAGACGTTGAACGCCGTTTTATGGCATGCGAACAACTGCTTCAACGGCACAAAAGAAAGGGTTTTTTGCATCGAATTGTGACTGGCGATGAAAAGTGGGTCCATTACGACAATCCAAAACGTCGGGCAACGTATGGATACCCTGGCCATGCTTCAACATCGACGTCGGCGCAGAATATTCATGGCGTGAAGGTTATGCTGTGTATCTGGTGGGACCAGCTGGGTGTTGTGTATTATGAGCTACTGAAACCGAATGAAACGATTACGGGGGATGTCTACCGACGACAATTGATGCGTTTGAGCCGAGCACTGCGAGAAAAACGGCCGCAATACGCCGATAGACACGACAAAGTTATTTTGCAACATGACAATGCTCGGCCACATGTTGCACAAGTGGTCAAAACATACTTAGAAACGCTCAAATGGGATGTCCTACCCCACCCGCCGTATAGTCCAGACCTTGCGCCATCCGATTACTATCTCTTCCGATCGATGCAACATGGCCTGGCTGACCAGCACTTCCGTAATTACGATGAAGTCAAAAAATGGATCGATTCGTGGATTGCGGCAAAACCGACCGAATTTTTCACAAAGGGAATCCGTGAATTGCCAGAAAGATGGGGAAAAGTAGTAGCAAGCGATGGACAATACTTTGAATATTAAATTTGTAACCATTTTACGTCAATAAAGTTTCAAATTTCGAAAAAAAACCGCACGAACTTAACCATAATCCTATATATATTGGGAGGTTGAATTAGTTTTAAAGGTTTTTTTCGAAGATTTGGGGCTTTATTGTGAAAAAACGGTACAAAATATTTTATTCGAAGTATTGGCCATCGCTAGCTACAACTTTCGCCCATCTTTCGGGCAATTTCCGGATGCCGTTTCTCCAAAATTCTGGCCGCTGCTTGGCTATCCATGACTCAACTCATATTTTGGTAGCCTCGTACGAGGAGAGCCGCTGGTCCGCCAAATCGAGACTCATATGCCGGAACAAATGATAATCGGAGGGAGCTATGTCTGGACTATACGGCGGGTGGGGTAACACTTCCCAGCCAAGCGTTCCAAGGTATTTTTTGACAGGTTGAGCAACATGCGGCCGAGCGTTGTCATGTTGCAAAATAACCTTGTCGTGCCTTTTTACCGTTTCCGGCCGTTTTTCTTTCAATGCCCACGCATCAATTGCAGTCGGTAACGATCCCCCGTGATTGTTTCGCCCGGTTGGAGCAGCTCAAAATATACGACGCCGACCTGATCCCACCAAATGCAGAGCATGATTTTCTTGCCGTGAATATTCTGCTTGGCCGTCGACGTTGATGCGTGGCCGGGCAAACCCCATGATTTTTTGCGTTTTGGGTTATCGTAGTGGATCCATTTTTCGTCGCCAGTCACCACCCGATGCAAAAAACCCTTCCGATTTTGTCGCTCGATCAGCAATTCGTACGTAAAAAATCGCCGTTCGACGTCGCGCAGCTTCAACTCGTACGGGACCCAATGTCCTTGCTTTTGGATCACTCCCATCGCTTTTAGACGCTTGCAAACGGTTGATTTATCAACGCCCAATGATTCAGCAAGCTCTTGTTGGGTTTGGCACGAGTCCTCGTTTACCAATTCCCCCAATTCCGCGTCCTCGAACTTTTTGGGCTGGCCAAGACGCTCCTTGTCTTCGGTGTGAAAATCACCACTTTTGAATCGTCGAAACCAGTGCTCACATGTTGAAATCGACGGAGTATGGTCTGGGTAGGCCTCCTGCAGCAATTCACGGGCTTGGGCTGTATTTTTTTTTCAAATTGAAGCAGAAAGGCAAAGCTTCCCGCAAATTGCGTTTCGACGGCACGAAAGTTGACATACTCGGAGGTATATATCTATATATATATATATATATAATTGGCGCGTACGCCCTTTTGTTGCTCCACAAATGGAGGGACCTACAGTTTCAAGCCGACTCCGAACGGCAGATATTTTTTTTTTTTTTTTTTTTTATTTTTTATTTTTTTTTTTTTTATTGAAACGTTATAAAATTTGTATACATTTCATGTATTACGCCTAGCATAAGCTAACAAGTAACATTATTCTATCCTTAACATTGAAATTTAAAAACAATTATAAATATTTTACAAACAATTATACAGCGTTGGCGACTAAATCTCGTGGCTTAGTTCTTCGAAGTCTTCTTGTGCAGACTGTTTTGGTAAGCTCTGCGGCCTTCGGGTTTATGTGCTCTTTCAGCCTGGTTTCATGGTTACTTGCAAGAATTTGGATTATATCAGCGACTTTTTTCACCGACAGATCCTTGTGCAGGTCGTGATTTCGCACGTACCAAGGTGCGTTGACCATGTCTCTGAGAATCTTATTCTGCAGGCGTTGTACAGCTTCAATGTTTGATTTAGTGGTACATCCCCATAATTGAATGCCGTATGTCCATACCGGCTTAACTACTTGGTTGTATATTAATAATTTATTCTGTATTGACAATGTAGACTTTCTGCCAATTAACCATTTCATTTTTTTAATCTTTAAGTTGATTTCAGTTGCTTTAATTTTGACATGTTCTTTCCATTTGAGCTTTGCATCCAAAGTCATACCCAAGTATTTTGCTGTATTACTATATGGAACAGTAGTAGATGATATTTTCACTGGGTTATAGGCTATTTTCTTGTTTGTAAAGTCTACGTGAACAGACTTGCTTTCATTTAGTTTGATTCTCCAGTTTTCAGTCCATGCGACAACTTCGTCTATCGATGCCTGTAACTTTCTAGTTGATTCATTTGCGTTATTTCCATAGGCTAAGATACACGTGTCATCAGCAAAAGTGGCTATCTTACTTGTATTTGAAACAGGTAGATCTGCAGTATAGAGCAAATACAGTACTGGCCCAAGAATGCTGCCTTGAGGTACACCAGCTTCAATTTTTTTAATGTTTGAGTATGCTTGTCTTTGTTTCACTCTAAAATATCTGTCTGTGAGATATGATTCCAATAGCAAAGTATATTGATATGGGAGCATCGCTCTGAGCTTACGGATTAGACCTTCGTGCCACACTTTATCAAACGCCTGTGCGATATCAAGGAATATTGCTGAACACACTTGATTGTTTTCTATGGCCTCTTCTATGATGTGTACTATACGATGTATCTGATCTATCGTTGAATGTTTTTCTCGAAATCCAAATTGGTGAGATGGTATTAATTGTTTATTAGAAATTATATCCTTTAATCGTTTGGAAAATAGTTTTTCAAATAGCTTTCCGATGGCTGGGAGTAATGCTATTGGGCGGTAAGATGTGACTTCGTTGGGATTTTTCCCTGGCTTTGGGATCATTTTAATTTCAGAAATTTTCCAATGCATTGGTATGTATTTAAATTCAATGCATGCATTCATTATTAAAGTGAGTTTGATTAGCGCTTTGTAAGATAAGTTCTTTAGCACTTCGGCTGTGATTAAGTCAAATCCTGGACTTTTCTTTTGTTTTAGTTTGGAGATTTCATTTGCTACCTCATCAGTGGTAAAACTTGTAATTTCAACAGATTCTTGCACAGTATGGGGAAACAAAGTGTAATTTATCGTTTCAAATGGCTTAAAAATTTTTTGGAGGTGTTGTGCAAATAACTCAGCTTTTTCCGAATCGGTTTTTGCCCAAGGTTGGTTGCTATTTGGCTGTTTAATTGGGGGATTATGTTGAATTGGTCTTTTCATATGTGCCGTAATCCGCCATAGAGAGTAATCAGAGGTTTTATCTGCAGATAGGTTTTGTAGCTTTATATTTAAAGTTCTGTTTTTATTTTCTTGAATAGCATATTTCACTGTTTTGGTGAGGTTGTTTAATTGTGTTTTAAGTGATGGAGACCTAATCGACTGCCACTTTTTTCTGATTTTTCTTTTTTCCTTTATGAGTTCAATTATATTCAAAGGATATCTTTGGCGATTAATTTTTTGGACTCTTACAGGTGTACTTAACCAAGCAGCTTTTTGTATCTGTGCTGACAGCTTTATTGTTTCCTTCTCAATTTCGTCAACATTATCGATTTCATTTGTCGTGTTTACATATGTGTCTAGTTTAGTCTTGAAGTATTGCCAATCTGTATATTTATTTGAAAGGAGCAGGTTACTTTCATTGGTTTTTGGTTCACCATCAAGAATCATGAATATAGGTGAATGATCTGAATTAAGATCTAAACCATCCTCCAGAGTTATGTTGTTGTATGGTAGTTGTTTGACTACGAAAAAATCAATCAAATCTGGAGTCTTATTAATGTCTGTTGGCCAGTATGTTGGATTACCAGTTGAGAATATTTCACAACCACATTGTTGTGCCGCTTTCCACAGTTCGCGACCTTTAGTTGTCGTTAGGCGAGATCCCCAGTTAATGTGCTTTGCATTGAAATCGCCTCCCATAACGAATCTTCCTTTATGTTTATTTAAAAGTTGTGTGTATTCTGTAGACTTTATGTTATGTCTCGGCGGACTATATACTGCTGTTACCGACAGTTGGTAATTGCAAAACTTGATTCCAACTGTTGTCGCTTGAAACTCAGTGGAGCTGATCTTTTCTTCTTCGAAATGTTCAATCGAATTCTTAATAATAATTGCGCTACCTCCTCTTGCGTTGTTTAGAGGATGATTTGAGCAATACATTATAAATCCGTTGAATGTAGAGTACATTTGGGTGGTCAAATGAGTTTCAGATACTAAACAAATATCAATTCTTTCTTGATTAAGTAGAAGCTCAAGTTCATTTTTGTGCTTTAAGATTCCATTCGCGTTCCATGCCATTATCTTTAAACTTTTTCTTATTGTGTTTTTAGACATTTATAATTTGCTCAAGTTTTTCAACGCGATTCAGTAGATCCTGGTTTAAGGTTAACTGCTTTTCAATTTTAAATAAAATTTGTGTCAATATATCTTTATCTGTCGTATTTTCCTTTTGGGCTGCTACGTCTGCATATGTTTGTTTACCCGGTATTAGTGTTGGTTTCTTAGTCGTTCTTAGTTCTACAGAGTGTTTTGGCATAGCTAATGCTTGACGTATTGCTGTTGGGGGTTTTTTGCCAGTTTCTTCTTTGTGTTTAACTCCGCTTTTGTTACGGAGCTTTTGCAACTCCTTGGCAACATGACATCCTCTGTAGCTTGCTGGGTGGTTTTGCCCGCAGTTGCAGCATTTTGGTGGTTCTTTGTCTGGTTTCTTGCATTCAAGAGTTGAATGATTACCAGCGCACTTAACACATTTTGGAGGCTTGCAACAATAGTTCTTGGTGTGCATAAAACCCTGGCAGGACTTGCATTGGGGAATTAAGCTAGATAATTTTAATGGCTCAATTTTTACGATTGTGTTGAGTATGTTTTTAATCTCATAGACCTTTTTTATGTCTTCATTTGGGTCAAAACAGAGGGTAAACATGTTTAAGGGCTCTTTGGTTTTCCATTTCAATTTTCTATATGCGTTTGTAGCCTTTAAACCTTGTCTTTGCAGATCTTCAATGATATCCTCAGGTTGACATGTGTGATGTAGGTCTTTAACCACTACCCTTATCTGCCTTGTTTGCTTGTTTTCGTATGAGTGCCATGGGAGCATTAGCTCAGTAAATATTTTTGTAATTTTCCTGTAATCGCTTCCATTCTGGACATTGATTTTATATATATCTTTGCCAATCAGCTTAATTATAAAATCACTATTTATGTTAGATGAGGAGCTTTTTCATGGCAGAAATGCACTCGGAGGTTCGCCATTACCTGCCGAGGGGCCACCACTATTAGAAAAAAGTTTTTCTTAATTTTGGTGTTTGACCCAGATTCGAACCTACGTTTTCTCTGTGAATTCCGAATGGTAGTCACGCACCAACCCATTCGGCTACGGCCAAGGACTCCTACTTTTCTTAATTTGTAACTACTAGGAGTAACGGGGTTGTTAAAGCAAAAACACGCTGACTTTTTGTGTTATGATCTTCTCGCTATTCTATCTAGATTGGAAAAGGCAGAACTAACAGCGTCGATTTCAAAGCCTCGTACGTCAGTAACTGCACGCTTCTGCAAAAGATTGTGCCAGCTCGGTTCAATTCTGCACTATCTGTCCGATAACTCGAGTAGAAATTGAAATATTTCGAAATAGCGAAACTTGGTATTGAGAGCACGACCATAAATGTCAATGTAAAAATAAAAATTTAGTTAAATATTTTCGTCATATTTTTTATCATCTTCAAACGCATTATTACTGGAGACGAGACGTAGGTTAATGTGTACGACACGCAGTCAAGACATCAAGCGAGTGAGTGGAGAGCCCCGCATGAACCAAGACTAAAAAAACCACGTCGTTTTCAGTCAAAGAACGGTGCTCACGGTTTTTATGGATTACGACAGGGTGTGGAATACAATGGGTCAGAAAGTTGGTTTTGCACCTTGTTAACGCACCTCCGCACAGTGCCTTCATTATCCCCGAATTTTCGACCAAGAACAAAACGTATATCACCCAACAGCTATCGAATTCGAAACGAGTCAAAAAAGGAAGTAGTGGAAAAATCGAAGACGGTTCTGATGGCTATACCGAAAATAGAGAGATGGGAAATGATGATACTTTGAAGGGGATAATATCAGTTTCAAGAAATAAATTTATATTTTGCATTTTCTAAAAATATTCCGGGATCTTTTTGATCAAGGCAGTATTACTAATATTGAAGGATACTAATGCGGACCGAAAAAGCTACTCATTAAACAAAATCCATTTGCCGTTTGAAGTCGGCTTAAACCTGTAGGTCACTCCATTTGTGGACCAACTTCAATACGCTCGACATAAATAGCAAGAGGAGCTCGGGTGTAAATGCGAGTTATATATATATATTTATGTAATCCAGACAGATATCTGAAGTATACGATAAAAAGCGCCACAGACGACTTTGTTTTTACCACTACCGTTTCCACCGTTTCCGACAGTCAGTTCTACATAATAGGAACGACCCGGACTTATATCCGACCAAGGACTATCGGACTTCAGCACCACTCCCGTGTATGTTTGGGGAACGTCACCACTAATTATTTAAGGGACGATTTACGTAAAAAACTTTCGATTTGGTTGTACCGTTACACTATACCATAGAAGAAGTTGAGTAAATTCTTAAGTTCGGCAAAGAAGCCGAAGTGTTCTTTAATTTAAAGCCTTTTTTCATATTTAGTGATGGTAGTCAAGTAGCTAAGTGGGATTAGTCCAGAGCGATGCGTGTAACACATGCAACGAAGCGCATTCAGGGATACTTTGGAACACTGACTTTGCCACTCTGTTTTGCTCCTTGTAGGACTCGACAAATTTTCTTATGATCGACATATTTTTCATTTTTGAAGGATATTGCTGATAAAAGGCTGAACGGCTTGGTAAAACTCGCGGAGACGTGCATTAAGTATTGAAATTGAAATTTGAATAGATCGATCGAAGGAGCACCAGGAGATTTGATGGCTCTTGAAACACTCAGGCTAAAAAGCCCATTTTATTTAGAGCAATGGAAAGAGGGTAGATAGTCAAGGAGGAAAGGAAAAAAGTATCAGAGAAAGAGATAGGAAAGAATAAAGACAGAGACGAAGGCAGTTAGTCCTGTAAGAACTGTCCAGATTCTTTGGCAAATCTGTAAATATCCTCCAGTTTAAGAGAACGAATATTACTCATTCTCACGACATCGGAACGCAAATTCGTAGCCGTGCTCTGGCAAAGGCAGGACACTCACAGAGAAAGTGCTCAGTGCTATCCGCCTCCTCCGAGCAAGACAGGCACATTGGGTCCTCAATGATTCCAATGGTGGTCATATGCTGACCCCATGGCTTGTGTCCTGTAATGATGCCGACCATCAACCGAATATCGTTCCTTCTAAGTTTTAGTAGAAAGTTTGACAGTTTTCTGTTCGGACTTGTCACAAAATACTTTGCAGATGTGCAGCGTTCTAGACCGGACCATCGCTCTTTGAGTAGGTTGCCTACATAATTGCTGATACAATTCATGATTCCTGTGGAACTGATTCCGATTATTGGCTCTGGTCCCTGTGGTGGGACCGCTAATCCACGGTTGACCAATTCATCGGCAATCTCGTTTCCTTGAACACCGGAGGGTCCTGGAACCCCTATAAGTACAAGCCTGTTTTGACTTGCGACAGAATTAAGCTTCAACTTACATTCTTGAAGAACCTTCGAGGTTTGCTTCGCGTTCTCCAGGATCTTCAGTGCAGCCTGACTGTCACTGAAAACCCCAATCTGTTCCCCGCTCCATCTTCTCTCGATTATCCATTCGGCTACTTTCAGGATGGCAAAAATTTCCGTTTGGAAAACAGTTGCCATTTCCCCTATAGCATAGTGATACTTATTACTATCGTTTAAGTACAATCCGGCTCCAGACCATATTTCATTCTTGGACCCATCGGTAAAGAAAATATCCAACAAACCTCCCTGCATGCATTCTGGATTGCTCCATTGCTCACGCAATCTGAAATCAAATTTCCTTCCAAATGAAACTGTGGGTATCAGGTAGTCTTTAGGTGCCAGAAACAGTGGATACTACTCAGATAGCATCTTAAAGATTTCTCTGTGTCCCGAAGTTTCGTCTTCGTGCCAGAAACCATATTTATGGAGTCTATACATTGCTCTTATTGCTTCCTGTTTTATCTTAAGATCCAAGAGGAGCAAATCAATCACAGCATTTAGAGCCATGCTTATGCAAGGAGACAAACATAATTCGGGCACTAAGCCCATTAACTTAACATTTTATTTACTCACATACCGGCATACCTGCAATAGCTCACAAATAACGACAAGTGGATCTTAAAAGTTATTCGCCTTTCAGCGTTCGCCGGAGCGTTCCAACGATCGATTACTTGCATGGGAGAAGCATCAAGTAAAGAAAATATACATATAAATGCTTGTGCATATAAGCACATACGTATACTAGAAGCCTATCAAACGGTTGTCAAATGCAACGCATCATTACCACGGGAAACATACAACACACACACATTTGAGCGGGCACGGCGTAGCTGGCAAACGCAACAGCATGCCATGCAACATTCATGCCAGCAGCAATATAATTTATGACTTAATTATCAGGCCATAGTTAATGTGTTCAATAAACTAGTCTACAAAATTGCGCAAATAACAGCAACAAATAATCGAATGAACGACGACATGTCGCTCCGTTTAGCCTTTCCTGTCATTAAGGCGGCCTGCCATGCAACACCATAACGGCAACCGCAGCGGCATCTCCGCTTTTCTGCTTCTCAATCAACTGAATTGTTCTCTGCTGCTGATATTTCTTCTTTTTATTTATTTTTATGTTTTATTTTTTCGTTGACTTCTGGTTAAACATTTAGTTTATTATTATTTTTCACTCCACTCACAGCGTGGTGCCATTCTTGATCACATTGCCAGTATGCAATCTGTTGTTGTTGTTATTCACTTATTACAATATTATATAGTATTTGACTGCGCTCTCGACATACGACGTGACTATGGCCGGGCCGTCAATTTGCTTTTAAATGCAACAATTTGATTGCAGCATGCGCCGTTGCCATTGCCGCTGCCGTTGCCGTTGATGTTGTCTCACTTAGTTATGTATGCTGTTGATCGCCATGTTTGTTGTTGCTATGTTACTTATGTGTCGTTTGTGAGGTGATGCCAAGTGCAGCTACTACTACCTCATCCGGCCGCTTGCATCGTTGTCAGCCGACAACACCAACGTCTCCAACAGTTGGAAGTCATTTATTGCTCTACTTGATGCCTCAACGATTGCCTCGACTGCTGTAGTTATTACTTTTGTTATTGCTATTGTTGCTTTTGCTGCCTGACATCGCATTACCCGTATGCTGGTCGCGCTTAGTGTGGCAATAAAAATTCATTTAAAATGGCAGCGATTATGTCTCAACAGACCATAAAAGTCACTCAAATGACAATTACTACTTAGGCTTCGAACTGTCAGTACAAACCAGAACGTCGCATTAAATTCGTTGATCGAATTTGGTTGCGTTTTGCGGTGACAGTGGTGAGTAGCGATGAAAAATTGGTTGAGAGGTGATATGGCAATATGAGATGGAAAAAAACAAATACATAAATGAGATTGAAAAATGTACTTTCAGAGAAGTCAGCACAGTAACACAAAACGTACGGATGCTTCGTAACATCTCGCAATAAAATTTAATTATATTTTTTGTTCAGATCGATCGGGGAAATCAATTTGTGAAATTTTAAAGGTACTCATAAAATTTCGATTTTACAGAAAGTGGTTCTTGTTCTTCGACGCCAAGAACGTCTTAGCCAGTTCCTGATAAACATACATATACAGTGAAGGACTTTAATCTAAAATAAAGGGTGCTTAAGTTTCAAGGGCCGGTGTTGATTTTGAATAAAATAAATTTTTTTTTAGGAAATTATAGTCATTTCTCTTTATTATGGTAATACTGCTATGGCTCAATTACGCATAGAACAAAATGTTGGCCAAATGGCCGCCGCGGCTTCGGCGGTACACCTCCATCCGATGTCCAAATTTTCCAAATTTTCGATGACGCTGAGGCATAATTGAGTTTCTATGCTGTTAATGTGCCGAATTATCTCATCCTTTAGCTCTTGAATTGTTGCTGACTTATCGACGTACACCTTTTCTTTCAAATAACCCCAAAGAAAGAAGTCCAACGGTGTCAAATCACATGATCTTGGCGGCCAATTGACATCGCCGCGACGTGAGATTGTTCGGCCATCAAATTTTTCGCGCAAAAGAGCCATTTCTTTCTGTGATGCTGTGTGACAAGTGGCACCGTCCTGTTGAAACCACATATCGTCCACATCCATATCTTCCAATTCGGGCCATAAAAAGTTCCTTATCATCTCACGATAGCGAACACTATTCACAGTAACTGCCTGACCGGACTCATTTTGGAAAAAATATGGCCCAATGATGCCGCCTGAATTAGCTGAATTAGCCTGAAATTGAAAAATGTCAAATGAAATGCAGAAAAAAACTTGACGTTTAGGTGTGGTTCACGTTCAACATCGGCCCTTGAAATTGAACCACCCTTTACAATTCGGTCTTTAAATTTTGGCACTACTGGAGAGATTGCCAATTCAAGCCTGGTTTTTCTATACTTCATGATATGGAATGGTCCGGCTTCTACTTGTCTGCTATTAAAGCTAATTTTTTTAATGCCCAACATTTTCTAAAAACGGTGCTTTTTGGACTTCTACGACAGTACAACTCCGAAACAGCTCATTCAAGCAAAATATGGATAGTATTTTAAGCTCAGCAGCCTCAAATTAGTTTTAGCTTTACTATAGCGACGAATCTTTTCTTTCTTTATTTCGTAAAATAGTGTTAGATCAGGCAACGGTGGTTACTACCCTCCATGAGGGTGTAGAAGACTTGATGTCAACCTGCGATACCACTAGTTTGGGCTGGAGTTTCCTATATGGTGAAACCACTTCGTATCTTTAATAAACGATGGCATGCTGTGAGAGTGACCGCCGTGGCTGAAAGGATGTTTGCGTGCCTACTTTTTGGAAGTGTACGGCTTTGAAACCTCGGCAATAAAACACCAAACGACAGAAAAGCTTTCAACAGGTAATGACAAACCTCCGAGAGAATTTCTGCCATGAAAAAATGGTCCTTATAAAAAAACCATCAGCTGTTCAGATGAGACATCCATTTTTAGAAAAAAATCATGTATTGTGAGAGGTAGCGTCCCCGTTCTAAGCATAGATGTTGCGATTTTAGCCCCATCGCTTACCTAAAGACGTTTTGCACCTACATGGGACCTATACTCCTGAACGTGATGTTTTCAATTGAGCTTACGCCCTAGAATAATCTCGTGATACTTTGCCACGGTAGATGTTTCCCCGATGCTGTTATTGAGATACCGTCCGCATAAGTTATAACATTACGGCCAGTACTTTCCAATTTTAAGAGCTTATTATGAGGAGTGCGTATGTATGATAGTGATAAGGGGTGGCCAAAGGTTATTTTCTCAAGAAATAAAAGAACATATTCTATATCCATACTGGTCTAAGGAAGACTTTCATAACAATATCCTTCCAACTAACTGCTTCTATTTCGTAAAATATGCCTAGTGGAAATTCGTGCGCGCTGACATGGGGAGAAATAATTCGAGTAAATTTCTTTTCGCATGTGGATGTTCAACACTTTCTCCAAAATTTTTATAAGAAAGGAGGTAAGGCTTATAGACCACAGTTCATTTGGTTTTAAGTGTCCATAGTCCATCCTCATGCTATGTCACAAAGGTTGATAAGTGGACTTAGAAGGTAGCAGATCGCTTGTAACTCAGGGGGAAAGATTCTATAAACTTCTCCAGATTTATACGGATGAAAAGACTTAACTGGCCATTCCATCTTTCTATGACTTATGAGCAAAACAAAGGTATGCAATCTCTGGGGAATATGCGGGTGGAGCAAGACTTCTCAAATTAGCTGCAGTCGGTAACGATCACCAGTGATGGCTTCAGATGGTTTAAGGAGTTCAGAGTAAAGAATACCTAGATGAAATGGCACCCAATTACCTGCTCTCTGGACCATTCCCACGTGTGCAAACGTTAACCGACGGTCCGACGGTTGATCTGTCAACATCCAACTCTTTAGACATATCATCAAGCCTATGATTTCGAGGACGCGATGCATATCAGCGTGAGGTATGGACAAAGGTGCATCGGTCATGGCCCTAAGTATTTTAGACTGGACTCATTGCAGTATACTTAGATTACTTTTAGCAACAGTGCCCCAAACTCAACTTAATATTTCGAGATCGGCGCAATTGGCGTTCGATATATAAGTATTTTATTTTGCAATGATAATTTCAGGGCCGAATTCAGGTTTGTGTTTTTTATAGTTCGGCGGCCGCCGTAACCGAATGGGTTGGTGCGTGACTACCATTCGGAATTCACAGAGAGAACGTAGGTTCGAATCTCGGTGAAACACCAAATTGAGAAAAACATTTTTCTAATAGCGGTCGCCCCTCGCAGGCAATGGCAAACCTCCGAGTGTATTTCTGCCATGAAAAAGCTCCTCATAAAAATATCTGCCGTTCGGAGTCGTCTTGAAACTGTAGGTCCCTCCATTTTGTGAACAACATCAAGACGCACACCACAAATAGGAGGAGAAGCTCGGCCAAACACCCAAAAAGGGTGTACGCGCCAATTAAATATATATAATATATATAGAAGCCATAACAGGAGTACCACAGCTATTGGTTTTCCGGTCCTAAAGTACTTACTAAGTGCAGCTCCTCCTGTCACTATTGGTTGGATTGATGGCGGGCCATTTTCTATGGGCAAAGCACATGGAAAAGGCAAAGCACATGGAAAGGGTGGGCATCTTAGACAGTGCACTCTGCTCAGCATGTGGAGAGAAGGATGAGACGGTAGACCACTTCCTGTGCGTCTGCCCCGCCTTCACCCGAATCCTGTTTGAGGTCTTTGGCACTGATGTGCTAAGAAGCGACCACCTTGGCTCTTTGGCTCCTTGGCACCACAAGATCTACTCAGATTTCTTCGGAGGTAGAGTAGATTTAAAGAGCCTTAAGAGGAGAACCCACGTGCAGTACAATAAATTTAACTGTGTGTGAGTGCTGTACGTGCTAGTCTGTCCCGACAAAAAAAAAAAAAACATAAAAAGTGCATCACTTTGCAGCCCTTTTGAAGTAGTTCGGATATATAATATGTAGATATGCTCATGATAGTATTGGATAGTACAGAACTAGAACTTCAGTAGACGGTACTTATTTTTGTACAATTTGCAAAGATGTGTTCATTCACAAATGTATGTATGTATTTATGTGCACGAATACTTTTTTTGGTTGTAAATTGTATATATTTAATATGAATATAAATTGTATATATTTAAATTTCTTCATGCCACATTTGTCCCACTGTCCACTCACCCAATGTTGCGCATAAACTTCGCACTGTCTGGCGCATCCCAATAGCTGTACGAATATCATAAATATAGTAATGCTCGTTTGACTAAAACATTCTATATTTCAACAACTTAAATGGCACACTCACACATACTCGTACTCTCGTACTGCCGCATTTACATATGCACAGCAACTTCTATACATATAATTTGAATACCGCCGCCCATGAGCGTTCCTCAGTGCGTGAGTAGTTTGTCTGTGTCATAAGTATCTCTCATTTCTTATCCTATGCCACCACTTAAGCCACTAGATGGGCTTATTTAACACGTTATGGCCGCAATAAAATTGTATACAACGTTGTCTGTTGGTGCACTGGTAATGACCACAAAATTTATACGATACGAGCCGCCATTATAAAAGCATGAACATATTTAAATGAAACTATGTTTCGAATGGGTGTGTGCGTGTGTGCGTTTGATAAGTGTGCATCTGTATGTGTTTTGCAATAAACAATAAATTTTCCAACTTCAAAATCAATTAGACTTGGATATGCGGCCGTCAGAGTATGGGTGCATTAAAATTACGATTGAAAATATTTAAACAGGAAATAATTAATGGCCCAACTGGTTGCTATTTGGTTACAGACACACTTACTATGAGTGTCTATGCACATATATTGCAAATGTATTTGTATTATATAATTATCCACCACAAGTATGCTTGTGTTGGTGTTTCTGCTTTCAACGAAATCTGCATCTCTATGACTTTTAAATACAAAATATATTATAATAAGCTCATAAACTTATTCAAATTAATTTATCACCAATTTACCGACTAATTTTCTCTAGCATAAACCCTGTAGGAACAACTTTCAGAATCATGATCAAGATAAAGCTCAATCTGTGGTCGCAGCAATTCAATGTGAGGCACAAAAGAGGTTCCCTCAATGTGCATTAAATCCTCCCGATTTTTTGGAAAAATGCAAATATTCCCTCCAACGAAACTATGTCTAACTGCCTACGTTTTTCAAGAAATTGTCCCCTAGGCAGCTGAAGCATTCCTCAGACATTCGGAAAAGCGAGGTATGGCTTGTCGTCCATTATGACTAATAGTCCACTACCCACCTATAAAAAAATTCTCGAAAAATTAAGTTAAAGAAGTGATAAAAAAACGCGGAGAAAGAAGGCCCCTGCATATGACAACATAACAGGAGAAGCACTGAAACAACTCCCAAAAGAAGGACTCATTTTCCTCACGGACATATACAATTCTATTATATTATCTGGTTTTGTTCCCCCTCAATGGTAAGTAGCTCAAGTAAAAATGATCCTTAAACCAGGAAAAAGCGCTGAACAAGTCCAATGATATCGGCGCACCACCTTATTGCCTATTGCCTTTAAAGTAATCTTCTTCTTCTTTCATAGCATTACAATGCCGGGTGCGACAAAGCTTCCTTCAAAATGGTCCTCCAAAGCGGTCTATCTTGAGCTGTTGCTTCGTAGTTACGTATTCCCAACTCCTTAAGACCGTGCTCCACTGCGTCTCTCCAACGGTTCCCCGGTCTGCCTTTGGACTTCACGCTTATCATGACTGTTGATAAAGCATTACCTTGTTTTACACCTGATTCAATAGAGATTCACACGACTGTGTGAACTTCCCTTGAATATAAAGTAATGGAATCCCTTTTTCTGAAAAGATGCCTATAATTGAAGACAGAAACATAATCCTAAATCACCAATTCGGTTTCAGGAAAAACACAGTACCATCGTACAATTCCATAGACTCATAAACAGCAAACACGAAGCATTTTAACAAAAAAATGTTGAACAGCGGCTTTTTTCGATATATCTCAAGCCTTTGACCGCGTTTGGCATGATGGCTTACTCTGTAAAATAATAAAACACACTATTTCAATGAATTATCACATATTTATTAAGTCCTACCCCGAAAATCGATATTTCTTTGTCAAACAAGTCGGAAACCTGACTTGCTATATACATACGATCTACCAGCTAACTCCAACATCGAAATACTTCAAAGATTCCAACAAAAAATCCTCACAATGATCACAAATTCATCGTGATCTAACGCTAGTATTAGTACAACGAGTTCCAATGTGGTTGTCGATCCTTGCAGGATGAATGTCGTGAAAGCCACCCAAAAACGGTTGCAGTGCGGAAATAATCGATGATGTGCTTGATAACACAAGATCGTCATGTGACATACGCATATACGTAGTGAGACAAAGGCATCCTTGGTTATTAGTGAGAGAAAAAAACTCAGTATTCCACGAATAGTTGATCGTCAAGAAGATTTGTTCTCTTTGGATACCGCATAATTTGACAATTGCCCAAAAAACGACTTGACAGCTTTGATTTGGCACTTAATGATTTCTGATTTCTTCTTGTTCCCGAATATCAAAAATTAAACGTGGTTCCAAAGTTTTTCAGAAGATTTGTTCTCGTTGGATACCGCATAATTTGACAATTGCCCAAAAAACGACTTGACAGCTTTGATTTGGCACTTAATGATTTCTGATTTCTTCTTGTTCCCGAATATCAAAAATTAAACGTGGTTCCAAAGTTTTTCAACGCCTGAAGATGCCAAAGCCTATAAACGGCACCCACTTTTAAATGGCAAAATTGCTTTGAAAACTGGTTCAAACGAATGCAGAAGAGCATATACTTCCAGGAAGAATATGTTTAAAAGCAGTAAAGCCATTTTCATTATTATTTTGCTGTGTTCTCATTATTGGGCGCAAAATGTAAGAAGGAATCCTTATTCCGATGGATTTATATGTATAAGGTCCGGCACTCCGGCCTTAAAAAGGCCATAAATTTAGTTGGAAGATTAGTTTTATTCAACTCAAAGTAAGAAATGTGTGAAAATAATACAAAATTAAGAATCAATTTACTCTTGCTCGATATGACCACCTTTTACCTTGACTATGACCTTGAAATAATTCAGAAACGAATCGCGAACTGCCCGAATATGACTTGCAGGTATTTTGGCCCACTCGCTGACAATGGCTTTTTTCAGCGCCTCGAGACTGGTGAATCTATTAGTTCGGACTTTGCTCTCCAAAATGTTTACGAGAGAATAATCCATCGAATTCGCGTCTGGTGAATTCGAGAGCCATTGTGTGGACGTTATGAAGTTCAGTACGTTGTTTTTTAGCCTTTCTTGGTACAATCGAGCTTTGTGAGATGGTGCCGGGCTCTGTTAGAACGTCCAGGGTCTGGCACTGATATGTTTGTCTGCACACGGCTTCAAAGCAACCTCCAGGATACTTTCTCGATAATATTTCGCATTCACCTTCATTGGAGAGCGCCCATCTGCGGTTGCAGCGTTCATATAAGACGCCTATGACCTCACCTATCACCTTCAACTCCAAAACTCATCGAGGCACCGTTTGAAATGAAAGAATAGTTTCTCTGACACTTTCACACTTTTTTAATGAATTTCTGTAGCTCATAAGCTTTCCAAGACAAAGAATTTTAACACTGCACAATACTCCGTTCCTTCCATTAAAATACGCTGACACGTCAACTTCAATTGGCTTGTAAACAAAGTATGAATTGACAGATCGAAATAAAATTTGTTGTTGGTTCAAATAAAAGGTGAGATATAAAAATGGCTTTTAAATTTTCATTCTGCTACTAGTTAAAATGAGTTACCTTCAATATCTTTCAACCAACTTGTATGTAAATTTAAGTTGCCATTATTGGCTTCTATTTTATTACCGACAAACAGAGCTCTCTTGAAATTATAAACTTAGATTTATTTGCTCGTAAAATAAATGCGAAGAAATAGACATTAATTTATATATTTACGTATTTATTTATTTATTAATAAATGTGCATATTTAGGTGAATAATAATCCACTGCTGAAGTTTATAGTCGATTTGAAGAGAATATTTTACTTCAGCAATTAAACCGTTAATCAACATTCGACGAAGGAATTGAACATGTTTGTAGCAAGAATTTTGTTTTTGTAATCATTTCCGTACATTTTAGATTATTAATACTGGGGGCACCGCACTATGAGACTTTTGGTCTTCTGCTATTCGCTTTGGAGTATTATAAATATGTTTGCGGAGAATCATTGCTATTAACCAATGATATGTATTAGTTGGTATCAATTATGAAGTTAAATATATTCCAATCAATCTTGTCCTATAGGATGGTCAAATGGGTTAGAGTAGGTTAGACTACCACGCTACTGCAGCGGCTATTAGGCAGAAGTTCTAGCTATAAGGGAAGTGGCTACGTATCTAAATAATAGGTCTATCGATAAGTTCGTGCGGTTTTACAACAGATGGCGTAACTTGATTATTATTCCATCGATCCACATTTCCAAACATTCATTGGAGAGCTACTGTCGTAAGGCACAAACGTCAGTATAAGTTTTTTATTTGAAGCGTAAACAACAATATTTTTACCACACTTGAAAATGTCGAATTTCGTGCCAAATAATGTGTTTTTGCGGGGAATTTTTTAATATGAAGAAAAAAGCAGCCGAAAGTCATCGTATCTTGGTGGAAGTTTATGGTGAGCATGCTCTAGCTGAGCGAACGCGCCAGAAGTGGTTTGCACGCTTTAAAAGTGGTGATTTTGGCTTGGAAGACGAAGACCGCGAGGGTGCGCCGCCAAAGTTCATGGATACCGAATTGGAGGAATTGCTCGATCAAGATCCGGCTCAAACGCAAGAAGAGGTTGCAAAAACTTTGGGAGTTGATCAATCAACCATTTCCAAACGTTTAAAAGCCATGGGAATGATCCGAAAGGTAGGCCATTGGGTGCCGTATGAATTGAAGCCAAGAGACGTTGAACGCCGTTTTATGGCATGCGAACAACTGCTTCAACGGCACAAAAGAAAGGGTTTTTTGCATCGAATTGTGACTGGCGATGAAAAGTGGGTCCATTACGACAATCCAAAACGTCGGGCAACGTATGGATACCCTGGCCATGCTTCAACATCGACGTCGGCGCAGAATATTCATGGCCTGAAGGTTATGCTGTGTATCTGGTGGGACCAGCTGGGTGTTGTGTATTATGAGCTACTGAAACCGAATGAAACGATTACGGGGGATGTCTACCGACGACAATTGATGCGTTTGAGCCGAGCACTGCGAGAAAAACGGCCGCAATACGCCGATAGACACGACAAAGTTATTTTGCAACATGACAATGCTCGGCCACATGTTGCACAAGTGGTCAAAACATACTTAGAAACGCTCAAATGGGATGTCCTACCCCACCCGCCGTATAGTCCAGACCTTGCGCCATCCGATTACTATCTCTTCCGATCGATGCAACATGGCCTGGCTGACCAGCACTTCCGTAATTACGATGAAGTCAAAAAATGGATCGATTCGTGGATTGCGGCAAAACCGACCGAATTTTTCACAAAGGGAATCCGTGAATTGCCAGAAAGATGGGAAAAAGTAGTAGTAAGCGATGGACAATACTTTGAATATTAAATTTGTAACCATTTTACGTCAATAAAGTTTCAAATTTCGAAAAAAAACCGCACGAACTTATTCATAGTCCATTACGTATGCCGGAAGATAAATTACTATAAATAGGTATATTCTTGGAGAGTCAGGCAGTCATTAAATCAATGAATGCGGCTATACTAAGATTAAAGTTTGCACAGGAATGCCGGTCAGCCCTAAATGATATTCGTGTCGTATGCAACGTCCGCTTTATTTGGGTTTTGAGACACAGAGGTATTGAGGGAAATTGTAAAGCCGATGAGCTATCCAGGAAAGGTATTAAATACTCTTCAACTGCTCAGTGATAGCAGAACCATAGGGATAGCTATGGCGACGAGCAAATTAATAATTAAGAAGAAAATTATCCAAGAGCCCAATAGGGCATGGAGAGATAAAGACACATGCGCACCAGCTAGGTTGCTGTTTGTGAAAATGTACGAAGCGTGCCCCAAAAAAGGAACCTTCCTCAGTCGATAGAAACTGCAACGGCTGGTCATGTTACTCAAAACAGGGAAGCAGCCAGACCAACCCTCAGCATACAGACCCCTCTGTATGCTCGCCACAGTAGGCAAGGTGTTTGAGCACAAGAATACTTGGAATGTCCAACTGGCCTGTCTGACAGACAATATGGTCTGATCAACAGTATATTCGATCAGAATGGTGACAAACATTGCACGCGAAGCCATGAGCGGAAGACGCACTCAAATGGAGTTTTGTGCAGTCATCACACTAGACGTCAAAAATTCGTTCATCTCGGCAAGGTAGATAACATACTACAGCCCCTTACAAAACTTCATGCTCCTGGGTTCCTGTAGCTACTTCACCGACAAAGAACTGAAGTACGATACAAACGACGGATTAAAAACGTACAAAATTTCCGGTGGCGCTCCACAAGGATCAATCCTAGGACCTACACTGTGAAATGCTATATACGTTGGAGTTTTAAGGATACAATTGCCAGACAAAGCAGCATTGGTAGGCTGTGTCGATGACATTGCGCTAGTAGTGAGGGATATGACGGTAGATACTCTGCAAGAAAAATGTAAAGATGCAGCAGCAAGAGTACAACATTGGCTATGGGATGCGGCACTTAAGCTGGCAGCGCAGAAAACGGAAGCGATCCTCGGTACTGCAGGAAAAAGGAGGAAGCAGATGCAATTGCGGATTAGCGGTCACGAAACACTCTCGAAAGAGGCAACTAAATACCTGGGTGTCTTGATTGATACACGACTCAGCTTTAAACAGCATCTGACTACTGTGAGCTCAAAAGCGGCTGCAGTAGACAGAGCGCTAACAAGAATTCTGCCAAATATCGGGGATGCATAAGATGCAAATAACGCCTCCTGTCAAAGTTGGTAGATTCTGTTGTTCCCTATGCTGCTCCCATTTGCGCGGAGCTAAAACATCTAACGTACGACGCGTAGCACAGGTGTTACGGCGGAATGTACTAAGAATCGCTTGCGCATTCAGAACCGTCTCTGGCGACGCAATTTGCATTATCGCCGGAAAACTCCCTTGGATATGTATACATTCGCGAGAAATGAGTCATCTCTGTGATAGCCAAGAAGCAAACCCATTAAAGGATAAAAAAGTCACAGAACGTCTTCGATTCATAGAAAAATGGCAACATAGATGGAATCTATCAGTCAACGGGCGTTGGACCCATAGACTTATACCTGAGATTGCATCATGGGTGACCAGGAAACATTGCGACGTTATTTTATCTAACACAGTTTATCAGCAGACATGGATGCTTTCAGTCGTATCCCCACCGTTTTAAGCTGGCAGACACCCCCTACTGCTCCAACACAATCGAAGGTGCACAGTAAGTTATGTTTCAATGTTACAGTTTTCGAGACAACCGCCACACAGGTGCCATCAACCAATAACTGAAATGCTGTTAAGACATATTCAACAAAAATAATGCAGTACCTCCGATATGTGGAGTGGGCGGCTGAATAGTAGGAACTCCTGAGTAAGGAGGCACTAACTGTTTGATTCACGACGATATGAAACGGGAACAAGGCGCTACTAACAAATCTGATATTTCAATCTACCGATGTGCTGTTTGCTTCAAAAAGCAAAGCAACTGAGACTATCGATGACATGAAACCTATATATGTGAAAAGTAGAGGACGCAGAAACCACTTGTGGTTAATAGATGCAAACGCAGCACGTATGGAGACATAAGGAGACGAACCTATAGCAGGAAGCTGGTTGACCCAGTCATGGGTGAATAGAACTGGTCCACTTCACGGACGCCGTTCTGAGCCCTCCCGAAGTAATGCAGAAAGTAGTCCTGGCAGGGAAGTCTCCCCAGAAGAGGAGGAGGGATTGGTTAAGAAAACACACCACTCAACGCAGTAGAGGACGGTCGCTATAAGTGCGGAGGCATTTTGGACCCTAGCTCACCCACAAAAAAAAGTCAGATAAGAAAACCTATGACTGCAAATAAACTAGAAAAATACAAAGGAATTGCTTTGGAAGAGTGGATATCTCGAAGGTCGTGGCTTGCATAACCGGTCCTTGACTATTTGGCAGGCATTTCTTGAGACTAGGAGTTTTCTTCCATGAATATTGTAGAAGTTGTAGAGATGAGGAAGAGGAAAAAGGAGTTGAGCACTTCCTTTTCGGAATTGTCTGGAGTGGAGATGGGACCAATCTTGGGCTTCATAAGACCCACAAAATGGTTCCACAAGGAAAAATAAATGAGGTTCCCCTGTCGTGCAGTGGTATCACAACGGATCTATAAGGTCTAAGTGAGTTGGTTGTAAAGAACGTCTACTCTCATAACCTAACTTAACCTAGCAGTGCAATAACTAATCAGCAGATGTAGAAGTCAGAGAGCATACCATAAGGTACGAACCTTTGCTTTGCCTGCTAATTCCCGCTTAATGGAGTTTGGCATACGCAAACAGACTCGTACACCAAAACATGCATTTTGTTCAGGAACTATCGCACGTGCTTTCAATGTATCATAGTAATAGAAAGAATTGATAATATCCGCCGTATTCGAATGGGTTGGTGCGTGACTACCAGTCGGAATTAACAGAGAGAACGTAGGTTCGAATCTTGGTGAAACACCAAAAAATAAGAAAAAACATTTTTCCCCTCCGTAGACAATGGCAAACCACCGAGTGTATTTCTGCCAAGAAAAAGCTCCTCATTAAAATATCTGCCGCTCGGAGTCGGCTTGAAACTGTAGGACCTCCTATTTGTGGAACAACATCAAGACGCTACGCTACAAATAGGAGGAGGAGCTCGGCCACACACTCAAAAAGGGTGCGTAAGCGTCAGTTACATATATAGATGTTATAGAATTAATTAATAAATTTCAATAGTAATAGATATTATTGATAAATTTGGTTAGTGCAGCATAAACGTAAAGATTTCAAAGTTTTATAGCAAAACCAGTATTCTAATCGATTTAATTAGTAATTTTTGATCTGTCCCAATTTGGATTAGTCAGTCATAAAATTAATGATTTTTTAACATATATTGGTTTGAATACTTATCTCTCATCGTAAGTTTTTGCATTGTAACTTGTAAATTTTTGCATTTTATGTCAAAGAAAGCCTTCGAGAAGCGACTAGCAAGTTCCGGTGCTATATTTAATTGTCTTGGAGCATGGTAAAGCAGCCAATCCTTCACAATGTGTGCTGTGTGCTTTGGATCGTTATCCTGTTGAACTACTCAACCTGGACCAAGCTCCAAATCATCCACCGAAGATTTTAGATTGACTTTCAATAGTGATTTGTATTTATAACGTTCCATACGAAGGGTGCCTTTTATATTTCGGGATTTGGCAACCCTGGTGTTGCAATCTGGCAACTGACAGCTGTATCGCAAAGTTTGACATTTTTTGGGTTTTACGTACTCAGAACGTTTTGAAATACCAGCGCTATTTGTGTTGTTTACAGTAACTTAAAAGATTCATCCCGGTCCAAAAATGGAATTAAATCGGGAACATTTTCGTGTGATTATTTTTTACAACTTTCGACGTGGATTAACTCAGCAACATTGCATGGATGAACTTAATTCATTTTTTGGCGATGAAGCTCCATAAAGGACCAGTGTTTATCGATGATATGGTGAATTCAATCGTGGTCGTAGTTCACTCCAAGACAAATTTCGTGAAGGTCGTCGAAAATCAGTTGTTGTTCCGAAAACCATTGATGCTGTGCGCGAACTGATATTGCTAGATCGTCATGTGACCTATCGTGAGATTGAGATAATCTTAGGCATTAGTGGGACCAGCATACATCCAATATTGCATAAACATTTGACTGTCAAAAAAATTTGTTCGCGTTGGATCCCACACAATGTGTCAATCGCTCAAAAAAAGGCTCGTGTCGATTGGTCGAAGGAAATGCTCAAAATATACGATCTCGGGGCTTCGAAACACGTCTATGGCATCGTGACAGGCGATGAATCATAGATTTCGCGTATGAGCCCGAAAGTAAACAGCAGTCGACTGTATGGGTGTTTCAAGATGAGCCAAATCCAACAAAAGTTGTTCGCGCACGAAGCACTTCCAAGCAAATGGTCGCCTGTTTTTTCGGAAAAACTGGACCTGTCGCAACCGTACCACTAGAACAACGCAGAACAGTAAATTCTGAGTGCTACACAGCCATTTGTTTGCCAATTATCTTCCAAGAAATTAGGAAAACCAATCGCCAAAGACGGATCACTCTTCATCAGGACAATGCGAGCTCTCGAGCACATCGGCTCAAACAACTGCATTTTTGAGCACCCAAAACATCGAATTACTGGGTCATCCGCCGTATAGTCCTGACTTGGCACCGAATGACTTCTTTTTATTCCCGTACGTAAAAAACAAACTGAGAGGTCAACGTTTTTCGACACCTGAAAGAGTGGCAAAAGTGCTTCGACAATTGGTTCAAACGCATGCAAAAGTGTATAGATCTTCATGGAGAATATTTTGAAAAACAATAAAGTGATTTTCGATGATTAAAATTTGTTTTTGTTCTCTAATCCCGAAATATAAAAGGCACCCCTCGTATTACCTTCAAGAAATACTAAACTACTACCAACTCCAGATGCAACAACAGCTCCACAATCCATTACATTGCCGCCACCATGCTTCACTGTTGATACCACATTTTTCGGACTCAGTGCAGTATTTTTTTTTCCTCTACACTTTTGCTCTTCCATCACTACTGAATATATTAAACTTCGACTCATCTGGCGAACTCCAGGCGAAGTTTATGGGTTTTTTCAGAAATAAGAGGCTTTTTTAGTGGTGTTCTACTATGAAAGCCATTTTTGTTCAGAGTTCTTTGAATTGTTCTCGGATGATTACACTTGTTGGATGAACTATATCCTCGGCCAATTTTGGAGCAGAAACTTTTGGATTTTTGTCCACTTCTTTTAGAATCAAGCTGACGTCTCTGCGACATAGTTTGCTCGGGCGGCCACTGCGCGGCTTATTATCGGTAGAACCACTATTTCTAAAGTTCTTTACAATGGTCTGGACTGTTGCACGACTTAAGTTTAAGATTTTTGAAATTTCGCCATATGATTTGTTTTGTTGCCTGTGCTGAATAACTAAATTTCTAATGTCAACTGATATTTCTTTTCGAGGAGCCATTCTAGATGCTTAAGTATTCAAATTGCAACTAAAGTCAATATTAGCAAAGCAACAAACATCAGAAAAGAAAGAAAGAAATAGACAAACGGTATTTTACCGGTATCACAACATAGGATATCAGAGTACAAGCTAGGAAACCACTTTTGTATGTACAGTTTTGTCAACGCTGTTTCTGCATGTTTTTAGCAAAACTGTGTTGTTTTATGTTCAATAATGGATTTGTTTTAGTTAAGTCGATTAGAAAAAGATTTCAAATGAAATTGCATAAACATATTTTTAAGCAAAATGTTTGTACTTTGTAAGCAACGAAAGGGAGGGGTGTATGTAGACTTCTGTCGGCCACTGTAATTCTTTTTAATTTCTCACACAAACAAAACCGAAAATCTTTTTGTCGAAATAATCACATATTTATCGCATTTATCTGCTGACTGATTGCCCACTCAACGCCTGTCCTCGTTCATTTGTTAATTCCACGTCAGATGTATGTATGTACACAGCTTTAAAAAAAATTTATGAAAAATTATGAGACAAATGTGGCTGTATTAATTCGTCTGTGCTTTCTTCAAAAGTTTACAACGAATTTTTTAATTTATCTTTCCACTGAATGCGCACCAACTGTGTCAGCAGATATAACGAAATCAGAAAAGCAGGCAGCTGAATGAAAGCCATAATACTATATAGATATGTATGTGTGTATGTATGTATGTGTGAGGATGCAAGAGTATTGTACGGATGTATGCAATCTTATTTATTTGCTTATTTACATGCCTGTGTCAGTTTGGGTACATTCGAGATTGCTTGCGGATTACATTTATTTATTTACAGATTGAATGGCTGTCGTCTCAATGCAATGATTAAAGGCAGGAATGCAGGCACTCATTAAGTAATTTACATATCTCGCGTCAAAATGTCAGCAATGCGTGCAATAATTTTATGTCAGCGAAGCTTTATTTTGAATTTACTTGCTTGTGGATACGTATGCGCAGGTTTTTTTTCATTTTTCTTTTATGTATCTTATGTCTTATACCCTTAATGAAATGGATGGATAAGTAATCACTATAACAGAAGTGCATTTATGCAATGGTTTCGTTGTTTGTGTGGCACGCAGCGCCGTCTTGTTGAAAATAAACATTGTCCAGATCAATTCCATCCAATTCCGGCTATAAAAAATTGTTAATCATCTCTCGATAGCGCAATCCCTTCACCGTAACTGTTGCTCCAGCTTCATTTTCGAAAAGGTAAGGTGCATAGACTCCGCCGGACCATAAACCGCACCAAACAGTTAAGCGTTGAGAATAGAAAAGATTTTTAACAATAACTCTTGGATTTTCTAAGCCCCAGGTCCGACAATTTTGGTTGTTGACGAAGCCACCGAGGTGGAAATGGGCCTCATCACTCAAGATGGTTTTTCGATGGAATTCATGCATTTCAACGACCCAATCAGCAAAGACACGACGTTGCTGATGTTCGGCCGGCTTGAGTTTTTGTGTTAACTGGACTTTATAAGCCTTAAGACCCAAATCTCCATGTAAAATACGGTGTAATGACCTTTGTGGAATGCCTAATTCCAAAGAACGTCGAGCAATGGACCAATCTGGATTTTCTTCAACACTTTCGGCTACAACAGTAATATTTGCGGCTGTTCTTGAGCGACGCGCACGGGTTCTTCGCATTAATAACTTGTCCCAACAGCTTGAATTTTTTCACCAATTTCTGTATTGCGGTCCGACAAGGTGCTTCAATATGACCCAAAAATGTTCGAGTTTTACGAACCGTCTCTGCCAAATTTTCACCATTTATATCGTTCCATTTTTATGAATGGCGTAGTTTCTACTTGTCAAATATCAAAAAATGACAGCTTCAAAAGTGACATCTGACCAAAACAGCCCAAAATAACACCTGTTATTGGAAAACCCTTTAGTAGAATATTTCATATGCTTCGTCGCCACCGTTAATGGTGAACAGTGTCGGTTTTGCGTTTCTTTATAGTTACAGCCGCACTCAAAAAACAGGTCATGCTGGACTTTCCTATATGATTTATATTTTTCGCAGGACGATATCAGCACCACTAAGGCAACGTTCAAATTACGAGTGTTTTAACAAAAGTTATAAAGGATCTGATATTTTTTATTTCATCTGATGAATTACAGTGGACTACTTATGGAAGGGTGAGCTTAGCTCAACCAGCGCTGGGGAAGTACACTAACTTGTAAGACCGCGGAATCATTCTGGCCACGTGTGGATCGGATGCGTTCTTCTGAGACTAACAAAATCTCAAAATTTCGTGAGGTACGCTTTCTGTGAGACTCGGCATTACTTCGAGTTCTTTTTGCATCAGCTGTATGGAGAGTAAGGAGGGTAAATCTCTTCATCATCTCCCCCTTAGGTGCCATGCTCTCGCGGAGCTAAGATTTAGGCTACTTAGCTCTCATTCTTTGCTACTCTGCTGATATAGCAGACCTCGATGTTAACCGCCTGATGAGCTTCATGACACCAACACGCTGCAACACCATGAAGCGGTAACTCAGTCATCATTCGGTCGTCATCCAAATGCTTGCCTCAGCTTAAGCTCATACCCATTTTAGATACAGTTCTTTATAATAGTAGTATAAATGTAGTATATTTTTTTCCTCTGCTCTTTGATTGTCGCAATGAGCTCCCAAGCAATTTTGGTCCAGTTCTGAAAGGCGCTTTCTCCGTCGAGGCCATTTGGAAACATGAAACGAAGTCGGGTTCTTCTTCACTTGATATTCCCCACACAGAACAGTTCTTTGTCTTCCTCTGTCACAGCAAAACAGGTACCGCATCGCATACCTTTACGACTGAAGCGTTTCTATCCATCCGTTCGACGTGACTTAGCCAGATAGATCACTGGACTTATATTAGCACTGTGAAGCTTATTAACATCAACATTTTATTCCTTGCGATATGCCTCGTAGCCAAAAATTACAGCCTTTTTGGATATTGTCGTCATCGAAAGTGCTTCCAAGCCATGGAATCTGTCTGATTCCTCCACCTTTCCAGTTCCTTCCCCCGGTATGGTATCACAATGGAAAAATTTTAATTTTTGTCCAAGTGGGCCCCTCGCAAGGGCAAACATTTAAGCTAACCTAACCTATTTTACAAGTAATTCAGTTTAATAGAAAATCTCAAGTATATTATTATTAAAATAATATTAAAATAAATAAATAAAATAATGAATTAGCCGGTTAAGTTAGGTTGCTGCGGTCCTCCACTATGAGGCTCAAAGCTCATTCCGGTGCCCCCTGGAGAACGTGTCCTTAACTCTCTTAAGACCAGTGTGAACTTTTCAAAAATTTTAGATCCTTGATTTCTTCAGTACTGTTACTGAGAGGTTCTCAACATTTTTAGAGGATCCCTGATTTCAACAGTACTGAAATCTTCCAACTAATTAAAAAAATTGTCTTCCTATGGTGGTGAATGTACCTCTGAATAGAATATAACCAATTGATTGTTCTGAAAGTTATGAGCAAAAGTTTTGAAATTCCTTATATAATGTGAATCAATCATTCCCAGTCTATTTATCTGCACGTGTGAATTTTCAAGTAGTAAATGACATGTTTTCCGGTTTTTTTTGTTTTTTTTTTTTTAAATATTAATTCTTTTCCATGCCCATTTGATGAATGGCATAAACTATTTGGCAAACATGGCCATTTCTCTTATTCAAATTACTCGCTTTTCTTCATATTTATTTTTGAAGTGAAAACTTCTTTAGAATCGTTGGGAGTGATTTGAGGAAAAGTGAAACGAAAAAGCGACCCTCTTGGCTACGAAGCGTTATATTATATGTTGATATAAACGTAGCGACGAACTAAATAAAAATAACTTTTATTTTTTCTTGTGATTCGAACCAAGGATTTTGGATCGGAAGCTCACATTGCTAGTCGCTCGGCTATCGCGCCATGCTGTCGTCGCTGGCCTAAAAGTTATTTAGTTACGAAGCGTTATATTATATGTTGATATAAATAATTTTTGTGAGCGTGTAATTCTCAAAAGGTTTATTAGAAAATCTATTGACTAGGTAGTGTGGTATCTGTTCTTATCAGCTTAACATCTGATAGATCCTCCGTCGGAGGACAACAAATGTTAAACTGATTTTTGGGAATGGGCGGAGTGTTTTAGGGGCTTGCTCCACCTCTGCCACGGGTTGGCCCGGTATTGCAGTACCGCCGGGATTTCGGCCTTGAATAAGTACAAGAAGAAATATACAAATACATTTAGCTTTGGTGGGAAGAGACATAAATTTTTATATGAATACAAGTAGACGAAAATGGAAGAAATTTGTAAGTCTGTTTCTTCGGTCCGTTTGGGTATTTTTTTTGACAACATCGAAACCAAAGCATTTGTATCATATTTTAGCTGTCATAAGCCACTCGTATCATTTGTTGAAATTGAAAACATTGAGGATGAATAAAATAAAATGAAGAAAATAAAATATGAACTTTAGAGCAATATTATAATGAACCTATAATTATCCCGCTCCTAATGCTGCTTTCGTCTTATTCTCTCTCAGTTTGTCTTACGGAAGGTTTCACTTCTATCCCGTCTAACCGTTAGACTGGTATTTTTTTTTTTTCAATTCATTCCTCATTAATTTTTTGTACGCTGGCTTGTGAAATGAAATGAAGAAATATGAATGCTTACAGCTGCTGCAAAAATATCACCACTAATTGCTTGCAACACCGACAGACGCGTCCGACATGGCGAGAAGAGAAATGCCAAATGCCAGGGTGACAACAACAACAACAACAATAATAACAACAGCGACAAAATTAACGATACCACTCGAGTGATTTCGTTCGCTGGCCTCTTACCACCTCCTTCGATTCCCCGTTCACTTTCAACGCGTCGCTTGGTTCGGTCTTATGGAAATCTTTTGCCAAAGCGGCGAAAAGGAAATATTGAAATCATAATTCATTTTTCATGAATGACAAAATTTCGCTGTCAACTGTCAACCCCTATAATGCGCTGATGATATGCGTGTGACAACGGCGTCCGACCGAGTGCATTGCCGGCAGGCAGTGAGGAGGCGAACCAGACTGGAAGTGCCATGTCGGCAAAAGCGGATAGGTGGCAGCTTGTAGCTCATCTGTTGAGCAGAGGCTGCGAGAGAAGCTTGACTCTTGAAACAACTATTAGCGGTGGCAGGCAGTCAGCGGGGCGTATACGCTTCCTAACCAACGTCACTCGAATAACGCGAATGCCGCGGATAACGCCAAAGAAGCCGGTATTCCGCTAAGGAAAACACGAAGGCGTTGTCGGTGTCGAAGGTGTATACAGCGCGCACATACACATAGCTCATACATATTTATCGTCTCACAAAACTGTCAAAAAGCATTAACATTTAATTGAGGCTAATTTAAGGCAAAATATATTTCTTATGGAAATTTATGCGTTCAGTTGCCACACACCAATAAAAGCAACAATATCAGCAGTAATTTCTCTTATAGCAGTATTTCAAATTATTGTTGCTTTTTTTTTGGTTTTTAAGTTGATTTCCTTCTTCTTATATACATTTTTTCTTGTTGCTTTCAACGGATACAATACGAATTGTATTTATTTATTACTGCTGTGCCTGTGCTTGTTGTGCTTGTTTTTGCAGCATGCTATATGGGTGCGTGGAAATGTGAGAAATGAACATTTTGTAAAAATGTCACATTAAATTTAATTTATGCGCTGTTGCGCACAACACGAATCCGGACAGACAGGCCGCTAGCAGCCAACCCCGAGCCTGATTCGACAGGCTGCCAGGCGAGCAAGCAAAAAAAGTGTTTGTCAGAAGAGTGCGGAGACTGACTGCTTGCCCACCCTCTTGCCCGGCGCTGTCACTTGGGTGCAAAGTAACCGTTGTCCGCATCCTCATCGGCATCGCTGGTGGTGCTAGCTGCGGCTGCTGCTGCGCGCCAAGATAAATATCTTGCACATCAGTGCCCTCAGCAGTGCTGTCTGCACGCTATCCTACACATTTAAACATACCAACCATATCAACGCACGTATCTGCCCAATATTGCTGGCGCTGTTGATGAGCGAGCGACGTGAATTTTTATTTGGTTACTTTTTTCTCCAATTCGCCGGCCTCTTAATTTCACTCTTCCGTTTGGTGTTTGCTGATCACTGAGATTTTATGCCTGAATATATGGCATATGTAATTTTTCATAAATTATTCAGTTGTTACATGTCATTATGGTCATCACTTGCTTTATCGCAACACAGGAGATCTCTTATTGAGCCTTCGCCAAAGGAATAGCGAATGAGCAGATGTGGTTTATCTCTGATGGCGTTAAGTTTTATCAATACTGGTATGTAACATAGTAAGTACAGAGTGGATGGAACGTAATGATATGAAAGTGCGCCACTACAAACATATGTGGTATGTCTGCATATTTTGTTTCATATGAACTCAATCAATTCGCCAATATTCCACCCAAGTAAGATTTGCTCAATGTTTTTTTTTTCACAGATATTAAAGCACTTCCATTTTCAGTTGTTTGGGTAATTTTTATGCGATTCATTGATCAGGGGTAGATAAAGTTATTAATACTTACTAACAACTTAGCGAAAAAAAGGTTGGCTACCTAAGTACTAGTAAAATAAAGAAAAAAAATGAAATAAATATAATTATTTCACCAAAAGCGAACCACTGCGTACCGACCTCCGTAAGCATGCAAATCATGCAAATTCTGATCAATCTAGGTTCCCACGGCACGTAATTCCTTCTCCCATTCGTAATTCACCCTTCGAATTATGTAATCAGCCATATAACAGTTTGAGAGCGAGTTTCCTCATTTGTAAGTAAATAAGTCTCAATAACCTGCGAATTATTACAGGTTAACCTATTCAATAAGTTTTGCAATTCGATAAGAGAGGGCGTTGCTACTAGCCCAATTTTCTTTTTTTGTATGTTGGTACACTCTTCATATGAAATTACGTGAAGCTTCATGTCAATCTGTCAATTCATTCTTTGTTTACAAGCCATTTAGTACCGACGTTTCGCAGTATTTGCTGATGCTTTCCATTTCAATTCAACCGGGCTATTCGGTTCTTCGATTTCGTTGTAACTCAAATATGTTGCTCTCTAGTCAAAATAATGAGGCAAGTATTTTTTTGTTCGCCCGAAAAAAATTTTTTTCAAGAGTTATTGGCAATTTTGTTTTTCGCCTCAAACTCGATTTATCTAATTATATAAGAAAACATTTTTTTTAAATGCCCATAACTTAGTCAAAAATGAACCGATTTTAATAATTCTGGGTTCAAAATGATCGTAATTACTTACACGAGCGACTTCATCTAGAAACAATTGCGAAAAAATAGTTGAAAAGAAAAAAAATTGAAATTTTTTCGAAATTCACTATTTCAAAAAGAGTATTTTTTTGTTTTTTATAACTTTTTCCAAATCAAAAGGACACCTCAAACTTCAATTGAGCTGAATGCCTAGTAGCTAAAATGAGTTGTTTTCGAGTAATGAATTTTTGAGTAAAAAACCTGTTTCGCACTTTTTGTTTTTTGCAAAATAAAAATTTTTTAACTACTTTTTTGCTATTGTTTGTACATGAAGTCGCTCGTGCCAGTAATGACGATCATTTTGAACCCATTTTGAATCGGTTCATTTTTGACTCAGTTATGAGCATTTGAAAAAAAAAATTCTTAAATAATGAAAAAAAAATCGATTTTGAGCCGAAGAACAAAATTGCCGATAAATCTTGAAAAAAAATTTTTCGGCCGAACAAAAAACTACGTGTCTCATTATTTTGACCAGAGAGCAACATATTTGAATTACATCAAAATCGAAGAACATGTCCCGAATAGCCCGGTTGAATTGAAATGGAAAGCATCTGCTACAATCGAAAAAATCAAGTATCGTCCAAAAGCAGCAACAACACAAGAAATTGTATATAGAAAAAATACAGGAAAATCGTCGAGTGATCTCGAAAGAGATCTGAAAAGTCCCGGGCCTAACAAAGAAAACACGTTTTTTCGTTCACAATTAGCTTTCTTCATCAACGCAATTTCCATCAAGAGCAACGCAATCATTCCAGCAAACCTCTACAATTTTTGTAAAGGGTGGTTAAGTTTCAAGGGCCGGTGTTGATTTTGAACAAAAAACAATTTTTTTAGGAAATTATTGTCATTTCTCTTTATTATGATAATATTAGTATGGCTCAATTACATATAGGATAAAATATTGGCCAAATGGCCGCCGTGGTCTTGGCAGCACACCTCCATCCGATGGTCCAAGTTTTCGATGACGCTGAAGCATAATTGAGGTTCTATGCCGTTAATGTTCTGAATTATCTCATCCTCTAGCTCTTGAATTGTTGCTGGCTTATCGCCGTACACTTTTTCTTTCAAAGAACCCCAAAGAAAGAAGTAAAACGGTGTTAAATCACATGATCTTGGCGGTCAATAGACATCGCCGTGACGTGATATTATTCGGCCATCAAATTTATCGCGCAAAAGAGCCATTGTTTCGTTAGCTGTGTGACAAGTGGTAACGTCCTGTTAGAATCACATATCGCCCACATCCATAGCTTCCAATTCGAGCCATAAAAAGTTCGTTAGCATCTCACGATAGCGAGCACTATTCACAGGAACTGCCTGACCGGTCTCATTTTGGAAAAAATACGGCCCAATGATGCCGCCGGCCCATAAACCGCACCAAACAGTCACTCTTTGTGGGTGCATTGGTTTTTCCGCAATCACTCTTGGATTATCATTCACCCAAACGCGGCAATTCTGCTATTGACGAATCCACTGAGGTGAAAATGTGACTCATCACTGAAGATGATTTTCTTCATAATGCGCCTGAATAACTTTAACGCGTGGCTTTGCATATTCAAATTGAGTTAGTCTGAAATTGAAAAATGTCAAATGAAATGCAGAAAAATGTTTGACGTTTAGATGTGGTTAACATTCAGTATCGGCCCTTGAAATTTAACCACCCGTTATTTTCGCTGCATTTAATTTTTGTCGCAAATCACCTAAAAAACTTGGCGAACAATTGTTTAGTTGATGCTTACAATTATTCGCATATTTATACTTGAGGATTCTCAGCTGTTTCAATTGTCAACGTGACATCAATTTCAATGTCAACTCTCAATAAGAAGTTATTTTTTGTCTCACTAGCCATCAATTAGTTTTTAATATAGATACATATTTACTTTTCAGTATTTCTATTGATTAAGTAATACCAGAATGAGAAAGTTTTTGCAAGCAGCTGACTGCAGCGTGATTGTTCATCTCAGTTACCTAACATCTACAACTATCATATATACATACTTACATTTGTATGATTCACTATCGTGTAGTGTTTGGACCGAGCTTCCTCTTCAATTCGCAGCATGCGTTTTGATTTTTCCGCCTCCAAACGGCATTTGGTTGTTTTGTAAGCGACTTTTCTTTTTAAATTATTCTTATCGAAGTTGAAATCAAATACATAATTAAGTTATAAAAGCACATGGCATTAAATATCAATTTCTTTACATAAATGGAACAATAGCGACAGACCTGACTATTTTTAATAAACGAGTTATTACTCATAACCTTCCCACTCAAAGTCAACACGCGCTTATAAATTTCACAAATCTTTATTATTTGTTGCTTGTCGCCCCTTTTGTACCATATAATAAATCTGGGGTTGTAAAATGGAATAGTAAAGGCAATAAAAATCATTGCATTCGGTTTATTTGATGAGTAGCTGTGATTATTACAGATAAACTACAGTCAACTCGGGGAATAAATCAAGTCAGGCCATAAAATCTGTGAAATGTGAGTGTGCAGTACTTAAAATAAAGAATCTACGCTTGCCCTGATAAGATTTTAATCGCAAATATTCAACAGCAGACTGACTTAAAAAAAAAATTGCTTGAAATCATACCAAGATTCTACGTATTTGATGAAGTGCGACAAATGTGCGAAAGTTTACACTTCCCGTAGCAAAAACCTCAAAATAATTTTCAGTCCATAGATCTGGGTTTTTATTGTGCACGTATTTTATATTTTGCAAATTTAACTATTTAATCACAAGCAAATGTACATATAAGAGTATATATTTATTGTGGGCATAACTAAAAATCATCTATTTAGTTTATTAGTTCTGAACATTCCTCAAATAGAAGTATGAGCAATTAATTTATTCAAAGTATATCCATTGGTAGCCATTGATTTCGTCCAACTCTCAGTTAATTCTCGGATTTTTCTTCTTTTCTCTTCCCTTCCTATTACTTTTGAGGTAATTCCTGAAATAAAGAAATTTTAAATTTCTTCGAAAAAACGGAACGGTATCTAACCAAATCCATGTGTTTTCTGGTCTTGATATGGATGAAGTGCCAGTCTGGCATTCCTCAAGTAGCACTAAAGGGCCGTTTTGATACCATTATGACACCTCCAACAGGTAGATATCTACAGCCAGCCAGAGCTGTTGATATAATGGAGAAGATTGGTGCGATTTAGGTTGGCGCACTGCCCCAGACAGTCGAAGAAAGGAGCACCCAGTGACCTTAATCGTCTAGCTGCCAAAGCCGGACATTTATAGAGAAAGTGCTCAACAGTCTCCTTCTCTGAAAGGTCCCCACAGTTTCTGCAAAGGGGGTTAAATGGTAACCCTAACTTCCCCGCGTGTGCTTTGGTCGTCCAGTGGCCAGTACATAAACACAGCTACGAGTTTGGAAATGTAATGACGAGGAGTCCAAAAGGCTTTCTGAGCCCTCCGTATATTGCACTGGGGCCAAAGGGTTTTCGAAATAGCGCATGAAGAGATGGAACTCCATTTTTTGTGCGCTTTCCTGAGAAATAATATGTGCAGTTCCCCATTAACAACTGTCAGGAGGATGCCGTTAACCGGGTAGGAGATCTCTAAGACCAATTCAATCTCTGGCAAGCTCATCAGCAGTTTCATTTCCCTCTATGTTCCTATGTCTTGGAACCCAGATTAAAAAAATGTTGCTTACACACCCAAGAGATTTGATCTCCTCCTTACAGGAGTTTACTAGTTCGTTCTGCACCATAGCGTCGCCAGAGCCTTGATCGCGGCTTGACTATCGGAGAAAATGTTAATATTTCCCCCGCTTCCGCGTTCCCTAAGCATTTTGCATGCCTGCCTCAGTTTACTTAGGTTACTATTTTTCTATTATCTTGGCTAGAGCGCATCATTTCAGCTGGCAGCATGCCTTGGGTTCGATCGCACTGTGATTATAAATCATTAATCAAGGCCTGCAGGCCTGCAGAGGCCACTTCTTAGGAAATTTCTGGTAAGAAAAAACTTCTCATAAAAACCAGACTATTCGGAAGCGGCATAAAACTGTCCATTTATGGAAGAATGTTGAGGCGCATACGGAAAGTTTGCAAGAGAATCTCAGCTAATTACCTAGCATAGAGTGAATGTATAGGGTGATGTTTTTAGCTGTAAGGTTTGGTATAATTGAAGAGGTTGATCCATCAGGCTCTATATTCAACAAAGCTTCGCAAATATGTGGCTTTGCTGATGACCTGACCATTTTCGCGAGAAATATAAATGTTCTCAGAGAAGTATTTCAAGGACTCCGATCAAAAGCAAAATTTTTCGGTTTGAAGGTCAACGGAAACAAAACGAAGTATCTCGCAAGGCTTAACACGTTGAGAAAAGCGACAGATTTTAGAATTGGCGATCGCGAATTTGAAAGCGTGGATGAAATTAAATACTTCGGACTGCTTCTCAGTAGAACAGATGATACAACGATTGCTATCCAAGACCGTGTACGGGCTGCAAACAGACATATTTTGTCCTGTGGTTTGCCAAATTGCAGCGCATCCGATGGCTTGGGCACGTTTACAGAATCCAAGATGAAAGAATACCTCGCAAAGTTCCAGAAACGCGCATGCTTGGTGAAAAGCGGAGACGGCGCCCGCGAAAACGGTGATTAGACGACGTTGAGGACGACCTCAGAAGCATAGGAGTGACCAACTATTGTAGTCTGGCTATGGACCAAAATTCATGGAGAAGAATTGTGGAGGAAACTAAGGCTCACAACGAGCGGTAATGCTATGAATGATGAAGATGATGATGAAGGCTTGACAAGTCATCATGAATCGCTTAACGTCAGAATAGATCTTCCAAATTGTGAGAATTTACTTTAAAAAAATAAATCTTTTCAAGATGTTCATCGAGAGAAGTGTTGAAGTAGGCACCCAAATGTCGTTCTCAACTTGTTCGTCTTTGTTCTTCGACTACATGGAACATTTTACGTAAGGATCTTAGCTTATGAGGACGTAAAATACAGCCATACAAGAATTTAAGTGAAATGACTATCTTTACCGCGAGCAAGAGCAAGAGTTGAAGGCCATCCCTTCGTTGGCCTACTAGGGGTGCATGGAGAACTGGGTTAAACGTTGGCACATTTGTGTTGCTTCAGACGGGTCATATTTAACTGGCATTGTGACGATATCATTCCTCTTTCCGAGTTTCGATTACAGATAGGGGATGATGGAAGTCTTTCAATCTGATATCGAACAATGTCAACAACCCCCAGCTTCAAATGAAGAATACAGTAGAGCGTCGATTATCCGAAAGCCGGTCATCCGAAACGTCGTTTAACCGAAAGGAAACATGACGCCTTTTTCGGATATAAAGAATAAAAAAAAGAATGTACAAATGAAATAGAAACGTTTAATAGAAATGACTCAGAGAGCGACGCAAGGGAACGGTATGTTATATTTAGAACATGATTCATAGGTATTAACAGCGTTGTACATATGTACATACTTGCTTTCTGTCACGCGCTTTATGAATTTAAGTTAGTAACGCAGTTCCTAAATATAACAGCGTCGGTGGTGTTATCGTGAGCGAAACGAACGCGCATCCGACGCCGACAGTTTTGTTTGGGCAATCTCTCATTAATTTCAGGATGGATACTCAAGTATTTATCGAGTGGTATGACGCTGTATTCATACCAGAGGTTAAAAAACATCAGATAGAAACTGGAGACACTGGAAATGTTTTATTAGTGATTGATAATTCTCTAAGTCATCCCTCAAACCTTTCACTTGAGAGAAAAGATGGAAAATTTAAGGTGATTTTTTTGCCACCCAATGTTATCTCAGTCGTTCAACCTATGGACCAGGGGGTGATCGAAGCCTTCCAACGTTACAACAGAAAAGCGTTGCTTCGTAGCCATGAGGAAGATAAAACAATTCTTGAAATCTACAAAGGTATTAAGTTGAAGGATGCTGTTTACATGGCAGCAGAAGCGTAGGCTTATGTCAAAGCGATTACTCTAAAGAAATCCTGGAATAAGCTTTGTCCGGCAGTTGAATCCGAAGCTAGCCTTACATCTGAAGAACCAGCAAATGAAAACTTTGTTTCAGAAATGGTTGAGTTGATGAAAGAGGTTTCATGATTTGAAGAATGTGACCAAGAAAACGTGCATGAATGGCTTGAATTTGACGAGGATGATCCTGGCTACGAATTGTTGACAGACGACGATATAATAACACAGGTTCAAGTTCCTGAAGATGACGACGATGAAGACTAAATTAGTGATGACATCGTCTCAGCTGAAAAATGTCCGTCCAATGAAGAAGCCTTTAAAAGATTTGAGACTGCTATTAAATGGTTGGGACACCAAGGCGAATGCGATTCTGTGCAGTCTTTAAAACGCATAAGGGATTTGGCGGCAAAAAAACGAGTCTCAAAACTTAAGCAAACAAATATGTTCGACTTTTTTTTTAGATTAGTTTTGTACTATTAAAAAATGTTTAGATATATGTATTTATGTACCGTGTGTGCAATCCCTACATAAATGTGACTATTCATAATATGTACTGTACTCTAGTGTATCATTAAAAAGCATTACATACATATTATGTATTTCTAATCCAATGACATGTTTTATTACCCTACCCTCAACAAAGAACTGGAATTTCGCAAATGTTCGTTTATCCGAAAAATCGATTATCCGAACACCCTCTGCACCAATTGTTTCGGATAATCGGCGCTCTACTGTACTGTAATGAAGACGACGAAAAAGTCTGCGAAGGAACTAACGACGCAATGCTAAATACGAATACATTTACATCGGAGAAGGCAATATCAGCATTCAATATATGCTTCGATTGGGCGGAGCAAAACAAGGCTTGCCTAAACGATGTTATGATATATATAATATAATCGGCGCGTACACCCTTTTTGGGTGTTTGGTCGAGCTCCTCCTCCTATTTGTGGCGTGTGTCTTGATGTTTTTCCACAAATGGAAAGGCCAACAGTTTCAGGCCGATATATATTTTTTATAATAAAACTTGGATTGCTATCAGGAATAAAACTATTTTAATTTGTATGGAAAAAAAACTTAGTATCATACTTGCGGCAGCCTCAAAGTGTGTAACCGAGACCGGTTTTCATTACATGACAGAACTGAGTTTCTACGGTATTTACTTTTTAATATTACAGTAGTTCAAATCAGATACCTTCCGTTGGATTTCTACAAAAATTCCATTATTTACTTATTACAATAAAATAATGTTATAAAATATAAATATGTATTAAAAATACTGCAAACTCCTAGTGGGCATGCTTCGGCGATTATACCAAAATCTATGAAAAATTGGAATAAGTGGCAAAGTAATGTCAAATAACAAATAATCAAATAATAAACAACTTAACGAAAATCATCTAAAAAATTATTTAATATTATTCTTTATATTTTCTTAATATTATTTTTTTTTGCAATTTCCATGCACTTCGAGAGTTGTTTCCAATAGGCACGAACGAATTTTTTTCACTCCGGAAAATAAGAAAATTTACTGATAAATTGTGGTTGTGTAAAATACTAAGTTTTCAACTTGTATTGCCTGAAAGTAATTTTGCTTTGCACTTTACTCTTTGACTTACTTAACTACTGAAAATGGTTCCTGCGCCCACCATTATATGTAATAACTTAAACCTTTCAGAATAAATAAAAATGATGATGTGTAAAAATAATATAAAATAATTTCTTCTTGGGCTCGTCCGGGATTTGAACCCGGGACCTCCCGCACCCTAAGCGGAAATCATACCCCTAGACCAACGAGCCAGTTATTCGTACGCATATCTGCCTTCGGCGCTTGGCGCAATGGGCCAAATAGTAAGTTGGCAAAAACTTGTTTATTTCATTGAATGTTTAAAGCCTGAGTTTGCTTGCAGCATTTTTATTGGCACAAAAGCGAAGTAAAAAATAAATTTTATTAACATATACATACTTAATGTATTAGTTGTTTCTGTTTTGCACTTTAACTAATGCTTCGCGAAAGAAACATTTATTTGGGAAAAAATTAAAATGCATAACGCAACGTATTTAAATTTTATAACAGACGTCTAAAACAAAAACAACTATTCGCGAAGATGATCACATTGAAGCATTTCCATCATAGCAAAACGACTGTATATAGTAAATTTTAAATGGGTATGTGTATTGTTTTGTGCTAGTATTGAAGCGATGATAAAACTATCTCTATGAAGGCGAAATTTAATCATATGAAGTATTTGAAAGGAAAAGTGTATTTGTGATTCATATTCATACAATACAAGGTGGCGCCAATTAATCACCCTATCGGAAGTTGTATGATTTTTGCAAATGGTGTCACACGTCAATCATATTTGACACTAGTAAATCACCGCAACTGCCTAAAGAAACACGAACTACAAGAGTTTATTACGAGAATACTTGATGCGATGGATGCACTTATTGTGTATCGAACTGCATAAAGAGTACAAAAAAATTATGTATTGGATCAACATCAGCTTGTTGTAAAATGTTTTTCCGAATGCGACCTTAAATTCGTATACAGAAGGTGGCGCAAAATTAGTCACCCTATCGGGAGATTTGTAATTTTTGCAAATGCAGAGTACAAACAAAAAAGGGCAAGAAAAAAGGAGGTTTCCGTGATTCAAAACCATTTTTTGATTTAGTAAAAAAATTATTCAATCGGATTATAGTGAGACGATCGAGCACCGGAGTGAATGACAGTACTTGGCGACTAAGTCTCTCTCCCGCAACAAATCCAACACCGAATATGCGCTCCTTAACATGACAGCTATAATAGATGTCGCAAGGCCCAATGGTCTTCTTGCCTTGACCCGTCCAACGCATATCTTGAATGGCAGGGATGTCAGCCTTTACTCTCTCGAGGATATCAACCAGCCGGGCAGAGGGCCCTCACCATTAAGGGACTAGACATTTTAGGTGCACGCCTACAAATCATGGCCCTTAGTTCATTTGCAGGGGTCGACATCAGTATAGGAAGTTCAATAGTACAGTTGAATGACTAATTTTGCGCCACCATTTGCATATAAATTTAAGGACGCATTCGGGTACACCGCATGCGAGTACATCGTATATCAAGTACTTTCTCTTAAGCAAACACCTAAGGGATTGAAAAATTTGTCCGCTTATGGGAGTTGTTCGCTTATGATAAAAGTTTAAAAAAATTTATAGGAAGGTTGTTCGCTGAAGAGAAATTTTTTTCTTAATTATTAAGGATTTGTGATATGTGCTGAGAACAGTGTCCACTTATGGGAGATGTCCACTTAAGAGAGGTATCCGTTAGGAGAGAATACACTGTACTTTGAAATATTGTTACGACTCTTGGAACATTCCAAAATGTTACATAACCTCAGAGACTAGTACTTTGTGGGCTTTTAAGACGTAACATCTCGAAAAAGTTACCTACTGGAGCTATTCTGATTAAATTCATCAAAAACCTGAAAAGTATGGTCTTGTTCTTGGTTCCGAAAGTCAATCGAATTCTGTCGGTGGGTGCTGTGCGGTTGATGGTGTTGTCTAGAATCCATGCTGGATACTTTGGAAGTTCATTACAAATTCTAAGATGCAGTATCATATTATCTGACGGCTAGAATTAGAATATTTAGGATATTTAGAATATATACAGGGTGCGCCATCTTTTATGTCGGTATGTAAACGCTGAATAACTTTGTCATTTACCAACCGATCGACTTCAATAAACATGTTTTCGATATGTAAATTTAGTACAATTTCAATCATGGATCGCTTTACACCGAAACAACGCGAAATCGACGTTATAAAACCCGAAAAGCTTGACATGGTGATGACAAACACAGAAAAAAGGTCACAGTTTGTGATTGCTAATAAAGGTGGCCACTTGATTGATTTTGTATTCAAAAAATAGTTTTAATAAATTGTGAATAACCAAACCAAATAAAAATATCTCACTTATACAAATAAGTTTTTTTTCTTTTCAAAGTTATTCAATGTTTTCATACCGACATAAAAGATGGCGCACCCTGTATATTAGAATACAAGCTAATTGAATTAAAAACTTCCAAATGTTTATCTAGTCGGCATAAAGCTCTGATTGTCCCAAAATATTTTCACCTACTGCCAAGACTTCTATGAAAAGGGGTAACCACACAAAGGCAATTCACAATTATTTAAATTCTGTTGACCGAATATGATTTCGATTTAACTGACATGCCTTCTCAATATATTTATTTCTTCTTTCATTGTTTTGTGTTTATCATTAAGCAACTTACACTTTTTTACACACTCATTTTTAAGTCTTAAATGTATTTATAGGTGTAAGAAGCTATAATTATATCTGCTGCCTTTTAGGTCCACATTTTATTGTACTAGAATTCACTTTTTATAATTTTTGCAAGTTCCATTCTGTTGATGTATAATGAAAGACTTAAAGCCTTAAAAGTAAAATAAAGAAATTAGCCTTATTTAAGCTCAACTGAATTTTGAATTTTTATTGAAGTATTTTCAAAAGTTACTGTCACAGAAAGTGGTCACATACTACGTATGTGACTACAACTATTGTTGACTGAATACCGGCATTAGATTTAAATATATCACCCTCTTACGTACGAGGTGTGTTCAAAAAATTTGGTGAATTTTTATTTTTCTCAAAAAATATTTATTTATTCATCAATTTCTATTTTATCTCCTTCAAAGTTGTCCCACTCAGATATAATACACTTGTGCCAGCATTTTTTCCAATCCTCGAAGCAGTTTTGATATGCACTTTTAGGTATGTCCTTGAGCTCTCTCCGCAATTAGGTTTTTACCTCCTCAATCATAGCAAAAAGACGTTCTTTCATGGGTCTCTTCAATGTTGGAAATAGGAAAAAGTCGCAGGGAGCCAAATCTGGTGCATACGGCGCATAACTGCATGGTAATACTTTTTATTTACCGTACGACCTTGTGGTAAAGACTAATGATGCACTACTACGCCATAGTGATCGAAGAAAACAGTTAGAAAAACCTTGACATTTGATCGAATTTGGCGTGCTTTTTTGGGTCTTGGTTCTCCTGAACTCTTTCATTCGAACGATTGGGTTTTGGTTTTGATGTCATATACACATACAAATGATAAGTTACCAGTTTTAACCGTTTTAAGTAAATCTGGATCATCGTTGATGTCATTCAACAATTCCTAAGCGATGCTCGTGGGGCGTTGTTTTGTTCAAAATTCAGCAATTTTGGAACGAACTTCCCTGCCCCACGCATCAGGCCTAAAATTTCCAAAAAGATTGCATGGCATGAGCCAACCGATATGCGAACATCCTCAGCAACTTCTCTAATTGTGATTCGACGGTTCTCCATAACAATTTTCTTCACTTTCTCAACATTTTCATCGGTTTGTTGATGTGCTGGGGCATCCAGAGCGAGCGCGAGCGTCGTCATTCACATCTTCTCGACCTTCTGTAAAAAGCTTGTATCACTGGTAAACATTTTTTTGACTCAGAGTACTCTCACCGTATGCCACTGGCAACATTTCAAGTGTTTCTGAGCACATAATTCTATTTTTCCACAAAGTTTGATACAACTTCTTTGATCCATTTTTTGCGATAGCAAAACGCAAAACACTTGACTTATTTATGCCTCTCACAAACAAACTAAACATCCTATATTGCTAAAACCGGGAACTATCTTCGAGACGAATGAACTGACACAAAAAAAATAATAATAGAAAGCCGAATGTACGTAGCCCGCGAAATTATAAAATTCGTTTTATTTTTTGAACACACCTCGTATATCCAATGGTAAATAGCCAAAGGTTGTTACGCTGAATATCAATAAAAACAAAAAAAAATGCTATTTTTAAAACGTGTACTAGCACAAACATTTCTCTTAGCACTCCCTTCCTTATTTGTTTTTTTATATAACTATAAAGCAAATTATGTTTATTATGTTTTTTTAAATGAAAAAAATGCACAATACTATAAAAAAAAAATGTTAAAAATCAATAGGAATTTCGAGACACTGCAAACTTTCACTTTATACTAAAATTTAATGGGCTATAAAACTGCATACCCAAAAGTTGTCTTGAGATTCTTATTAAAAATTTGGAAATTTTATCCACAAAGCACTTAGACTTTATATACTCCCACAAATAAAAGTCCAAAGGTGTGATATCACACGATCTTGGGCGCTAATTCACTGGTCCGAGACGAGAGATGACCGAAACGATGGCAGAGTAAATCCATTGTTTCATAGGCTGTATGACAAGTAGCGCCGTCCACCGTCATATTGGAACCAAATGTTGTGGAGATTACGGGATTCGGGATTTTCGGCATCAAAAAGGCGTTTATCATCGCCATTCACTGTTTCAGACATCTTTGAAGTAATATGGGCCGATGATTCCTTCAACCCATTGGCCACACCAAACGGTTGTTTTCAATGGATGAAATGGCTTTTCTTGAACGACTTCGGGTTGCTCTTCAGCCCAAATACCGCAATTTTGCTTAATGACGTACAATGGATAAGTGCGTTCGGTAGGACGGTTATATACAGCAAAAGTTGGACTGAGCGCACGACGAACACTTTTCACAGAGTTTCGAGTTTCGTAATACAATTTTACGATTTGTCAACGTTGTTGAGGCGTAAGTCTTTCCATTATGAAATTTCAATCAATACTAAAAATAACTATGTATTTAGTTTGACAGTAGCCACGCGTGATCTGTCTAAAAAGCACTATTGGAAAAAGTACCTCCAATCTGATCACTCTTTGTATATGTAACTTTGAAAATTTAAATGATGTAAGTTTTCACATATAAGAAAGAAAATAAATTATTACATGTTTTTTTTTTTAAACAACACGCGTCTTCTGAAAGACCCTTTATAAATATTAAATCTGATTTAGACAACATCGTCGCGTGGTGTAAAAGAAATAAGTTAAATTTAAATGCAAGTAAGTGTTTTTTGTCTTTTATTGCAAATATTTTTCTCTTATCCCTACTTTCTATCTCAGTGATGACTGTACTTTATCCAATCCAAGTGAAATTTTTGATCTTGCTGTGGAATTTGACTCTATATTTTCTTTGCAAAGACATGATGTATTAGTCCTATGTGTTTTTTTTTTGTAAAATAAATCAATTGACTAGCAAAAACAAAGTAAAATCATAATTTTTTCGGGCTTTTGACAACCCCTAACCTCTTAATCCGTTTTTCGTAGTCCGAATGAAATACTGCTTTTCAAGATTATTAAAAATTGAATAAAGAAAATTAATAAATATCGTGGGCTGTGCTTTCTGAAACCCACAAAACATTGTACACTTTTCATGTGGCTCGCCAATACACCAAGATTTGTAATTTTTTTACGGGTTACTAAAATATATCCTTGTTCGCAATTGATAAGTGGATGTAGGGCGTGGCTGTTTTCCATATTAAACATCTAAACAGTCTATCTCAATTCTAATTCGAGTCTGAAGTCGCATAGGTGAATGGACGTGCGCAAATCGAAATTTTATTTAAATGAAAGATGGGTTACTGTGGAAATTGCTTCACTTTTAGGTCACCCTACACGACCCTTTTCTAACATTTATTGTTCCATGTCCATAGTTGGCTTCCAATCCAATCAAAGGTTTTATCAAGATAATTCAGGCATTTATTTGTATTTGACGCTCAGTTCCACAACTAATGCAATAAAGTATACTAAATATAATACTGAGGTCGAGAGGGCGAACCAGGTCACACTTAAATTTATTAACGGCTGCCACCGTTGGGAATTCTTCTTCTATATAAAGAAATTTGTTTAATGCTCAAACCTAATTTCCTCTTGAGTTCTTTGCCGCCAAGTTTGAGAGTTTCTACAAACGAAAAAAAGCTCCCCCATTATCGGCGCAAATATTACGCAGTAGCTGTGGCAGCATTTTATCCTTCGGATGTTTGTACCTGAAATGCACTTCCGATTGACCTGTCAAGACAAGCAACAGCCAGTTGCCTGATATGCTGCTGACAAATTTAATACCACCAGTTGCGACAAAAACAACAGTATTTGTATAAAGAATGAGAAATGCTATTGACACGACGCACTCCAGCCCTCCCCCCGGCAGTGCTTAGCCAACTTAAGCAAATGAAAATATGAGAAAATAAAACAGACATTTTAATGAAGTTTCAGTGGTTGCCGGCTAGAGGAGGAATTTGTATCACGTTTTAGGGGTGTTTGAAATGCAACCCAGCGCTTACAAACATTTGGTTTGCGTAAGTGTATTGGAAATTCTATGAAATCTGCAAATTGCCATGTCATTATTTGTTAACATCAAAATGCAGAGTATACACACACAACAACAACAAACAAGCAACAACGCTGCTGTTATCCACTTTTGCTACCAGCAGGAACAGCTACATCAGCAAAAATGCCACCAGCAAAGAGCTGGCGATTTTGCCACCCGTTGACACAGTCCTGCTGCTCTCTATGTTGTTGCTGTTGTTGTTGTTGCGCTTATGTGCGGCAAGTGGCAAGTGGCAACTGACAGCTGCTGTTGCTGGTGTCAAAGAGTGTAATTGGCAACTTGGAAAAGGGGCATGACATACAACAACTACTACTAAACCAACAACAACAACAACAAAAATAAGCAGCAGTAAAGCTGAATCCGTTATTATATACTTGTACGTACTTTGAGCAGCAGCAACAACTCGAAACATGGACAGTTGAGCCGGCTAGTATCATATTTGCTCACTTTTTGCCTCTTTTTATTATTTTCATTTTTGCTTTTCTTTTCGTATCTGTCAGTGGGCATGTTTAACTTGACAGCATAATATGGCTCAGTACAACATGTAAGTCGCACAAAATGCCACAAAGATGAGCAAATGCAGGTTGGAAGGTCAAAAGGTATTACACGTAAACAAAGTGACAGTGAAAGCAGACACATACAAAAACAAAAAATTAAATAAAAAATTGGTTACAAAAAAATACTTACCAACAGGTTAAAAACGAATGTTGGCATTACTTGCTTGCAATTATCTGCTTAATAATGGCTGTGCATATGTACACATATGTTCATTAAAATAGGTACGCTGCCTTTATCTATCGAGACCCTTACACCATTCAGAAAAGTTGTAAACTGCTTATTATTTGATTTTATAAAAATTAGTATTGTAAACTTTGGCAATTTAAACATTTTTAAATTATTGTACTGTATTAAAGGGTTAGCGGGAGTCAGAGGCCCGAAAAAATGATGATTTTCAATAATTTTGTTTTGCTAGTCAATTGATTTATTTTACAAAAAAAAAACACATAGCATTAATACATCATATTTCGATATGACTTGAGCAAAATTTCAAAAAAAAAAAAAATTATAATTGTAATATAAAAGTTATCGCTGTTTGTGAGGAGCCCGTTTTTCCAGAAGTCCCTTGCGGTGATCATCACAAGTCCTTGGTGATTCATCTAAAATCAATCGGGCAAGAGAAATTAGTTTTATTAATAGAAAATCTTGTGATGAAATGTTTTTCAGATTTTCGAGGAAAAAACCAACAATTAATTGTAAAAAAAATCGAAATTTTGAAAAAAAATTCTTCGTTCAGGCATGAGTTTTTTATTTTTTTCAAAATCAGTTTACATATTATTGAAAACTACCAATCGGTTTTTAAGTTACAGTGATCACCTTTTCACCTTGGAGGATGGTTCCATGTATAGAAGTCCACGCAAGTGGGGAAAGTTACTGATCGCCATTCACTTGGGAGTGGCCAGGACGATTCTTCTACATATGGTTCAAGCAGCTCACAACGTCCGGGATTAGCCCACGTATCCTCTGGTTAGCTTCCGAACACCCGTTCGGGAGTGAGCTAAAGTGAGAAGGCGAAGCATCCCAGCATAGCTGGTTGTGCGCTGGGTTTGGGACCCGCCACTTAAAAAACCCCCCCAATGAAAACAGCAACAAAGCCTCGGATGAGAACTTCCAACACTGATGACGACCCCTGCAAACGAAATAAGGAATACGATTTGAGGGCATGCACCTGGAATGTCCGGTCCCTTAATGGGGAAGGTGCCTCTGCCCGGCTGGTTGATGTCCTCGTGAGAGTAAAGGCTGACATCACTGCCATCCAAGAGATGCGATGGACGGGGCAAGGTAAGAAAAACATAGGACCTTGCGACGTCTACTACAGCTGCCATGTAAAGGAGCGCAAATTCGGTGTCGGATTTGTTGTGGGAGAGAGACTTCGTCGCCAAGTACTGTCGTTCACTCCGGTGGACGAGCGTCTCGCAACAATCCGCATCAAAGCGCGATTTTTTAATATCTCGCTAATTTGCGCCCACGCCCCGACGGAAGAGAAGGACGATGCGACCAAGGATTCTTTCTATGAGCGCTTGGAACGTTCCTATGAGCGCTGCCCCCGCCACGACATAAAAATCGTGCTTGGCGACTTCAACGCCAGGGTGGGCAAGGAGGGAATTTTTGGTCCCACAGTCGGAAAATTCAGCCTACACAACGAAACATCCGGTAACGGACAGAGGCTGATCGACTTCGCCGGGGCCCGAAACATGGTAGTCTGCAGCACCAGATTCCAGCATAAAAAGATACACCAAGCTACCTGGCTGTCTCCTGATCGAAAAACGCGAAACCAGATCGATCATGTTGTGATAGATGGAAGACACGCTTCTAGTGTATTAGATGTACGTACGATCCGAGGACCCAACATCGACTCGGATCATTACCTTGTTGCAGCCAAACTGCGCACACGCCTCTGTGCAGCAAAAAACGTACATCTACCTACGCAAAGAATGTTCGACATCGAAAAGCTGCAATCACAACAGACAGCCAGAAGATTCGCCACTCGACTCTCACTCCTGCTCTCGGAGAGCACTGCCCAACACACCGGCATGCGCGAGCAATGGAGCAACATTTCTCGTTCCCTACGTACCGCCGCCGAAGAAGAAATCGGATTCCGGCGAGCCCGAAAAAACAATTGGTACGACGAGGAATGTCATGCTGCCGCCGAAAGAAAAGATGCCGCCTATAGAGCCACGCTGCGATCGGGCGCAACGCGAGCCATGTGGGATCGCTACAGAGAGCTGAAAAAGGAAGAGAGACGTATTATCCGACAGAAGAAACGAGAGGCCGAAATACGTGAGTGCGAGGAGCTTGAGATGCTGGCCAATAGGAACAACGCCCGAAAATTTTACCAGAAAGTTCGGCGGCTTGCAGAAGGTTTTAAGACCGGGGCGTTGTCCTGTAAGAACAAAGACGGCGATTTGGTGACTGACGTACAGAGCAATCTTAAATTATGGAGGGAACACTTCTCGAACCTGTTGAACGGTGACAGCTGCGCATGTCATAGAGAATGTGAAGATCCCGATACCCCAATCGTTGAGACGGAATTGTCGTTCCGTTACCCGACCATGACGAGGTGAGAATAGCAATATCACGGCTAAAGAACAACAAAGCCGCGGGCGCCGACGGACTGCCGGCTGAGCTATTCAAACATGGCGGCGAGGAGCTGGTAAGGTGCATGCATCAGCTCCTATGCAGAATATGGTCGGATGAAAGCATGCCTGCCGATTGGAATTTAAGTGTGCTCTGCCCAATCCACAAGAAGGGCGATCCTGCAATTTGTGCCAATTACCGCGGGATTAGTCTTCTAAATATCGCCTATAAGGTTCTAGCGAGCGTATTGTGTGAAAGGCTGAAGCCCACCGTCAACCAACTGATTGGACCTTATCAGTGTGGCTTCAGACCTGGAAAGTCTACCATCGACCAAATATTCACGATACGCCAAATCTTGGAAAAGACCCATGAAAGGAGAATCGACACACACCATCTTTTCGTCGACTTCAAAGCTGCATTCGACAGTACGAAAAGGAGTTACCTGTATGCCGCCATGTCTGAATTTGGTATCCCCGCAAAACTAATACGGCTATGTAAGATGACGTTGCTCAACACCAGCAGCGCCGTCAGAATTGGGAAGGACCTCTCCGAGCCGTTTGATACCAAACGAGGTTTCAGACAGGGTGACTCGCTGTCGTGTGACTTCTTTAACCTGATGTTGGAGAGCATCGTACGAGCCGCAGAACTTAATCGCTCAGGCACAATTTTTTATAAGAGCGTACAATTGCTGGCGTATGCCGATGATATTGACATCATCGGCCTTAACAACCGCGCTGTTAGTTCTGCCTTCTCTAAACTGGATAAAGAGGCAAAGCGAATGGGTTTGGTGGTGAACGAGGACAAAACGAAGTACCTCCTGTCTTCAAACAAACAGTCGGCGCACTCGCGTATCGGCACCCACGTCACTGTTGACAGTTATAATTTTGAGGTTGTAAAAGACTTCGTGTATTTAGGAACCAGCATTAACACCGATAACAATGTCAGCCTTGAAATCCAACGTAGAATCTCTCTTGCCAACAAGTGCTACTTTGGACTAAGTAGGCAATTGAGCAGTAAAGTCCTCTCTCGACGAACAAAACTAACACTCTACAAGACTCTCATCATGCCCGTCCTAACGTATGGCGCAGAAGCTTGGACGATGACAACATCCGATGAAGCGACGCTTGGAGTGTTCGAGAGAAAGATTCTGCGTAAGATTTTTGGACCTTTGCACGTTGGCAACGGCGAATATCGCAGACGATGGAACGATGAGCTGTATGAGCTTTACGACGACATAGACATAGCGCAGCGAATAAAGATCCAGCGGCTTCGTTGGCTGGGTCATGTCGTCCGAAAGGATACAAACGCTCCGGCTTTGAAAGTATTCGATGCGGTACCAGCTGGTGGTAGCAGAGGAAGAGGAAGGCCTCCTCTGCGTTGGAAAGATCAGGTGGAGAAGGACTTGGCTTCACTTGGTGTGTCCAATTGGCGCCGGTTAGCACGAGAAAGAAACGACTGGCGCGCTTTGTTAATCTCGGCCAAAATCGCGTAAGCGGTTATCGCGCCAATTAAGAAGAAGAAGATCACCTTTTCAAAAAACATACAATAGTTTTGAGAAAAACGCATTTAAAGTTTTGCTATCGAACGCTGCGGGGCGCCCGAGCGCCCTTTGTTAATTGTTGAATAACTCGAGAAGTATTTGTCGGATTCTCTTAAAATTTTCACGCAATATTCTTAAGATATTATACTTTAGAAAAAATGAAAATTTTGACCACCCCTAACCCATTAGCTTAGTAAGTATCCGAGTAAACTTAATAACTCTATGTATGCAATATAGTTTCTTTTATTGTTAATTTTATTACTTTGCTTAATTTTTCGCTTTTTGGTTTGTGCACAAAATTAACTTTTATGTTCTTTTTAATGCCTCGTTTTTGCTGGGACCACCGATGCCTAAAAGCGCACATAAGAAAGTGTCCCGTTGCCCTTTTGGCTGCCGATTACAAGCCTACCTGGCGTGAGTAGGGTGGTGAGTACCACGCATCAAGCCAAGTACATGTCTCATGCCCTCAACAAAAGCTATTATTGAATATATTTTCATAAAGTGTAATTTTGCCTGACCACCAAAATATTTACTTTGGGGATAACACTTGCATTTGAACTAATTAAGTGAAAAATATTAAATGTAACTAATAACTAATATGCATTTCTTTCACAGAAGGGTCGTGCGCAGCATTGTACAATTGAGGAGCGGTCTTCGAAAACAAAAAGAAATCGTACAAATCTATCGTTGCCACCTGGACCGCCCAAATATTTTGTTGTAAATGCCCTTAAGCCCAAGAAATCTACAGAACGATGTGGTGGCAAAGAAAATGACTTTCAGTACTGATAATTTAGTTGTGACTCTTGCCAAGAGGATTCCCTTTAACTCATCAAAGGCCATTAGAGCTGAAATCACACAACGTAGTATCAGCGAGAACTGTACGGCGTCTATTGTACAACATGAGCCTACTAGGTAGAATAGCACGTAAAGTTCCTCTGTTGAAACAAGCAAATTTAAGAAAGAGGAAAAGTTTTGCTCAAGACCACAAGGCATGGTATGGTCCAGAGGGTATGAAGAAATGGTGTAACATAATTTGGAGCAAAAATAAATGTATTTCGAAATGATGCTGAGGGAAATGTCAGTCATCCTGAGAGTTCACACCGCGGTTCAGAAAAAAAAACAAAAACATAATCAAGCACGTTGGCGGCAAGATAATGACTTGGGGATGCTTATTTTGGTGTGGAGTAAGACCTCATAACCAATAAAGTGGATAAACTTATTCACAAGTATATTCTTCAAGAAGATGAGGAGAATATGGCACTTTGGTGACTTTTTATCCAAAACACCCTTCAATGCTTATTAGGCCGGGTCGATTTGTGGGGAGGCAAAAAAATCGCCCATTGCTCTGTGAAAATCATATTCTAGGGATCAAAATAAGAAACTTTGCCGAAGGAACCATACCTCTAAAACGAATTCTGATGTCCCCAAATGGTGATATTTTGAAATGATTGTATGGGGAACCCCCCAGGGGGGTGCCACTGGCATGGGTGCATCGGCCGTCCACAGTTAGTGGGGACCGGTCATATATTTGGACTCGATTGGAGCACTCTAAATGGGTCAAAGTGGGATTTTTCGTTCGACCCAATTTGGGGGACATCAGAATTCGATTTAGAGGTATGGTTCCTTCGGCAAAGTTTCTTATTTTGATCCCATTGAAAACCATCGATTAGATTTAAAGAACCAAATCGAGAAGGAAACATTGAAAAGTAAGAAGGATTTATAGCAAAAAATTAAGCAACTATGGTATTCCATCCCCACAAAGAGATCTGCCATGGGACTTTCAATTCTATGTCAAATCGGTCAAATTTAAACAGCTTTTTTAATAAAATCAGTAAGTTTTTTGATGTCGCATCTATTCCTATTTCGTACTTTTTTTAATGACAACATCACATTTCCTTTCTGCTGTTCCTATTGCCCCTGCTTTAAGTCTTAAAAGATCCTTGAATTATTATTTATATTTGTTCTGTTATTATTAATTCCAAAAACTTACATTTTCCATACGAACGTGGGGAGTACTTATTTTAATGGCCATATGTGTGTGTATGTACATGTGTACAATTTACTGCCTATAACACCAGCTTACAAATTTTTAGCGAGATTTGCACTAAGTGTCACTATAATTATTATCTAGGGACTTTGTGCCCATCCTGCATCTGCAAAAATTTGTAATGGTCAGAGCATTTGCGGACCTGCATTGTGGCCTGCCAAACCTTACCGAACAGAAATGCCAACACAGTTTGCCATTTTCAACTATCAAACCATAATTATCGATGTCGATATCGATAGTTCTCATGCAGTTAAAAAAACACCGGATACAACTAAACGGTTGCACAGTGGTTCAGGCGAAGGTAAAAACTTATGAATATGCATATTATCAAACCTTTGAGTAAATAGCAGTCTTTCATTAATTATCAGTGGAACTTTATTCTCGAAAGTTAACGAAATACACTTTAATTTTAAATCGTCTCGTAAGTGACTCATTCCTTCGCACTTGTTTGTTTGTAAAGAACTTGGAATTTATTCAACATACTGTGTAATGAAAATTCACAATACGTACTTCTACTTAAAACAATAACTACTAATATATATATGTACATATAAGAAGTTTTAACATTTATTTCGTAAAATAATGTGTTTTTTAACTTCATTTATTAAATCCTATATCTTATACCCAACATTCAGCATTACATTTAATTTACATCAGAACTCCCAACAGAGTCCAATACTTAAAGTCTACATTTTGATTCTTTGTGGCAGATCAGTAGGCATAAAGCTGCATGGGACGTTGGTTTGGACGTTGCTTATGCTGATGTTGCCAATTTCTTCATGTGCCGAAAACACTCCAAGATCACGATAAATTATATAGATGCAGGCAAACCAAGTCGCCTTGGCATACATGCGCGGCATTTTTGACTGGAACCTCTGTATGATGTGAAGATTTAATTTTGAAGCTGAGCCCCAGATTTTACGTGACCATGATGAGTGTAATCTGCATATCTGGCTGCCATACGTTGCCATACCTTGTCAAATGCTTGTGCAATGTCTAGGAAGATGGCAATACAGTATTCTCTATTTTCCAATACTACTCTACAGAGTTGACTTGCTCGATGGTGGAATGATATTTCCTAAATCCAAACTGAGGTGTAGGGATATGATTGCCTTGTGCAATTATAAGGCTAAGCCGATTTAGTAAACGTTTTTCGAAGGCTTTCAATAAAATGATGTTGGAGCTTAAAATATAATAGCTACATATATCATTCCTATCCCTGCAGCGGGTAATTAAGCGGTTACATACGTCCAGCAGCGCCAAAAATGCGTTAAACGAAAAGCTTTTTTAGAAGGGATAACAATAAAAATAAATATAAAAAATATAAAAATATAAAAAATTTACTTAAATTTTTCTTTACAAAAATTAGTATATAAAAATGACACAATGAAAAAAAGTTGCCCCACGGTCTACATACATCACTTCTCTTTCAAATGTTTATGGATCTGTATAAAGTAAAAAAATTCTTGTAAAATAAAGTAGAAGTTATAGTTTGTCGAGCCGGATTTTTGAATTTCGAAAAATTTTGCAATTTACGGCATTTTAAAAAAAGTATGCGTTTAAGTCATAAATTTCACACTTTAATTATGTTTATAAAATTTTTTATGAAAATATAAAAAATCTGGCTCTAAAGACTATAGGGAGAATACTTTCGAATATTTACGAGTAAAAAAAAATCCGCATCAAAAAATATTAAAAACTGTATGAGTTATCATGAAGATTGTGCGAGAAAAAGTAGCTCCCAGAAAAACGAGTTTAAACTTTCAAGTGCGAAGTGCGGAGGACAGTTACCTGTGCGCATCAAACTCTCGTCGGGCAGTTACATTTTCTACCATAACTTTGTATCTATGGGGGAATCGACAATCGACTTCCACAGAAATACGCCTAAAACTGTGAAGAATAACAATCGTAAGTTTAGCTTTATCCGATCTTAAACTCTGCACTTTTTTGGGCTGTAAGTATTTAAACGTTTCAATACAAATTTCTCAATTATTGCAGTGACCGATCACTTCATTCCAAGTTTTTTTATGGCTTAGGGCTTTGACACATAGCCATTTACCATAGGAAAAAGCATTATTTTGATTCTTAATTAAATCCGCAGCGACTGTTATATAGCAAAGACTTTTAATTTCATAAATTTATGCAATTTTTTCAAATTGAAGCATGCAAATTAATTCTTCAAATTAAAAACATTTTCAACCCCCTGCCATTTGCCATTCGCCATTCGCCAATTAATAATTAAAACCGTACGAACGTACGTACGTACATAGATTTTTTACAATCACTAACTTCCTAAGTGATCAGATAAAGCGATTATATGCATAATGTTTGTGCTTATGTGCGCTTTTGTATCATCAACGTTGGCTATTTTTAGTGCTAATCTCAAGGGTTCATTTACATGCCGTGAATGCAATAAAATTTGAAATGCTCGTAAAAGCTATTGTAATGCAAGCAAATGTCAAACAGGCAGACAGACAGCCATTCACTCGCACACTTTGCACACTCATATGGCTGTCAAAAGGCGTTAATTCCGAGATTTGCTTTATATTTATACATTACAATTTCTGTCAACTGTGGCGAAGCTGCTGCCGCTGTTGGCATTGTTGCTGCTGCCATTGCTGTCAGTGTCAACGACGTTGATGTGTGACAGTTGTAAACAACGAGTAAAGCAATAAATTTCTTAATCAACTCACATATTTTTTATGCACGAGCATTTTTATTTACTCTTACATACATATTCGAACATACATACATAAAAATATATTCATTTTTCTTTCCCCTTTTATATGCATAGCTGCTACTGCTTGCCACTGACATGATTGTAGCCGCATTTACGATAAAATTTTCGCTTTTTCAACGTGTGTTCGCGCGAAAAAATTAATCCGTTCTAAAAGACCCGCCTCCTATATCCTACATCGGCCAGTGCACATGCCTAGAGGCAAGCAGCGAACATCAGGTACATACGAGTTCACATGGCGTTCGCGATGGCGATGTGTATGTACGATTTAGGTATGTACATACATATGTATGTGTGTGTAGGTGTAATAAATTCCACGCGGAAAATATAAATTTATTTTACAGTTAATTTACAATGCGATAAGCCACATGAGTAGTTATGCCTCATGAGCCGCATTCAACAGACTGATTGTCTCGAACCGTCGTCTTTATGGAACGGAAAATTAAGTATACGCCTTGGTCTGGGTACTTATCGCTGGTCCAACGTCCGACCACATATTGCTCGGGTGCTCAAATGCCCACTTTGTTGCCTACTTACATGTGTGCATACATACAAACAAACATACATACACACAAACAACACATGCATATCTATACACACTCGTACGTAAGTACATATTTGACTTGGCGGGTCGTAAGTCCGCATTAGCGCATGTGTTTTAATTTTATGATCGCCTTTTTTTTCTGTTATTACTTATTTTTGTATATTTTCAACTCATGTGTCAACAATACAAACTGATTTATTTCATTGTGATAACCTCAAACAACAATAATAATAATTGCAGTCATAATTTATAGCTTTTTTACAGTACGTATATTTTTTAGTAGCACTCTCTTTCCCATATTTCAATTTTAAAAGACTTTGTTTACAGTCGCAGTAGCAGTGCAATTGCCTCTCGGATGCTGATTAATGTAATTTACAAATGAGTATATTTACCTACACATCCTACGAGTGACACATCATACAAATATACAAGCATTCAAATTTATTTCATAATCTGTCTCTACGTATGTCTGTGTGTTCATATAAACTGAGTATTCTTATCATTTTAGTTTGCTATTTAAGTTTAGAGATATGGCACCATCAGTGGGAATATGTCACACTTGCCTTTGCCATAGTAAAGTTTGGCATTTTTACTCGTATTCAGAATAGTTTTTCAAACGTGCACTATTCGTGTTATTTACAGGTAAATAGGCATTCATCTTAGCCGTATGTAATTTGATAATCGGCCAAGAAAGTCTCATGTCGGGTGCTTCGAAAATTGGGTCATGCCCACAAGCAAAAGTGTATTGATCTTCATAACTTCACTATTGAAAAAGAATATATACACTTTAAAAAACATAAATTCATTTTGCTCACGTAAAATTTCTGCGCAAATGTCTTAAAACTGTTTTATGGTCAATCTTTAGCTTCTAAGCGATGCTACTACTACTAATATGCCGGTCAACTTCGATTATTTCTGTGACTTCATTGACATTTTGGACATTTCGTTTAATATCGAAAATGCCTGCATGGAATTGACGAAACCAAATTGCACGTAATTAGCTGTTAAGGTATCGGCAACATGTGCAGCTCTGCTAGTAGGCACGGCCTGGACCGGGTGCTAGTGAATTGGATTCGTTCAATGTTGGCCCAAAGAATCGTCACGATGCAAACAGAGGAAGATCTGCTGGTGTCATCCGGGGCTAATAGAGGCTGCCCCCAAGGCGGTGTGCTGTCTCCATTGCTCTAGTGCATTCTGATCGATTCTCTACTCACCACCTTAAACGATGCGGGAGTCTACGCACAAGCATATGCGGACCACGTTGTCTGTTTGGTAACAGGCCCTTCGCTTATGTGCATCTCTAGGAAAGTGCAGAAAACTCTGGATATGATTGATATCATGGCAGTCCATAAGTTCGTGCGTTTTTTAAAGGTGGTTTTAAAATTAATAAAAAAGATGTTTAAAGTATTTATTAATCAATAATATATTTTCTTTCATTATTTAAAATGTCTTCCCAACGTTTAGGCAAATTTTTAATTCCCTGCTCAAAAAATTGTTTGTCCTTGGAGCCAAAATACGCTTCGATATCCCTTTTTACAGCTTCTTTTGAGGAGTAGTTCTTGTTACTCATATGGGATTGAAGTCCACGGAAAAGGTGATAATCACAAGGTGTAATATCCGTAGAGTATGGTGGATGCGGCATTAGCTCCCATCCGAGCTGTTGTTGTTGTTAACAGCATAGGTAGCCCTGTCAGTGTAGGCATATCATCGTTCGTCTTCGTCTAGCTCATCTAGGGGTAGGCCCAGGAAACATGCTGTTTCGACAGGTTGGGTCCAGAGGGAGAGGGGGGTTAGATGAGTCGGTTTAAGGGGGCGTGTGAAGAGGTGGTTAGTGTCGCGCAGGGTACCTTCACATGCCGGACATGTGTTTGGTGTGTCGGGGTCGATTCTGGATATGTAGGAGTTTAACCTGCTACAGTATCCAGAACGTAGTTGTCCCAGTGTTACACGAGTCTCACGGGGAAGCTGGAGCTCTTCGTCTGCAATAGGTGGTGGTTGGACTCCGATAACGGCATTCACAGGACGGGAGTTCAAGAAAGTGGTAACGGTCTCCCGGTGAATGTCGTTTATTGACTGTCTAAATACTGTCCGGTCCAGTAGGTTACTGTCAGTTTTGACCTGGATTTCGTCAGCGTAGTCTAGGAGGTGTCTCCTGACGTGCCTGGGAGGCGGCTCGGGCTCAAGCAGGTGCCTGCAGGGATGAGACCTGCGGTAACATCCAAGCAGGAACTGCTTGCTGAGCAATTTGTTGTGCTCCACCACTGGGAGCATTTGTGCCTCGTTATGAAGGTGTTGGATGGGTGACATCAGGAGGCACCCGGTCGCTGTCCGAATGGCGGTATTTTGACAAGTCTGTAGCTTTTTCCACTGCGAATCACTAGTTCCAGGCGACCAGACAGGCGCAGCATAGTTAAGAACCGGCCGGCCAATTGCTTTAAATGTCGAAAGCAACAGTTCTTTGTCTTTGTCCCAAGTGCTGCCGGCCAGCGATTTGAGGACCTTGTTGCGATTTTGGACTTTTGTGGCAATTGCGGTTGTATGCGCAGAGAAGGAGAGCAAGCTGTCAAAGGTTACACCCAAAATTTTGGGGTTATTTACCGTCGGAATTGGTGTATCATCGACTTTTACCTTAAGGGACAGCTTGACCTCCTTTGTCCAGGTGGTAAAGAGGGTCACCGTGGACTTGGTGGGGGAAAGTTGGAGATTTCTCGCAGTGAAAAAGCGAGAAAGGTCGGTGAGGTAGTTGTTCACTTTGGAACACAGGCCATCGAGGTCATTGCCCGACGCCATTATCATGCAGTCGTCAGCGTATGAGATCAGGGAAACTCCCGCTGGTAGTTGGGGGAGATTCGAGATGTAGAAATTGAACAGCAAGGGAGAAAGGACACCACCCTGCGGTACGCCTTGCTTAATCTCTCTCTGCTTTGAAGTTTGATCTCGAAATATCACTGACGAGTGCCGACCGCGCAGATAGTTCGCGGACCACCTCTTTCACTATTTTCACAAAGAAGAACTCCGAACTACGAAGAGCACTGGCCGGAATATTGAAGAAATTCCCTCCAGAAGCACCGGCCAGTCAACAGTACCACGAATCAAATCAAAAATGAAAGATACAGATAGGATTACTTTCCTGTTTTGCAATGATTTTAAGTTAGTCAATAAGCATTGGCGTTTCATAGATGGGCATGGGATCCGAAAAGCGTAAATTAGGCAACGCGAAATGTAAAAATACTTTCTGGATTCGTTCAATTCCAGCAGCATGGCACGTATAATACGGAGCCCAAATGACAAATATTTAATATTAAAAAAATACGGTGACTTAATTATGTGAGCACAATTGTATTATACAAGGTGGCGCAAAATTAATTAGCTAATTTAGATTCTGAACAACTTTTTTACTAAATAAAACAAAACATTATTTTGAGTAATGGAAATACATATTTATTTTTACCTTTACGCCCTCCATTGCTTGTCTGTTTGGAAAGTGCAGCTGACTAGTTCACAAGTGTGAAATATGATTGGCGTACGATGCCATTTCCAACAATTAGAAATCTTCCGATAGGATGATTAATTTTGTGCCACCTTGTATATACAGTTGCGGTCAGAATATTAGTAATGGTTATGGCTCATTATATTTAATTGGCCACATTTTTTTATCACAACAATTTTTCGCCATACACTGTAAAATCCGTTAGATTACGAAGTCGGCTTCAAGTTATGCAATCACTTGTTAAACTTAACCTGTTAGTTTCGTTAATTTTGCATGAAATAACTTTTTAGTCAATCAAAATCTTAGTAGTGCGTAAGTGGCGTACCAAGTGGCAAAAAGCGTGGAAAAAAAGCTAGCAATGTCGGCAAGAGAAGTTAAGTCTATCGTCAGATACTCAAAGCAGTTTCCATTTGCAGCTGCTACTGAGATAAAATATGCCTTAAAAGTATCTTCGAGTGTTGAGCCTATTCGTCGGCGTTTGTGTGAGCACAACCTGGGAGCCCACAGTCCAAGAAAAGTACCATTGCTGACAAAAACACTTGTATTAAAGAAACTTCGATTCACCAAAGAATACATAAATTGGCCAAATGGCGCAACATTTTATGGTCAGACGAGTCGAAGATTGTCTTGTATGGTGGAAAGGGATCGCGCCAATATGTAAGACGACCACCTAACACCGAATAGCAGCCAAAGTATAGATACAACAAAAACAATAAAGCATGGTGGTTCTAGCATTTTGGTCTGGGCATTCTGTTCTTGGCTAGGCGTGGGACCCATTCATTGGGTTAAGGAAATGATGACTGGCGCTTCATATGTTGATATACTCAAGGAGATCATGCTGCCATATGCCAGAGACGAAATGCCGCTTGTTTGGACGTTCCAGCAAGACAACGAGAGTCAGATCAACGTAATGGCCGCTACAGTCACCAGACATAAACCCCATTGAAAATTTGTGGGTTGCTGTCAAGGAGGCAGTAGCCCAATGCAAGCCAACATCTAATACGCAACTATGGGAAGCTGTAAAGAGCGAATGGGAGTCGATTTCGATTGAAAGATGCCAAAAACTTGTTGACTCAATGCAACGCCGTTGTCCTGCAATTCTAAAGAATAAGGGTCATGCAACAAAATACTAATTTAAATACTAAACAAAGCCCCATATAAAAATAAAACTAAAATCACCATCATATAAAAGTTTTGTCAAAATTTTGCTTACAATTTTTTACACTACTAAGTTTTTGACCGCTCAAAATTCGCTGCAGTTTTTCCAAATATAATTTTACCTTACTGAAATAAGATAAACGTTGGCATTTTTTTTTTTTGGGATTTGTTTTGTTTAACATTTGGGCTATAAGAGGGAAAAAATAAAATTGTTTCTAAAAGCGATTACACGCTCTTTTATAACCCATTCCATTTTACGTATGTGCACTACTAAGATTTTGACCGCAGCTGTACTACTGTGGGCAAAAAGTAAGGTGAATTTATTTGTCAAACTTCGCGGAATTAAAATTGCGCTCTAGTTATTTTTTGCATGAGTTGGCAGCACTTTTAATAACATCTGGGCCAACTTTCATGTGAATGTCATTATCAGTAATATATTTACGCTTGTGTTTACCAAACGACCAAGAGTGCATTTTTCGATTTTTACAATGTCTGATTTGATTCCATCAAATCTTGTTTGCGGAATGAAATTTCGGCTGCGGAAACGTTTAGCATGCAGAAGGCATTTGGTGATTCGACCATGTCGCAGAAAAATGTTTATAAGTGGTACAAAGGCTTCAAAGAGGGTCGAGAACGTGTTGATGACTTGGAGCGCTCCGGACGACCATCGAAGTCAACAGATGACCAACACGTCAATAAAGGGAAGGAATTAGTGCTCAAAAATCGTCGGTTGACTGTTAAAGACCTTACTGATATGATCGGAATATCAGAAGGATCTGTGAAAACCATTTTGAAAGACCATTTGGGCCTACGAAAACTCAAATCTCGTTTGGTACCGAAAACTCTCAATTTCTTGGAAAAAAGTCGTCGCGTTGATGTGTGTGAAATAATGCTTTCAGACTATCAGGACAAGCTCAAATGCATCATTACGGGAGATGAGACTTTGATTTATGCTTACGACCCTGAAACAACCGAACAATCAAGCGAATATCGTGCTAAAGGCGAGGCCAGACCGAAAAGAGCACGTCAAAGTCGTTCAAAAATAAAGGTCATGACGACAGTTTTTTTTCGATTTTCGTGGTGTGGTGCACTATGAGTTCCTTCCACCTGGCCAAACTGTTAATAAGGAATATTATTTGTGCGTTATGCGTCGTATTTGCCTGATTTGGCTCCGTGTGACTTCTGGCTATTCCCAAAACTCAAGAGACCACTCCGGGGAACGCGTTTCGAGTCGATTGAGGAGATAAAAGCTGAATCGAAGAAGCTGCTGATGGCTATACCGAAAATGGACTATTTGGCATGTTTCGGGGATTGGAAAAATCGTTGGAATAAGTGTATTTCATCGAGAGGGGATTATTTTGAAGGGGATGAAGTCGATTTACAAGAATAAATAAAGATTTTTCATTTTACAACCAAATTCACCTTACTTTTTGCCCACAGTAGTATGTATGGGTTTAGAAGACATTATTTTATAAGTTTTAGCCCACTTTTAAAAGATTTTAATCAAAAAATGTTTTCTTTCTTTAACTTAATTGTTTATGAATAAAAATGTGCGAAGTGAAAATTATAAAATTCATTTATTACAAACTAACTAATGCGCACGGAACGTAGGTTCTCATCATTTACTGTATTATTTATGTATCAAAGTGGTTGTATAATTTTGTATTTGCAATAAATACTTTGTGAAAAATAAAAAAAAATCTCTACAAACAGAACAAAATATGAAGACCGCCCGAGCAGGGACTTGAACCCTGGACCCTTGGATTAAAAGTCCAATGCTCTACCGACTGAGCTACCCGGGCACATACTATAACGATGAGTGGTCAAGAATAACAGCACTTAGTCGCAGAAATATATTTTATTCAAATTGAAATAATAGTTTTTGAAGTGTGAATAGTAAATAAATAGAAAGAAAAAGCAGATTCCATATGAATGAATGTCTTGTAAAAATTTTTGATTTAATATTAAATTTTCCTACGTACAAATGAAGATGTGTGCATATATGAGTAAATACATATACATACATATTATATATATACACATTTTTATATATTGTACATTCACACATACATACGAAAGTAACTCATCCTTTAAGTAGCTCAAAAGTCGTAAATGGCAGCTGCACTCAGTTTAGACCTCAATTTGCATTAAAATAAAATTTGTAATAAATAAAATTAAATATTGAAAAATATGCACCTTGAATCAATCGCAAAAATTCGCCACCAAAACAGCGTTAAACCAACAAATATTTTTTTATTACCCGCTTGAATTAGCGTTGTCCGCGTAGGTACTCGCAGCGCTCTCATTGCCCTGGCGCGAATTAAAAGCTGTAGGCAACACAACGAGACGCAAAATTTCGAGCAAGTGCCGCGAGCACATTAACAGTCTGCCCAGTTGTCGCCTCTTAAACAATTTGTTTGGAAATTCCACCAATAAATGTACACAATGAAAGCATCTAAATTTAGATAAGCCAACGTCACGTTCTACAGCCCGCTAGTTGAGCGGAATCACGTGTGCTGGCGATGTGCGAGGCCTGCCCATAAGGAATGAAGGCCGCAGAAAGCCACACAAAAATTAGCGCGCCTATTTTCCAAGTCATTTGAGCAAACACAACGGAGGTGTGTACACACCTGCATATGTGTTTGGATACACAAGCGTTCATACATTGTAAATATATACCCACATAAACAAGCATGTAAATATAATGTTTGTGAAGATCCATTACCAGCACTTAATTTTTCGTTTGATGGCTGGCATCCTGAAGCGTGCGACACGCGCTTGAAAAATTTGCACACAACCGTTTTAGAGGCTTTCTCCGAACGTTGAGAAGACAAATAAATAAATGTCGAGTAGCAAATGTTGGCGGCAGCAGTAATACCAAGTAAATTGAAATATTGCCTCAGAGGCGCACTCTTTTCGCCCAACTATGCCCAATTTCGAACCTGCGCTATTATCTTCGCTTGTAATTTTTGTTGCTTTCATCGCAAATGCCGCACTGCTCGCTTGCCTGCCGCCTCTTTAATTACAGTATTTAATATCAAATGACAAATTCTTAAGCCGACGGCTGCTTTATTTGTTTGCGCTGTTAACGCTTTATGACTGCTGAATTTATTTACTTTAATTAATTTAGGGTAATTAGCGTTGATGGATGAGTCGCATTAACTGCTACTGCTGTTGCTGTGACGTTACTTTGCTGCCCAACGGCCTGGTATGGGCATTAAAATTTATAAGAGCACATAAAAACCTGAAACTTAAAGTTATGATTCTTCATAAAGTTTTATAAAGCACCAAATGAGTGCGTACATACATTTGTACGTTCGTATCTTCTGCTCAAAAAGTACACGAAATGTTTCATGTAAATAAACCGCGCTAGTGCTACGCAAAAGGTGGTGCAAAATCAATAATTCAATTTTATTTTGGAATCGCTTTTTTCTAAAAAAATGATTTTAAGTGACGGAAATTTTTACTTCGACCTTTAAAAATTTTTAACCGCGAGCACATGGTGCTCATGCTATTTATAATAAACAAAGGGTCCTTGAAAAGACGGGCCCAGATGTTGTTTTAACATAAAACATGTAAATATTTCGATTTTTTTAGCTTTCCCTATTTTTATTGTAACGGGTGATTTTTTAGCTATTATCTTTTTAAACAGTTGGTTTAAACAGCCGACGCATGTTTCGTGTTTTGTTTCACTGTGAAACATCTTCAGTTTGGTCTATAATTTAACCATGAATCGTCTTACAAACGAACAACGCTTGCAAATCATTGAATTTTATTATAAAAATGCGTGTTCTGTTAAGAAAGTTTAAGATCCACTTTTTTATCGAAAAATTGTGTTCAGCGACGAAGCTCATTTTTGGATCAATGGGTATGTAAATAAGCAGAATTGTCGATTTTGGAGTGAAGATCAGCCAGAAGAATTGCAAGAGCTACCAATGTATCCAGAAAAGGTCACTGTTGGTGTGGTTTATAGGCTGGAGGTATCATTGGACCGTACTTCTTCAAATATGCTGCGAATCGTAACGTAACTGTGAATGGTGAGCGCTACCGTGAAATGATATTCAACTTTTTTTTGCCCAAAATGCAAGAGCTTGACTTGCATGACATGTCGTTTCAGCTTCAGCAAGACGGTGCCACATGCCAAACAGCACGCGTAACAACAGACTTGTTGAGAGGCGAGTTCGGTAAACATTTTATTTCACGTTCGGGACCTGTCAATTGGGCACCCAGATCGTGCGATATAACGCCTTTAGATTATTTTTTGTGGGGCTATGTTAAAGCTCATGTCTATTCAGCCAAGCCTGCTTCAATTAATGCATTGGAAGACAACATTAATGCATTTATATGTGAGATACCGGCCGAAATAGTGGACTAAGCGGATGGACCGTTTGAAGCGCAGTCGCGGTCAACATTTTCATGAAATAATCTTCAAACATTAAATTATATGGACTGTACTATCGATTTAAATAAAAATTTCATGCATTTTTCTGAATTTTACGTGTGTTTTTTGAAAAACTTTCCTATAGCTCTTAAAAATGACCTTATAACTGGCTGTTAATTTCTAGTTTTAAATTTACATTCCTTTGAATTTACTATAATTTATTTAATTAAATTTGTGTATCTTCCATTCTGTAGATGTATTATAAAAGACTGAAATTCTTAAATATACACCCTTAATCTTAGATAAATAAATAAATACTAAATCTTAAACGCAACTATTTTTACAAAAACAGCCACCAGGATACCTTTGCGCAATCTTCGAGCTCCCATTACATATTTTCAGCTCCAAAGTTTCAAGTCACCACTACTTAGAAATCGTTCTGAGCCGATTGGATGATAACGGGGGTTTCGCAGAACAAGTTAACAATGACTCCAAACTCTGTCTATGAAAACTATTTTGAAGAACCATTTTCGTTTTATTGACGAATTCCGGGTACTTTTTTAACTCAAGGTGTATTATTTGCGCTTTTTCCTTCCAAGCACGTTTTTTTATAACCACTGGGGTGTAAGAAACAAAAGCAATTATTCAGTTAAATGAGGTCGATATTTAGGAAATTTTGTATATCAATTTTATGTAATAAAATACCTCAATTAGTCTCTGATGTAGTCGTTGATATGCCTTTGGAAAAGACAATCGATTTAAAACGAAACAGCTAGGCCACATTACTGAATTGTGTGAAATTTCATATGCTTCAATATTTTTAAAAGGATTATTACATTTTGCCAACCTCACACTTACATAAAATTTATAACTCAAATATTTTCTCTGCATTCATATACATTAAATCAGGTTTTAAACGCAAGGTCAGTTAAAATTATTTTGATTAAATAAGAAAGATTTAAAAACTAATGAATTACTTTAAAAATTGCATTATATCTACCCCCGATCCAAGTTTCTATTTAAAACTAAAATAGTATGAGCTCAAGTACATTTTTCTCTGATAACATATTTTATTTGAAAGAGCCCAACATTCATAGTCTTTACTCGTGGGTCTGGACTGCTTTGCGGTATGCCTATATTTCATTACCGGCTTAACTGGCTCTACTTAAAAACGGATGATATTGACCTTAATGGCTTGAATCGTTTCTAGAATGTCCGTTTAAGATTCAACTTTCAAAACAGCAAACAGCAAATAGTGTTGGTTCAGTCATACCACTGAGGGAGGTAATTGACATAGCCGCCCGACAAAAATATAATAGTATCGAATATAGCTTTAAAATGTTGGATTAGTAAATGAGATGATGTCACATGATTGTCTGACAAGGTCTTACCAATCCCATAATTCTTTCTGCTTATACCCACTAGCAGTCAGTATTTGCAAATAAGTTTGCAATACCACCTTGATCAAAAAGTTCCCGGAACAACCGCCAGGTGATGTACTGAGTCAATTGATTTGGGTTCTAGGTACATTTGTATGTTAGTTTGCCACATCTGTGGTTAACGTTAATCTGTGAAAATATTAATAAAATGAAAGAAAAGTTTATCAATAATCGCAAATAAATCAATAACAACGAAAGAGCTGGAGAGAGAGCTTGAAAATTGCCTACTTATCTGTTCAGGGCATTGTAGTTAATGATTTTGGTTTGCGCCATGCTGCTGCAAAGTTTATCCCAAAGGATCTGAATTTCATAAAACATAGGTACCGCGTTGATATCGCTGAAGATATGGTCTCCGAGGCTAAATCCGACCCAACATTCATCAAACGTATCATTACTGGAGACGAGACGTAAGTACGACACGCAATCCAGACATCAAGCGAGTGAGTGGAGAGCTCCGAAAGAACCAAAACCAAAAAATCACTTCATTTTCAGTCATGAAAGAAAGCGATGCACGCGGTTGGTCGCGAAGGCCAGACAGTTAATAAAGACTACCATTTAGCCGTTATGAGACGTTTACGTGAATACGCACTATCGCACATTGCCATAATTATCCATAATTTTTTTACCTAGAACGAAACGAATACCATCCAGCAGCCATCGAATTCCTGTTCATCCTGATATGGCTCGCTGTGATTTTTTTCTGTTTGATCGAATCAAAAAACCACTATATGGAAAGAATTTTAACAGACGAAAGAAAGTAACGGAAAAATCAAAGACAACCCTGATGGCTAATAGAGATCCAGAAATGTTTCGACAGCTGGAGCTGGAGCTAGCATAAGTGCATTGCAGTTGATGGAGAGTACTTTGAAGGTGATAATATCACTTTGGAGGATTAAAATTGTATTTTAAAATTTCTGAATATATTTTCGCTTCTGATATTTATTTCGGTGCGCAAAAAATTTTACTGATCCACCTACAAAACACCTGCAAACAGGCTTTCACTACACTGTATGACATTCTGTTACTCTTATTATCAGCAGCTTTTGCGTACTTATAGATCACAGAAATTTATTCTAATGTAATCACGAAGTTGTATGGGAGCGTAGGCTTCATACTCCACTCATTATGGCCAGTTTCTCAAGTCTGGGTGAGAGTGGCGGTGGGAGAAATAATAGAAAAAAGTATGCTAAGAAGCCTCTAATTTGCGGTCTAAACGGTTGGTGTGTGACTACGATAAGGTATTGATCCGGTTCGCATTCCTCTGAGAACATCAAAGAAGTTGTTTTTTCCACAGAGATCGGCAGGCAATAGTACACCTCCGAATGTATTTCTGCCATTAAAAAATCTCCTCATGAAAACAATCTGTTGTCCGGAGGCTGTATATATCTGTAGGCTCCTCCATTTGTGGAAAGAGATCAAGACGCACAGCACAAATAGGACGAGGAGGAGCTGGGCTAAATGTAAAATAAAGAGTGCAAGCATAGAATACTGAGAAGTTTCCGGAACATCTACTTCTCAACTGCTAATCTTGGCCTTTGCAAATCAGCGATGATTTCCTTTTCTCTTCTGTTTAGTATTGGGGCGTTTGCGTCACTTTTCAAAACCACGACTATGCCGATATCTGCGCAGAACTCATACAACACATAATTTGTAGGATACCTTGTAAAAGCTGTTTCATCAAACGTTCAAGTACCGAGGTTAATATTTCATGCATGATTAAAGGCTTATGAAGTATTTCAAGTACGAAGTATCAATTTATGTTAGCAGCTGATAGCGTTCTTAGTGTTGAATTTTTGCAGTGAACTGGTTTGTAGTGAATTTGTCACTTTATTGTTTCATAGGTCATTATTTTATGAATACCTCAAAAATTTCTTGCCAATGTCTTCCCGCTGATCTCATTGTTTTGTTGTTTGGCCATGTTTTTTAAAACCGCACTTTTCCAAAATCCATAGCATTACATAGGGATTTCAATAAAAAATTCGTCCATGACTTGACTGCACTTATATTTCGAAATCTTTTTTTATGGTATATTAAGTGGTACTTTTGTGGCATTTTCTGGCTTACTGGTGTGCAATTCTTCTAAACATGAATAAATATGCCGACTAATAACCTAAAATAGCTGAGTTTTAAAATAAGAAAAAAAAACTACTAATGAAAAATGACCAAATGCCAGCGCATTGACATTTGCGGCTTAAAAAGCGTTAAGGCACTAAAAGTCGGCGGCTCCTCTGAAGTGAGCCATCTCAACAACACCACCAAAGTCCACAAAGCCAGCAAAACAATAAAAGAATGGCATAATGTAACACAACGAATGATACTTAAATGCTTATGTCGCAGTTGTAAAGAAGTGGTCGGAAGAAACTACTAAAGAGAGGGGCCAAACTAGCGCCCTAGCACTACGAATATGGGCTTAGTGTAGCTAAAAAACCACAGTAAGAGGCGATTCAGTTAGCGTCCGCGCCTGCGTTTGCATCAGTTGTGTCGGCGGTGGCGAAGCCAAAACTAAAGTGATTGTGCAGAAGAAATATGGAAGTTAAAATGTCATGACAGCATGAACTGTTCAGCACCGACAGTGCGGCAGTCGACAGGGGACAGGCTTTAAATGTGAGTGACAGCTTCTCAAAAGAGTTAATGCTGTTATTAAGCTGCTCGCGCTGCTGCCTTAACTGCCTTTTAGCGGCGATATTTGCCGCCATGCGTTGCATTGCTTGGATGGTTGGTTGGACGCTTTGGTAAGTGAGCGCGTAATAATTTTTGTACGCTTTAATGTTATGATGTTTTAAGCGATTATTGCAAGCACTGAGCGATTTTATGGGGTAGAAAAAATGTGTATGTGTAAGTAAGTGCAAATGTAAGGCGAGATTGGTAATTTATTTCTGGAGTATGGTACTCATTCGGAGTCTTCATAACATTTAGGACTAGAGGACATTTAACACTGCAGTTCTTAAAACAAAATACCACAACCTTTTATGAAGAGGATATTTTGGATTAAAAGCTATAAATAAAAAAAAATCATGTGCGGCAACGTACACGTGGTAAAAGTGAAACTTCTGTGTGTGAATGAGTGTGAATAAGAGAGAGAGAGAGAGAGAGAGGGAGAGAGAAAGAGCAAGAGAGGAAGAGAAGGAGACAGCGATAATTTAAAAAGAAATACAACAGTATAAAATTTGTGTAAGCGAAATTCGATTTTATTAACTATATATGCATTATACTATCATCTGTTGGTGGTTCAATTGGTAATACTGATATAATTGGTTTGTGATAGCTGAAATATGAAATATATGTACGTGATTCAATATTTTCTAGATAACGTGTGAAAATTGCATCTAGTGTAGTTCCGGATTTTGTTGTTGATTCTTTAGGGTTATTGTTTATCTGCAAACCGAATGTTTCACGAAGAAATTGAGGCCACGGCAAAGAATCATTGGATCCGAAATTCACGTTGAAATCTCCCTCGAGAATCAATGGAATTTTGTCTTCGCTTCTTCCAAGTGCATTTGCACCTGCGTGGCTGTAAACCAGTAGTGAGCGGTGAATGAGATATAGATGGCGGCTATAACAATAGTTTTTCCATTCAGCGTTTGACATTCTGCAATGCAAACATCGCCAACTGGTGTGACTGTTGATGAATATGACTGAGACTGCCTTGCAGTCATTTCCATGTTTGGTGTGACGATATTTACGCTATCATCTTGATTGTGGTAGATTGCCACACCGCCAGCTCTAACATTTTGTCGCTTATATTTGATGACGCAATTGAAATTTGGTATACTAATATCCTCGTTATCGTTTAACCAAGTTTCGGACAAAAGTACTATACTCGATTTGCGGATGGCAGAGTCTGTTAAGACTGCGGAATGTGCTCGTAGGCTCTGACAATTAAGAGTATATACAGATAGCCCTCTTCTCTGAGTCATGAAATCGATTATTTGTTTATACACAGTTTCCAGTCTATTTAACGATAGTCTCCGGAATTCATCTTGTAAATGAGGCATACTGACTGATGCTCATCTACCATGGTAGAATGTAAAATCATTTCCGTTCGTTATAATCCACAAGCCTTCAATACAAGTGACTCGTGATAAAGCAACGTAAACTAATGATTGCGAATGTTTTTTATCACATTCGTAAACAACTTCAGAATACGTGCTTCCCTGAGACTTGTGAATGGTCGTCGCACAAGCACAAACTCATGGTAAATGTGATCGTTTAGCGTTAATCGTTTTGTTGTTGTTAAGCGGGATTGTTGATGTGCGTCGTCCGATTGGTACCTCTGTTTTACTGATATTATGCGCTGCAACATGACCAGGAACTTTTTTTCTGATTTTTTCTCTGTCGCGTAACATTATGATGTATAGCTCTCCTTCTCTTTCTCTCTATGTTATACATCTGTATACTCTGTCTTACAACGAAGCCTATGTCTTAGGTATAGAAAATGAATAGCTCTCTTTCTTCTTCTCTCTACGTTGTATCTTTTTTCTCTCTGGCGTAACGAAATCTCTAAACGTTACATTTTTTCCAATTCACTCTCCATTCTCGCTCAAATATCAGACCGCCGTTAAAGAAGTTTCACTTCAATAATTTAATTAAAAACTGATCAAAAGAAAATCATTAATGAGATTCGAGAAAGGGAATCTGGAAATCTAGCCTTAGAGCACTAGCAAAGTGGACGCTGAAAGCCGACGGTACTTCGAGCAATAATCTTTAAAAACAAGAGGCTTAGAATAACATACCAAATCGCACAGAAATCGCAGAGTGGAAGTTGATTGGCGCTGAGCGTAAAGCTGATTAATGCGACAAATTCAGTTTGGAACTTTTTTCGTACTCAAGACGCGCTGAAACGGAAAACTCAGATACTTTTCATAACGAGGGGAAATTAAGGGGAATAATGGAATATTGACGTTCTGGTAAATGAAATTTTTTCTCGCGCTACTTTTTGGGATAAACAAAAATATTGTCTCAATCAACTTTTAGTTGAAAACGCTTTGAAATAAGTTAAAAATGAAATTATTGGATGCCAAACTACTTTTTCATTAAAAAAATATCCAGTACTGAGCTATTTGTAATAAATTTTTCATCTGCTTCATCTTTTTTCTTAAGATCACACTTGCATAGGTACAAATAAAATTAGAAAATTAAAGCAGGTGCGAGATTCAGCGCTGATTTTTGAATCCGATGATTGCGCTCAATTCGGCTTTCAGCGTCCATTTTACCAGAGGAATTATATGTGAGGGATTGCATGTTAGTGACAACGAGTATAGTGGGCGATGAAACAATGAACTGCATGAGTTGGCGACATGGAAATAGCGCAGCGAATAAAGATACAACGGATTCCTTGGCTGTGCCATGCCGTCCGAATGGATACAAACACCCCGGCTCTGAAAGTGTTCTATGCGGTATCAGCTGGTAGTAGTAGAGGAAGAAGAAGGTCTCATATAAAATACGAAATTGTTTTTACGCACGAGAAAATCTTTGTGGCGCACACAATCGTCGCTCGATTCATAAGGTAAGGGATTAAGGAAATATCTAGCGGACTTCAATCGCACTTTTTTAGTGGCCAGTTCACGCTACCTGCGTAAGAGGTTATTCCTCATCAGGGACTATATATTAACCCTTATGGCAATAACCGGGTACCCTTTTCCATCTTTGAGATAGTGCAATTCAAACACTGTTTGATAAACATTTTTGTCCGCCCGGCTTCTCGTTATTTGGTCAATTCTACATCGATCTACGCTTTCAACTTTTTTTTTTAATGAAAATAGCATTTGATTCCTGGGGGTCAAACTATTTAACGCGCTTGTTCAATAACCAGGGTACCCGGGTATACACTTGATTCCAGTGTATTGTTCGTGCTGTAATTGTAATAAAATCAATATTGAAAGTGTAAAATTGGAGAAAGGGTATCTAGAATTACATACAAATCATTATTATTGATAAAAAAATGTATGAAAAATATATATTGAACATTAAAACATTCAAGACATTTACAAATAGATTTTGAATGCTTGTCACAAACAGGCTTATTACATTCTGAGCATGATTTTCGTGTTTTCCTCCTCTTTCTAAATTCACCTTTATAACATATGTAGCACGACCCTACAACAATTTTTCGTCTGGAATTATCGAGTGCTTGTGGTTGATGTTGAGTGGTCGATGCAACAGTCGGATGTGCCAGAGTTTCTCCAATGACACTTTCAATTGCATTTCGTGTAGCGAAATGTCTTGTTATCTGAGCGATCGATCTTCAATAATAGGTCGGCACAATTCTTCGCTGAGTTGGCGTAAAAATAATCGCCTCTGATTAGTTTTTTTTTTTAGTATCATTTTATTATTTTCGTAATACTATGCTGCGAGAGCCGCTATGTCCAGGAAGTTATAAAAAAAAGCTAATGACCATATTGATGACCTTTGCTGAGTGGTGTACTTCCGAACCATCTGATGCATTGTATCAACACCAAATTTTGTTTTATTATAATAGGAAATTATCTCTGGCTCCTTTCTCCGATCTGTTGAAATGGTCATATCTGAATGCATTGTTGATAGAAGTACAACCGATTTATTTTTCTTAGGCACGTATGAACAGATGGTAACTTTATCTTGGAATCCAAATAGCGAAGAATACTGTTCTCTATGTCTATCGACTCTCATCTCTTCAGGAATGTACTTTTTCTTTGCCTTCAGTGTGCCGACTGAAGTCAAGTTCCATGACAATAAATGCTTGGCAACAGGTAACGTCATAAAAAATTGTCCATTGTGATGTTCCTATTGGACCCTCTGTAAGCGACGGCTAAGTCCTTCACTATTAGTTCGCCTTGATTCGTCTCACGACCTTCTGCTGATTTCCTCGTATAAATCTGTCCATGAAGTGGATATGAAGTATCGGAGTCGCAAATCCACCGAACCTTAATTCCATATTTGGCGGGTTTCGATGGAAGGTTTTGCGTAAATCTTGTCCTTCCTCGGTATGGATATAATTGCTCAGATGGTCTGTAGAGTTGTGATAAATTTGTGTTTAGCATCGACCAAATATCACGTATTGGTGCAATTTTGTCATGACTTATCCGGGCTTCTCTAGTGTTAGCGTCATCAAAACGAATGAATCGTAAAATATTCCAAAAACGATTGGTTTCCATTGTTGCTCTATATAGTGGATAAGCACTTACTTTCCACATGTCCGTGGTATGGTCTACGTTTGAATTATTTGCACCACTCGTGAGGAGAATTCCGAAGAATGCGTACATCTCTGTAGGCGTCAAATCTTTCCACACGTACTGTTTTTTCAGGATTTGCGTCATTATACTTCTGGTATTCCATGTTTGCTTTCCTGTTAGTGTGTCGTATAATGATATCAACCATTTCATTCGTGGCAATCAATTCAAAAGTGGCCAAGATTGACTATGTCTCCATGCTTCGATGAGGACAAAGGGGTTAAACAACAGATTTGACAAACGTCACTAAAACCGCATGACCACCACAGCTGGTGCTTGTCAGAAAATCCTACAATTTTTTTCAGTGCACAACACAACTACTTGTATACGCTAAATAAATGCCATCCAAACATCTTTTTTCGTTTAGCTTCATAATTTTATGTCTACGCTTGAACATACACACACACACACATATGCATAGAAATTGTAAGAGCGTGGCGAGGTAAAAAAGCCCTCTTTGCTCATACAAATCAAAGCAAATTTATCCGCTCAAATGCCCGAAACTGCCACTTTGACAGTTTTGAGTGATTTGTGGAGACAGTGCGATAATAATGGCGTTTCTGTCATCAAACACAAGCGATGCGGCAAATTGACGGCAGATTGGAAAGGGATTGGACTTAAGCCGCTGAAAAATTGTTCAAACAATTTGCTTGTGCTGATATGGGTAGTGAAAGCCTGTATATCTGAGCGATTGCAAAAACATTATGACTCATTTCATAAGTCCAAATTTTGTCATGTCCCACAACGAAAGGAAACAAGGGACGACAGAAACCGTTTGAAGACTCAGCTGTGATAAATGCCATTAAAAAATGATATTTCATAATACCACACAACTCTGAAATATTGCAGCATAATAAGCGGACATAAAATATGGTACTCTAGTAAGCTATTTTTCCACAAAATTTGACGAATTCCCCCAAGGACAGACATATTTGCTAAACCAATATAATTCATAAATCTATTTTCCAAAAGCACTCGGCACTTTTTCTTGGTTACGTGTATTTTACATGAGCATACATACCGTATGTACACTTCTTGAGTTGTTTTGACATTTATGCCAGAGTATCAGAAACGTTTTGTCGCATGTTTGCGCACGTTTTATGTCAGCTCCTGTCTGCTTTGCCCTGGCGGACGTGATCCAGTGCCACGAGATTTAACGCGACATTAGATGGCGATGAAGAGGAAATGTGCTGAACATGTGTAAAACTCGTGCTTGCAGTGACGTTAGCGTGCACGACTTTGAGAAAATATTATTTTGTGTACTTAATCTTTGTGTCAAAAGAAATTTTATCACGCGTTTGGATAAGCGACATAATATTTGGGTAAGATCGCAGGGAACTACTAAAATCACGTGATCAGTGAAAAACTTATTCCGTTCTATCGTTGAGAATGTCAGGCACATAGACGTATTTTCACTGTAAAAATAAGACCAAGTCTAGATTTGTTAAACTGAGGTTTAAGAAAAACCGTAGCTCATTTCAATCATACCCGAATTAGATCCTTAAGGGATCATTCCTGCAAAACTCTTGTAAAAAGAGAAGATGGGGAGAGGGCTGCATCTGCGGAAGAATCCTTGGTCTCATACTCATTTTCCGGAAAATTCTACTGCCCCATGTGACATTGTTGACACGAGTCTACAGGTAGGATTGTATAACTGGCGCTTACACCTTTTTTGGGTATTCGACCTCCTCCTATTTGTGGCGTGCATCTTGATCTTGTTCCATAAATGGGGAGAACTACAGTTTTAGTCGACTCCGAACGGCAGACAGTTTTTGTTAATTCCTACATTAAGCATACATCTGTCATACTGACATTTAGTACATTTTTTAACAATTAGTTAGGAAAATTATTAAATATATTTCATCATGGCCAGTGCCAAGACGAATAGAGCGATTACATTTTAGGAAAACAATTACATTTTCTATAGAACAGTTATTTTAGCATACGAGAATTAATATTTAATTTAATAGGTCAATTGGTCGGTTTCTCTTCAGACGTCGTAAAGTTCTTCTTTCAAGTTGTGAGAGTGTATTGACTTCTCTATTTTTGTGCTGGTTTATTTCGTTAAAATACCTTGTTGATATCGCTTTTATTTCTTCGTCGATTAATGGTATATTGAACGTAGTATAGATGTCATCATTTTTTTTGTACCTGTCGGACATTGTTATTATACGTAAGATTTTTGATTGTTGTCGCTGTACTTTGTTTATGTGAGTTCTTTTTGCAGTTCCCCACACTTGAAGTCCGTAGGTCCAGATTGGTTTAATGACCGGCTTGTATACTAAAAGTTTGTTGGAAATATTAAGCTTAGAATTTCTGCCTATTAGCCAATGCAATTGTCGAAATTTTTCATTTATATTATTTGTTTTATTTTCTTTTTGATATGATCTTTCCAAGTTAATTTTGAGTCCAGATGGATACCAAGATATTTTGCAGATGTTTCAATTTGTATATTTTTATTGTTGAGCTTAATCGGCATAGCAGCAATCTCTGTTCTTGTCGTAAATATTACTTGTACAGATTTGTCCTCGTTTAATTGTAAACTCCATTTGTCAAACCACTTCTTTATATTGTTGGTGTACATCTGTAATTTTGTTGTTGCTGTTGAGAGGTTTTTGTCAGATGAGGAGCTTTTCATGGCAGAAATACACTCGGAGGTTTGCTATTGCCCGCTGAGGGGGGACCGCTATTAAAAAAACTTTCTCTTCATCTGCGGCGGCCGCTTATTCGGTGCTTCCCTTAAATCTATCCTGTCTATGACAGAATCACTTAGGCAATCAATAGTTTTTCTCCTTCAATTCTAATGATTGTGACGATATCCTATCAATGATGCTTCAGAAAACAAATACCTGTGTGATTCCTGTCCTCCAATATATCCACATGGCGTGATCGCTCTTCATTACGTCCACTCCAACTGGAAGAAAACGAGACTTGTTTTCATATCCGAGGCAGACTCGGCCAAGCACTTCAAGCGTTATACGTCTTATCTCATTTATCATAAAGATACTTGAAAGATTGATCGATTATCATATCTGAGAGCACATCAAATCCAAATTATCTCCAATGCAGCACGAGGTGGTAGGGACTATAGAAAAATCTTTGTTGGGCAAACAATTTACTTTGGCGGCCTTCATAAATATAAATATGGTAGCAATTTTAAGGCATTTCCCTGCACTTCGTACAGATATCTCTATCCGCAAATTGGAGTTTGACGGTCGTGTCAGGACGATCTTTCTAAGTAGGCAGGATTGAAAGTCTGTACCGATACTGGTACCTCTGTCTTCAGTGACGGTTCCAATATGGAATCGAGTGTCGGATCAGGAGTTTTCTCTAAAACAGCCAATTTATCTATTTTCTTCAAACTACCGAATACCACTAGTGTTTTTCAAGCAAAAGTCTTTGCGATCCTGCAGGCATGCAAAATGCTTAGGGAACGTGGGAGCGAGGAAAATACTAACATCTCTTCCGATACTCAAGCCGCGATTAAGGCTCTGACGACGCTATGGTGCAGATCAAATCTCTTGGGTGTGCAGGTAACATTTCTCTAATCTGGGTTCGGGGACATAGGAAATGGAACTGCGATGATCTTGCCAGAAAGGTATCGATTAAGTTGGTCTCAGAGATCTCCTGCCCGGTCATCAGTGGGGATGCTCACTGTTGTTAACGGGGGATTGCTGAACTTATTGCATACTTTCATTTTATTTTAATGATATGACGTAACCGCGGAGCCGCTGGATATTTACTCGCTGCACTATGTACGAGTATAGTATATGTCCCCGTTAAGCTCATACAGCTCTTCACCTACGATACTTAACGTGCAAAGGTCCAAAAAAGTTTCGCAAAATCTTTCTCGCAAACACTCCAAGGGACGCCTCATCGGAAATTGTCATCTGTGCCATACGATAGGACGGGCATAATGAGAGCCTTATAAAGAGTTAGGTTTGTCGAGAAAGAACTTTACTACTCAATTACCTACTTAGTTGAATGTAGCACTCGTTAGCAAGATAAATTAGTTGTTCGATTTCAAAGCTGACATTATTATCGGCGTTAATGTTAGTTCCCAGATAAACGAAGTATTTTAACCTTTCAACATTTCAACCTCGAAATCAAAACTGTCAACAGTGACGTGGGTACTGATACACAACCGTTTTTTTTTTTGTGAAGTGAAAACTTCTTTAGAATCGTTGGGAGTGATTTGAGACTCGATGAAACGAAAAAGCGACACTACGAAGCGTTATATGTTGATATACGTATATGTGTGTGGCTGCGTATTGCTGAGCCACGCTAGTATAGTGAGTATTGTAGTATGTATACTACACTGCCTACTTGGTGTTTACTTCCTTTGGTGTTTAGTTCAAGCGTCATATGTATGTATGTTTGTATGTATGCTAGTACGTATGTGTGCGCGCCTGCGTATTACGGAGCCACGGCGAGCTAGAATGCATTATGTATACCTATACTACACTACCTAATACTTGCTTAGACCAAGCGTCCTACGAATGTTTGTGTGTATGTTAGTACGTCTGTGTAATATACGCGTTACGACGCTCATAATAGCAACCGCGTGTGCTGTATTGCGTCCGTATTTTTATATTCGTAAATATTTTCATTTTTAAATATTTACCGCAATTGCAGGCGGTGTTGCAATATACCACAATCAAAATGACGGTGCTCGTATTGTAACTCCACAGATTGATCTGAATGCACAGCAACTAGAATCACTGTCTATTCAGCTCTCTAAAGTGGGAGAAATATGTGCATGCGAAACCAGATTGAGCAATGGAAAAACAGTTTTAATTGTGGCAATTTATATTTCACCGAATCAATCAATAAATAGCATCACGGAATTCATTTACGAAAATTTAATAAAGTATACACCAGAAGTATCGCGGATACTTAGAAAAGATTACGATAAAGTTCCAATGATTTTAAGTGGCGATTTCAACGTAAATTTTGCATTGGACACAGCGGTTCCTTCAATTGACTTTCTCAATACAACATTAAATTTAAAAATGTGTAACAATCGCACTGAATCGACAACACGATCAAAAACAACAATTGACGCGGTATTTCAAAGATATGTTGACAACATCGAAACCAAAGCATTTGTATCATATTTTATCTATCATAAGCCACTCGTATCATTTGTTGAAATTGAAAACATTGAGGATGAATAATAATAAAATGAAGAAAATAAAATATGAAGTTTATAGCAATATTATAATGAACCTATAATTATCCCGCTCCTAATGCTGCTTTCGTCTCATTCTCTCTCAGTTTGTTTTACGGAAGGTTTCACTTCTATCGCATCTAACCGTTAGACTGGTATTTTTTTTTTTTTTTTGATAACATGAGATATTTCGTCTTGTTCTCGGTCATCGGCAGATCCATTCGCTTCCCTTCTGTATCCAGCTTAGAAATACTGACCTAACAGCGCGGTTGTTAAGCCCGATGATATCGATAGCATCTGTATACCAAAGCGATTGTACTCTCTTATACATAAATTGGCATAGTAGTTGGAAAAATAAACCCAGCTCTAAAAAATAACCCTTATTTTAACTAAACTTAGGTTTATCATGAGACCTACAATAAAGCATAATTCTCGATATTGTAAAAAAAGGTAGAACTCCAGAGACGGTCAATTTATTGCAATTCGAGGTCTTGTCGCTATCAATATTAAGTTTTAAAACGATTTAATTAGGACTTACCAAGTTTTCAAGATATGCGTTGAAAAATGCTTCTTCAGGCCTTGATCTCTCATTTTTTGTTTTGATGTTCGGGAACAAAAAAACATCAGGAACCAACAAAAACTCTCATGTGTGAGCTGATACGAGAGAGTTCGCGTTGTCTTGGTGATGATTCGTCCTCAGCGGTTGGTTTTTCTTAATTGTCTTCTGACAAACAAATGGCCGTATATCATTCAGGATGTATAGTTCTATGTTTTTCTAGTGGTTCAGTTGTGACATGACCAGATTTTCTGAAATAACGGGTGACCATTTGCTTTGAAGTGTTTCTTCTGCGATTAAATTTTGTTGGATAAAAACTCTTTTTGGAACATCCATACTCCCGATTAATGTTTTGTTACCCGCTCATACACATAGGTTCAAGATTCGTGCCATTCAAAGCACCTGCCATTCGTGCCTGAACCACCGAGGCTGAATTTCTTCAACATTTCTTTACACCAATCAACACAAGTCATTTTTGAGCAAGTTTTTTTTATATCCCCTCTATTTTTACAATCTCTTATATATTAACAATATGTAATTTTTGTACAAGGTCTACTATGTTCTTTTACCAATGCAAGAATAATCTATTTTTTTTCTTTGGTTTTTTGTTTTGTAATTACACTGTAAATCTTAGTCTGACTCTTAGATCAGTCGGTGTGAGTCGCTTTAATCTTCGTTTGATATTTTCTGCCGCTCCTTTTTTACGAATTTGTTTGTTTTGGTGGACTGACAGTCGCTGTATATGTTTAGTGCTACATTTTGTGATTATTTCTTGGATTGTGTCTACGTTTAAGGCACGATATATGGCTTCATTGGCAATAAACCAACCAGCATTTGTTATATTTCGTAATATTTTGGATTATTTTCGCTGTATGAGCTGAAGATTTGTGATTTTAGCCGTTCCCCATATTTCCATACCGTATTTCCAGATAGGAGTAATAATTGTTTTGTACATAATCACCTTATTTTAAAGTGATAGTCTTGATGCTAGTCCGGTTAGCCAATTTAATTGCCGGTGCTTATTTCAAATTAAGCGGTATTCAACGAAAAAAAATCGTCTTGAGGACCAAATATTTAAATATTTAATCTATGAAATATTTATGCTGATCCCACTAATGCCCAAAGATTCCTCTATTTCGCGAGACTCGTACGTAACATGACGATTTTGCGTTATCAATTGGCGCACACCTTGGATTGTTTCTGGCATAATAACCATTTTTGGATGATCTTTACGAAATCCATCCGCCAAAAATCGACGTCCACGTTGGAACTCATTGCACCAACGTTTATGTAGCTAAGTGTGGTGCTTCACGCTGAAAGTGGAAGCAAGTAGATCAATTTACACCTGTTTCGAAATATGTATATATATATATAGTTGGCGCGAACACCCTTTTTGTTGTTGTTCCACAAATGGAGGAACCTACAGTTTCAAGACGGCTGGCCATGACCAAAACATTAAGCAATCGATATTTTGCACGCGAATTTCTGTTAGCCGGTTATCAGCTGCCTGGACGAACTCAGTTGACTACGAGGTATGATTTTTCTTCCTTAGATTTTTATAGAGCTCGTGGTGCTCGATGTTATGTCGCCATTTCGGAAATCATTCAGACACAAAGGCCTGCCGTCCGGCCGTATAAAATGGCAAGGCTGTGAAAAATTTGGTTGTTATGCTTCGCTTCTGCGTAGGCAGGAGCTTAGCTGCTATAGGTACGACAGAAAATGTGTTTTATGAGTGAGTAGAATAGTTTTTACAATACATTTTACCAGGAGATACCTGTGAAATGAGATTTTTTTTCAATTTCAAACGTTTATTAACAAAAAATGGTTACAAATTTAATCTTCAAAATAAAAGCCATCGCTAGCGACACATTTTTTCCACCTCTCAGGCAATTTGTGGATGCCGCGCCAAAAAAATTGGCCGTCTTTGGTCGCAATTCAATCATCGAGCCATTTTTTGGCTTCTTCGTGAGAATAGAAGCGCTCCTCGGAAAGTGCGTGGCCCATCGATGCAAACAAATGATAATCGGAAGGCGCCAAGTCTGGTGAGTAAGCCGCATGCACCAGTGGTTTCCAATCGTACGGACCTCTCTTTTTTGTGGCGGTGCATTGTCATCAAGAAAAATTACTTTGTGCCACCGATCGGCATATTCTGGGCATTTTCGGTGTATAGCGCTGTGCACCGTCAACTGTTTCACCTGGTTATAATAGCTCGTACCAAATCATACCACTCTGATCCCAGAAAACACACAGCATTACCTTGCGGCCGAAGCGATTTGATTTGGCCGGTGTCTTTTGCTTGTGTGTGTGTGGCCGGGCAGACCGTACGATCGTTTATGTTTGGGATTGGAGAAATACACCCATTTTTCATCACCCGTAACGATTCGATGCAAAAAAAAACTTCCTTTTGAACCGAGAGAGCATTTCACAAGTGGTTTTTCGGTTCTCTTGCTGCCTTTCAGTCAGTTCATGCAGCACCCATCTTTCGACCTTTAAAATCATGCCCATGTCTTTGAAACGTTTGGAAACGGTTTTTTGGGTAGATCCCAACTGCTCTGCCATCATTTCTTGCGTTTGAGCATCATCTTCGTCCAACGGCCGAGGACCTCGTTCACGCTAAAATCACCACTTCGGAATGTTTCAAACCACCTGAAGCACTGTGCTCTACTTAGAGCATGTCCTCTATAAGCTTTTGATAAGCTTGAGAAGGGTTCTTCTTCAATTGATAATAGAAAAACAGCGATGTCCGCAAATCGTAGTTTGAAGGCACGAAATTCGACATTTTTAAGAGCGACAAAAATGCATTGTTGAAAGAAACGTAACAAACAATGAACTGAATATTGTTGACAGATGACAGACGAAAAAAACAAGACATTTGGGAAGGGTTAAAAATACTCCTAGCGACATCTATGGACTAAAAGCTGAAAGTCTCATTTCTACCTGGTACTTGTACAGTAAATCTGAAAATTGATTTTTGTTTACTTTATTAAACTTGCATTTGGACCACCCATTACTGCGCTTTGGAATTTTTCTTTGCTATTACGCTTTGTCATTAGACAACTAATGCATTGCATGAATATTTATGTTTTTACCCTACTCAATGCAGGCATGCATACATAAATTAACGTTTAGGCTAATAATTGCCGTCATTTTCCAGCTGTTTCTTAAATGTTTCTTATAATAATAACGTTATATATTTCCACAACCCACACTAATTGCCAGCTTAGATATTTGAAGTGATAAAAATTATAACGTCAAATGATTTCTTTCATTTATGTTTTGTGTGAATTTATAAGTTATGTTTGTGGGCTTTTGTGTGTATGTATGTGTGTATGAATTTGTTGTTCGTGCGACCGAAATGTTGCCCTCACATACGAATTAGTCGTGTTAACTGTCACTGCATGTTTATGGAGGTGATGAATGAAGTGCTTTTCAAACACATTAATTTTCGACGCCGAAGGCAAAAAACAAAAAAAAAAGACAAATGCTGCTGCAGTAAAAAAAGGTCAAAAAAGACACGAAACGCCAACCAAAACGACCTAGAGACCAAGCAAGCAGCCAACAGTGTGACAAGAAAAATATTGACAACACAAAAATTGTGTATGAGAAATATAAATAACAAAGCGGCTACGAGTACAACAACAAATTGCTTACGCAAAGAAATTTTTCTTTCTGTTTGTTTGAAACTCTTGAGCCACACCAAAGCCTAGGAATATTCATACATACACACACACACGTACACGTACGTATATTTAACAAAAATAAATTTTACATATTTAGGTAGGCATGCAAGTGTGTGTGTGTGTGAGATGTGTTTGTGTTTCGGTTCGAACAGCAAAATGGACAACAATAATTCGTGAAAAGCGACAAGCGGCTACTGCTGACACCACAGCTGCCACCGGTTAGTTGGCGCGACGGCCGATGCAACGGCGTTCGAGTTGGCTGCTAGTTGGTCAAGTTTTGCTGACACAGCCACCGTCAGAGTCTCCGATTATTTCGGTTTCTCGTGTGTGATCGATCCAGCTCAGCCTTCAGCGTAGCTTTGCCGTTGCTGTTCCTCGAAGTTGCTGCGTGTGTGTGTTTTGTGAGGCTTTGTTGTTGTTGTTGCTGGCATGGCGTGGCGATACTTCAAAATGACTAATGGCCAGCGATTATCGGGCGATAAACAAAAAATAAAGGCAACATGAATTTTATATTATTGTTTTAAACATTTGTCAGTGACACTATGTGTGTGTGTGTGTGTGTGTGTATGTATAACCGGTGTGTATGTGTGTTCGTTTTTTCTTCAACGGCCGGCTGCATTGTGCTGCTCCCAACCACTCCACCACCTTCATCCTTAGCGCTTTTATGTGACCAAACGCATTGAATATCTTCATACATTTTCTTGCGTATATTTTGACCTGTTGATTGCTTCCTTTGTTATTTAAGTTGTTATTGCTTTTGTTGTTGTCATTTTAAGTTGCTACTTGAAAACCGCTCATATTTCATCAAACTGACTTGAATACATTCATACACGATTTAATGATCATAAATTAAAATCTAGATAGCCATTGTTGAGTCCAATTGTTGATTTGTGCTCTTGACTGGGGTCTCTGTTTTGTTGGCTATTTCATAATTTAAAATGACTATTTGCTTTAAATATTTTGTAATATTTCATTTAACACGCACACGTACATATGTACCTTAATGTGTACACAAAGACAACCCTAAAGGTTAGGTTAGGTTGAGCTGGCTGGCTGAAAGCCATCACATAGTCCTATTGATCCTTAATGTTACCAGATGGAGCTTGACCCGTACGTTTCCTTGTAGTAGGCTTCTTGTAATACGTCTGCGTCTTTTGCGAATCTAAGTAAATTTTGGAGCTCTATCCCCGAGAGGCATTCTAAATTCTCGTAAATTCTTGTAAAGCTCCTAAGCATTTTAATCTGGTTCTACCTACTGCAGGGAAGGAACATAGAAGGTGTTCCAGCGTTTCCGTCTCTTCCAGTTCATTGCAAAATCTGCAGTTATCTTTGTTTGTGATTCCTATCTTGTATTCGTGCGCCGCTAGCAAATTGTGGCCTGTCAGTATACCCACGATAGTTCTGCTTTCTTTTCTAGAGAGAGCTAGTACGAATTGGCCGTATTTATCTGCATTCTGTGTACACATGACATCCAAGATAGAATCGGGAGTCGGAGCAGGGGTTTTCTCTAAATCTGCCAATTTATCTACCTCCTTTAAATTGCCGCACACAGCTAGTGTTTTTCAAGCAGAAGTTTCTGCAATCCTGCAGGCATGCAAAATGCTTAGGGAACATGGGAGCGAGAGAGATATTAACATTTTCTCCGATATTCAAGCCGCGACTAAGGCTCTGGTGCAGAACGAAATTAGTAAACTCTTGTAAAGAGGAGATCAAATCTCTTGGGTGTGCAGGTAACATTTCTCAGATCTGGGGTCCAGGACATAGAAACATAGAGGGAAATGAAATTGCTGATGGGCTTGCCAGGAAGAGGACTGAATTGGTACCGAGACCTCCTACCCGGTCATCGGCAACCCTCTCATAGTTGTTAAAAAGGATCTGCACCAATTATTTCTCAGGAAAGCGCAGAAAAGATGGTACTTCATTTCTTTATGTGCTATTTCGAAGACCCTTTGGCCCCAACACAATATACGAAGGACTCAGAAAGTCCTTTGGACTCCTCGCCATTCAACTTTCAAACACGTAGCTGTGTTTACCGGTCACTGGACGATCGGCACACACACGGAAAAGCTAGGGTTACCATTTAACCCCCATTGCAGAAGATGTGGGAACCTTTCAGAGAAGGAACAATAGAGTATGTGAACTGGAGATTATGGGGTAAATCTTTTATGATTACCGTCAAGGATGATTTTATGACATCTATGTTTTCTTCGTTCCAAATATGGCAAGTGCTCTTAAATCCTCTTCATTCGAATAAGTCCACTGTGTGTATAAAGTATGTATATGTACACATATAATATAATATATATGTATAATAAAATATAGTATTTGCTTAAAATATCAACAAATAAAAGCAGGGCAAACGATTTGGTAATTCATAAACACATCCTCGTACACACATCCATATACACTTGTATGTTACGTATGCTAAGGCAAAGCGAATCTCCAGACGTGCCTCATACAACTGCACGTAGTAGTTTAGCATTGGTGCATATATACATACATTTATACTATATATAAGTATGTGTGCATGCATAAAAGAACAATATTTTTAATCTGACATTTTGACATCATTAATTAAAATTTTTTCACTCTTCATTCAAACAAAAAGCAAAACGAAGCATAACAATATTTTATATATTTTATTATAGCTTTTTATGGCTTTAATACTGCCATTAGTGACCTGAATTTCACACAAAACACACTGGTTTACACGAAAAAAGTACTGCGGTGAAATAAGATGGGAGATTAATTTAGGGCCGCTGTGCGCGAAAATTTGTTTTATTTGTTTTATTATAGGGGACAAATTTGTTTTCTAGTGGTTTGGTACTATGTGTCGAAATTTAAAATGTGGAAACTGAAAACACCGAAAAAAATATTGTAGTTAGAAAACAAGGGAGGTCGAAAAAACTGTTGAAAAAATAAATGTTCAAAAATAAAATGTCGAAAAAAATATTCGAAAAAATTTAATGAAAAATATGTATAATTGCGCCAATTTTACACATCATTCATTATTTTATTCGATTTATTTAATTAAATATCTTCGAAAATCTATGTGAAAAATAAAAATTAGGCTTAATTAAAGAATATTGAAGTAAAGGGTTTTCCAATAAGAGGTGTTATTTTGGTAAAATATCAATGGTTTCGTTGCTTGTGTGGCACGTAGCGCCGTCTTGTTGAAAATAAACGTTGTCCAGATCCATACCATTCAATTCCGGCCATAAAAAATCGTTAATCATCTCTCGATAGCGCAATCTATTGACCGTAACTATTGCTCCAGCTTCATTTACGAAAAAGTAAGGTCCAATGACTCCACCGGACCATAAACCGCTCCAAATAGTCACACGTTGAAGATAGAGAGGCTTTTCACCAATAATTCTTGGATTTTCTGAGCCCCAGATCTGACAATTTTGCTTGTTGACGAAGCCACCGAGGTGGATATGGGCCTGATCACTCAAGATGACTTTCGATGGAATTCCGGATCATTTTCATTCATATCAACGACTCAATCAGCAAAGGCACGACGTTGTTGATGATCGGCTGGCTGGAGTTCTTATGTTAACTGGTCTCTATAAGCCTTAAGACCCAATTCTCCATGTAAAATACGGTGTAATGACGTTTGTGGAATGCCTAACTCCAAAGAACGACGAGGAATGGACAGCAATTTTTTCGGCTGTTCTTGAGAGACGTGCACGGGTTTTATTTTTCGTATCACTAACTTGTCCCAACAGCTCGAATTTTTTCACCAATTTCTGTATTGCGGTCCGAAAAGGTGCTTCACGATGACCCAAAAATGTTCGAGTTTTACGAACCGTCTCTGCCAAATTTTCACCATTTTTATAGTGAATTTTAATAATCTCAGTGCGTTGGTTAAGCGTCTATCGTTCCATTTTTATGAATGGGGTAGTTTCTACTTATCAAATATCAAAAAATTAAAAAATTACAGCTTCAAAAGTGATATCTACCGAAATAGGGGGCTATTCAAAATAACTCCTGTTATTGGAAAACCCTTTATATATGTACATTGACTATCAAATACTTTTGATCATATGGAAAAGGCAGCCCGTAATGTTGGATTAAGAATTAACGAGGAAGCAAAAAAATATATGTTGATGTTCAGAAAAAATGCGATGGTACCTAGCACAATAAAAATCGGACCATATGAATTTGAAGCGGCGAAAGAGTATTTGTGGTTTAAACTAAGCCACGACAATGCAATGAGCATCACAATTGACGAGAGACTACAGCCAGCATATAGAGCATTCTACTCACTTATTCAACTTTTTGAATCAAAGCTGTTGAATCTCTAGTCCGACCAGTTATTTGCTACAGGTCAGAGTAGTGGACAATAAGTGAAAAAGGCAAAAACGAACTCAAATTACTTGAGAGAAAAATTTTGAGGCAAATCTTCGGTACAGTCAAACACAACGCCGAATGGCGCATTAGATGGAACCATGAACTGGACCGAGGAGGGAATATTGTAATATTAAAATATTGAAATATTTGATTGCGTCGGTATTTATAATTATAATTCGCCTATATTTTTCACTTTATGCTTTCTTTTCGGTCTTCTTGGGAAAAAGTACAGCTTGAATATTAGGCAAAATATCACCTTGAGCAATAGTTACACCGGACAACAATTCATTCAATTTTTCATCGTTGCGGATGGTTAATTGTAAATGCTGTGGGATGATACCAGCCAATTCAAGAACTTCAGCTGCTAAATATTCCATATTCCATATTCCCCGCGAGCTCAACGAAAATTAATTCACTCTAAAACATTTGCAACGAGAGCAAGCGGCAAATCAAAATAAAAATGGATTGACAAACTAGAAGGCATCATGACTCAACTGAAGGTCAACAACTGGAAGCAATCAGCCAAAAATCGGATAAAATAGAGACATTTTGTGCAGAGCTACAGCGCCAAATGATGATGGTGATGAATTGACTATATCCTTGAATATAACTTTTGTCATGGGCAGTAAAGAGAAAAAAAGTACAAGGCGGCGCCAAATTAATCACTCAATTTGTTTTTTGAATAACTTTTTTACTAAATACAAAAAATTACATTATTTTTATTTTTTTCAGTCGAGTATAGCACACGCGCCGACTCGACGTTTTTAATATATACAAGTATGATAAGTATAAAAAGAAGCTGCCGTAATAACGGAACAGGCAAGTACAGTAATATGATGAAAAAATAAAAAAGTGGAATACCTTGGCCTTTTGTGGATTTTCATTCCACCATTTAAATAATAGTTAAACAAAAAATCTTTATTTTGACCTTTACGCGCTCCATTGCTCTTCTGTTTATATACTTAAGCTGTATAGTCCACAAGTGTCAAATATGATTGATTGACAATGTCATTTGTAAAAAGTATAAATCTTTCGATAGGGTGATTAATTTTGCGCCACCTTGTATATATCTAACATTCATTCTATTAACTTGTGGCAAAAATATTACATTCTGGTCTATTTTTATATCTTTAATGAACATGAAATCGAGTTCTGGCCTTAATCCGATGCTGGTGTATAGCAGAACAAGAAGAGATAGACCTAACAAAAATTAAACCAAAATGATCAGAGTGGTGAGTTTATTCGGCTATGCCATGCTCATTTCTCTATCTGTCCGTTTATGTGAATGCAAGCCACTCCCTCGGTTTTCGAAATGTCCTATAGTAGCCATGTGCACAAATGAGTACCTTTTAAAAGACATTTGTCGAAACCGACAAAATCGGCTGCCATTCAACTAATTGCTCAGATATGACATTTTGTGTTAAAACTTTTGCACTTATTATTGATATGAGAGTTGACAGTGAAAATCTTTAAAATTGTACCACTAAGCTTCATTTATAGCTCCCATGTAAGTCATTGTTCAGATATGAGATTTTTTTCCATTTATGTGCCGTGAAATTTTGTGAGCTGATTACTTATATATTAAGGGGACAGATACTTGTAAAATTTCGATAAAAAAAAAAAATATAAAATAAAATGTTAATATAATCCTTTAAGAATATGTCGAACAATTTTTAGAACGTAAGGTTAAGTATTTCTTATATTATAGATCGTCAACCGTGACAACTCTATTCTTTGCGTTCGAGCGCTGGGAGAGGTATAGTTACGGTGCCGACATTAGACGCGTTTTTCTCCAAACTTTATTTTTCGAATTGGCGTACACGATAACTCGAAAAGTTAATTACCGATGTCCCTGATATTTTGCACACTTCTTTTTAATGAAATTGCTTTCTTTTTGAATTTACAGTTTCTAAAATTTTTCGAAAAAATATTTTTTTCGAAGCAAAAATACTATTTTTGGTTTTTTGTATTCAGGTCACTGGCGCCGATGCTACAATGCCCGCCGATTGAGAAGCCCCGCTGCGACCTTCCTGGAAGCATTGAGTGTACATCCGCCATTTTAAATAATTAAAATAAAAACAAATTTTTTTATATTATTTTAATGTACAGGGTGGCTGATGAAAGCCGCTACCAAAAAAAAATTGAATACCTTGTTTTCTTTTTAAGTTATCTGTTCCATTTTTGTTTTAATTTGCAGATTGATCTTTAAAATTTATTAAAATGGATAACTGGGACACGCAAACAAGAATTTGGATAGTCTGCCGCTATCACGCACTGGAGTCCGTAGTTTTGGTACAGAGAGAGTTTGGCGGCGATCCCCCGAGCAGATGGACCATAATGAGACTGGTGAATAATTTTGCTGAGCAAGGAACAGTCGCAAGAAGGCCTTATCATCGAAACCCACCAGTTCGGACGGAGGAAACGATCGCTGCTGTAGCTGCAGCTATACAAAGCAATCCAAGGGTTTCAACAAGAAGCTTATCTGTTCAACTTGGTGTCAGCCGATAGTCTTTGCAAACAATAATGCACAAAGATTTAGACTTATTTCCCTACAAAATTCAAATGGTTAACAAACTGAATGCAGCAGACTTGCCGATTCGCTTGGAATTTTGCTAGAAGATCCTGCAAATGGTGGAAGAAGATCAAAACATGTTAAACTGCCTTTTCATGTCTGATGAGGCCCATTTCGATTTAAATGGCAATGTGAACAAACAAAATTGTCGAATATGGAGTACTTCTAACCCACAGATACTCCACGAGACGGAATTGCATCCTCTTCGCGTGACAGTGTGGTGTGCGGTTTCTTCACGCTGTATTGTCGGGCCTTATTTTTTTTGAAGAAAATGGTCACACCGTTACAGTTACTGGAGACCGTTATTTGAAAATGCTGAAAGAATTTTTCTATCCAGAACTACGCCGAAAGAGAATTCCTTTCAACTCTGTGTGGTTTCAACAAAATGGGGCAACGTCTCACATAGCCCAGACTGTTATGACAGAGTTGCGACGAAAATTTCCCAATAAACTGATTTCAAGAAACTCCGAATTTCGTTGGCCCCCCTGGTCGCCTGACCTTACTGCACCTGACTTTTTCTTGTGGGGTTTATGTAAACAAGAAGTTTATAAAACAAAGCCAACAAATTTGGATGAACTAAAACAATCCATTCGGGCAACAATTGCGGCTATTCCTGTCGCAACTCTCAAAGCAGCAATGAACAACTTTTTACTAAGATGCCGCACTTTTGTCTACGAGCATTATTTTTAAAACTATTATAGTTAAGCTACATTTAATAAAATTTAATGACCTTCAACTTGAAAAAAAAAAATAAATGAATTCCATACACTAAAAAAAAGGTGTTTGAGTTTCTTAATGTAGCAAAATTCATCAGCCACCCTGTATAAATGATCTGTATGCAAATTTTGAAAAAAATATATTCACTTCTTCATTTTAAATAATTTTAATGAAAATCAGGGAAAATATGGCAGTTTACAGGTGTCTCTCCCCTTAATCATACTGAATGTTTTTAGGAAATCAGCAAAATCTATGTTCTATGAAGCATATCTGCGATGCCACCGATGTTGAAATAATGAAGGAATAGTAAAAAAGCTTAAAAATGGATCCTAATGTTCTAATTTTTTTGACATTCTTGTGGCATTTTGCATTTTTTCGACCTTGCTTATCTATATCTGCAGGATACGTTTTCAATATTTTCCGTTTCGAAGAGACATGAATTCTCTAATATAAAAATTTTGAAATTTCTACTTTTCTGTTTCTTTTTTATTTTTTTATTTATTATATAATTATTTTTATATAAGATTTGTCTTACAGCTCCCGCTTTCTAAGTATTTTTGTAAAAAACTCCGGAAAAGCACATAAGCCCAACTTTTTACGGATATCGTCCATGGAACCGCATCTTTGCATTTATTTGATAATTGTTTTTTTTTTTTTTTGTTTTTTAGTTATACGCGTTTAATTTAAAAAAGGAAGACATTTTCAAGCCTTGCCGAAAATTTTTTATTTTTTATTTATTATTTGTAGTTCATAAACTTCGGAGACAAATTAAAAAAAAAATTTAAAATGAGAGACAATTTAATTACGAAAATGTTAAGCCTAAGAGCGCTCAAATCGGCAAACAGAAAATATAAAAATATGATATGATAAATTAAATAAAAACGGCCAATAAATTACCGGCATTAAAATACAAGTTTTTAGTTTATGTAGAGAAACATATCGTGAAATGTGAATATGACAAAAATTTAAATTGCACATATTTAGCGACCCGAAATTAGTATAAAAAGCCTTTTCTCCACTTTTTACGAAAATATTTGTAGACTAGTGTAATTTACTTGAGCTTGAGTGTAAACTTGTGCATACGTTTGGCTAGTTTCATATATTTCGTGCATGCACACACGTGCACGAAAGTGTCTGGCAGTTTTTGAGTAAATGTGGCTGTCAGATAACACCAACTGAATTGTCAATTTCTATTTAAATTAATTGACAACTGTCATAAATTGAAGGCAGCCGCAATTTAAAACTGAAATGCTGCTTATTTGATTTGCTTGTGATAAGACAATAGACGATTTTAAAAGTAATTATTAGTGTATTGGGTATTTCGGAAAAATGGAAGCCCCTGAATTTTAAAGTGCCTGCGATAAGTGAAATTCATGAATAACTTAACAAGTAGTTGGACCTTTCCACTTTTTAACGGTATAAAGTGAACATAGTTTGTGGACATCACTTAGTATGCAAGTAAACTATTTATAATTTGAAAGCCCTTTTTACATGCATAAATTCGTACTTTTAAGATGAATTCAACGAGGGCGCTAACTCATTTTCGAAGAAAGGTGCAGACATCCACATTTGAAATCAGGACAGTACGGTACATAGAACCATTCTCAGCGTCTGAAAGTTTCAGCTTCAACACTTTCTCGGAATTTTAAATTTGAATAAATATTTTTTTTTATAGAATCATCGACCCTCTCACAAATTGAACCAATAGTAAAAGAAACGCAGTAATCGGAGTCACGAAATGCTAAATTTTCAGAGGTTTCTTGCAATTGGAACTCTTCTCTTTTGCAGGAAGAATTATATATAATTTTTGTCCGTCACAAAAGAAAACAAGTGTGAAAATTGTATGCCTTACACTAAATGCAGGGTGTCCGTTGCATTAATTTAAAGTTTCCTCCACCCGAGTTAGTTTCGTTATTCGTGCGGGTTATTTAGTCATAATGCCGCAGTGGACGGGTGAATAACGTTCGTTTGCTATCAAAGCGGATATCATAGCCAATGATTCGTGGGCAACTCTTCGTCGTATTTTATTTTTTCACCTTACAATATTCAACGTGTATGTCATGCCCCAAGAGATTCCTTCATCGGACACGGTCGGGTTCCAGCCGGACATCGAGAACAAATGAAAATATTGAGCACATCGCTGCAAGTTTGCACGACAAGCGGCTGCCCTGGGACTTCCAACAACTATTGTGCATGAAATGTGAGGAAGGATCTTAGACTTCACTCTACTTTACACTTCATGAGTTCAATATATTATATATATATATAATTGGCGCGTACACTCTTTTTGGGTGTTTGCCCGAGCTCCTCTTCCTATTTGTGGTGTGCGTCTTAATGTTGTTCCACAAATGGAGAACCTACAGTTTCAAGCCGACTCCGAACGGCAGATATTTTTATGAGGAGCTTTTTCATGACAGAAATACACTCGGAGGTTTGCCATTGCCTGCCAAGGGGCGACCGTTATTAATAAAATGTTTTTATTAATTTTGGTTTCACCGAGATTCGAACCAACGATCTCTCTGTGAATTCCGAATGGTAATCACGCACCAACCCATTAGGCTACGGCGGCTATGGCTGCGAGACAATATTGGATCGATTTTGTACGTCATTGGTCACCTAAAGAAGATAAGCCACTATTAAAACATCAACATCCACTTCACAGTCCCAAGTGACGTTTTAGAGTGAATTGTCAAACAGTGAAATAATTGGACCATATTTTTTTGGAAATCGTCGAGGGCAAACAATTTCTTGGGCCGCTGTGTCTTATCTCCCTGAGCATGCAAAAATAAATTTTCTGTCAATAATGAGAGAACACTTTCCATTCAGTCCACACATATGGTTTCAGCAAGATACCACACACGGCTAGAAGATCATGGCGATACTGCGAGATTTCTTCCCTAACAAACTGATAAGCCGTTTCGATGACATATCGTAAGCATACAGATCGACTGAGTAAAGTCTATGAAATCAAAAAAATTTGTTGCCGGGGTTAATGTCATCTCGATAACATTTTCCCCCTTTCTTCCGAAAAATAAAAAAAATAAAAATAATTTTAGAATTTTTACAAATTTTCTAAAAGGGCATTGTAGATTGAATTAACATCTTACTAGCCAATTGAACTGCCAGGACCTGTTGTTGTTGTTGAAGTGGTTCAGTGTTTCCACTGAAATAATCCTAATTAGTGACCAGCACCGTATAAAGATGTTTGTTGTTTTTTTTTTTTGTTGTTCTAAGTCAGATCCATTTAGTGAGGTCCAAGTATAGCAGCAAATTCTTTATCTCGATGTCTGAGTTCTCATTAATTTGCTGCAAGAAAGACTTACCAAAGAAGCGGAGTCGTGCCCTAGCTAGCCCTGGACATTCACATAAATAGTGGAAAAGACTTTCCTTCGCTCCTTCCGCTTGACAGCTTCTGCAGATAGAATTGAAGGGTAGATTGAGTCTAGCTGCATGATCCCTTACTTTCCAATGGCCTGTAAGGGTTGCAGTGATGCGTGAGATGTTTGGCCGAGAGCATCCTAACAGATCATTCGTCCTTTGGATTTTGTATGACGGCCATGTGTTTTTTATTGTAATGTAAAGCATGATAGTGTGAAGCAATGGATGCTTTTATTGTGTTCGGTGGGGTGAATACTGCCACCGCTTCTGCTAAGTCTAGTGTCGAGCCTTTTCTTGCTAGCTCATCCGTTATCTCATTACCCCGTATGTTCTTGTGACCGGGAACCCATATCAGAGTGATTTCAAGCCAATGACTAAGCAATTCCAGCTCCTCTCTACACTATAAGACTAGTTTGAATGAAATGGAGTTGGAGTCTTAATAGTTGCTTGACTGTCTGAGAAGACAGCTACTCTTGCACCAACTTCTTTGTAGAGCTTCAGTGATTTGCATGCTTCTCTAATCGCTAACAGTTCTGCCTGGAACACGCTGGTATAGTCAATAAGATGAATTTACTGAGATAGGTTGAGCGGCTCCGAATGGAAGCCAGCTCACACACCACAGTTCATCTTAGAACCATCGGTATATATTTCAATATCCTAACTTCCAACCACCTTCCTTTTGCTCCATTCGGCTCTCGGTGGAAAACGTACCGTAAAGTCTTTCTTGGAGTTAAAATCGGGGACTGTGAAGTCTGATCGGTTTTTGAGCAGCGAGGGTCCCTGTAGGAGGATCTTAGTGTGACCGTACGACCTTGTTGTCCAGCTTCCTATGTCTCTGAGTCTCACCGCGCTGCAAGTAGCGATTGTTTTAATGTGTAAATCTAATGGTAACAGATGAGTTAGTACATTGAGCTCTTCAGTAGGACTGGTGCTAAGCACTCCTATAGTAAAGATACACGCTGTTCTTTGTATCTTGTTCAGCTTAGTTTGGTTTTATTTCTTTTCTGTTGCAGGCCACCAAACGTGTGCCGCATATGTTAGTATTGGCCTTACAATGGCTGTGTAGGACCAAATGGATAGTTCTGGTTGGATACCCCATTTTTTACCCAACATTACACGTGTAAAGTGCTATATTCGCTTTCTTTACACTGTACTCCACGTTGGACTTCCAGCTGAGTTTGGGGTCTAGGATAATACCTGGGTATTTTGCCTGTTGGGTTAGCGTGAGACTGACGGCATTAAGTTTTGGGAGATTAAAGTTTGGTACCTTGGTTTTCTTGATGAATATTATCACTTCAGTTTTTCTCGGGTTTACACTTAAACCACAGTCCAGGACCTGCAGACAGGAAGATGAAACTGCCAAACGGGTGCTGGCATCGTGACCAGCGTAACCAGCATAAATGGCGCAAGCATCTGGGTAAAATTGTGTTATCATAGGAGGAAATAAAACTTAATAAAATAAGACAAATATTAAAATTCATAAGAGAGGGCACCATAGGTCTTTCAGGAACCTCTCATAATAATAATAACACAAACTTATATTCTGCGTGGTTTAAAGCATCCAATTGAAAATTATTCATTAAACCCTTTCACTTACTTTTTTACTAAATAAAAAAAATGTTTCCTAGTGATGGAAATCCTTGTTTTGATCTTCAGGCACTGCATTGTTTGTCACTTTGTATACTGCAGCTGTCTAGTTCCCAAGTGTCAAATGTGATTGAAGTGCGTCGCCATTTGCCAAAATTAAAAGTCTTCCGAAAGGGAGATTAATTTTGTAATTACATACCAGGTCGGATCTTTGCATTTTAGAAATTTTATTGTGTTAAACCACTTTGCTCAAGCAAAACAACTTAAGGGGTTAGGCCACTCTAGGATTTTCAAAATATCGAAATTTTTTTTTTTTGCTTAAAAGATGCTTTAAACTCTTTAGAATATAAAACAAAAAGTCCTATGCGTGAAAAAAATGTTTATCTCTAATATTTCGCACTTTTGCGCGAGCGCCTCTGACGTCTCTGAACCGACTATTCAAATTTAAAGCGTGTTTATCTCAAAACGTGATTTTTCAAAACGGCAAGCAGCATAACACAAACAATTTTTAATATTTTCACTTGTAATTGTACAAGGATCTTTAGAACATTATTCCGCACTGAAATACGTACGGATTTTTTTATTAATTAATTAGAAAAATTTTTATAAACAATTAACGGTTCCATTTTAGACGAAAAATTCTACTTTTGACTTCAAACATCTGCAAAATACACAAATTTCAATATTTCTAAAATCCCGTACGTATTTCTACAGCTATACTCACGTCGATTGAGAATAATGTTTTTAATTTGGTTTAGGTGGACATTTACGTCAGTTGTACTGCTTGCCGTGAAGTGCCTTTTTCGCAGGGCGCGTTCAGAGATTCACTCCAAAGGCGCCATTTTGTAATATTTTTCAATAAAGATATTTGTAATTACACTTAAATACATGCTTAATAATATACTTAAAAAGTTTTTTCCTGGCACCTTTCTTTCAATGTAAAAAAAATCCTTAAAAAACTGCTTTTTTACAGTAGCTAGAGTGGCGTAACCCCTTAATATGACACCTTACAGAATAGACTGCCTAACGGCTTCTATAAAGATCCAGCGCGGATTTCGGCACTTAGAACGTTTATCTTTGTTAGAAAATGCTACTGGATTTAAGGATTACATCACACCCAGTGATGCCAAGTCCTTCTCCAATTGATCGTTTCAATACAAAGGAGGCCTTGCCCTTCCCCTGCAACTATCAGCTGGTATCGCATCGAATACTTTCAGAGCCGGAGCGTTTGTATCCATTCAAACGACATGACCCAGCTAAAGCAGCCGTTGGATCTTTATTCGCTGCTCGTCGAAATGCTCATACAGCTTATTGTTCCATAACTTATGATACTCGCCGTCACCAAGATGCAAAGGTCCAAAAATCTTCCGTAAAATCTTTTTCTCAAACACTCCAAGCGGCGCTTTATCGGATATTGTCATCGTCCACGCTTCTGCCCCATACCTTAGAACCGGCATGATAAGAGCCTTATAAAGTGTTAGTTTTGTTCGTCGAGAGAGGACTTTATCACTTGTAGCACTTATTGCCAAGAGAGATTCTCTGGTAAGTTTCAAAGCTGGCATACATATCGGTGCTAATGTTGGTTCCTAGATATACGAAGTCTCTTAAACCTCGAAATCATAACTGTAAGTAATATAAGTAAGTATGTAATATAAACGGAGCAGTTTTTTACTAATATATATTAATAGAGCTTGTACACAAGTCACATAGAGTGAACTACCTTTACACATCCTAAAGCGTCCTTTGCTTCAAATCGCAATCTAATTGCTGAAGCCAGCCTCTGTGCGAGTTCGCCACACTGCCGGCACAAGCGAGAACATTGACCTCGCCATCTATTTGAAGTAGAGAGAACTCTTTCCTGGGTTGTTATCTAATTGTAATCAGTAATTTTTTTTACCATACACACTTGGCTGTGATACTTCGGTTACAAATCTGTAGTGGAATAATTATAAAAAAATATACTTGGAGTTTCATTGCTTTCAACTTGTGCTCTATTTCGTTTGCTTTTCAATTTTTTCAACCAATTTATGTGCATATTCCCATATAAATAGTATTATAACCCCATTTTTTCCACCTCACTCAATATTTTTTCCACTAACTGCTTCTTGCAGTCGTCTTCCACCTCGGTTGCAAATCGATTTGGCGAATATGCTTCCAATGCCATAAACAATATTTCTATGACCAATGCGAATGATGTTGCCTTTGCTGTCCCTAACGCCGTTTGATACGAGTATTGCTGCTGTTTTTATTGCTTTCGCTGGCATTGTTGTAAAATAATTTATTTTCGTTGGAATTGAATGCAAACAACTGCCAGTGCCACTGTTGGCAAAGCCACTCCATTCGCCACCTCCTCAAATTGCAACACTATTCGACCCAATAATCCTGGTCGTCGTTTACCCTTCACCATTTTCCCGTGCCATATACAATTATATGTCTGTATGTGTATATGTGAAATCTGCAGTTATAACTCCCAGACGTGCCAATACTCGTATTACCAGAGTCCGCAAATTTATTATGTTTCAATATTCGTTTGTATGCAGTTATTTATGCATTAGGATGTATGTATGTATGTACGCTACTGTATTTTCCGCCTCCCTCCCTTTTTTGTGTGCTCATAAATCGTGCGGCAAACAAAATAACAAACTTATCACAATTCGAATGAAATTGATTTGTGGCCTGACGGCTTCCTGCTGAGAGCTTTGTACAAGTACTCATAAATACTGAAAATACTTGCACTGGTCGAATCGGAACAGAAAATTAACTAAAGGGTGTAGGTGGAAAAGATGTGTTTTGAATTGTCGAAAGAGTAATATTTCATGCGTAAATAAGTTTGTAGATGATTTCATTTTCTTCATTTTCTGCTTTGCAAATTAAAAAAATAAATAAATAAATTTTATGCTTTTGATTTGCTACAAAATTGATTCATTTTATTTACTATTTCAAAATCCAGAGTATTGGTATGATATGCACATTATTCAATTCGATTTGTATTGGTGGCGTAAGAGTGGTCACCATTGAGTACACTCAAAGTACAGCAAATCAATTCAAAGGGGTTTCATCGAAAGGGTACGTTCTATTGACGGAAATGATGAAAACGTTTTCCTGAAAAATCATACAAAATGGATAAGCTGAGCTTGGGTCCAGTGAGCTCAAAGGAAAGCCCAGCAGGAGAGTTTCTTAAAAAAGTGCATACAGAGAAAATTGCAAAAAATATTTGACCTCCAGAAAAGTAAGCCTGCGTAGTCTTTCCGCGCATTCTTCTGGTTGATAATATACGGAACCTATATTTATATATATAATTGGCGCGTACACCCTTTTTGGGTGTTTGGCCGAGCTCCTCCTCGTATTTGTGGTGTGCGCCTTAACGTTGTTCCACAAATGGAGGGGCCTACAGTTTCAAGTCGACTCGGAACGGCAGATATTTTTATGAGGAGCTTTTTCATGGCAGAAATACATTCGGAGGTTTGCCATTGCCTGCCGAGGGGCGGCCGCTATTAGAGCCTATACTACCTAAAAAAATAGAACAAAACTGATAGGTTAGGGTAGGTAGTAATGGTTGTCCAGAGAGTGGGCCCACTTGGACAACAAAAGTTTGATTCATCCTTTGTGAGACCACTGCAAGAGAGAAAAAAGAAGTGAAGGAAAAAAACGATAGAACGAAAAGGAGAGGGGTAGGGAGGGTTGAGTATATGTGGACTATGAACGGTGACTAATTTGCGGTTGTGTTAGCCTCTTTATGCTGTTGATGAAACTCATCAGATTTTTGATATCAAGACCTGCTATATCAGCAGGTGCACAAAAGAAGTGACAACCAAGATGCTTCAATCTTAGTCCCGCGAGAGCTGGGCAGCTAGGGAGCAGTTGCTGAGATGATTCCACCTCATCCTCCATACAGCTGACGCAAAAAGGACTTGAAATAATTCCGAGTCTCACGGCATGTATACCCCGCGGATAGTGCCCTCCATGAGGATGCCCACGAAATTTGAGAGACGAGATTTTGTTGTCCTCAGAATATCTCTCGAACGCCTCCTATCCAAACGTGGCCAAAAGGATTTCGCGACCTTACACGTTCGCATACTTGCCCAGCGCTCGTTGAGATGGTGCAAAGCCCATCCTTCCAGGAGTAGAGCGCAGGTTCTCAAGAGCATCCCGATCCTCTCTTTTCGCGAGCACAATACCTCACAGGTCCCTTGTCTGGCCAGCTCGTTGGCTTCGCAGTTTCCAGTAATGTCACCATGACCAAGTACTCAAATTATACTTAAGTCGAAGATTTCTGGTGCAATCGAGAGAGAGACCAGGCATTCCCTGACCAGTTTCGAATGCACCATAATAGAGTCTAAGGCCCTAATTGCCGCTTGACTATCGGAGGAAATGTTTACCTTCTTAACAGTTATTACGCAAGTAAACAGCCAGTCAGCTGCTTCTTTTAGTGCGGCCACCTCTGCTTGGAACACTCTGCAGTGATCCGGTAGCCTGAATTCGAGTTTGATGGGGAACTCTTTGCTGAATACTCCTCCTCCAGCCCTACCATCCAACTTTGAGCCATCCGTGAACATGTTATCCAGGCCCTGTCCTCAAGTGTAGCGGGACAAGGACTCCACACTAAGCGAGGGCACACACTGATCCGTCGACGGGGGATGAACTCAAAGTTTCTGAGGTTGCTTGAGTGCCCATATGTGAGATTAAGCTTATAGCCCAAGCCCCTCAGTCTGATTGCGGTACGTCAGCGCCAATTTTGCCTGCGATATCTATAGGTACCACATTTAGCACTACATTAAGCGCTAGAGTAGGAGTAATTCGAAGCGCCCCACTAATTCCAATGAGTGCAGACCTTTTAATTCTCTCTAGCTTTTTAACTGATGTCATCCTCTCCAGTGAGTTCTACCAGACTGATATTTCTATAAGTCTTCTCCAAGAAGAGTATTTTATTTTCGGAAAAATTATCTTTTCAATCAAACCAACAAGAATTCTTCAAATGGTTATCTCCTTGGAATGACAAAAAAATAATGCCTCATTATTACTACAAGGTGGCACAAAATTAATCACTTATCGGAAGATTTGTAGTTTTTGCGAATGTCATCGTACGTCAGTCACATTTAACACTTGTGAACAAACAGGCAAGTAATGCACTCGATTAAGGCCATGTCATGAATAAGTTTGTCCTAAACTTAAAATTACTCATTTGTGGTGGGTGTTTTTTTAAAGCTTGGGAGCTCCAAATGATAATACGAAACAGAAATATTGTTCGAATGATTTTTGTTTTTTATTACATATATAGTAATCTGGTAGATAATTTCATGGCATTTGTTTTTGGAAATTGATATCCGACAAATGTCTGCCATGGCTACCAGTTACATGGCTCATTCGTTAAGTCCAATTTTTTACTACTTTTTTCAATAAATCTGAACGCATGACGTCAATGGTCGATTTTTAAGCGCGCTGTGTGGCAAGTTGTGCAGTCTTGGTGGAACCAAATGCCATCGATGTTCAGCTGATTAATTTTTGGAAACGAAGATTTAGTCAGCATGGTTCGATAGTGCTGGTCATTCACCATACCGGCAACTCCTTCCTCATATCGAAAGAAATAGGGGCCGATAATGCTGACAGCGTGTAAACCGCATGTAAAATGCACTGAGTGCTCTATGGCTGAACTTTGCGAAAAGTTTTTTTCTTCAAAGTAAATTTCCACAATTTGGAGGCCTTGTTCTGGCGTTAAACGATTCATGATAGCTTACCAAACCTTACTGAACAGAAATATCAATACATTCATTCAGACAGCCATTCTGAGCTGTCAAACCATTGTTATCGATATCGATAGTTCTCATGCAGGCAAAAAACACTCGATATATACACATAAAATTGCCGATTACACTCTTTGTTAGGCGTTTGCCCGAACTTGTCGTTCCACAAATGGAGGGACCCACTGTTTTATGCCGCACCCGAACGGAAGATGGCTTTTTATGAGGAGTTCATTTATGGTAGTAATCTGGTCAAATACTCATTTTTTATAGATATTTGTTGGGAATTTTTTTGTTTAAGAAAATAAAATGCAATCGTTTTGATTTTATAGTCTGTTATTATTGGCATCAAATAGTATACAAAAAAATTATTTTTGTTTTTGACATATTTTTTTGTAGTAGTGTGGCACCAAAGTAAGCGTCTTAAAAAAAGGATAGGTGGCTTTCAACAGGTTTTTCTCTTTTCAGGACATCTGAAACGAAAAAGTTAAACCAATTATTATTCTGTAGGCTTGTCATTCTGGCAGGTGCTACAGTGGGAAATTTTTTTTTAATTTGTAGCGCAAGATGTGCACGAGTCGATTTAGTAAAAGGAATTCTTGCTGGCTTCCATAGTATTTGCTTTTCAATACTGGCCAGTCTCGTTTACCAGTCGTTTTTTTATCCTCGACAGAGCCAGTTGCGTGAAATTTTTGCATCAACCTTTGAATTGTCGACTCAAAAACTCCGTCCATGAATTATTCATTATTGAGATCTAGGCGTTACTTTTGAAAGACCTTTTAAATATGGGCATTTCATTTATATATATAGTACGCGACCATCGTGCACGTTCAAATTGAAAAAAATCGTTTTCTAAAACTTGTTTTTATGTTGACAAAAGGCTTAACCGGCAATTGGTGGCAAGGTTGTGGCGAAATTTTTAATTTTAGAATGTTAACTAATACTAATAGTTATAACCTCCACTGTATTCGAAATATAAAAAAAAAACTAAAATGTTTGTTCATAAGAATAAGAAATATACTGTGGGTAAAAAGTAAGGGGAATTTATTTGTCAAACTTCGCGGGATTAAAATTTCGCTCTAGTTATTTTTTTCATGAGTTGGCAGCACTCTTAATAACATCTGGGCCAACTTTCATGTGAATGTCATTATCAGTAATATATTATATTTACGCTTGTGTTTACCAAACGACCAAGGGTGCATTTTTCGATTTTTACAATGTCTGATTTGATTGAGCAGAGAAGTGCCATCAAATTTTGTTTGCGGAATGAAATTTCGGCTGCGGAAACGTTTAGCATGCAGAAGGCATTTGGTGATTCGACCATGTCGCAGAAAAATGTTTATAAATGGTACAAAGACTTCAAAGAGGGTCGAGAACCTGTTGATGACTTGGAGCGCTCCGGACGACCATCGACGTCAACTGATGACTAACACGTCAATAAAGTGACTGTCGGTTGACTGTTAAAGACCTTACTGATATGATCGGAATATCAGCAGGATCTGTGAAAACCATTTTGAAAAATCAGTTGGGCCTACGAAAAGTCAAATCTCGTTTGGTACCGAAAACTCTCAATTTCTTGGAAAAAAGTCGTCGCGTTGATGTGTGTGAAACAATGCTCTCAGACTATCAGGACAAGCTCAAATGCATCATTACGGGAGATGAGACTTGGATTTATGCTAACGACCCTGAAACAACCGACCAATCAAGCGAATATCGTGCTAAAGGCGAGGCCAGACCGAAAAGAGCACGTCAAAGTCGTTCAAAAATGAAGGTCATGATGACAGTTTTTTTTCGATTTTCGTGGTGTGGTGCACTATGAATTCCTTCCACTTGGCCAAACTGTTAATAAGGAATATTATTTGAGCGTTATGCTTCGTTTACGTGAAGCAATTCGTCTAAAAGACCAGAATTATGGGTCAACAACTCTTGGTTTTTGCATCACGATAATGCACCGTCTCACACTGCAATCATTCTTCGTGACCATTTCGTCAAAAATTCCACGCATATCGTTCCGCAACCACCGTATTCGCCTGATTTGGCTCCGTGTAACTTCTGGCTATTCCCAAAACTCAAGAGACCACTCCGGGGAACGCGTTTCGAGTCGATTGAGGAGATAAAAGCTGAATCGAAGAAGGTGCTGATGGTTATACCGGAAATGGACTATTTGGCATGTTTCGGGGATTAGAAAAATCGTTGCCGTAAGTGTATTTCATCGAGAGGGGATTATTTTGAAGGGGATGAAATTGATTTACAAGTATAAATAAAGATTTTTCATTTTACAACCAAATTCACCTTACTTTTTGCCCACAGAGTACATAAGTATTTTTTCACACTTGCCTTATTTAAACTTTACTGCTTTATAAGCAATTGCAATTTATTACAAAGACCAATGAAGCATTTTTCCAAGAATTGTAAATTGAATATTGTAAATATTGTCAAGTAATCATAATTTCGTTGTAAACAAAACTAATAAAGACTAACGAACTATTAAGCAAATTTCAAGAATTGGAAATTGAAATAATTAAATTAAATATTGTCAAGTAATCAAATATTTATTATAAATAAGAATGTTCAAAGAAATAAAGTTCAGTAAACAGTTATCAGTGATAAACTCAACAAACTAACACCCAAGTGTTTTTTTTTTAACAACCAGGTGAAAACCTGTTTTTACTAATCATAGAATGTTGTGTATTGATTTTTCTTAAAAATGGTTGTGATTTTACCCAAACATTTATTTATATTATATTATATTATTTTTGCCATTAAAGTTTTATCACTGGCGCATAGGACATTTCGCAAGGGACATTTTTTCTATCACTATAATTATGTTATTACTTTGGACCTTTTTATGGAATTGCGAGCAAGTTGGGCATCATCTCCTGTATCCGGAACAAATTATCAGAAAATAGCGACCGCATGAGACTCATGTGGGTTCCAGGCTATGCAGGCACAAAAGGGGACTACCTAAAGGACGAGTGGGCTAAACTCGATGGGAAAGAACAACTCATAACTATATTTCGAAAAAAATACCTATACAAATTTATATCGCACAGGCACTATAATACACAAACGGTCACTTGGAGATCCACTTCCCAAAATTATATCACAAATAAACCTAATAGGGTAAAACCTGTTTTTCATTTAACCTGTTTTTAATTTCTGCTGCAACGACATCAAAGCATTTGCCTGCCTACGACTGGGGTACATAATCGCCACCTATTAGTATTTTTAAAGGTTCCAGTCCTCCTTTCTCTCAACACTGTCACTAATCATATTTACCGATCTGCCATCTACTCGACGACTGCCCGCATTTGCATCAATCAGAAAAAGTATCTTCCGAAACAAATTCCATCTAAGCTATTAAGAACAAGAGGGCTATTTACTTCCTAAGATAATATATCAAAAATTTCAGAAATGTTGTTTTCTTTTCTTACGTATGTCTTGTATTTTTACCATAGTCATAATTAACTAAGTTTTCTCAATTTTAAATGTCAGACATTTAAGCTAACAAAGCACCTTTTATTTTTTCATTAGCTAACTGAAGCTCCTGGCAGTGGCAGCCAGTGCTGCTTTTTTATGTGTAAAAATAAGTGCATTTTCAATTCACGTTTATAAATAAATAAATTTATATACATATATATATAGTTAGTAAAAATGTTTTTAAATCAACATTTATTATTTTTCACAAAATAACAGCAAACTTAGCAAAAACATATAAAATGAATAAAGTACTGGTTGTTCAATAAGTTATGCGGTTCGATAAGAGAGGGCTGCTAGCCTTCATTTTTTTTTTGTTATGCTGGCACGCTTTCCATATGCACGTACATACGTGAAGTTTCAACTCAATTTGCAAATTCGTTCTTTACATATTTTCGAACTATTTAGTATCGACATGTCACAGTATTGGCTACAATGGGAAAAAATCAAGTAGCTTGCAGTGATTGGATTTTTATTTTGGGAAGGTTTAAAAGCAAAAGAAATCTATGAACGAATGTTCAAAGTGTATAAGAACTTTTTGTCATCAATTAGTAAAGTAGAAATATGAGTTGCTGAATTTAACCGTAGTCCTAGTCTTGTAGCCTAAAAGACGATCTACATCAAGGACGTCCAAAAACATAAACTACACCAGAAATCGTAGAAAAAATACAGGAGATCGCATTGAAAAATCATCGAGTGACTGAAAGGGATTTAGTAGTAGCTCTAGGCATATCATTGGGCAGAGTAAGCAAAATTTTGACTGAAGTAGAAGTATTGAGTTTCAGAAAGCTGTCTGCGACATGGGTGCCGTGTTCGCTAACAAGGGAACCAAAACACATTCCAATGCGACTTTTTCAGCAACATTTAGAGTGAAAGGCTAAAGTGGATTTTGTGCGTCGCATAAGCATTGTCGATTAGGCTTGGATCTATCACTATAATCCAATCAAAACAAAAGACTAAAGAGTGCTGTGAACCTGATTCTTCGGCTCCGAAACGAGTTCGTGCCCTAAAATCGCGCAAGAAGATGTTAGCATTAGTTTTTTGGGAAGCGAAAGGAATTTTGTTTCTGGACTACTTGCAAACTGGAAAAACAATAAATTCTGAATATTACTGTAACCTGTTAGACAAACTGAAAGAAAAAACTCGTGAAAAAATACCCAGTTTGCAGAGGAAATAAAATACAATGCGCCGTATCACAAGAGCATTTTGCCAATGGCTATGAATTAAATTTCGAATTGTTAGAGCATCCAACGCACTCACCAGATTTGGCCTCTAGCGATTTCCATCTGTTTCCAGACCTAAAAAAATGTTTGCGTGGAAAACTTGATGAAATGATTAGGTCACAACAGCTGTGGAGGCGTATTTTGCAGTCTTTCCAGTTTCTCACTTCAGGTATGCAATAGATAAATTGATATCTCGTTGGAACAAGTGTATTGATGCTCAGGGAGTCTTTCCTGAATAATGAAGTGGATTTCAAATCATAAAATGGTGTTTTTCTTATCGAACTGCAAAACTTGCTGAACAACCTAGTATATTATTGTGTGGTAACATGGCTGGTCTCTCACACCATCACACAGAGGCTACAATCTTTCGTCACCAAATGCCTCCGCATCATCTACATACAGAATATTCTGGCCAAACACCATCTGTAACGACGCACTGTGAAACCCATCCTTAGGCAAATCAAACGCAGAAATTGACGATGTATAGATCACACATTGAGAAAACCACCAGATAGCATCAGGAGAATGGCACTGGATTGGAACCCGCAAGAGAGCAGAGATCGCGGTCGACCAAAAAACACTTGGAGAAGGTCAATACTGCGCGAACTAACAGATGTCGACATCTCATGGGAGGGTCCAAAAACAACAGCACAGAGCCGTCTACGATGAGTCTTGTCGAGGCTCTATGCTACCGAGAGGAGTGAACAATTATCAAATAACAGGTGGCACAAAAGTAACCTTGCGATGTTTTTTGGCTGTAATTTAAAAAAAAAAATAAAAATCTTTGATTCTTCTAGTGGATTATTTTTATTTGGTCTTTTAATTTTTTTTACATCAAGTCGAGAATATGATGTCATGTAAATGGCCGCCGCCACAGTTGATTGTCATTTGAGCCCTTTTTATGGCATTTTCCATCACTTTGGCCAAAACTTCCGGCGATAGGTCCTCACATTCTTGACGGATATTGTCTTTAAGAGCTGCAAGAGTCTGAGGCTTGTTGACATAAACCCGCGACTTCAAAAAGCCCCACAAAAAGAAGTCTGGAGCGGTCAAATCAGGCGACCTTGCTGGCCAGTGCAAATCGCCAAAACGGGAGATTAGGCGCCCGGGAAATGCATCCTTCAGCATATCGGTTGTGGCACGTGCAGTGTGTGCCGTTGCACCGTCCTGTTGGAACCACATGTTATCCAATCCCAATTCATCAAGTTGCGGCAAAAAGAACTCGTTGATCATTGCTCTGTAGCGCTCACCATTCACAGTAACCGTTTGACCCGCGACGTCTTCGAAGAAAAAAGGTCCGATGACTCCTCCAGCAAAAACGGCACACCATACAGTGACTTTGAGCGGGTGTAATGGCTCTTCGTGGGTTACACGCGGATTTTCAGTGCCCCAGAAACGTAAATTTTGCTTATTTACGTACCCGCTAAGATGGAAATGGGCCTCATCACTCATGATTATTTTTGATGAAAAATCATCTTTCTCTTGGTGGTGATTAAGGATGGCTTGAGCGTATGTTAGATGCGATTGGCGGTCAGCAGCTAACAGCTGATGCACCGTCTGGACTTTGTACGGAAACATCTTCAAATCTTGTACCAAAATTCGCTGTAAAGACCGTCGACTGATACCCATTTGCGTGGCACGTCGTCTGGTCGATGTCGACGGCGCTTCCATGACATCCTCGGCTACAGCAGTAATATTCTCTGCAGAACGGCTACTTCGGGGTTTGCGAAGCATGGCAGCATCTCGTGTTGTGCCAGTCTCTTCGAGGCGAGCGGCTAAACGTCGCAGTGTTTCACCAGTAGGCGTTGGACGGCGAGGAAATCTGCGACGAAATTCACGTTGTGCCAAAGTCACCGAACGATTATTGGTCAAATAAATAGTCATCAATATTCCGCGTTCTGGAGCAGTGTAGCGTAACATTGTTTATTAACGTGTATTTCGCATGTGTTTACTACACAAATGTCAAAACAGAACTGACATTAGGGGCCAATCGCAAAATTTATAGCATTTTCTGATAGGAGGATTACTTTAGCGCCACCTGTTATAATAAGCAAGAATAAATTAAAATGAAATCAATTGTATCAGCAATGTCTCAAAATGGATTATGAATACGTATTGAAATTTGTTTACATTAAATTTGATCGTTTCCATTATTTATTTCTTAACTTTTAATATTTTGCCTGTGGTAGGCCTTGTGGTGGAAACGCCTATATATGCTTAAATGAATGCCTATTTTTTTTCTTGAGATGCCTGCCTATTTTGGACCTCGTTACCAAAGAACTGTAGACGCTTTCAAAACATGCGTTGGTGCACGTGAAACGCATCCACCTCCTCTGCGTCTGAATGCTACTGTGGATAAGAATAAGCCGACGCAACTAGTTGAGGATGGCAAAGATAGATCGTTTTTTTGTTAATTTTTTTATACCATTAGTTAAAGTGTCAGCAAACATTTATTACCGTAATATTAATGACTGTCATGTCACATGAATCGAAGCATAACTCATTAGGTACACTCCTCTTACAAATGTCAACCTTCTGATGTAGGCATTAAAATGTTGTAAAGAGTACGCCCTCATTTTCACTTTGCTGCACATTTCGAAATAAATTTGAAATATTTGATGGCGAAGAGTGTGGAGGGTTGTAATATAAAATTAAGTAAGTAGCAAGGAACGAATTCCAAGGTATACAAATATACTTGTAACCACACGACGTTTGGTGTAATATGAATGGATGCATGTATGTATGTGTGTATGTATGTGCCATATATCTGCATCTGTGTATGTTTGTACTCATATGTGCTCATGTAAGTGGTAGGTAGTTACATAAATGTGTGCACATGTGTGTGAAATAAAATAAATGTATCTCATGGGGATGTTGACAGCTCAGCCTGTCACCTACAACTGTCGACTTAAATTTTACAACATTGCATTGCAACATTGTCGGCAACAATAATAACAAAAACAGGGAAGCAGCGCGAACAGCAATCAAGATGATGACAGCAACGGCAGTGCTGACAACTGCAACAGCTAGCGACGATGGCTGTGACAATGACAGGCAACAACAACAACAACAATAACAGCAAGCACAGCCATGACTGTCAGGCATGTAGATGTAACTTAAGAAAGTGTCAAACTAAACATAACGAAAATGACAGAAGGAAGCCATAAATATTAGCGTTAAGGAGTGCAGCGACAACAACAGCAACAACAACATACATATGAAGAAAATGTACGACAAAAAACGCTAGCAAATGCAATTACACAAGTCGACTATTCAGTAGCAAAAGCGGCAGCAACAACAAAAACAACAACTCCAACAACAACAACTGCATATGCAAATGCTTGCTGACAAGCAACTTCAAATGTCACTATTCATACCAAAAACAACAATTACAATTTGTGCACAACATTTTTAGCGAAAAAAAAATTAGAAAATTTAGTCGTAAAAAATTCAAAAGTGTGGAGATAGAAAACATATTAACATAAAATAACAAATTCTGGTGCAGAAAAGTCAACGGAAAAAAATTGTTTTAGAGACAAAAAACTGCTAAACAAAGCATGAATATAAATCCTATTGCTGGTACTTCAATTTTTTTCCACTATTTTGTTTTGTAATTTCCGCTCATGTTACGCCTGCATTTTTTCTATGTGGGCGTTCTGTCAGATGTTGTTAAAATGCCATTTTTTTGTCACTTCTCATGATTGAGTATTTCAGTTTGCTGCTCAAGCTCATACATACCGTTACGTACCAGCATATGCAAGCATATGTGAAAATGTATACTTATGATGTACAAGGTGGCTTAAAATTAATCATCCTATCCGAAAATTTCCATTTTTTGCAAAAGGCGTTGTACGTCAATCAAATTGGACACTTGTGAACTAGACAGCTACAGCATACAAATAGACCACCGGGTAAAAAAAAGGAGTACCGCAGAGTGGTGTCCTTTCACACTTGCTTTTTAATTTCTATATTTCGAAACTCCCCCAGCCATCAGAGGGAGTCTCACTGGTCTCATATGCCGACGACTGCACGATAATGGCGTCGGGCAAACATTGATGGCCTATTCTCTAAAGTAAACGACTACCTCGCCCGCCTTTCTCGCTTCTTCACTACGAGATACTTAAAACTTTCTCCCACTAAATCTACGATGACCCTTTTTACCACCTGGACAAAGGAGGTCAAGCTACAACTTCAGGTGCACGTCGATGATACCCCAATACCGATGGTTAATAACCCCAGAATTTTGGGAGTCACCTTTGACAGCTTGCTCTCCTTCTCAGCGCACACAACCGCTATTGCAACGAGAGTACAGAATCGCAACAAGGTCCTCAAGTCGCTCGCCGGCAGCACTTGGGGCAAAAACAAAGAAATGTTGCTGTCGACTTTCAAAGCAATAGGCCGACCGGTTCTCAACTATGCTGCGCCTGTCTAGTCGCCTGGAACCAGTGATACGCAGTGGACGAAGCTCCAGACCTGCCAGAATACTGCCATTAGGACCGCGACAGGATGTCTCCTGATGTCCTCAATTCAATATTTACACGACGAGGCTAACATGCTCCCTGTTAAGGAGCACAACAAAATGCTCGGCAATGTGTCATCGTAGACCTCACCCATGCAGACACCTGCTCGAGCCTAAGCCATCTCCCAGGCACATCAGAAGACACTTCCCCAACTACGTGGACGAGATCCTGGACAAAACAGACAGACCACTCCAGGATCAGATAGTGTACAGACAGGCCATTGACGACATTCATCGGGAAACCCTTACCACCTTCTTAAGCTCCCGACCCCCGAATGTCGTTATCGGAGTCCAACCAGCACCCATCGCAGACGAAGAGCTCCAGCTTCCCCGAGGGTCCCGCGTAACCTTGGCACAAT